>NC_092743.1:84062948-84704198 GCF_047496795.1 Chiloscyllium punctatum | reverse complement strand
TGACAAGTGAATGTAGAAACAAAAGCCTTTAAAAAGAAGAGATTAATTCATAGCTTTCCAATATGTTTAAAAACTATTCATCATAGCTCAATTAAAGTGCTAGTCACTCAGACCCTTTAAAATTTTAACACCTGAAACTGCAAGTTTCTTGACAGTTAAATCACTGACAGCTGGAATAAGTGGTTGGTTGTTTGAGAATCTGATAAACAAACTCAACTTGTTTCCAAGATCCTGAATGACATGATGTTTGTGGAAAGGATGTTACCCTTTCAGGATAGAAGTTAGAAAAGAAAGAATTTCACTCAGAAGGTTATAAAATTTGGAACATTCCCCCTCTGAGAGTGAAGGAAGCAATGTCATTGAATTTTAGTGAAGATTAGATTAGATATAGATTACTTACAGCGTGGAAACAGGCCCTTCGGCCCAACAAGTCCACACTGACCCGCCGAAGCGCAACCCACCCAGACCCACTCCCCTATATTTACCCCTTCACCTAACACTATGAACAATTTAGCATGGCCAATTCATCTAACCTGCACATTTTTTTTGGATTGTGGGAGGAAACTGGAGCACCCAGAGGAAATCCACGCAGACACAGGGAGAATGTGCAAACTCCACACAGAGAGTCGCCTGAGGCAGGAATTGAACTGGTGCTGGCGCTGTGAGGCAACAGTACAACAGTGCTAACCACTGTGCCACCATGCCACGAAGAAATAAAATGTTATTGGGGAGATGGGAGAGGGGAATTTGAAGAATCAATAGATCAGCCATGATCTTACAGAAAGATGGAGAGGATGGAGGGGTCAAACAGTTCCTTCCACTTACAGTCATAGAGTCATAGAGACGTACAGCACGGAAACAGACCTTATACTTATTATGTCTAAATGTTAACCTTGTGTGAACAAACTTTGTGAGATTTGGTGGAAAACAGTGGGACAAAGCTGTCAATAGGCATATTTCTCTTGGCTTTCATCCAGGTTTGTCATACATTCTTGTCTATGACATTAGTCATTATTTAAAGACATTGGTGACTTTTTTTAAATGTAACACTTTTTTCATTTGGATGCTTCCTGTCTGAAACAAGTTTGGAGCATTCACATTGAAAATGTGATCCACATGCCTCTTAAAATTGAAATTGAGATCTTTCTGAGGTGACTTGGACAGAAAAGTGGCCTAAGTTTTGACCATCCAGCAGTAGACCCATGAAAACATTATAACAGGATTCTTTTTTTATATAAGCTATTCAGTAGCAACACCTACCCCATTCTGAAACTATTTCTAGTCTGTAACATCTTGCAACACTAGTGAAAATTGAACCCTGTGACCCTGGTCCTGGTAATATAATAGTTTTAGGTACATCTCCTTTACTGAGATATTGTTGAACCAAACCTCCTTTATTAATTATCCTACACACCCCTTTGGCACCTCTCACATTTAATTCCAGCTCAATTTTAACACCCACCATTTCCATAGCAACTCACCTCTCAGTGGGTATCTGCCAAACGACAAGCGTCCCTTGCATTCTCGCTACCTTTCAAAGACCATCATGTACCTGGATTAACAGTCAAGTTCAGAGTTAGAACGTGGCAAGGAAGCAAAGATGGCATTGCAATTCTTCAATAGGGACTTGGAGATTGTTATTTAGGGGAGAGGACAACATAGAAGGTTATGCCAATAGACTCTGCTAGGTCAGTGCAAAATTCAGGGTACTGAGGAACAGCCAGAAATGCAGCAAGTTCAATTACCTTTTCACCTCTACAAGAGTAAGAAACACATCCCTGCTCTTTGATAACTCATTATGACTCTATCTCTGCTGCTGCACCTACCTTCTCTCAAGTTTCATGCTCTTCCACTTCTGCAGTTGAATACAATATCCTCTCACATTTGTTCACCATGAACCCTGAGCTGCCACCTTAGTATTTCAGTATATCTCACAAACATTCCCCCATGTGCACTAGCAATTATAGCCAGCCACTGGAATCTCATTCATTTGCCCCTTTCTACTCAGTACAGGAGAAGACTACCCATATAGTCCTGCATGAGTAGGGGTTCTGCCTAACATCTGGGATGACACCCCTATCCTAGCCTTTAATCCTAGCCCTTGCAGGAGAAAAGCAGGATTGCTCCTGCAGTGATGCTGAAACATCCTACAACCAAATTGGTACTACTCCTCTTTCCATTGAAACTCCTACAATAACTCCACAGTCACTCTATTTCATAGCACACCACTTCTCACCTTTGGCCACAGTTTCTCTCTCTTGTGTCTTGCAGGTACCATTGGGATGTCTGTGACCTCTGAAGAGAAAGGCCCAGCTCCCTCTAAAGTCCCTCCTGGACTTCTCTGGATGAGAATTCTAAGGCCTCAGAGGAAGCATCTGCAATCCCCAACAACCTAGATACTGTTTGGGAAAACATTAGCTATAAAACATTAGCTTTAAAATGTGTGCATTCTCACTCTGGTAAACAGCTCCCTGCCACATCTCCATGGCTGCTCAAGGATGAAATACCCTCGACTGCTGGCAATTGGAGGACTGTCAGAGAACTGGCACCTACTCAGCCTCAGGCAGGAGATGACCACGTGGTCTCAGCAACTTGGGACTATGTCCATCTAAGCAGGCAGGAACAGGAACAGCAGACAGGGGTGCAGAAGGTAATGGCTTTCAGTGCCCACAGGCTGCAAGAGTGCAATGAGTCATGCAACTGTCTGGTCAACTCCACAGACAGATTGGTGGTTGCTATGGACAGACAGATCCAGCACACTCAGGACATGCTGGAGAACAGCAGACATCTTCACTCCATCTACTTAGCCATTGGTCCTCAGGATTGAAGGCATAGCTTTAGGGGATGGGAACCGTGACCGCAGTCCAATTGCCCCTCCCTACAAAGATACAAGATGGTGCCAGGAGGAACCCAGCTGGAGCAGGACCCACACACTGGGCTCTCAGTATTTTCCACTCAGGACACTGCTAGGTCTGCCAGGCTTTGCGCCTGCACCCAGTTAGGCCCTCTCTGATCCACGGAAGTTCAAGCTGAAGACTTTCAACTTGCTTCGATCAAGAAGACTCGCGACACTTCTGGTCGATTTTGATACAAACACTTCCAGGGTCACCCCACCAAACCTCTAGGTCGAACTAATGCTGGGGTATGATTGACTTCATGCTGGGTCTTAAAAGAAGTGGCAAGTGAGAGAGTTGATATATTGTTCAAAAAAACTCCCCTGATTTGGTGATGGTCTCATTTGATTGGAACATAGCCTCACAATAAATAACAACGTTCTACTAGTTTTCATAATTTTTAAAAAATCAAAATGGGAAGAAGTCAGAAAGCAGGAAACTATACATCACTTAGTTTAACCTTTGTCATAGGGAAAATGTTAGAACATATTCTTAAATAGGTTATAGTATGGCACTTAGGTAAGTCCAAGGTAACCAGCCAGAGTTATCATTGATTTGTTAAGGGAAAATCATCTTGAACGAATTTATTGAAGATATTTGAAGAGCAACATGTGCTGTGGATAAAGGGGAACTGGTAAAATACTGCAATGAGATTTATCAAAGATATTTAATACAGTATCACATTAAAAGTCATTGTGAAAATCAAAAAGACGCATACAAACATGGATAGAATATTGGCTTATTGACAGGGAGTATAGACCAGGCATAAATTATTCTTTTTCCAGTTGGCAGAAATGTTGAGTGGTGTGTCATGTAAAAAGGTGCTCAGACCTTAACTGTTCACAATTTATATAAATTGCTTCGCTAAATTTGCTGATGATGCAACAATAGAAAGGAAACTAAGTTGTGAAGAGGACATAAGAGATTTAGAAAAGATGTTGATAGCTTTAGTCAGTGGGTAAAGATGTGACAAATGGAATATAATGTGAGAAAATATGGAAATATTCATTTTTCTGGAAGAATAAAAAAAAATTGTGTAAATGGTGAGAAATTGCACAACTCTAAGATGCAGAAGTATCTGGGTTTTCTTGTGCATAAACAGCAAAAGATTTATACATTGGTACAGTACTGGGAACTGTATTCACTGTATTGGTACTGTACTATACTGGGAGTACTGGGTACTGAACTCTTTAATTAAGGAAACATCTAAATGCATTGAAGACAATTCAGAGAAGGTCAATAATTTCCTTAAATAATGACTAATGTCACAAACGCGAATGTATAACAGGGCAGAAGTGAGGACTGCAGATGCCAGAAATCAGTTTAGATTAGAGTGGTGCTGGAAAAGCACAAGAGGTCAGGCAGCATCTGAAGAACAGGAAAATTGACATTTCAGGCAAAATCCCTTCATCAGGAATGAAGGCAGGGAGCCTCCGGGGTGGAGAGATAAATGGGAGGGGGTTGGGGCTGGGAAGAAGGTAGCCAAGAGTACAATAGGTGGATGGAGGTGGGGATGAAGGTGTTAGGTCACAGAGGAGGGTGGAGTGGATAGGTAGGAAGGTAGGACAGGTCATGAGGACAGTGCTGAGCTGGAAGGTTGGAACTGGGGTAAGGTGGGGGGAGGGGAAATGAGGAAACTGGTGAAATCCACATTGCTGCCCTGAGGTTGAAGTGTTCCGAGGCGGAAGATGAGGTGTTCTTCCTCCAGGTGTCAGATGGTGAGGGAGTGGCGGTGGAGGAGGTTCAGGACCTGCATATCCTCGGCAGAGTGGGAGGGGGAGTTAAAATGTTGGGCCACGGGGTACTGGTATCGATTAGTGCGGGTGTCCCGGATATGTTCCCGAAAGCACTCTGGGAGGAGGTGTGCAGTCTCTCCAATGTAGAGGAGACCGCATCGGGAGCAACGGATACAATAAATGACATTTGTGGATGTGCAAGTAAAACTTTGATGGATGTGAAAGGCTTCTTTGGGGCCTTGGATGGAGGTGCGGGAGGAGGTGTGGGCGCAGGTTTTGCAATTCCTGCGGTGGCGGGGAAGGTGCCAGGAGGGAAGGGTAGGTTGTTGGGGACGTGAACCAGGTAGTCACGGAAGGAATAGTCTTTGCGGAAAATGGAAAGGGGTGGGGAGGGAAATATATCCCTGGTGGTGGGGTCCATTTGGAGGTGGTGGAAATGTCGGCGGATGATGTTGTTTATGCGAAGGTTGGTAGGGTGGAAGGTGAGCACCAGGGGGGCCCTGTCCTTGTTACAGTTGGAGGTTTGGGGTTTGAGGGCAGAAGTGCGGGATGTGGATGAGATGTGTTGGAGGGCATCTTCAATCACATGGGAGGGAAGTTGTGGTCTCTAAAGAAGGAGGCCATCTGGTGTGTTCTGTGGTAGAACTGGTCCTCCTAGGAGCAGATACAGTGAATGTGGACGAATTGGAAATATGAGATAGCATTTTTGCAGGAGGTAAGGTGGGAAGAAGTGTAATCCAGGTAGCTGTGGGAGTTGGTGGGTTTGTAAAAAATGTCAGTGTCAAGTCAGCCGTCATTGATGGAGATAGAGAGATCCAGGAAGGGGAGGGAGGTGTCAGAGATAGCCCAAGTGAATTTAAGGACAGGGTGGAATGTGTTGGTGAAGTTGATGGACTGCTCAATCACCTGACGGGAGCATGAGGTGGCGCCAATGCAATCATCAATGTAGCAGAGGAAGAGGTGGGGAGTGGTGCCGGTGTAACTACGGAAGATGGACTGTTTTACATCGCCGACAAAGAAACAGGCACAGCTGGGGCCCATGCGGGTGCCCATGGCTACTCTTTCGTCTAGAGGAAATGGGAGGTTTTGAAGGAGAAGTTGTTAAGGGTGAGGACCAGTTCGGCCAAACGAATGAGTGTGTCAGTGGAAGGGTACTGTTGGGGATGTTGAGAGAGGAAGAAATTGAGGACTTGGAGGCCCTGGTCATGGACGATGGAGGTGTAGCTGGATTGGATGTCCATGCTGAAAATGAGGCGTTGGGAGCTGGGGAAATAGAAGTCTTGGAGAAGGTGGAGGGCGTGAGTGGTATCTCGAACATATGTGGTGAGTTCCTGGACTGTGGGGATAGGACAGTATCGAAGTAGGTGAAGATGAGTTCAGTGGGGCAGGAGCAGGCTGAGACAATGGGTCGGCCAGGGTGTTCAGGCTTGTGGATCTTGGGAAGGAGGTAGAACCGGGCAGTGTGGGGTTCCCGGAGTACGAGGTTGGAAGCTGTGGGTGGGACATCTCCTGAGGTGGTGAGGTTCTGTATGGTCTGAGAGATGATGGTTTGGTGATGGGGGGTGGGGTCATGGTCGAGGGGGCAGTAGAAGGAGGTGTCTTCGAGTTGGCATCTGGCTTCAGCGGTGTAGAGGTCAGTGCGCCAAACCACCACTGCACCCCCTTTATCTGCTGGTTTGATGGTGAGGTTGGGATTGGAGCAGAGGGAGTGGAGGCAGCGCGTTGTGAGGGTGAGAGGTTGGAGTGGGGGTAGACAGTTTGAGGAGGCTAATGTCTCGGTGGCAGTTGGAAATGAAGAGGTCAAGGGCGGGTAATAGGCCAGCACGGGGTGTCCAGATGGATGGTGTGTGTTGGAGGCAGGTGAAGGGTTCCTTGGAAGGTGGGCGGGAGTCCTAATTGAAAAAGTAAGCTCAGAGGCAGAGGCAGCGGAAGAAGTGTTCGACGTCACACCGCATATTGAATTCATTGATGCGTGGATGGAGGGGGATAAAGGTAAGGCCTTTGCTGAGGACTGATTATTCGTCCTCAGTGAGGGGAAGGTCTTGGGGGGAATGGTGAAAACTCGGCAGGGCTGGGAGCTAGGACCTGGTGTAGATGTGGAGCTGGGAGCCTCCAGGGTGGCTCATTCCTGATGAAGGTCTTTTGACTGGAACATCGATTTTCCTGCTCCTCAGATGCTGCCTGACCTGCTGTGCTTTTCCAGCACCTCTCTAATCTAGACAGTCCGTTGATAATATCACTAGGCCATCACCTTCCCCCTTTTGTTAGAATCTCTTCTTCAAAAGGTGGTGGAAATATAATTCTTGAATATTTTTAAGTCATATATAGATAGACCTTTGGTAATCAAAGGAGTGAAAAGTAGTCAGGGATAGGCAGGAATGCGGATTTGAGATTGTAATTGGATCAGCCGCAATTTGAATGAATGTTGGAGCAGGGTCAAGGGGCTGATGGCCTACACCTGCTCCATGTTTATATGTTCATCTTCATAAAATTCTTACTGTAATTTAACAATGCTGGTATGTGTTAACTGTTCAGATACATCAAACCCTGAACTCCAACAGTTGGGTTTTACAAATCCTATCTTTTGGAGCAAATGCTAATTCGTGTACATCATCATACCTGCAAGAACACTCCTGAAATGTTATGTGACTGACTGTTGAACAATAGACAGAGAAAGTTTCAGATCCTAAAGTTCAGCAAGAAGTGAGCCTTCTTGACTGTTATAAATTGCCACAAGTGCAGCTTTGTTGAGGATGTTAAACTAATACACACCCTTGAGCTGTATTTCTGGATGTGCAACTCAACTGCCAATTAAACAGTGAGTTCTATGGATCAGAAGACAAGCTTCTTAAAAAGCAGTCAAATTGAGCAGAAAATTCTGCGCCATCATGTCAAATTAAAATGTGATAAATGTTAATTGGTAGGCATTAAAAATAGCAGCATTTACTGAAAGCAGAACATAACAGTTTCAGATTTATTTAATAAGATTAGATCTATAATTAAGTAGATCTCAATATTACAGTCATGATTTAATGATTTGAAACTGTAATAAAATAAAATAAAATTCAGGACTGGGAATCCAAGGTCTGGGTCTATCAATCATTATGCCTGAAAAGTGAGCCTCATGAATAGATAATGAAGGAGAAATTTACAAAACCACCCTGTCAAAGAAATGTTTCAGAGAACATCTCTGGGACACCCACATCAACCAATCCCACCACCCCATGACCGAATACTTTAACTCCCCCTCCCACTCCGCCAAGGACATGCATGTCCTGGACCTCCTCCACCGCCAAACCCTTACCACCCAATGCCTGGAGGAAGAATGCGTCATCTTCCACCTTGGGACCCACATCCATATGGGATCAATGTGTGGATTTCACCAGTTTCCTCATTTCCCCTCCCCCCACCTTATCTCAAAATCTCAAAGCCAATCTTCCAACTTGGCATCACCCTCTCGGCTTGTCCTATCTATCCATCCTCCTTCCCATCTATCTGCTCCACCCTCCCCTCTGACATATCACCTATCACCTCCATCCCCAACTTCATCGATCGCATTCTCAGCAACATTCCCCTAGCCCCGCCCCCTCCCATTTGTCTCTCAGCCCTCTTCGGCCACCGCCTCATTCCTGATAAAGGGCTTATACTCGAAACATTGACTCTCCTGCTCCTCAGATGCTGCCTGACCAGCTGTGCTTTTCTGAATCTTAACAGTTGTTGATTTATAGTGGACACTGTATTTGACTTGAAATGTGAACCTGATTAGGCCTTCACATTTTTCCACCAATGATAACTATGATAATGAGTCCTGAATTAAGGTCAAAAGTTTTAAGAAAATAGAGGTTTGGAATTTATGGACTCCTCAGTGCAGGAAGAAGGTAGCCATTTTGGAGTTCTCCCTTGCAGAAGGTGGCATCATTAGAACAGATCCGACGGAGATGCAAAGAAACTGAGAGAGCGAGAGTCTTTAAAGGGTGCAGGTGAGAATGGATAGTTGAGATAACTGTGGGATCGGTGGGCTTGTGGTGGAAATTAGTGGCCAGCCTATCCCCAGGAATGGAAACAGATATATCAAGGAAGGGAAGGGACAAGTCAGAGATGAACCAGGTGAAGGTGAGAGAGGGGTGGAAATTGGAAGCAACATTGAAAACCTGTTCCAATTCCAGACAAGAGAGGGAATCAGCACTATAGTTAACCATAGACCCCATATTGAGTTCACTTTAGGTTTTAGGGAATATGCCCACATTAGGATGATTGTGCACCAAAACACAAAATGTTCTGACTCTTCTATTTGCAATAGGTCAATGTTCCTCATTGGAGTTAAAATAGTTAAATTTAGTTATTGTATTATTTATCTGAGAAAGAGCTGGGTGTCAACTGTGACCCAATCAATAGCACACTTCGCTCCAAGTCATAAGCTTCTTGTTTCAAGCCATAATCCAGGGCTTTAGTGACAAGATCAAGAAGAAACAATCCAGGGCTGCACTGAGGCAGAATCACACTGCCTCAGGTGTTGCCCTTTGGATGAAAATCCAACACTGCATTTGCTTCTTCAGATGGATATAACAGACTCCATTCCACTATTCTGAAGGATTCAGGGATTAATCTCTGATGCCCTAATGAATATTTATACTTCAATTTAAAATTCTGCAGAGTATCTGGTCATTTTTACATTTGTGTTTGTGGGAGCTTGCAGTGATACACATGGCTACCTTTGGACTTTCCACTTCTGAATCTCAATAATTTTTATATTATAACAGACTAAAATTGAAAAATAAATTTAAAAAATCAGATCGGTTACCACTTCAAAATCTCTTGCTTATGCTTTTTCTTTCTTTTATGTCAAATTCAGTGAACCTTACATTAAAGATTTCTATAAACAATTCCTGTAGAAAAATAATTCTGTAGCCCTTGGCTATGACTCCACTCGTTAATCTTTTTGTACAAATTACAAAGTTAAATTTGTCATATCCCAAATCATATCTGCAGGAAGCTTATCCCTCTCCATAGGGCACTCAATAGTGATTTTTAATGTAAAACTCAATAACTGGGCGGCACGGTGGCACAGTGGTTAGCACTGCTGCTTCACAGCGCCAGAGACCCAGGTTCAATTCCCGACTCAGGCGACTGACTGTGTGGAGTTTGCACATTCTCCCTGTTTCTGCGTGGGTTTCCTCCGGGTGCTCCGGTTTCCTCCCACAGTCCAAAGATGTGCAGGTCAGGTGAATTGGCTATGCTAAATTGCCTGTAGTGTTAGGTAAAGGTGGGGGAGTGGGTGGGTTGCGGGTCGGTGTGGACTTGTTGGGCCAAAGGGCCTGTTTCCACACTGTAAGTAATCTAATCTAATCTAAACTGAAGTTTTGAGTAATTAAAATCTATGCTTTAGCATATCTACAGTTATGAAAATATTATATAGTGCTCAGTTTAGTCAAGTACTGACTTGCACTTAATCTCAAATTTAGACCACGGTCCTCTCTTATTAGCGGCATGAAATGAACAGATAAAAGTTCGATATGACAAGTGAAGTGCAAGTGCTTGCTGTACTGGGCCCAGACTCTTTTGTGGAAGTCCATGGTGAAGGCTGCATGCTTTGGAAGGAACTTCTTAACACATAAACAGGAATCCAACACTTGTCAATTTGGACTGCTTCTACTGCACCTATTTATTCAGCAAGACACAATAAGGATCCAAACCTACCAACATGCTATGGGAATGAGCCATCCATTCCAAACAGGTTAATTGTGACTTTGACTGAGAAGACTAACATAAATGGTTTAGTAAGCTATTTTTCAGTTTAAAAGCCAAGTTCTGACTTTGACTAACAACTGTGGGCACTGGACTGCTTTGTTCAGCTTTTAAAAATATATTTTGCTGTGAGGAAAGGTTTGCCTTTGGAGAAGGGGAGAGAACAGCAAGGAAGCCAAGACAAAGTAGCACAGTTGGAAAAAAGAAGAGAAAATCAGATCCATGAATGTTCTTTGGGGAGCAATTCTCCTGCTTTTATTGAATTGAAGAGAAATGTTTAAATACATTTGTTTCACCAAGGTATATCTTATTGGGATATGTCACCTTTTGCTGACACTACTGGAGATGAAATCAGATAAGGACAGAACTGCTTATGATCATTTGCACAGCAGGCTCCTTCCAGACTTCAGATAGTGACACCAGCAACATTACTGAGTTTTGTTTGCACTGTAGTGTCAGCAAGATGCTTTGAGGCTTTCTACATCAAGAAAAATACCTGCATCATATTTGTCTTTAACAGAATAAGTATGACAAGAACGATGTATGTTTTGTATACATGGCAGACTTGCCTAGAGTCTAAAGTGCTAGTGGCAATTGTCAAATTCCCTCAGTGCTTCCCACAGCCATTCTAGTGTTGTTTTCAGATGAATGAGGTGCAAATGATACAGAAGTCAAGGTGACTTGTGGCCACACATTGCGGAATTTTATTCCTGGTTTTCCTGGCAGCAGTCAGGATGCGTACATTTTGCATCAATCCTCTGCCACTTAAAGCCTGTGGTTGCTGACTGTTTAGGAGCATCTTGAAAGAACAGGGAAATCCTATGGGGTCAAAATGAGAGACTGGTCATGGGGAAATATGTAGAAATATGTAACCAGGACCCAAAATAACTTGGAGGGATTTTGAAAAAATATGATAATTATCAGTAAATAATTTTTATTGTATAGCAGAATAACATAACAGATTTTACAAAACCAGTATACAAAAGGCAAATGTGTTGCTTAAACAAAACAGCACCATTGTTTTGATGATAAAGGTCTGGACCTTTTAAAGTATCACTGCAGAAAATTTAAACACTTACAACCTCTTTACCTTATTGAAATTAACAGCAGAGATCAGAGTGATCAATCAAATAACTTTGTGTTGGGTCTCAGCTGTTTCAAAGAACTAATAGATTTCAGTGTCCTGATCCAAGAATGTTTAATTTTAACTTGTCCTTTATGGAATATGACATCTAATTAATTTGCTTAATAGAGTCATAGAGTCGTATAACATGGAAACATCCTCTTCCCTCCAACCAGTTCATGCCTACCATGTTCCCGAACTAAACTAGTCCCACTTATCTGTGCTTGACCCATATCCCTCCAAACCTTTCCTATCATGAACATATCCACCTCTCTTTTAAACATTGTACTGTACTTGCATCCACCACTTGCTCTGGCAGTTCATTCCACACACACACAAACCACTCTCTGTGGAAAAAAAAAGTTGCCCCTCAAGTCCTTTTTAAAATCTTTCTCCTCTCACCTTACAAAACGCTCCCTAGTTTTGAACGCCTCCAGTCTAAGGAAAAATCCTTGTAATTTACTTTACCTATGACCTTCATGATTTTATAAACCTCAATATGTTTACCCTCAACCTCCTATGCTCCAGTGGAAAAAGTCTAAATCTTTCCAGTCTATTTTTATATCCCAAATCTTCCATTCTACATAACATCCTGGTAAATCTTTTCTCGACCATCACCAGTTTAATAATATTCTTCCTTTAATGGGACAACCAAAACTGCACATGGTACTCTAAAACAGGCCTCACCAACATCCTGTACAAACTCAACATAACATCCCAAGGTCTGAGTAATGACAGCAAGCTTATTAAATGCCTTCTTAACCATCCCGTCTACCAATGGTACAAATTTCAAAGAATTATGTACCTGAACCCTTTGATCTCTCTGTTCTAGAACACTATCTTGGGTACTACCATTAATTACATAAGTCATGCCCTTGTTTGTGTTATCAAAATGTAATACCTCACATTTATCGAAATTAAAGTCCATCTGCCACTCCTCAGTCCATTGATCCAATTAATCCGGACCTCTCTGTAATCTTAGATAAACTTCTGCACTGTCCAACTATACCAGCAATTTTGGTGTCATCTGCAAACTCACAAACTTTCTTGTGACTTATTTGAAATGAACGTGATTCCTGAAGCTGGATATTTCTAATTCCCTGAACAACTGAATCTTTGCTATTGTGCATTTACAGCCACACCTGGAACTCTGCCCTTGGGACCATATGGTAATTTTATAATAACTAGAGGATTAATGGCAGGCTTGAAATGAAAGAGATAAATCTTTTAGATATGAAGAGGATTTATTTAACAAATTAATCTAATACACATAATAATTGAGTACATTGGGATTTAGAGTTTTCAACTATAGACTACAGGGGAACATTACAAACAGAAAAATACATAAGAAGGCATTTGCTAAATTAAGCAAAATATGATTGAGAGACCGAGTATATTATTACAAAGGGACTTGCAAGCATACATGATATCACTGATTAAAAGCATTAATATTTTCTAGTAAATAGTACTATACTTGGAGACCCATTCCCATTTGTGAGGTAGTCAGCATAAACATAAATGATCACAGTAAGCGTTATACTTCAGTGACAATGAGGTCAATCTTTTGAAATACACAAATCTACAAACTGATGAAATAATATTTGAAACCGAGCCTTGGGCAGACAGCTCATCTTGCTGTTCTCAATGTTCAAAACAGAGACTTAACTGAATTCGAAGCACAAACATTTATAAAAATATGCGACCTATCAAAGTGAAAAAAAAGCATGTTTGATGTTGCCGAGGGAACTAGTGCATCAAAAGGAATAGCTAATGTTGTGGAACTATTTTGAGCATTCAGAATCTGGTTTCTTGCATAAAGTCATGCTAACTATCCCTAACAAGTCTATTCTTTTCCAAATGCAAGTAAATCCTGTCCCTAAAAATCTTCTCCAATAATTTTCCTACCACTGATGTAAGGCTCACGAGCCCATATTTCCTGGATTATACCTGTTGCTATTTTTAAACAAAGGAACAGCTTCTTCAATCTTTGGGGATTTTGTCTATGGCTAAAGAGGATACAAAGATCTCTGTCAAGGCCTCCAGTTGCCTCCTCTGCTTCCTTCAGTATTTCGGGGATAGATCCCATCAGACCCTGGAGACTTATCTGCTTTAATGTTTTTCAAGATACCCAAATCTCCCTTTTAGTCTTGACATGCCCTAGAAAATCAACATACTCTTCCCTAAATTTACCATCATCCATGCCTTTCTCCTTGGTGAATACAAATGTAAAGTGCTCAGTAAGAACCTCACCCACTTTTTCTGGCTTCATGTATAAATTCCCTCCTTTGTCCTTGAGTGAACCTACCTTTTCCCAAGCCACCTTCTTGCTCTTAATATTTGTATAAAATGCCTTGGGATTCTCCTTAATCCTACTTGCCAAGGGTCTTGTCTGATTTCAGTTTTCTAATTCTTAAAATGCTTCCATTTTCTTTTTGGCTGAACTTTCAATATCTCTTATATTCCAGTTTTCCCAAATCTTGCCTACCATTCACCCTCACAGAAACATGCTCTTCCTAAACTCTGCTCAACTTGCCTTTAAAAGACTCCAGCATGCAAGATATGGATTTACTGCCAAACAGCTGCCCCCAAACTAATTTCTCCAGTTCTTGCCTAATATTGTTGTAATTAGCCTTCCCCCAAAGTAGCACTTTCATCGAAGGACTAATCTTATTATCTTCAAACTTACAGAATTATGGTCTTTACTCCCAAAGTGCTCCCTCACTGAAATTTCAATTACCTGGCCAGGTTTATTCCCCAATACAAAGTCTATTATGACTCCTTCCCTAGTTGGACTCTCTACATATTGTTTCAAGATGCTCTCCAGTATGCACCTAATAAATTCTGTCCCATCCAAGCCTCCGGCATTAAGGAGACCCAATCAATATTGGGGAAGTTATAAATCATTCACGATAACAACAACCCTGCTGCTGCTCCATCTCTCTATGATCTGTACATGTATCTGTTCCTCTTTCTCCTGCTGATTAATGGGAGGCCTATTGCATAACTCCACCATAATGAAAGGACATCTTTTATTCTTGGATCCCTTCAAGATTAAAGAGGTGCTGAAAAAGCACAGCAGGTCAGTCAAGATGATAAAGGGCTTTTGCCCGAAGCACTGGTTTTCCTGCTCCTTGGATGCTGCCTGACCTGCCGTGCTTTTCCAGCACCACTCTAATCTTGACTCTAATCTCCAGCATGTGCAGTACCCACTTCCACCTAGTTGATCCCTCCAAGATGTCCTGTCTTCGTACAATGGTGATATTTGCTTTAATCAGTACTGCAACTCTCCTATCCCTTTAATAGCCCTCTCCATCTAGCCTGAAACATCTAAACCCAGGAATGTTGACCTGCCAGTCCTGTTCTTCTCTCAACCAGGTTTCTGTAACTACAGCATTGTAGTTTGATAGACTAATTAGAGCTCTAAGCTCATCTGCCTTTCCTGAAGGGCTTATGCCTGAAATGTTGATTTTCCTGCTCCTTGGATGCTGCCTGACCTGCTGTGCTTTTCCAGCACCACACTCTTGACTCTGATTCCCAGCATCTGCAGTCCTCACTTTCACCCTGTTGTAATCCTTGTACTAAAATAACTATACTTCAGGTGTCAGCCTTGCCTGTTCTTCCTATTAGACTTCCATTACTCCCACCAACGCTGGAGTTTGGATGGTTAACATTTACAGTGATGCTAATAGGGATACATCATGAAGTTGAAAATAGGCTCAGTTGCAAGTTATTAAGAGTAAGCATTAATTGGACTCGTAGTCTATTGTGACAGGTCATGCATCAAATCAGAGTTGTAATCTGTTTGACATTACAAACCGTCCACACTGCATGCTTCAGGTGCACATCTTGTTCCATAACAGGCAAAGTGTGTTACATTGAATGAAACATAAAAACTTGAAAAATAGAAGTAGGAATTAACCTTTGGCATCTGTTCCAATATTCAACAATATCATGGCAGATTGAATCTTGGCTTCAACTCCACAATGCTACCTTTCTTAAAAGATCTTGTCTCCTACATTGTGAAAGTGGCTTGAAATCACTTAAGCAGAGATGTTGAGATAGTGTCAAAACTTTTGGACAAATAATTAAAGAGCCCAGGCTATCTACCTTGGTACATGGGTTGGAATTCCACCAATGCAGCTGGTGGAAATTCAATTGAATTGAAAACTGGGGTTGAATCTTCCCAAAAATTGCTGTGAACCCTAACAAGTTTTCTCGCACCGTCTTCTCAAATTTACGTCATTACCTATGTACCATTCCACTATGGCACATCAATCATCCAGTTTTCCCATTCACAGTATTGGGATGCCTGATGCTGAGCCACATTTAAAAGGCTGTTGTGAAATCAGTGAAGTGTTTACCCCAGACATGGCAGACAAAGGAAAATCGATGCCCTGATAGACAGGATAGTGCAGAGGAGGGCTGTCATGTTCCCCCAGGACAAGCAGAGGAGGGTATGACACCAGACTCTGCCAGCTTTGCCTGAAGTTGCCATCCAGTTTGGTGCAGTTTATACAATTCAGAGAAATGGGCAGCGGTGTAGAAAGATCAGAGCCTTCTCCACTCTGCTAGGATAAGTTCCACTATCTTCTTTCTGCTACCTCACACTCACTCTATCTCTGCTACTGCATTCAGTTCCTACCAAGGCCCACACTCCATCACTTTCACTGTTACATATGGCAGCTTTCCTTGCTTCCTCTCACCACCTCAAACTCCTAACACTACATGGCTCTTACCATTCACTCAGGGCATCCTTTCCTCCATCTGACCCAGGACTAACAACAGTTCTAGCCACTTTCATCTCACTCAGTCTGCCCCTTTGTCTAATTCCAGGAGAAAAATACCCATAAACAAGTGAAGACAACCAAGGTGGACTTTGGCATGCCTGATTTTGGGGTCTCATGCCTATGGTGATAGGATGTAGGCACTGGCTGCCAGGATACGGCAATGCCAAAAGCTCCATGACGAAGCAAATAAGTTAGAAGCATTGTCCATTGCCATGCTACTCTCCCATCACCTCCATTCTCAATGTATCCTTAACAGGCCTAAAAGTATAACCCATGAACATGACTTTGTTTCCTGCAGGCATCAGTGGCTTAGTATGGTCTCCCAAGCCAAGAGGCTTGGTTCTACCATACATTTTCTCCTCAAATTCAGAGGAAGAAAGCATGAAAACTTTAAAGAGTGCATTGATAAGGCTGCCTTCTGCATCCTTCACCAGCTCAGGTACAGACATCCTGGAAGGTACACTAAATTTTGGAGAACCAGCTGGTGAATGCATCATTGTCATATCTCTGTAGCTGTTTGAAACAAAAATGCTCAGGTCACTGGCACTCAGAAGATTTTCGAGACCTGTCACTTGGTCAGACGCAGGCAGGAGAGGACAGTACAGTGTTGGTAATTCAGAACTATATTAAACTGCACAAGTTGACAAACGAGTCACAGACAGGTTTTTAGGGGCATTGTGCAAATTGACACAAAAGTTGAAGGACTGCACCATTGCCATTGAGACCCTGCTGCCCCAGGCATGCAAGTGTCTCGCTGCATCCATGGACAGGTTGGTGGCTGTCATGGAGAATCAGGCTCTGCACTGTCAGAGTCTGCTGAGTATACACGTAGAGCTGCACTCCATTGCTCTAACCATTAGTGCTCAGCACTTTCAGTAAGGCAGCAGGGAACCCTGATCTCACTCTATATGTTCATCCATGGATGAACATGGATACAGGGCAGTGCTAGTATGCACCTAGCAGGAGGAGGAACCACACACAGGATACCCCCCACAACGTCTCCTCCCAACACAGTTCGGAGGTGGCTGGACTTTCCATCTCCACTTTATGTGCCATTTTCAACCTTGTGGAAGTTCAGCCTGAGACGGTGGCAGGACACACAGAGCATGTCTGGGCTCACAAGCCACAAATGCCCCTTGGGTCACCTGACCAGAATTTGAAGGCCAATGGGCTACACTTTTGGGCTGGTTCCCTCAACACCCGTAGTATGCATAGATGGGAAAGAAAGAAGGTAACATTCTGAGTGTACATAGCTAGTATTGGTGACACTTCATCACAAATACATTATTGCATTTTTTGATGTACTTCTACTTTTCATCAACATTGTAGTTGTTTCGTCACAACTACAAGACTGAAGGTGCAGAGTCTAGCCACCTTTAGTACTAATAGGGTTTTATGTCCCAAATAAAGAAGTCAGCAACTCCTGCATCGTGTGCAGGCTACAAGACCTTGGAAGGGGATTATTCCTGTGAGCACAACAGTGAATCTTTCCACATTACAATACATTGTTTGTGCATCACAGTCATTTGATTTGATCAATGAATTAATTTCACTTGCTATTTGATGAGATTAAGAGTTCATGGGGACAGAATTTGGACTCCAGTCTGTTAATGCGAAAGGTTCACATGCAAAGACTGATGTTCTTAGTTGTGATCTACCTGTTCTGTACAGGTGCCTGCATAATGCTATTGTTTTTGAATTGAATTGAATTTATTTATTGTCATGTGAACTGAGGCACAATGAAAGGTTTTGTCTTGCGAGCAATACAAGCAGATCACATAGTTAAGTAGCATGTATAAGTAAATAATAGGTAAACAGCGGCAAAACAAAAACACAGGTACAGGCAAATGTTAAGAGTTTGTGAGTCCATTCAGTATTCTAACAACAGTTGTTTTGAAACTGTTTTGAAACCAGCTGGTGTGTGTGTTCAGGCTTCTGTATCTTCTCCCCGATGGTCGAGTTTGTAGAAAAATATTGCCAGAGTGAGATGGATCTTTGGGAATGCTGGTGGCCTTTCCTTGACAGTGGGCCTGGTAGATGGATTCTATAGATGGGACGTTGGCCTTTGTGATTGTCCGGGCCAAGTTCTCTGTAACCGTCTCTGATCTTGAATGGTACAGTTGCCATACCAGGTAGTGAGACATCCAGACAGAATGCTCTCAGTAGTGTACCTATAAAAGTTGGCAAGGATATTCGCCATCATGCTGAATTTCCTCAGCTGCCTGAGGAACAAGAGACGTCGTTGGGCCTTTGTAATCAGTGCCTCCACATGAAGAGTCTAATAATGTTTGTTGTGGGTGACCACTCCCAATAGCTTGACACTCTCCACTTGTTCCACCTGTCTGCAGTTAATGTGTAGGGGGCCATGAGTAACATCCTGCTGAAAGTCAGTATTGAGTTCCTTGGTTTTGCCGGCATTGAGAGCTAGGTTTTTCTCAGTGCACACTTTTCCAGGTCTTCCACCTCCTGTCTGTAGTCTGTTTCATTACCATCTGAGATTTGATTGACTATGGTGGTGTCCTCAGCGAACTTGTAAATGGCATTAGTTTGGTATTTGGGTGACACAGTCATGGGTATACAGTGAGTACGCACCCCTGGGTGGCTCCAATGTTGAGTGTTAGTGAGGATGAAATATTGTCCCCAGTCTTCACTGATTGTCGCCTGTGGTTTAGGAAACTGAGAATCAAGTTGCAGACAGTGGGGCTTAGTCTGAGATCACTAAGTTTAGTAATCAGTCTCGAGGGGATAAGGCTGAAAGCTGAAGGCTGAACTGCAGTCCATGAGTAGGATTCTTATGTAGCTGTTCTTGGTATCAAGATGTTCTAGGGAGGAGTGAAGGGCAAGTGAAATGGCATCTGACGTGGATCTGTTGGTCCGATAGGCAAATTGGAGTGAGTCAAGAGCAGTGGGGAGGCTGGAGTTGATTAATGCCATGACCAGCCTTTCAAAGCACTTCATGACCACCGAAGTTTGGGCCACTGGGCAGTAGTCATTGAAACATACTGCATGAGCTTTCTTAAGCACAGGGATGATGTTGGCCCTCTTGAAACAGGCAGGGATCGTGGCCTGCTGCAGAGAGAGGTTGAAGATGTCCAAGAAGACCTCTGCCAATTGATCTGCACATGTTCTGAGTGCACAGCCTGGTACTCCATCTGGTCCCATCGCTTTCCTTGGATTCACCAAATGAAAACTGATCTGACCTCTGATGCAGTGACTGTTGGGATAGGTTTGTCCGGACTTGTCAGAATAGGTGTTACCTCTCCACCAAAATTCTGCTCAAAACAAGCATAGAAGGCGTTAAGACAATCTGGAAGACCTGTGTCATCGTCTATTATCTTGCACTGTCTCTTTTTAGAACATGGGATGTCATTCAGTCCTTGCCATTGTCGCCGGGTGTTTGTCTGGGTCTCTAGTTTGGATTGGGATTGGTCCTTGGTTGTCTTAATAGCTCTGGGAAGGTCATACTTGGATTCCTTGTACTTGAGTGGGCCTCCTGATCTGAAGGCCTCACGCCTGATTTTTAGTAGGTTATGTATGTCCTAATTCATCCAAGGTTTCCTGTTGGGAATACCTGGATTGACTTCCTCAGTATGCAGTCCTCCACATACTTCCTGCTAAAGTCTGTGACGTGGTAGTGTATTCATCCAAGCTACCTGCAGACTCTTTGAACATGACCCATTCCAGACAGCACTGGGGTTGATCCTCTGCCTCCTCCGACCAGCACTGGACCTGTATCCATGAGAGGGTCTCCTGTGTGAGCTTTCGCTTGTCAGCTGAGAGAAGAAACACGGCATTGTGGTCGCAGTTCCTGAAATGAGGACTGGGGACGGAGCGGTAGGCATCTTTCACAGGATCTCACATCACTTTTGAAGGGTGTCACATCACTTAAAATTGGAGTTCCAACCCTCACAGAGTGAAGCACTTTGAGTGTGGTGCAGCTCCATTTCAGCTCCATTGTGCACCTATTATTTACAGCATGATGGAAGTAAATGTCAGTGAATCTTCATGCAGAGTGTCTCTGTCTCAGCCTCTTACGCTCAATAAAACTCCAGATGTATGTGTTCCCTTCTTAGAAGTCATCCCTGCCAACTCCATCAACTTTACAATGTTTCCACCTAACCTGTCTATTTAACTCTTCATCTTCCCACTTCACCACCACCCTGTCCCTCGCATCAGGCATATTTAATCAACATTTCAGATAGATATCGTAGCCATCTGCTTCCCTCTCCCACCCCTCCACTGAAGCCACAATGTTGCTGCCAATGATACCTTCCTGCATTATTCCTTTCTCTTCAATGTTCAATCATTTTCCACCCAACCTTATATATTAATTTGACTACATTCACAATTATAATCCTCTCTGCATCCTAGTGTATAACCTGCAATGCCCAAAATAAAGATCGCCAGCTTCTTTCTGTGGCCCTTTGAGTTTTAATAGACTGACAGGAACAATTGTGCCCTCCTCCCTTAACTGACCTATGGTCAGCCCCAAACAGTGAGTGAGCAGACATCTGTGCTAATTAACTTCCACCTCTCTCTGAACTGGTTGCTCTGCATCCACAGGGCTGATGGTGACACACTGTCAGACTGTAAAAGTACAGACACATTGACCTTGTCTGCCTCAAGCTGCTGTCTGACGATGCCCCAGACTTTGCCTTTGACATACCATCCCAGGACCCCTGATTGAAAGGTGTCTCCCTTGACTTGATTTGGACATAGCCATTTGCTTGATGCACATCCAGTGTGTTTGCCATGTACATGGGTGGTACACTGATATAACAGAGTGCCACACAGCAACATTCCCTGATTGATCACTGCTGGCATGATGCCTGGCTTTGTATGTGTACTAAAAAGCAAGTCAAGACAGAAGTACTACAAGTCTTTAAGCTTTTGCTGAAGGGGCAAAGCACACAAAGGCAAAACTAAGCAAGACAGCAATTCTGACAGCATCCAAATAGGCACAAAGTGGGTAAGCGCTAAGAGAGTGAGTCAGCAGTCCTGACATATGCCCAGGTCTAATCCATGAGCTGAGTGCCTGTTCCTGGCAGCAACATTCGATTGAAGGGTGCCAATGTGCTCTAAATTACACACTTGCAAAATTAAAATATAAAACAATTTGCAAGTAGATTAAGGAAGTGACCATGAATCTGTCATTAATTACCATTAAAATTCAATTGGTTCACTAATATTCTTTAGGGGAGAAAATGAGCCATCCTTACCCAGTCTGGCCTACATGTTGACCCCAGACCCACAACAATATAGTTGACTCTTAACTGGTGTCTGAAATGGTCTAGCATACCACACAATTCAAAGGCAATTAGGATGTGCAACAAATGCTAGATTAATGAGCAAAGAGCTGCATAACATGAAAGAATTAAAATCAAACCCTTTCAGTCATTATCACTTTGAGTTTTGGGCTTCATAGCATTGAGATCAGTGATACCATGGAACTACATTTCTTGATTTCCAGCTCTAATTACGATTGTGCAAAACCTCCCCATATGTTTAGGGGTTTCTTATGCCCAATCCAGAGCTGAATCATATTTCATAGCTAAGTTACTAATTGTATGTCCTTACCCATTTAACTGGGGTGCTTTTGGAATTTCCTTACAATCTTGTTTTTTCTCCTCCAGTTAATAATGATTTTGACTTGACCTTCTTTTTAGTCTATACATAAATATTTGAGTGAGCAGTTTGACATTTTTGCATATTTTGCAATAAATAATTCTATAATTTTCTTCAATGCACAACTCAGTACTGTATTCAACTGCCTTATCATTGTCCTTTAATTTTTCTTCTCCACCATCCATATTAGTTACATCCAAATGGCGGTGGTTTTGTGGTGATTAGGAAGAGTATTCAGATGAAGACAGGGCAAGCTCTATCTCCCATCTGTTCATATTATTATTGTTTCCCAGATAAAGGTGGTAGCACCAGGGTATCTACAGTAGTTAGACTGATATGCTTTCAAGTAAAGAAATGGAATTAGTGTCCTTCCTTCCTTAACTTTTGCATTACCTGCTGAAGAGAGTGCAAATAGTGAGGTCTTTGGATGCTGGAATGTCACAGACAATAAAGTGGGGAGCTGGAAAAAAAACACAAGGAGCATGAGAGGAACAAAGGCAGTCAATGTTTTAGGTCTTTGCCCATTACTGGCTGAAGCCCTCTGCAGAACTTATTATCATATCATTTTTGAATTCCGTGAAAAAAGAATCGGTGCTGGGTCCACTCCTTTTTGTTATTTATATAAATGATTTAGACATGAACATAGGAGGTGTAGTTAGTAGGTTTGCAGATGCCTCCAAAATTGGAGGTGTAGTGGATAGCGAAGAAGGTTACTTCAGAGTACAATTGAACCTTGATCAGATGGGCAAATGGGCCTAGGAGTGGCAGATGGAGTTTAATTTAGACAAATATGAGGTGCTGCATTTTGAAAAGGCAAATTAGGGCAGAATTATACACTTAATGGGAAGGTCCCAGGAGTGTTGTTGAACAAAAAGGCCTTGGAGAGCTTGTTCATTGTTCATTGAAAGTGAAGTCGCAGATAGACAGGGTAGTGAAGAAGGTGTTCGGTACGTTTACCTTTATTGGTTAGAGCATTGAATGTAAGATTTGAGAGGTCACTTTGCGGCTGTATAGGACATTGGTTAGGCCACTTTTGGAATACTGCATTCAGTTGTGGTCACATTGCTATAGGAAAGATATTGTTAAACTTGAAAATGTTCAGAAAAGATCTACAAGGATATTGCCAGGGGTGGAGGGTTGGAGCTATAGGCAGAGGTTGAATTGGAGCTGTTTTCTGTGAAGAGTCAGGGGTGATTTTATAAAGGTTTATAACGTCAAGACAAGAATGGATAGGGTGAAAATCCAAGGTCTTTTCCCCAAAGTAGGAGAGTCCAAAATAAGAAGGCATAGGTTTAAGGTGAGCGGGGAAAGATTTAAAAGGGAATTAAGAGTCAACTTTTCATTGCATAGTGTGAGCTGTCAGAGGAGGTGATGGAGGCAGACACATTTACATTGCAAGGCATTTGGGTGGGTACATGAATAGGAGGGGTTTAGAGGGATAACGGCCAAATGGTGGCAAATGGAATTTGATTAATTTAAGATATCTGGATTAATTTAGGAAAGAGTTACCTTCTTATGAATGAAGGCACTTTTTGAAATGGATAATTTTTTTAAAAAGTTGAACAGTTCTCATTGAGTGGTTATTGCATTCTCAGTGAGGAAAACTTACCTCACCTTAGAATCAAAATATAACTGCTGATGAGAAGGATTCATTCCTAAGGTCACAAAGTATACCACAGAATAAAGCATTATTTTACTAACTTGTCGTGAACACTAACACAGTCTAATTTTTGATAAGATTTATTTGTGCTGATAGCCCTAACCCACAGTTAACTAAATTTTTGCCAAAAGCAACCAGATCTAAAACACATTTATAAAAAGACATGCAGCTAAGTGAAATTCCACAGAAATCAAAGAAGGCTGAATTTTAACTGGAAACTAGCAATAACACAACTTTATTTGAAAACTAAAGAAGGACAAACTTACTTCAAGTTGAAGTAGCACCCTCAAATACAATAAATTAGTTTTACAATGTCAGAAGCTGTGTAAGCTCTGAAGTTTTGGAGCATTTAATATTTAGATTCACTTAAACTCCTTTAAGCATCTTTCAAGGTGAGAAAAAGGCAATTATATTCTCCTCTTAATTAGTATTTTATTAAATGTTATCGTCATTCATTAACTCAGAGATTAAGGGAATTGTAACTTTAATAATTGATGGACAGCTTACATTAATAATTTTACTGAATAAAATTTGGAGTTAAAACATGGACCTTCCGCTAGATGCAATATTCTATTCTCTATCTTTCCTAGAATTTTACAAACTGCAATGAATTGTCTCTCCAGATGGTGAATTACATACTGAGATATCTTGTTTCACTTTGACTTACACATGAATCCATTTATGTACACTACTTAGTGGAGAAACACATTATTGAGGAGGAATTCCCAGTCCTCACAATGTCCAGGACATAATAGGATGAAATCTGTTTAAAGGAAGGTACTCTGATGGATGGTTAAATGCTCAGGTGGTTCCTTTCCTTTCGGGAGAGTAGGATCAGACATTCAGATCCATTCAATACAATTTAAAATGTTAGTTTCTTAGTATTATGTTCAGGATGATCACTTTAGAAGTACACAGGTTGTTCCTAAAATGGCACTCAGATTATAACCAACCACACTTTCAAGACCTTATTTAAAATTATTCACTGGCTATGGACAAGGCTGGCATTTTATTGCTTGTTCTTGTGCTGCTTTAATGCCAATCTCAGCTCTTCAGCAGCTGCAGCAACTTCCCACTCTGTCAACTTTACTGTTTACCTGTCCTGTAAGGTGTGTTCCCTCTCATTGCTGATGATCCGACCAAAGGTCTCCTTTGGGTATAGATAATGATGGAGCCAGAGCAGCATCATACAGGGTCACCAGTGTTTGGAAGAGGATCCTGTATTGACTCAAAAGGATCCTATATCAAAATCCTACCTGGATTCTGTCAAGCGTAGAGAGCTTGGTATGTTAACCCTTACAGGCAATGTACAAGTTGTAGCTGCAAAAACAGCACTTCTGATGTTCACTGGTTCACTCCAAAACTAAATGCTACATTTGTCTTTTAGTACCAGAATACACTCAGAATAGACAGATTTGAAGATTTATGAAGCAAAACGGCCAGAAATGATATCATAAGAAGCCAGTATGAAAATAGAGCAGAAAAAAGATTTGTAGATACATGACATTTTCAGTACCTGTCATGACAAACTACTACAAGGGATTTGTAAGTAGACATTGAAAAGTCTAAGTTTACTGGAAATTCCTAACTGTAAGTATCTCAACAAACATCTGTGTGTTAGAATTAGGGAATAGTTTCACATAAAATGACAATAATTCTAATTGGTACATTAGCATGATTAAATTCCCTACAGTGTGGAAACAGGTCCTTTGGCACAACCAGTCCACATAGACCCTCCGAAAAGCAACGCCCCCCCCCCCCCACCCGACTAACGCACCTAACACTATGGTTAATTTAGCATGGCCAATTCAACTGCCCTGCACATCTTTGGACTGTGGGAGGAAACCCACGCAGACAGGAGGAGGAGGTGTGGGCGCAGGTTTTACAGTTCCTGCAGTGGCAGGGGAAAGTGCCAGGATTGGAGGGTGGGTTGTAGGGGGGCGTGGACTTCCTCCCTCACCTCTATCCAAGGCCCTAAAGGAGCCTTCCACATCCATCAAAGTTTTACTTGCACATCCACTAATATCATTTATTGTATCCGTTGCTCCCGATGTGGTCTCCTCTACATTGGGGAGTCTGGGAGCCTCCTAGCAGAGCGCTTTAGGCAACATCTCCGGGATACCCGCACCAATCAACCACACCACCCTGTGGCCCAACATTTCAACTCCCCCTCCCACTCTGCCGAGGACATGGAGGTCCTGGGCCTCCTTCACCACCGCTCCCTCACCACCAGACGCCTGGAGGAAGAACGCCTCATCTTCCGCCTCGGAACACTTCAACCCCAGGGCATCAATGTGGACTTCAACAGTTTCCTCATTTCCCCTTCCCCCACCTCACCCTAGTTCTAAACTTCCAGCTCAGCACTGTCCCCCATGACTTATCCGGACTTGTACCTGCCTCTCTCCTTTTCCACCTATCCACTCCACCCTCTCATCCCTGACCTATCACCTTCATCCCCTTCCCCACTCACCCATTGTACTCTATTCTACTTTCTCCCCACCCCCACCCTCCTCTAGCTTATCTTTCCATGCTTCAGGCTCACTGCCTTTATTCCTGATGAAGGGCTTTTGCCCGAAACGTTGATTTTGAAGCTACTTTGATGCTGCCTGAACTGCTGTGCTCTTCCAGTACCACTAATCCAGAATCTGGTTTCCAGCATCTGCAGTCATCGAACCTGGTGCTGTGAGGCAGCAGTGCTACCACTGAGCCACCGTGCCACCCCTTCCCAGCTTGTCAAACATACCCACAACTACAATAATTCTTAGGTTCATAGCAAACTCAAATTGCTGGTAAAACTCAACAGGTCTGGCAGTATCTGTGGGATAAAAGCAGAGTTAACATTTCGAGACCAGTGACTCTTCATCATAAATGATAATGCTTTTAAACTTAGTGTTCCTTGGAATAAACAATTCTTAAGTTCAAAGTTTGTATAAAGATTTGTAACTTGTGTGCTGGTTGTCGTGGTTATGGGTATGTTTGCTGAAATGGGCAGTTGATTTGCAGATATTTCGTCCCCTGTTGAGGTAACGTCTTTAGTACTGGAGCATCCTGTGAAGCGCTGGTGTACTGTATCTTCTGGAATTTATTTGGTTCCATTCCTGCTATTTCTTGCACATAGACCTAGACCCAATATACCAGCCACTATAACAAACAACTGGAACTGGCAACTGGAAGTAGCAGGAACAGAACCAAATAAATCCCAGAAGACACAGTACAGCAGCACTTCACAGAAGGCTCCAAAGCACTGAGGATGTCACCTAGACGGGGGATGAAATGTCTGCAAATTAACTTCCCAGCTCGGCAAACATACCCACAATTACAATAATTCTTAGGTTCATAGCAAACTCAAATTGCTGGTAAAACTCAACAGGTCTGGCAGTATCTGTGGGGAAAAAGCAGAATTAACATTTCGAGTCCAGTGACTCTTCATCATAATAGGTAGGAAAAAGAGGTACAAAAACAGAAGTTACTGGGAAATCTCAGCAGGTCTAGCAGCATCTGTGGAGAGAAATCATAGTTAACATTTCAGGACCAGTGAGCTTACTTCAAAACATAAGAAGAAGGGTCACTGATCCCAAAATGTACACTGTCATTTCTCTCCACAGATGCTGCCAGACCTGTTAAAAATTTCCAGCAATTTCTGTTTTTGTTTCAGATTTACAGGATCTGTAGTTCTCTCGTTTCTTTTTTTGTGAAAATGCGGCATTTATGGCGAGTTTGGAGGGTAGAATTGAGTGGGAGAGAGGTGAGAGGATTAATGGAGGCAGAGCCCAGAGAGAGTTATGAAATGTGTAGGCGAATGAGGGGTCTATTGACAGGAAGTCAGGAGAGAGGAGAAGCTGTACAAGTGATAGTGAGAATGGGAGAGTAGGAGAGAATGGGTAAGTTGCTGAAAGCAATCCATATCATGACAGGACCGGGTTTGAGAGTGGTGGGGGTGGGTTAAGAAAACATGGAAGGGTGGAATCAGGCTACAAAGAATTTTTTCTAGCTGCTATCAATTTTAATGAAGTGCCATCAAACTCAAAAAGTTAGCTCTACTTGATTCCCATCAATGGTGCCAGACTGCTGAGTTTTGCCAGTAATTTCTGTTTTTGTTTCAGATCTCCAGCATCTTACAGTTCTTTGTTTTGTTGTGATTTGTTTTAATTCTTAGATTAATGTTGGGTAGGTATTCTGTCACTGCTATCTGTCTTCATCTGTTAGGGTAACTGAGAGTATAAGGTGGCATCTTGTACCATACCTTGTCTAACCCACTAGTAAAAGGATATATCACTCATCAGTGTTGCAACCCATTCATGACAAACTATCAAAGTTAATTTTCGATTCATAAAATGGTGTAGGTTTATTTATAGAAATTACTTTTTGTGGTGATCTTGAATGAAAGATAAGGTGGGAAGGCCTTCATTAAAATTGTTATATTAGCTGCTGATCGCTCAAAATGTTTATGGAATACCCCTTTATCTGGTCCTTTAATGGACAGATTTAAAGTGGTAAAAACTTGCAACTAATATTGCCAGAAGTAAGCTCACGGTTTAAATATATTACTCCACAGGCCATCTCATTATGCTTCTATTTCTATGTTAGAACCTGTAGACTTCACGTTGATTGGCTCTGTCAATTTTCAGATATTGCACTTGTAAGAGAGAATAAAGGCCTAGGGAAGAATTCACACAAAAGTCAGAGAATAGGCAAAGTGAAAGATTAAAACAATGTCTTTAATCCAACCAATTACACATGTCCAAAATAAAACTTATCAAAGGAAGAATATTAATGCTCCTAAATATTAACTCTGGAAGCTTACTAAAAGTGAAAAATAATAAATTGAATAAATAAAATGTGATTTGGAAACCTCTCAACAGAAATCTGAACATAATTGGTACCTAATTAAATTTCCTACAGAGCTACCCTCCAGGCATTCATCTGCATGACTGATGCCGAGGGGTCTTTGCAAGATTGACAGCAGACCTCGATATCCTGAAGCTACAAACTTTATGGGTCAAAATTCTCACTGATCTGTAGCTAAAGGTCAGAGATAAACTGATAAACTGCATCCAAGGAGAAAAAGGTCCTGATTAGATCCATTATGATTCACTTTGAAAGGGTCAGGGTTTAAGTTGCCTAAAGGTTTTTTTTGCTGAAATTGTGCAATTTGCTCTTTTTCTAATGTGCGTGGGTGGTTTAAAAGTCTTTCACTAAATGCGAGATTGTTTACACAATCCCACCTATTGGGAAAAAAAGGATTCTTTCTCCCTAGATGTTATTAAAATTTAGGCAATAGACATTCTGAATAACAGAGTTACTGTTAGCCCGATCATTGTCCAGTATGTTCATATCAATCCCATAGCTGGCTGTAATCTGTCCAGTGTTAACATTTTGGATATTGAACCGCGAAAAATAAGACTAATGAGAAATTACCATTTCTCACAAATGGCTGAAGATTCTTGCTCAGGCCATGACCCAGCAGACCATGGCTTTCCCTTTCTGGTCTGCAATGGCTTTGGATGATTTTCTATCTTTAGTCATATTCCTGAGCACTATTCCTCCAACTCTTAAATCTATGGCTTCACTTCCTAAACTGGGTCATCAAGGGTGGCACGGTGCCTCAGTGGTTAGCACTGCTGCCTCACAGTGCCAGGGATCGGGCTTCAATTTCACCCTTGGGTGACTGTCTCTGTGGAGACGAGGCGAGGTGGATTGGCCATGGGAGATGCATGGATAGGTGGTGTGAGTCTGAGTGGGATGTTCTTCAAATGTTCAGTATGGGCTGAATGGTCTGCTTCCAAACCATAGGCATGCTATGATCAGCAGTTGCCATGAAAGAAAGAAACACAACACCCTGTCTGGAAAGCTCAGTTTTTATTTACAGCGAACTGCAATATTGTCAATAATGTAATCAACTTTGAATCTATGACAATGGGAGAAGCAGTGGTAGCTACAGATGATGGAAACAATTAAAATTTATGAGCCAAGTCTTAGCATTGACTGAGTCAGGATAGCAAAGTTGAAATGTAATTTACTCTTGATGCAGCTGGTCCCTGTGTTTTTTCATGTCAACTTTGACATTTTCTTCAAGTCAGAACATTATAGTTTTAAGCCCTTCTCCAGAGACTTGAACACAGAATCCAGGTGGACATTTCATTACAGTGTTGAGTGAATATTGGACTATCAGGAATGTCATCTTTTGAATGAGTCATTAAGCCAGCATTGTAAAACAGACATAAACGTTTTGGTCAAAGAAGAGAAGGGATTCCTTCCCAGTATCCTTACCAATATTTATCTTTTGACCAATTTCACAAGAACAAATTTTCAGACCATTAACCTGAAATATCGCTTGTAATCTCTTTCTCTTGAGGTACTCCCGAGATTGTGTAAAATGCAATTTGTCTTTTTCTTTACTTATTCTCTAAATCTGTATAAAATCTTAGTTCTCTATTTCAAAGAGATATAAATGTGTGACTAGTCAATTCATTTGTAAATCTTATTGTTTGTGACATTGTGTCAATCAATGGAAGGTGAAAATAAGGAATTATTCCAGTGCTCATTTCAGCTTTAAAACTGCTGATCTGTAAACAATTACTACTCTAATCTTTATATGGTCTTGCATCTCATAAGTGGTCATACTTTGTTACAAATATAAAACATTCTTATACAACAATGAATAAAGATAGTTATTATCCTGGTGCTGGGATTTCTGATTGATTTCAGCAGTTTGTAAGTGTCGTTGACAGCAATTGCCAGGAGAAATAATCAATTATAGCTTTTCAAGCTCCAATGTTTGGAAACATTTATGGAGGTTAAATTAGGGAATGTCTGAGAATGGGCGTGCTTATCCTGGTATGCATTTAACCTTCACCTGAATCTTGTGTTATACAAGGTATATTAAATTTGATTGCTGTATTAATCAACGCGGGGTGGCTCAGTGGTTAGCACTGCTACCTCACAATGGCAGGGATCCAGGATTGATTCCAACCTTGAGTGACTGTCTGTGTGGAGTTTGCTTGTTCTCCCCACCAAGAAGGGCTTATATCCAAAACGTCGATTCTCCTACTCATCGGATGCTGTGCTTTTCCAACATCACATTCTCGACACTGATCTCCAGCATCTACAGACCTGAATTTCTCCTAGTTTCCTCCCACAGTCCAAAGATGTTCCGGTTAGGTGGATTGGCCATGGGAAATGTATGGATAGAATAAAGGGGTGAGTCTGGGTGAGATACTCTTCAGAAGATTGGTATGGACTCAATGGGCTGAATGGCCTGCTTCCACACTGTAGGGATTCTATGATTCCATTCATTAGCTCTCCACACCAGCAGGAATTTCATCATTGTGGTTTTTAAGGGCAGCTTGAAACTCTTAAATGGGAAATTAATTACCTTTGCAAGAAGAAATGGAAGTTCTTTGTGGACTGGCTTTGAGTTGTAAAAGATGGACAATTGGCTTGATCGCTTGTCAGAATGCTAACCCAGATTTCCTTCTGATGTCCTTGCACCCTTCATGTAAGATATGGTAACTGGGAGAGATATCCTTAGTTGCATTTCAAACTGCTCAGCTTCAGAGTGTGAACAAAGTTTCAAAGATTGCTATCTTAGTGCTTTAGTGAGTATTTTGCATTTGCCAAGAGTTTGTGAGGGTAAGAGAAAAAAAAATGCCCTCACTGCTAGTTAACATTTCCTTCAGCTTAGTATGGTCATTATTAAAGGAGCCCAGGCAATTGTATTTAGTTCAATCTTTCATTTGGTGAATCCAAGCAGTCTGCCACTCATAAGTGCTCACTGTTCTTATGTTCACTAGAAGGATGTGATTGCACTGGAGGGGAAACTCTCATGTTAACTTAAAAGGACATTTCATAGACTTACTTGCACCAGCTTGAGACCTCCACTGACATCTGAATGTTGACGATGCTGGATATTAAGGAACTCTCTGCTGTACTTGGAACGGCTACAGCCAACATGGTTGGCACTTGCCTTTGCCACTGGCATCAATACCAGGTAAGCTGGAGCTTTTTCGCATCATTAATTGGAGGCAAACTCATCCCATGTCCAATTAAGGTATTTGCATTCAAAAGATCACGTAATGAAGGCAACACAGCACCGAAGCAGAGTCAGAACACAAAATTCATCCTAGTGTTAGATTCTTATCCCCACTTTGAAAATCTGTGCCCTTGTAACAGTAGGAAGACAGTTATATACCCAGGCAACAGGGGAGGAAGTTGGAGATCAGTACCAGCAAAGCTGCGCAAAATATATGGGTGCAATGCAGATACTTGGAACTACTTATGTACTCAGCTTCTCAATTAATGTGGTTAACGTCACCCTCACACATTTAACACTGTTGTAAGGCCCACTCAATTACACACAGCTGACACCACTGGAGGCTATTTGAACAAGAAAGCCACATTATTAAAGCACATTAAAGAATGCAATCAGCGACATCGGTAGCAGCAACAAGGATGTCCTCAGGATCAGCAGCAGTGTTGGCAAAGTTCCTTCAGTGATTGGAGGTCGCAGCAGCAGTGGACCATTCAAGATGGCGGTGCCAGCAAGGTTACATTTCAGAGGAGGGATTCTGGGTGAGGCAGTGGCGGTGGCACATCCCGGTACTCCTAGTTGCAGTGGGCTCAGAGTGGGGACTCCTGGCATTGGTGAGGTGATGGCAGCAGCATGGTATGCCTGGAACAGGTACTCCTAGCTTCATGAGGACAACTGCAGCTCCAGGGACTTCTGGTTACAGTAGGCCAAGAGATGTGGTTGTTGATGAGATGGCAGCTGCAGCTCCCAGTTGCTGTAGGCCCAGAGACTGGGACCCCTGGTTGCGGCAGGCCCAGAGACAGGGACTGCTGATTGTTGATTAGGCAGTGGCAGTGGCAGCAGCAGCTCCTGGTTGTGGTAGGCTCGGAGTTGGAAACTCCTGGTTTTTGATGAGGCAGCCGTGGCAGCAGAACCAGGGACTCCTGGATGTGGAGCAAGTATATGTTGAATATGGGACCCAGCATCAGCAGCGATGTTGGCGTGGTGGACCCAGAGGTGCAGAGATAGTGCCTAAAGAGTGGCAACACACAGCTGGTGGGTCCACATAGTCGGTGGCAAGGCAGTGGAGGAGGGATATAGGCAGAGGTGTCTCAGAGGTCAGGACCCATGGTGGAGGTGCAAGAACGAAGACAGACTCTCTTTCAGTTATATCTTTTTATTCTTAAACTATTCAAAATGGTGTCAGATTGTGACAATAGCTGAAGCTTTTCAGTGTATTTTACTGTATTCACTGTAAAAGGCAAGAGACAATAAATCATTGAATTCAATTCGAACTTAAAAGCACTTTGTACCCTGTCACATCCCACTGGGTGTCTGCTGGAAAGCAAACCCCACCATTCCAGAAATCATAGCAAATGTGAAGATTTAATGAAACTACTATAAATCTCAATTTGCCTCTGACTTACTGCTACCTGAGATAAAGCAAACTACACCAGATTCTTTCAGTGAGAATAAAAAGTTGATTTATTGTATCACACATAGTTAGAACAAGAACAATAAAAGAACAAGATTTCTAATTTATCTTAATCTTTTTATAAGCACACACATTCACACTCAGAAATGCACACCAAAAAGTAAACACAAATATTAAGAATGGAGGGAAAAAGATACAGTCAGAAGAACAGTTTGTATTAAAGTCCAAACTCACAAAATTAAATCGGTTGGTTCCACAGTCGACAATTCCTTGATAAATGCCTCAATGTTATATTAGATTAGATTCCCTAAAGTGTGGAAACAGGTCCCTTTGGACCAACAAGTCCAGACTGACCCTCCGAAGAGTAACTCACCCTCCTCTGACTAATGCACCTAACAACTATGGACAATTTAGCATAGCCAATTCACCTGGCCTGCACCTCTTTGGATGGTGGGAGGAAACTGAAGGAAACGCATGCAGTCACAGGGAAAACATGCAAACTCCACACAGACAGTTGCCCAAGGCTGGAATCAAACCTGGGACCCTGGCACTGTGAGGCAGCAGTGCTAACCACTGAGCCACCATGCCACATGCTGATGATCTGTCTGGAATTTACTGGTTGCTTGGTTAGTCCCAGGTTCGTTCTTGTTACTATTGTGTGTCAGAATTATTTCTTTCAGCATTACTGAATATCTTTTTTCTACTATTTTGATAGAAAATTGGAGAAAACAACTTTACAGAGAAAGGAAGAAAGAAAAATCAAGGTCTCCTTCCTTGTGTTTTCCTCTTCTCATAGTTGATGTTAAACTGCAAGCTGACCAATCAGGAGTTTGTCGCCATGCTGTGTTCTTATGAATTCATAAAAAAATGCACTAATTTCTCTCAGTTAGCTTCACTCAATTATCTAAGCTGCAAATAACTCTTTGCACCATCTCCCTCTTTAAAAACAGTGTCTACTTTTTTTCTCAATTTCAGTCCACAGTCCAAAAAGTAAGATGTGGTCTCTTGCAAAGCCAAGATTTGCCTCGTCTTGTGGCCTCTACTATAAAAAGAAGAAACCATTAAAAGCCTCCCCATGAAAGAAATACATTGTTGAACATTATGAAAAGGGGCACCACTGAGGCCTTTGGCTAATAGGTCTTTTTAAGAATTCATTTGCATGGGTGTCATTGGTTAGGCCAGCCTCTATTGCCTATCCATTATTACTCAGAGGGCAGTTGAGAATCAAACCCATTGCTGTGCATTGGAGTCAAATGTAGGCTAGACCAATTATGCATAGCAGTTTTCCTTCCCAAAATAATATGAATGATGGGCTTTCCTCTGACAAACATCAAATGTTTCATGGTAATCATTGGACTTCTAATTCCAGATTATTATTGAATTCAAATTCACCATCTGTCATGGTGGGATTCAAACTCAGGTCGCCAGAACATTCCCTGGGTATCTAAATAAATAGTTGAGTGATAATATCACTAGGCCACTTGAATTAGTGCTGTGATACTTGCATATCCAATCTTTCATTCCCACATCACATTGAAAATGGCCTAATAAACTGAAAGCAACCAAATACTTGATATCCTTTCTCCCATGTTAACAACTTCCTTGTGTTCTCCATTTCTGGACCTGAATGTGAGATCCAATCCTGAAAGGCAACAAAAAGAGAGTACAAAGTGCTTTTTGACTTGATGTGTAAGTGAAAATAGCTTAGTCGATTAGTAAAGTTAAACAGATGTGATAATATTAGTTGACCAACATAAAGGTTCAAAAAGTTTAAATCTTAAAGTAGTTGACAAAACAGATACGACCTGGTAGAGGTCTATGAGGGGATTTGACAGGATAAAGGTGGAGAAGATGTTTGCCCTTGCGAATTCAGAAAAGACACCACAAAGAAATTGTCAGCGATAATGACATAAGTGACTAAGGAAAAATCTTTTTAGTCAGGTAATGGTGAAAATGTGGAAATCTCTATCAATGTATTAAGTAAGATGTAAGACAACAGCATGAGGAATAAAGGTGAAAAAAGGAAGTGCTGATAGATTCAGATCAGGCAAACAGTGCGAAGACGCTTGCATGAAGTGTTAACATTTGCCTCAAGCAGTTGGATCACACAGCCCACTGCTTTGCTGTAAATTCTATTATCTTTTACCTAAATTGCAATACAAAACAATGAATTAATGTTCAAGAAATTTGCTATGGTTACTTAATCTGTTAAGCTGCTTTAAAAGGTTAATTTGTTATAGTACATTAAAACATGATTACTGTACTGGTCAATGCTAATGATGTGAAATAATTACAGAGTGCACAGTCCAAATTATTTGTTGTGCAATGAATCTTTCAATTATTTCCTATTAGAATCACATGTTTTAATATTGGCTAATTCAGAGTCACTTAACAATTTCTTGTACTGTGTCTGCATTTATTACACTTCACTGTTTTTGAATCTAAGATGTGTCAAATAAATTTGACATTTTTTAACAAAAACAGAAATTGTTGCAAAGGCTCAGCAGGTCAAGCATCATTTGTGGAGAGAAATCAGAGTAACTTTTTGGGTCGAGTGACCATTTCTCAGAACTTTCTAACAACTTACCTTGAGGTAAATCCAACTTAATCAGAAGTGCATAGAATTACAATTGACTATACTGCTCAGAAACAGGTAACTTGGCCCAAATGACCCATATTGCCATTTCTATTCCATTTGATCATGCTCCCATTCTTCCTTATGTAACTCAGTCAGTGTAATGAATAAAAGCAAAATAAGCAGAATAAAAGCAGTTGCTGGAAATCTGAAACAAACACAGAGAATGCTGGAAAAACTCAAGAGATCATGCAGTGCAACTCTTCTTCAGATTTTGAAATCGCTAATCTATTTCTCTCTCCACAATTACTGTCAGACATGCTGAGTTTTTGCAGCCTTTTTTGTGTTTGTTTCCTATGACACCCAGGCTATCTCTGACAATCTGACTTTTCCAGTTTAATGTAAATTAAAATCACTTATGCATATTGTTGTGCCTTTATTGCAAGCACCTAAAACTTATTCTTAAATAATCTGTTCCACAATATAGTTATTGTTAAGAGATTGGTAGACCACTCTTGCTAATAATTTCTTTCCCCTCCTATTTCTAATCTGATTCTATATCCAGATGTCCTAAAGCAAGCTCTATTACACAAATACCATCCTTGATTTACATTGTTACCTCTTCACTTTTAACAAGCTTCTTATTTTGCAAGAATATCATATATCCCTCAATCTTTACTACCTGGGCCTTTGTCATCCTGAAGCCATTTCTCTCTAATGGCTATCAGACTATAATTACTCACTTTATGGTGTACTGTGAATTTATTGTAAATGCTACACACATTCCAATATAGAGCTTTTAGTTTTGACCTTTTACCTTTACAACATCTAGCCTTAATTGTTGTATTTCTCGGTTTTTCTCCCTTCCTGCCATTTTCTAACATTCATTTTCATATTCTGATTTCCCTCACTCACCCTGTCTCTATATTTCAATATATTAAATCTTTCCACATTTGATACATTTGCCTCCACTATTTAACTTAAAGTTCTCTCTACTTCCCTAATTAGGCAGTTCACAAGAATACTGGTCCCAGCATGTTCAGATTTAGACTGTCTCAATTGTAGATCTTCACATTTCCCAATATTAGTGCCATTGTCCCATGTACTGGAATCTACTTCTCCAACACTTGGGACATTGTACTTATCTCTCTAATTTTAAGTTATGCTGTGTCAATTTGTACACAACTCTGGTAATAATTTGAGGTTCTGATTTTTAGTTTATGCCTAGCTCCTCATTCACTCAATGCAAAACCCCCTTCCTAATTCTACCTGCATAGACCTCAACCGCTGGGTCCTCTACCTCTTATTGCAAATCCTGTCCAGCTAAGAGCAGATGTCCTGAACCCTGATACTAGGCAGGTAACATAATATTCTCATCTACCTTTAGTCATTTATGTATTTTGACTCCCACATTCCTTTGTTTCTTTAGAACAAAGAACATTACAGCTCAGTACAGGTCCTTCAGCCCTCAATGTTGCGCCGCCCTGTGAAGCCAATCTGAAGCCCATCTAACCTACACCATTCTCATCCATATGCCTATCCAAAGACCACTTAAATGCCTGTAAAGTTGGTGAGTCTACAACTGATGCAGGCAGTATGTTCCATGCCCTGACTACTCTCTGAGTAAAGAAACTACCTCTGACTTATGTCCAATATTTATCACTACCTTTCTCCCAATCAAATCCTTAGTTTTGAAAATCATGTGATTTCCCTACTTTGTATACAGAATTGCAGCTTGTGATGCAAATTATTTTCCAATTACATAAAAGATTTATTAATGTCATCTTTTCCTTTCTTGACATTCCTCCTTAATTGAAAAATGTGGTGCTGGAAAAACACAACAGGCCAGGCAGCATCCGAGGAGCAGGAGAATTGACATTTCGGGCATAAGCCTTATTCAGGAAGAAGGTCTTATGCCCGAAACATCGATTCTCCTGCTCCTCGGATGCTGCCTGGCCTGTTGTGTTTTTCCAGCACCACATTTTTCAACTCTGGTCTCCAGCATCTGCAGTCCTCACTTATTCCTCCTTAATTCACAAGATGGTGGCAGCAAAGTAGTGGTGCTGCTGTGACCGAGCTCCTGGCCCGGGGCGTCCACATCTGTCTGCTTAATTTGTTTCTTTTCTTTTCGCTTTTGCTCTTTACTTCTTCTATATTTCTTTCTTTATTTCGCTCTCTTTAGAAACTTTATTGGTCTTCGGCAGGCAAGAGCAGGCCTATCCTTGTGAGCATGTGCGGTAGCAGTGGCAGGCTCCTCAGCAAGACAGAGCCCATCACGGAGGGCAGCAAGACCTTGGGGAGCTTGTGATGGCAGTGATTGTGGGTCCAGCACCGAGAGATGATGCCAAAGCATGGCAACTTTGACGTTGGTGGGGCCAATGCAGGACTCAAAGCAGTAGCGGATGCATTGGCTTTCAAAATAGTGGCAACAGCAGGGGATGCCTCTGTGGTTAGTGAAGATGGCAGCATCTGCGGTCCACATCGGTCAGCTAGGGCAATGTGGAAGGACTGAATCAAAACTCATGGTGTATCAATGGAAGTGGTCATTGCTCCAATGGCAGCATGGTAGGCCCGTTGCATGCACTCCTGAAATGGACTGTATGAATAAAGCATGCCAAAAGCAGAAGAGATTTAGCCCTTGAGGGAAGTGTGATTCCGGAAGGCTAAACACTTGAGAAAATCTGTAATATTTAAACTTTTAGCTTTATTTCTTTATTTTTCCACTTAAATCTAGGATGGTCTTTAAGGGACCATTAAGCGACTCTTGGATAGGTACATGGAAGTTAGTACAGTGAAGAGTATGTAGGTTAGTCTGATCTTAGAGGGGAAAAAAGGCTGACACAACATCGAGGACCAAAGGGCCTATACTGCGCTACACTGTTCCATATTCTATGTTTTATGTAATGTTTGCACTTCATAATTTTATTTCTTTATTTTTTACGCTATACTAAGAATGACTGTAGTGCTAAACTTTTACGTTTGTTTTTTCTTTCTTCCTATCTTGTTCTTAAGATTTGTACTATGTGTGAAGACATTGTACACTTTTCACTGTAGTCCTGTACTTTTGTAGGTGAGTACACAGGACAATAAAGTCTAAATCACAATCAATGCATTTTTCATTCCAAGCTTTAAGCCATTAACATAAAGAGTGGTGATTTTATCAAGGTTTATAAAATCATAAGGGGACAGAGTGAATAGTCAAGGTCTTTTTCCCAAGCAGGGAAGTCCAAGATCAGAGGGCATATGTTTAACGTAAGACTGGAAAAAGTTTAAAGGAACCTGAGGTGCAACTTTTCATCCAGAGAGTAGTGCTTGTATGGAATGAGCTTCCAGAGGAAGTTGTAAAAGTGGTATAATAACAACATTTAAAAGGCATCTGAATGGGTACATGAATAGGGTTTAGAGGGATATGGGCCAAATGCTGACAAGTGGGATTACATCAGTTTAGGATATCTGGTTGCTATGGATGAGTTGAACTGAAGGTTCGTTTCTGTGCTATAAAAGTCTATGATTCTATGTCTATAAATGTGAACTAGGGTACCAGCACAAGTCCTACTGACTATCGTTCAGAAAAACCACCCATTCCTCCTCTCTGCTTTCTACCTTTCATCTAGCTAGCTATCCATTCTAATATCAGTTCCTTGACTCTGCATTGTCTACAATCCATCACTTGCTGTCTATTATTTAAGCAAATCCTCTTTCTTCTTCAAAAATGCCAGGATGTTTTTGGGGCTTTCTATTTGTTGCAGTAGCACTAGTAAAGGATGGCAGAAAAGTATTTTTTTTTAAATATGCACAGCTAGCACAGACTAGAGAGAACTAGATTGTTTATAATTGATGAAGTCTAAAGGATAAGTTTTCATAGATACAGAAAGTACATAAGTAATTTTAAACAGAGGGCAGGAAAATGTTCCTCCTGAAGGGAGTTGTGAAGCTGTTAAATCAACCTCTGGTGTTAGGGATTGAAATGGTATTTGGGTAAATATTCAAAGTTAGATTATCTACATCAGTGATGGAAATGGGTGGACAAGATATTGGAACATGAAGTAAATATGCTTATGACTATTTGCGTAAAGAATAAACAGAAGGGATTAGTTGGATTGAATGTTCTGAATAACATGTTGTAAATTCAATCTTTTTCTTGCTTGAGGGTACTGGCTCATTGGGTCCAGTTTCTCCATCACTAACAAACCTCTGACACATTACACATGACCATTGTCTTCAATGAATTTTGGTATTCTGCTTGATTGTATGCAAGCATTGTGATTGTTCAGGTACACATTTTATAACAGGGGCTACTCATAAACTGGAGCCAAAATCCTAATTAATTTCTTCCTTTTTCTTCTAATCCAGATATGATAAATTCAATTATAACACTTGTATACCTAATGTAGCTGGGATCAGACTGGGTTTGAGAGAGACTCCTCGTTGGTGTAGATTAGTGTTACACCAAGCACCAGCTTCACCATCTAAGCAAGTGACAAAGATGCTATCTAACAATTCATATCATGCTCCAAAAAAGTTATTTTAAAAGTTTATCAACCTATCACCTTTATTGACATGACTGTCTGATAATACAGAAATATTAATGAGAATAAAACTGTGATTTATGTAACTAATTAATATAAACATAAGTAAATATTTGAACAGCGTTTACAATTATACAGTACTTAACTCATGCACATAATTACTGAAAGAAATCAACGTACTGCTAACTCACTGTTGCCTTTCCATCATGAACTGATATTAAAAGAACTTTTTGAGTAATAAAATTAGTTCAATGCACCATCATTCAGCAATGTGTTGTAGATAGTTGTAATAGAATTCTAGAAATATCATGTTTTTCTGTCACTGCGTCTAACATCTTGACTTCAAAGTTTCTAGGATTAAATTACCAGTTGGTTTACAATTTCCCAAGAGTCAAAACAGTTTAAAGAACTAGGGATTTTGGTTGCATTGAACTCTTTGCAAAGTATCACACTGGGCAGTAATAAGATACAGAAAATGCCATTAGCTTGTGGAGAAAAATATGGGATAGATCACATTTTCCTCAACTACTATAGTTTCATGCTGAGAATTGAACTTGTATGATGTAGCTGTCAACCCTGCAGGAACATTCTCCTGTTTCGTTAACTTTGAACTATAAAATTCTAATGATTTAAAGTATGGCTACATCAAAAAGTTGACAACAAAAGTAAATGAATTATTAGTAAAAAGAAAAGTAAGTTCCAAAGTGAATTTTCAATGCTTGTTAAAGACATCTTTAAGATCATAAATGATGCATACTTACCGCATGCTGTAGGTGTACAGTCACGTTACAAATATTTTGTTGCAAGTGTGTGAGTTCAATGAAGAGGATAATTCAGAAGTATTATCTTAAGTATAAGAATTGATTGTTGCATGGGAGGGGGTTGTTTTTTACTGACAGTATGGCTACAATGTTGGGTGTGTTTCAATAGGAGATAACAGTCTAGTAACACAAAGCACAGAAGGCTTGACAGTAATTTTCTTTTGGTATACAGTCATACAGAAATAGGCAAACAGTGGGAATGTCGAGCACGATTGTTTTCAACTCAAATGCAATAAGACTTTTCTGAGGATCCTCAAGACACATCCCTGGAAACTGAAATTTAGAAAACATTGGTTTTCCTTTGTACAATACTGAAATGACAAAACAGTACTATTACTGAAACAGACCATAAGATTTGTTAAAATAAAGTGTTTACAATCTGTGAAATTGACACTTCATTTATTCAGTTGTGGGTGTCACTGGTTGGGCCAACAGTTCTTGCTCCTCCCTTGGTGTCCTTCAGAAAGTGGAAGTTTGCCACCACCTTCGTGAGGGCAACTAGAGACGGGCAATAAATAATGCCGAGCCAGCAGCATCCACTCCCTAATGTGGATAAAGAAAAAGAAAATGCTATTTAATACACTTCCACAAGAGTCAGTACAACTGTATCCATGGTTTAGTTGGTAAAATGGACCTCATGGGTCATTCTCTGTCAAGATTAATGAACATTTTGACATTTACACCAAGTAAATGGCTCATTTCACTGCTGTAGCCAACAAACACTGTTTTTGTTATAACACTGAAAAGCATCGCACAGAAAACATAAAGTAAATGCCTCATTGAATCTGTGTTGCTCAACATCACTGACAATTTTCCTTTGGAATTTGTAGCTTTACTTTGTTCACTTTCTTTAAAAAGATATTGATGAGTGGTGACCATTTTTGTTTGCATTTTGGAGGGATAGGTAATGGTTGGCAAGGAGGTGGATATTGAAACAGTAGGTTAATATCACCTCGAGTACAGATTGGGTGAAAAGCATGCAAATTACAAGCAGACCTTTTGATACCTTGAGCCTGTTCTGTCATTTAATAAGATCATAGCTGATTCAGTTCTTGCCTCAATTGCACTTTCCTGCCTTTTACCAATAACCATTGACTCAATAACTGTTTTCAGAAACTTTGGTAAGCTTGCAAATGCTAGTATTATAGTTACAAAGAAAATTCCATTTTCTAAGAAAAAGCTTTTGCTTTACTTCCTTTTCAGAGAAGCCTCATATATAATTCAAAGGAGCTGAAATTCATTCAAGACCGTTCTCCCATCATATCTGTGCAGGAGACCAGCGGACATCTCCCCTCTGCACCCTCTCCCCTACCCTGACCTCTGGATCCAAGTGCATAAAATTTTGAAATGTGGCAAACCTTTCACCCACCCTGTACAAGACAAATGCCTTCAGGTTGGGCAAACCTGGGGATTTCTAGCACTTCCTGTACCCAGTCCATGGGCTCCATTGGAATCTGGCTTCTCCTTGAGAGTCAGTGCTGTGAGTGAGTTGAGATGTATTAATCTCAAGAAGAATAAATGGAAGAACAGGTAATGAGATCATGACCACAGAAATGACTTGCAACCCTGAAGGGCAAACCCTGGAAGAAACAAAGTTGATATATAGTTTGTATGGATGGCTTCCTCTTGTTCTCTCATTACCAGTGCTTGTCCCTGGCCGCTTGGGTGTTTCCTTTCTTCCTGGTGGTAGAAATCGAGTGGAGAGTTGTGCATCTCCTGTCTTTCGCTCTGTCTCGCACCTGCACACATAAGAGTGTCAGGGGTTCTGTTCGGTCTGGGAGCTGGATCTGAGGGAGCTGAATCAGTGTCAAAAACTATGCACATGTCCATAAAGTGTGACATGGTGACAGGATACTGGCCTGAATGGAGTTATTTCAATTTAGACACCTTTCTAATTGAAAAAAAAGGAAAAAATAAACAGGTCTGTCAGAGATTCTGATCACTCTTGAGAATTGGCTCTGAGGAAGCCGAACCAGAGACAAGGACTGTGCATTGTAGATAAAGGGTAACTTGATTACAAGATACTGGTTTCTGTGGAGTTACTTCACAAGTCATCTGGGAAATGGAACTTACTTTCTTTTCTTGGCAGCTTCAGTGAAAACAGTGACTATCATTTCTGTATTTATAAATCTTGATTTCCTTGTTACAACAAATTTCAAACCTGTTTAACTCTGCCACTTCAAACTTGGGACATATAACAGGCATGGTATATGGTCCATCCCACATTCTCTCTATATGTCATGTCAATTATTTGCAGATCAAACAAACATTCAGATCTTGAAGACTTACAATATCCTGGTAGAACTTAATCAAAACAATTTAATAAAAGGGACAGGATAGATCGAGTGAGTCCTTAGAAGAGTATAAAGAAAGTAGGAGTATACTTAAGAGGGAAATCAGGAGGGCAAAACGGGGACATGGGAGCTTTGGCAAATAGAATTAAGGAGAATCCAAAGGGTTTTTACAAATATATTAAGGACAAAAGGGTAACTAGCGAGAGAATAGGGCCCCTCAAAGATCAGCAAGGCGGCCTTTGTGTGGAGCCACAGAAAATGGGGGAGATACTAAATGAATATTTTGCATCAGTATTTACTGTGGAAAAGGATATGGAAGATATAGACTGCAAGGAAATAGATGGTGACAGGATTGGAGGATCTGAGCTACAGGAAGAGGCTGAACAGGCTGGGGCTGTTTTCCCTGGAGTGTCGGAGGCTGAGGGGTGACCTTATAGAGGTTTACAAAATTATGAGGGGCATGGATAGGATAAATAGACAAAGTCTTTTGGGGAGTTGGAGAGTCCAAAACTAAAGGGCATAGGTTTAGGGTGAGAGGGGAAAGATATAAAAGAGACAACGTTTTCACGCAGAGTACGTGTATGGAATGAGCTGCCAGAGGATGTGGTGGAGGCTGGTACAATTGCAACATTTAAGAGGCATTTGGATAGGTATATGAATAGGAAGGGTTTGGAGGGATATGGGCCAGGTGCTGGCAGGTGGGACTAGATTGGGTTGGGATATCTGGTCGGCATGGACAAGTTGGACTGAAGGGTCTGTTTCCATGCTGTACATCTCTATGACTCTATAACCAGGAGATGGTGTAATCAAGAGAGCCAGACTAATGCTCTAAGGACAGGAGTTCAACTCATATTATGGCAACTGGTGAAGTTTAAGTTTAATGATTTCATTGAAAAAATCGTGCAATTTAAAGATAGTCTTAGTAATATTTATCTTGACATTTATCATTGGTTAATATAAAAACCTAACTAGTTTTTCTAATGTCCTTTGGGGAAGGAAATCTGCTGTCCTTGTCTATTCATCCCAGCATGTAACTCCAGACCCACAGTAATGTGGTTAAACCTGAATTCTCCTTTCAAATAGCCTAGTAAGCCATTCACTTTAAAGGCAATTTGTGATAGGCAAACAGCATGGACTTTGCCAGTGACACACACAACCCATGAAAAAATGAATTTTTCAAAACCATTTTTGTTAATGAGGAATATGAGGAGAAGAAGTTTAGGGTTGGAACCTGAGCAACATCCTTCTGATGGTATGGGGCAGGGCTGCTCCTGGGCACTCGCACTGAGGTGCAACCCCAAACGATCTGATACCTGGGATGACCGGATATATTTTGGATGATGTGAGTCAACAAGCTAACTTTAGTTAATTCCTCTGAGAACACCCAACAGTTACTCCATTGTTTCTCCAGTTATTCCTCATACCTCAGCGTTTTAACAACAGTGGTCAAGCTCATAGGTTTTCTTTGCACTGCCTTCAATGCCCCACTGTTTCTTTTATCTCTTACTGATTGGGCACTCACAAGACATGTGTGTCATTGATCAGGCCACCATTTATCTCTAACTTCCCAGTTATGAGCAGTTAAGGGTCAACCATATTGCTCTGGGTTTGGAGTCACATCTAGGCCAGACCAAGTAAGGACTGATGGACTTTTTCTAACAATCATTCAAGATCATCATGAGACTCTTAATTCCAGATTTCTATCAAATTAGTGGCAGCATGGTGGCACAGTCATTAGCACTTTTGCCTCACAGCATCAGGAACCCAGGTTCAATTCCAGCCTCAGACAATTGTCTGTGTGGAGTTTGCACATTATTCCTGTGATTGCATGGGATTCCTCTGAGTGCTTCGGTTTTCTCCCACAGTCCAAAGATGTGCAGGTTAGGTAGATTAGCCATGGAAAATGCAGGGTTACAGGGATAGGGTAGGGGGATGAGTCTGGGTGGCTTGCTGTTTGGAAAGTCATTGTGAACTTGTTGGGTCACATGGCCTGTTCCCACACAGCAGGGATTCTATGAATGATTTCAACCCTGGGTACTCAATCATTAGCCTAGCTCTGAGAAATGATGATGCAGTAAAACTATTATGAGGCCATCACCTCGAATGCTCTACAACATCCCCATCTTCCCTGCCATCCCCACTGCTAAGATGTAAACTGACCAGTGTACTGCACAGTTTGATCATATCTGACACTGCTTTAGTCATGCCAGATCAATATCCAGATTCTATCAGCTTTCATATGGGTATGACAGCCTAAACCAGGCAGGTAGTATTCCTGAGAATGTGAGGTATTAAATGGAAATGATCTAAGGATCATGTCTGAAAATATCAAGCAATAGGGCTGTCATTATTTCCTTTGTTCCACAGTGGGATTGTTCTTTGGAAGAAACAAAGTTGATATATCATTTGTATGGATGGCTTCCTCATGTTCTATCATTACCAGAGGGCATCCTGGTACCTTTTCCCTCAATTTTCAATACTCCATTCTATATTCTATAGAATGAAATACAGATTTTTTTTCTCCCTCCTTTGTTCTGGTGATTCCTATTCCAAGTCTTTGGTCTGGGATGTGAAATTGATTATATACTTAGGATATAATAGTAGTGCATTTAATAATTCATAGCATGATCAAGCAGAGTCAGTATGGTTTCAGGAAAAGCAAATCATGCCTGACAAATTTACTAGGATTCTTTGAGAAGGTAATGAAAAAAGGGAAGCAGTGGATGGAATGCACTTGGATTTTCAGAAGATGCTTGATAAGAGTTCACACATTAAGCTGCTTAATAAAATGAGCCCATGGTGTTAGAAGTAGTACACTAGCTTGGATAGAGAATTGGATAACTAATAAAGACAGAGCATTGGAATAAGGGGGGCATTTTCATGATGCAATTTATAACTAATGGTGTGTCACATAGATCAGTGCTGGGACCACAAATATTTGGAATATGTATGAATGACTTGGATGATGGAAAGCGAATGTACTCGCACCAGTTTTCTGGATGACAGAAAAATAGATGGGAAGACAAGTTGCGAGTGTGACATGTAGAGTCTGAAAAGGCACATAAAGGGTTAAACAAGTGAGCAAACGCTTGGCAGATAGATTACAGTGCAGGAAAATGTTAGGTCATGCACTTTTCCAGGAAGAACAGAGAAGCTGAATATTATTTACATGGAGAAAAATTACAGAAAACTATGGAAAAGATGGATCTGGAAGTTCTTAGTCATGAATCACATTCATGTTCAGTGGGTAATAGCAAAGACAAATGGAGTTTTGATCTTTATTTCAAAAGGAATAGTGTGTAGAAGTAGAGAGGTTTTGCTAAACCTATACAAGGCATAGGCCAGACCCCCACAGCTGAAATACTATAAATAATTTATGGAAAATATACTGGCAATGGAAGCTGTCCAGAGAAAATTTACTAAATTGAAGCAAGGTATGAAGGACTGTCTTATGGGGAGAGGATGAGCAGGTTAATGTCTGTAGTCATTGGAATTTAGAGGAATGAGTGGTGACCGGATCAAAACATACACAATTCTTCGAGGACTTTACAAGATAGATGCGGAAAGTTGTTTCCTTTTGTGGAGAGTCTCGGTGCAGAGGATATAAATTCAGAATAAGGTGCTGCACATTTAAAAAAAGAAATGTGAAGGAATTTCTTTGCTCAGAAGGTAGTCGATCAGGAATTCTTTACCAGAGATAAGGCTGGATCATTAAGAATATTGTAGGTTTAGATAGATAGACTTTTTTTTAGTTTGTGAGGGAATTGAGGGTTGTGGGGAAAAGGCAGAAAAGCAGAGTTGAGTTATCAGGTCAGCCATTCAATGACAGAGCAGAATCAATGGGCTGATGGCCTATTTTTGCTCCTGTATAGATTCATAGTCATAGAGATGAACAACACAGAAACAGACCCTTCTGTCCAACTCATCCATGCCGACCAGATATTCTAACTTAATCTAGTCCCATTTGCCAGCACTTGGCCCATTTCCCTCTAAACCCTTCTTATTCATATACCTATCCAGATGCCTTTTAAATGCTGTAATTGTACTAGCTTCCAACCACTTCCTCTGGCAGCTCATTCCATACACACACTACCCTTTGTGTGAAAAAGCTGCCCCTTAGGTCCCTTTTGAATCTTTTCTCTCTCACTCAAAACCTCTAGTTCTGGATTCCCCCACCCCGGTGAAAAGACCTTGCCTAGTTATCCTATCCACGCCCCTTATGGTTTTATAAACGTCTATAATGGTCACCCCTCAGCCTCCAATACTCCAGGGAAAATAGCCTCAACTGAGTCAGCCTCTCCCTGTAGCTCAAACCCTCCAACCCTGGCAACATCCTTGTAAATCTTTTCTGAACCATTTCAAGTTTCATGACATCTTTCCCACAAGAGGGAGACCAGAATTATACACCATATTTTAAGGTGTTTGGCAGCATCTGGTGTCATACATTCTTCCGTCTGCAACTTGTTTCCCCTGGGTAGATAAACAAATGTTCAGAAAGATCTTGTATCTTTGTTCTTGTACCAAAGATTCCTCCTCAGAAATGTGAGAATGAGGTTTCCTTTAAATATTACCGAATGAATATGGAATCCTTATTAATGATTGTTTTTAACATGAAACAACAGGAATGGTTATGTCATTAGCAGTCAGACATTTTATCACAGAGTGGATTCTTTTTGTTCGCCGTGTTCTTGACAGGAATCTTTGGCATTAAATACAATCTCTATTGGATCCTGCCAGTTTTATAATTTGGGAAGATTTATCTTGAAATAAACTGACACAATATTGTCTGACCCGGTACATAAGCCATACCATCATCTGCAAGTAATAGCTCTCTGTTTATAAACTTGCTGGAAATATTGTTTATGTATGTCAAATTGAGTAAAGTTCCCAACATAACTCCCTGATGCAATCCAGGAAGGTTATCCCAAGGAGAGAATTATCCATTACCACTACTTGTCTCCTGTTGGTAAGGAAGTGCCTGATCCAACTTAATAATGTCCCTCTGATTCCACAGTAGGGAAGTTTGGATGAGATCTTTTCATGAGAAACTTTGCCAAAGGCTTTTGAGAAATGTTATTTGGCCATATATATATAGTCGCATCTTTTTTAAAACCTGAAGATAAGTGATCCATTTTCTGCAAAAGCTGTTTCCATAGATCTTTATATTGACAAACTATCAGGGGTAATAAATGATTGTTAGGTATGGTAGAACTTAAAGAAATGTGCTTATCACCAGGCAGGCTACTACCTTTTAAAATTAGAATTCCTACAGCGTGGAAACAGGCCCTACAGCACAAATGTCCACACCGACCCTCCAAAGCGTAACCCATCCAGATCCATTCCCCTACCCTACATTTACTCCTGACCAACATACCTAATCTACAAATCCTTGGACACTATGGACAACTTAGCATGGCCAATTACCTAACCTGCATTGGATTGTGGGAGGAAACCAGAGCACTGACACACAGGGAGAATGAGCAAACTCCTCACAGACAGCACTGAAGGCTGGAATCAAACCCAGGTCCCTAGCACTATGAGGCAGCAGTGTTAACCATTGAACCACCATACTGCCTCTACCATTATGCAATTCTGACAAATGTCTCTACAAATTGCCCTGTAGCATGGATATTCAATCATGTGTAGCGGTAGGCGCTATAGGTATAAACTCAGAATCATAATTGTGCACAGTGTGTATTTTGGAGATTACCCTGGAATCTCTCCCCAGAAGCTCTTTAGCCACGTTACTCTGCCCAGAAGCTCTTCAGCCACATTAATCCTTCCACCTATCGCATTTCCAATGCCCCTCCCCAAGTCCATCCTCCTTACCTTTTATCTTAGCCTGCTTGGCACACTTTGCTCATTCCTGAAGAAGGGCTCATGCTCGAAACGGCGATTCTCCTGCTCCTTGGATGCTGCCTGACCTGCTGCACTTTTCCAGCAACACATCTTCAACCAAGTATTTGAAGTAACCCAGAAACTAACACAAGAAACATTGACTTTAAAAAGAAAACCATAGCTTACAATTGTCTTTTTGATCTCTTCATGCATATCCATAGCAGTAGGAGAAATTGAGGACTGCAGATGCTGGAGATCAGAGTCAAAAGCACAGCAGGTCAGGCAGCATGCGAGGAGCAGGAGAATCGATGTTTCAGGCATAAGCACTTCATCAGGAAAGCTACCCTCGGCCTGATATGCCTGAAACGTCAATTCTCCTGCTCTTCAGATGCTGTCTGATATGCTGTGCTTTACCAAGTCTTGTGCGAAAAGATACATGGATATTGCAATAACATAGTAACCAATGGTTGTTAGCATATCACCTAATAGTGTGTATTGACATCTCTAGTACCATACTTTGGATAGCTTTTTTCACTGTCTTTGTATTTCTAAAGATTTAGACATGGATTGGATAAAAACTTTCGACTTGGATATAATGATTAACTGCCATTGATTGATGCTTTTAAGAGATGGAATCCAGTCAAACATTCATAATGTGGCCTCTGTGAACTGCATTGTTAAAATCAGCCTATAAGAGATGGTCTCATTATGAATAAAAGCAAAATACTGCAAATGCTGATGATCTGAAATAAAATAAAATGCTTGAGAAATGCAGCCAGCCTGGCAGCATCTGTGAACAGAGGAATAGAGTTAACATGCTGAATCCAATGACTTTTCTTTGGAACTGAGAGATGTGCAAAAATATCATTGGTTTTATGTTGCTGATGGGGGAGGGGCAAGTGGAACAGAAGTGCCCGTTAAGGAAAGGTAAACAGTTTTGGAGATCAATGTGAAAGAAAACAAAAAACAAAGATATGACAATGAAAGAAGCAGTATAGGTCCAGAGCATGTGCCAATGACAGAATAAAGATGAGGTCCAAATTAATGCAAGATAAGGAAAAACAAATCACAGACAGCAGGGATGAGGCAGAGGTAAGGGAGAGGACAGGACATATATCAAAAAGAACTACAGACTTTATGGACAGAATTTGCTGAACTCTGTTGAATCCTGAAGGTTGTAAGACCCTAAGGTGCTGCTCCTCCAGCTTGCGCAGGGCTTCACTGGAGCACTGTGGCAGGTCGCAGGCAGAAAAGGAAGCATGAGAGCAGGATGGTGCATTGAAATGACAAGCAAATGGAAAATCAGGCTCATATTTGCAGACTGAGTGGAGGTGTTCGACAACTATTCAATTGCCCATTGTAGAGGACCCTGTATTTTACTATTTCCATTGCTCACAATACAATTTTTTTGCTGCTCCCACCTCCATTGTCCTGAACATATGAGATACTGAGAAGTAGAATGGAGTGTTGGAAGTAGGAATGTTCTATATCAGATTTGGACTGCAGATGCTGGAAGTCAGAATCAATAAAATGCAGAGCTGGAAAGGTGCAGAATCAGAGGAGCAGGAAAGTCAATGTTTCAGATCAGAACTTTTCACCAGGATTAGATAAGGAGAAGGGAGCTCAGAAGTAAATAGAGGGAGGGGTGTGGGGCTGGGGGAATGGTAGGTGGGAAGGTAATAGGTGAATGCAGGTAGGGGGCTATAGTGGGAAGGGTGGAGTAAATAGATGAGAAGGAAGATGGACAACTTAGGTTATTTCAAGGAAGCAGGGAGGAGGGAGAGGTTGGATATGGGGGTGGGGAGATTTTGAAGGTGGTGAATTCTATGTTAAGGCTATTGGGCTGTAAGGTCCTGAGGCAGAATATATGGTATTGTTCTTCTAGTTTGCGTGTGGCCTCATTTTGGCAGGGGAGGAGACCCAGGATGGAAATATCACCAAGGGAGTGGGAGGGGGAGTTGAAATGGTTGCCAACCAGAAGGTGATGCTGATTGAAGTGTACAGAGCAGGCATGCTCCATGAACCAGTCCCCAAGTCTGCACTTGGTCTCTCCGATGTAGAGGAGACCACACTGAGAGCAATGGAGGCAGTAGACCAGGTTAGAAGAAGTGGAGGTGAATCTCTGCTGGGTTTGGAATGATTGTTTGGGGCCTTGGATGGAGGTGAGAGGAGAGGTGTAGGGGCAGGTGTTGCACATCCTGCAGTTGCAGGGAAAGGTGCCGAGTGTCGAGGAGAGGTAGGAGGGGAGTGTGGAACTGATGAGGGAGTTACAGAGTGAATAGTCCCGACAGAGAGCAGATAGGGGTGGGGAAAGAAGTATCAGTTTGGTGATGATTGAAGTATTCTTATGCAGATTTGCAATGAATTGCTCGGGACAGAGTGCAATTATTCATAAGGGCTTTTGCCCGAAACGTCGATTTCGAAGCTACTTGGATGCTGCCTGAACTGCTGTGCTCTTCCAGGACCACTAATTCAGCAATTAGTCATAAACTCACATGGCAATGGATAAATACTTGGTAATTGTCCTTATGTTCACCCTAATTAACTAAAGCATATGGAGATGGGAAATGGCTGATGAGAAAACTAGATGTACAACTGTCTAAATTTTCTCATCACGTTTAAGGGGCTAGGGAATATCAGTCCACTAACCAATAATACTGCCTGGTTCTTAGAGTGTTAACACTGTTTCTAGAAGCAGGGCTATATCACAGAGTATTTTCCAATAGTTCTGGAGCAATATGATCAAACTTATAGTCTTTATGAAATCAGTAAGACAGTTTGAAATCTGTTCATCTGGAGTTAATGCATCTCAACTTTGAACCTAATCCCTCAGACTGTAGGCAAGTTCTGCAAAGAACAAAAGTTGGACTCCTCTGTAAGTGTGATGCCAATTTATTGGCTCAGACATGAAGTTGAGCACCAATCTAATAACCATTTGAGTTGCAGTAATGCTACTCATATTGCATTACTGTAAACTCAAGGCAGTTGAAAAACACCACATTGGCCTCAATATTTATCAGGTGAAGGGGAGGAAACAGGCATGTGCACCAGGAGGGGGAGAAACCCCAGCATGTGGGTGTTATGCTTAAATCCTTCATCATACTGACACCCTCCACGGTCAACATCAAGGCCATACGACTGATTTTCTCTATGTTTTCAGTACTGAGTCTCATTGCCAGTTTTCTTTATTTGAAATTGTGGCTATGGTCCCTACTAATTCCTTCATACACAGTTAGTACAATGAAATCTTAGGCTGTGTTTGAACATTCACTCTAAGGTATAACAAGTGTCCAAAACTTGAGATCATGTTCAATTGTTGTAGTGTTGCAACCGATGCTTGAAAGGAAATGTAAGATATGAACTTCCTGAATCAATGTTTTATGATGGAAGTGACTTTACGGAAATGTGACATGTATGGTGACTGAATTAGATGGGATGTAAAAGTTTGAGTTCATGACAGCAATTGAAGGCAGGTGCAAGCGGGCATCAGAGCCGCCCCGCATTTGCCACGGGACTATGCCTACATCGGTAAAACTATAGGAATTCATTTTGTGTTTTAAACGGCAGCCGCAGCTTAAACCCACAGAACTCAGCAGCTGCCGGTCCACCCACGTGACCGGGAGATGGGAGCCAGAGGACAGATCAAATCCACACTAGGCCAGACACTAACCATGACTCATAGACCGAAACTCCGGAGCTAATTAATATGGAGACCCATCTCCTAATCAAATCAAGAGACTGACTGAAACACACCCATATTCATCAATACAGAACCATCCTGACACAAAGGACAGGCATCCACCAGACAGGAACGAACAGACTAATACACACCAGCACCCCAAGGGAACAAAGGGGGGTGCTCGCCTCCAGCCCTCACAGAGAGAGACAAGCAGATAGTACCCGGACCTGTTTATGTAATCCAATGAGCACCCTATTGTGTGTACACTGCAACTCCCCTGGGACGGCAGGAAACCCACCATTTGCATTTTAAAAGTAAGTCCTACCTTCAAGATCAAGACAAGTGCACATGAGAATCTTGTTACACTTGGTTCGTATTTGTTCAAACATTATGTGATCAGTCAACTGCAAGTAGTTCTCTTGTTTAATTTGTTTAATTCTATGTGGCAGAGAAAGGGAGTAGGAGAATGGCACAGGAGCATAACAGTCAGCCATTCAGTCTCTCAAGTCTGTTAAATCACACAACATAATGCTTGGACATCCAATTCAATAGCTTTTCTCCCCACACTATCCTCATTTTCCTTTATGTCATCAGTATTTAAAAATCTCTATGTTAAACATGCTCACTTGAAGATGACACCAAAATTGGAGGTGTAGTGGACAGCGAAGAAGGTTACCTCAGATTACAACAGGATCTTGACCAGATGGGCCAATGGGTTAAGAAGTGGCAGATGAAGTTTAATTCAGATAAAAGTGAGGTGCTGCATTTTGGGAAAGCAAATCTTAGCAGGACTTACACACTTAATGGTAAGGTCCTAGGGAGTGTTGCTGAACAGAGAGACATTGGAGTGCACGTTCATAGCTCCCTGAAAATGGACTTGCAGGTAGATAGGATAGTGAAGAAGGCATTTGGTATGCTTTCCTTTATTGGCCAGAGTATTGAGTACAGGAGTTGGGAGGTCATGTTGCGGCTATACAGGACACTGTTAGAATAGTGTGTGCAATTCTGGTCTCCTTCCTATCGGAAAGATATTGTGAAACTTGAAAGGGTTCAGAAAAGATTTACAAGGATGTTACCAGGGTTGGAGGATTTGAGCTATAGGGAGAGGCTGAACAGACTGGGGCTGTTTTCCCTGGAGCGTCTGAGACTGAGGGGTGACCTCATTGAGGTTTATAAAATCATGAGGGGCATAGATAGGATAAATAGACAAAATCTTTTCCCTGGGGTGGGGGAGTCCAGAACTAGAGGGCATGGGTTTAGGGTGAGAGGGGAAAGATAAAAAAGAGACCTAAGGGGCAACTTTTTCACATAGAGAGTGGCACGTGGATGGAATAAGTTGCCAGCGGAAGTGGTGGAGGCTGGTACAATTGCAACATTTAAAAGGCATTTGGATGGGTGTATGAATCGAAAGAGTTTGGAGGGATATGGGCCAGGTGCTGGCAATGTGGGACTAGGTTGGGTTAGGATATCTGGTCAGCATGGACAGGTTGGACCGAAGGGTCTGTTTCCATGCTGTACAACTCTATGACTCTATGACTGAGCTTCTCCAACCCTGTGGTGTACAGAATTCCAGAAAATTATAATCTTCTTTACAAAAGCTTTGTTTTAATTTTAAGTAGCTTTCCCTTTAATTTAAAATTGCGCCATCTGGTTCTAGACACCCTGACTAGAGAAAACATTTTACCTGCATCTACTCTGTCCCTTTAAATATCTGCTAAGTTTTAATGTGATAACCTTTCATTCTTCAAAGCTCTGGAGCATACAGGCCCAGATTTCCCAATCACTCTGCACGACCACAGTCCTGCTATCTCATGAACAGGTCTGGTGAAGCTTCGTTGTGCCTCATCTGCAGCTGTAATATCTTTCCTAAAGAAAGGGGGCCAAAACTGTATCTAGTACTTGTCAATGGCAATGGGACAGATCTTGTGGCTATAAGAAAGAGCCTCCTTGTTTGATAACACATATTGACTGCATTGTCAGCTGACACTGGGTTTCCCCACTGAAAAGCTTCCCTGCCATGTGATCAAAAGTGTCCCCTGCTTTTCACTGGCATTTTAAATTTTGATTTACATGGGAAATCAGAAAAAAGCAAGAGTACCAAACTGCCTCAACTTCCACTGTCAAGAATTGTGCATGACATATGTTCCCATATAATGTTGTCTAAAAGTTATTGCGTCTCTCATTGTGGTTTGAGGAATTTTGACATTTTTGCACAGCATGAATACGCATGACAAGTAGAATTTTTAATTTGCCATGATAGTTGGCATAAGATAAAGGCACAGCTAGAAGGCACTGTAATAAGGACACATTTTCTCATTTATTTGACCTTGCTGGTGGCTGAGAGCTCAAGAGGGCTAGATTCCAGTAGCAAGCCTGAAGGTTTCTTGTGGGCTAATCTCTCAGTCATTCTGCTTCAGCAACTGATGGTTTCATTGCTTTCTGCACTTTAACTCTTTACCACAAGAGTGCCAAAATAAAACACTTTCCAAGAGAAGGTTACACTGAAAATCAATTACTTTGATTTTTAGCATAAATTATGAACATTGCTTCAGCATGAAGAGTAGGAGCCACAGGAGTTTTATGACTTTACGATGGATGTACTTGTAGCAATGTTCTTGTGTCAGCCACTAAAGGTGCTTTAATATTTCTCCAGTGCAAGATTGTCAAAACACTTAACATTCAAGTGTGTAGCATTGAATCTCGAGAGCCGTTTATTTTCATGTACAATCTACAAAGAACAGAGCTGAAATGTGATCAAATATCATCCTTCCATCATTTCTAAAAATGTTTAAAAACCTCAATTTTTCTTGAAAAGAGCAGCCCCATTTGATAGACATTCCATCCACAGAATCTTTTCTGTATTTTGGCTCATGCTTTCCTATCCTATCCTGATGTGTAGAACCAGACTCCATTTGAGACTAAACCAGTATTTTGTACAACACTTTTGTGCAGTGGTTTTTAAAAGTTAATATACTTGCTTTTGTGCTGTATGCTATCATTCATAAAGTCCAGTATGCTGTATAATTTACTAACTATTCTTTTAACCTACCTGCCCTGACATTATTTGTTCTTCCTACCAAAATGAAACAACTTTACACTTTTCTGCATTAAATTTCATTTGCCACTTGTCCACACATTCTATTAAACTATCTACATCATTTTCATAATCTACTCTGCTCTACACATGGTTCTCAATACTTCCAAGTTCTGTACCATTTTTAATTTAGGTAACTGCCCTATACTCCACACCTAAGTCATTAATATATTTCAGGAAGAGCAGAGATCCGAACAAACATACTGAAAAAACAAACACAAACTCACAAATCCCTAGGGAACTTCATAATAAAACTTCCTCCAGTGTCAAAAATAACCATTCACAACAATCCTTTGTTTTCTGTCATTCAACAAATATTGTGACCATGTCAGTTTTGTCTCTTTGGTTCCATGAGCTCTATCATTGCGCAAAAATGTTCAGTGTAACATTTTATCAAATGTCTTTTGTAAGTTCATGTACATAACATTAACAATATTAACTCTCACTGCTACCTCGCCAAAACAAAAACTTCAGTAATTTGGTTAAACAGAATTTTCCGCGAACAAGTTTAGGTTGTTGCTGCTTAATTAACCACATGTGCACAGGTGACTCTTTATTTGTCCCAAAATATGTTTAGAGGCTTCTCCAGCAGTAAGGTTAAACTGATTGGCCTGTAACTGGTACGATTGAGTCTATCCTTTATTTTGAGCAACAACATAACACCAAAGTTTTCCGGTCCTCTGACACTACTTCTGAATTGCAAGGAATATTGATCAAGTATGACTGATGCCTCTGCAATTTGCACTCACTTCCTTCACTATCTTTAAATGTATCTCAGTAGGTGTTTGATCAACTTTAAGTATCCAATATTTGCTCCTTATCAATTTTAATACTCTTCAAATATCTAAACTCCTCTTTCTTCAAGATGACCTGGGTAGCATACTTTTTCTTAGTCAAGTCAGTTGCAAACTATTCTCAAACACCTCAGCTTTGCCCTCTGCCACCATGTTTAAATCTCTTTTTGGTATCTAATACCCATGCTTCCTCTTATCATGCATATTGTTTTGTGCCTATGGATTTTTAGATCCCTCCCTTTCTAAAGAAAATAACTTTTACATCAACTTGTTTCAGAAATATTATGACACATCTCCACAACAGTTGGGACTTGAACCAAGTCCTTTGGATCTAGAAGAAGTGACACTAACAATGTACAATAAGATCTTCTCTTGGTTCAATTTTGGGTCATTTACCAGTATATTCTCATATGTCCTTTGTTTTTATTAGTTATTTTCTAATTCCCTTTTGAATCTTCATTATTCAGCCATGTTCTCAATTGTATTATTACTTGACATCTGTTGTAAGCATGAATGTTCTACTTCATCTTCATCTCCCTCTGTTTCATCATCCACAGAGATCTGGATTTGGTTGCCCTACCTTTCACTTCGTGGAAATATACTTTAATAGTGCACAAGTGATCTTTTCTTTAAAGGTTATTCAGTTGCATTTTCTCACTACTTGGTGACCCATAAGCTATACCAAGCAATGCAACTGCATCTTTTTTGATGCTTAGCTCTTACCAAATAGCTTCTACTCTTCCACCATTCAAACAAAGCTTTCAGAAGAGAATTGGATAAACAGCTGAGGAGATGTGGTGGATTGGGCAGGTAATGGGTGCTGTGAGAAAAAGACATATTGTGAGATTAACTGAATTATTCCTGCAGGGATCCAGTACAGACTTCAGTGGGCTGAATAACCTCCATCTGTACCATTACCATTTTAGGATTGAGCATTTAGAGTTATAGAGATGTACAGCATGGAAACAGACACTTCGGTCCAACTCGTCCGTACCGACCAGACATCCTAACCTAATCTAGTCCAACCAGCCAGCACTTGGCCCATATCTCTGTAAAGTCTTCCTATTCATATACCCACCCAGAAGCCTTTTAAGTGCTGTAATTGTACCAGCCTCTACCACTTCCTCTGCCAGCTCATTCCATACTCGCACCACCCTCTGCATGAAAAAGTTAGGTCTCTTTTATATCTTTCCCCTCTCACAGTGAACCTATGCCCTCTAGTTCTGGATTCCCCACTCCAGGGAAAAGACCTTGTACATTTATCATATTCATGCCCCTCATGATTTTATAAACCTCTATAAGGTCACCCCTCAGCCTCCGATGTTCCAGGGAAAGCAGCCCCAGCCTATTCTGCCTTTCCCTATATCTCAAACCCTTCAACCCTGGCAGCAATCTTGTAAATCTTTTTTGAATCTTTTCAAATTTCAGAACATTCTTCCGATAGGAAAACCAGAATTGCATGCAAAATTCCAAACGTGGCCTAACCATGTCCTGTACAGCTGTCACATGACCTCCCGTTTCCTATACTCAATGCTCTGAGAAATAAAGAAAAGCATACCAAACGCCTTCTTCACTATCCTATCTACCTGCCACTCTACTTTCAAGAAACTATGAATCTGCACTCCAAGGTCACTTTGTTCAGCAGTACTCCCCAGGACCTTACCATTAAGCTCTGATTTGCTTTTCTAAAATGCAGCACCTCACATTTATCTAAATTAAACTCCATCTGCCACTCCTCAGCCCATTTGCCCATCTAATCAAGGTCCTGTTGCACTATGAGGTAGCCTTCTTCGCTGCCCACTACACCTCCAATTTTGGTGTCATTTGCAAACTTACTAACTATACATCCTATATTCACATTCAAATCATTTCTATAAATGATATAAAGCAGTGCACCCTGCACTGATCCTTGTGGCACCCCACTGGTCACAGGCCTCCAGTCTGAAATGCAATCCTCCACTACCACCCTCTGTCTTCTATCTTTGAGCCAGTTCTGTATCCAGATGGCTAGTTCTCCCTGTATTCCATAAGATCTTACCTCGCCAAACAGTCTCCCACGAGGAACCTTATTGAATGTTTTACTGAGGTCCATATAGATCACGCCCACCACTCTGCCCTCATCAATCCTCTTTGTCACTTCTTCAGAAAACTCAATCAAGTTTGTGAGACATGATTTCCCACGCACAAAGCCTCATCAGTCCTTGCCTTTCCAAATACTAGTAAAGCCTGTCTCTCAGGATTTCCTCCAACAACTTGCCTGCCATTCATGTCAAGCTCACTGGTCTATAGTTCCTTGGCTTTTCCTTACCACCTTTCTTAAACAGTGGCACCACGTTAGCCAACCTCCAGTCTTTCGGCACCTCACCTGTGACTATTGATAATACAAATATCTCAGCAAGAGGCCCAGCAATCACTGCCCTAGCTTCCCACAGTGTTCTAGGTACACCTGACCATGTCTTGGTGATTTATCCACTTTTGTGCATTTCAAGACATTCCAGCACCTCTTCATCTGTAATGTGGACATTTTTCAAGATATCACCATCTATTTCCCCAGATTCTGTATCTCCCATGTCCTTCTCCACAGTGAATAGTGATGCAAAATACTCGTTTAGTATCTTCCCCGATCTCCTGTGGCTCCACACAAAGGCTGCCTTGCTGATATTTGAGGGGCCCTATTCTCTCCTTAGTTACCCTTTTGTCCATAATGTATTTATAACATCCCTTTGGATTCTCTTTAACTTTATCTCATGTCCCCTTTTTGCCTTCCTGATTTCCCTCTTAAGTATACTGCTACTTTGTTTCATTTATCATTTGAGTTCAATAATCGCAATGTGTCCTAACTGCATGATGTACTGTAGCAATTCACCAAGACATTGTTGCAAACAATTATCTGCAACATCAAGGGCAGCAAGACAATGAAAGAAAATCTTGCATTTATATTGTGCCATTTAGGATCACAAAACATCTTAAAGCACGGTACAATCATTGAGGTATCGCTGAAATATAAGCATGGTTTTCCTGTCGGAAGCACAGCACCAATTCACACAGAACAGTGTGATAACAATCAGATAATATGCTTTTCTGATCACAACTGAGGGATAAGTAATATCTAAGATATCAGACATAACAGCTTGCTCTTCTTCAAAATAGCATCACAGGGCTTTTACAGCTATCTGGGGTAACACCTATAATAATGTTGCATTCCCTCAGCATTATACTCATTTTCCAGTCTTAGAATGGGATGAATTTATGAATTAGGAGCAGAAGTGGGCCAGTTGGCCCCTCGAAGTTTCTGTGTGATGAAGTATCAAGGTTGATCTAGTAATGAATCAAAATCCTTTAAACTCGAAAGCAAAAGTGCTTTCAATTGAACCATTCAGGTACATGGCCTCACATCAACAAATTTTCTCTTTGAAACACACAATCCTTCACTGTGACAGGATTCAACCTGAAGATGAACTACTTCTCAGGTCAAGTAGAAAGGGAAATATATGTGGGCCATAGCAGTGATGTGCACATTGTTCAAAGAAGTTGATGCTAATTGATTTCTAATTTGGAATTTGTCCATCAATGATGTAATTGTGCGAAAACTCACACCTTCCAATCTTCCTAATACACAAAATATAATGCAAGTCAAAATAACAAATAATAACAGCAAAAGCATTGAGATACCTGAACTTCAAGATGTGGAGAATCCAGTGTTGCACTGGCGTGGAAAAAAATAAAAATCAACCGGCACCAAGTTATATTCCAACCGGTTTATTTGGAAGCACTAGCGTTCAGAGTGCTGCTCCTTCATCAGGTGGTTGTCAAGCACCTGATGAAGGAGCAGCACTCTGAAAGCTAGTCCTTCCAAATAAACCTGTTTGACTATAAGCTGGTGTTGTGTGATTTTTAACTTTGAACTTCAAGAGTCAGATTGACAAAGTTGTGAGGGTCCTATGGTACTCCAGGAAGTAGTTGAGACCGCTAATCAATAGCATACCTCTTTGTGGTGTTAAAAGTGTAAATGCCCTTATGATGTTCAAATCACTCTCATCATGCACTGCTCCAAGTGCTGTTTAAATATATTTAATCAAGGGTCAGGGACCTGTATTTCTTTGTTATCCTGGGAGTGTGTTGGCTGGTGATCCCTGCTGTTGTTTCCACTCCACTTGCAGGTTAGTGGCTCATCCATAAGCCAGAAAACATATTTTGTTTCAAGTTTCCTTCCCCAACAAACATTTGGCTGCTGTACCCTGTGGCTTCACCTCAGGCTGTTGTAACAGACTTACTTTTTAAAAAAACCTTCAATTGTCTATAAGGTTTAAGACCCTGATGTAGAAAAATGTCCAAAGGCAATTTATATAGCCATTCTAGAACAAGCATGATGCTGAGTTAGAAATGAAGCTTTTAGGATGAGTAACCTGAAGGTTATCTGAAGATTTGGGTTTATCTCTTTGGAAATTGTTGCAAATAAGTCATTAGACAAATATGTGAGAGTATTATTGAAATTATATTATAAAAAGGAATATATTCTGTGATCACTGTTAAGATGTTAAGATGTTTGCCCTTCATTCTTAGATATTCTAAAATGAACTTCCCAGATTGGTTTTAGCATAGAATGTGGCTATTCATCCCATTGTATCTGTGCTGGTTCTCCATGGGAGTTTTTTACTTAATGCCGCATCTTGGATTTCCTCCCCATAACCCCACATATGCTTCCCTTTCAGATAATCCAAATCCCTATTAGATACCTCAGTTGAGCCAGCATTCATCAGCGCATTTCAGATCCCAAAGGTTCACTGTATAAAGATTTCCCCTATTGTCTCCATTGCTTGTTTTGACAATTACATCAGTGTCCTTTTACCTCTTCTTTCCACTAATTGTTTTTAGTATATTTTACTTTGTTTACTCAATTCAGATCTTCCTGCTTTTGTACATCTCCCTTTGGGAAATCCACTATAAATCTTCCTGCAGTCCAGAACACATCTATCAATCACTAAGCTCTGCTATCTGTCACCTAGCCAATTTCATAATCACACTGTATCATATAATCTCATTTATTCTGAAAATATTAACTTTGTCAACAAGTCTGTTGTCTGACATTTTCTCATAAGCCTTCTGGAAGTCCAAATGCACCACATCAATAGTATGTTACAAAGAATAAAGAACAGTACAACACAGGAACAGGTGCTTTGGTCCACCAGGAGACAGTGAGGTCTGCAGATGCTGGAAATCAGAGGTGAGGGTGTGTGGCTGGAAAAGCACAACAGGTCAGGCAGCAACTGAGGGCCAGAAAAATTGATGTTTCGGGCTGGAGCTCTTCATCAGGAATCTTTGGCCCACCAACTGTCCCGATACATGATACCTTTCGAAAGTAAAAACATTTTGTCCCTTTGTGGTTTATATCCCTCTATTTCCTACCAATATTTGTATCTATCAAGATGTCTCTGAAACGTATATCTGTTTCAACCACCTCTTCTGACAGCACTTTCCAGGCAACTACTATCCTCTGTGTAATATACTTGCTTCTCACATCTTCTATATCCTTTCTACCTTTTGCCTTAAACCTTTGCTCCCTAGTAACTGACCTTTCTACCCTGGGAGAAAGACTCCAATTATCCATTGTATCCATTCCTGTGATAATTTTATAAACTTCTATCAGGTTGCCCCTCATTCTTCAACTTTCAAGTGAAATCAAACCAAATTTGTCCAATTGTTCTTCAAAGCTAATACCCTCCAAATTTAATAAAGTTCCTGTTTCTGTACCCTTTCCAAAGTCTCCACATCCTTCTGGCAGTGTGGCAAACAAAACTGCACACAGTATTCCAAATATGGTCTAACAGAAGTTCTATTCAGCTGCAAAATGACTTATCAATTTTTCTACTCGATGTTCCGATCAATAAAGGCATACCTGCCATATGCTTTCTTGACACCTTATCCGCTGGTGTTGCTATTTTCAAGGAACTGTGGACTTGAATTCATAGATCCCTTTGGGTAGTGATGCTTCTAAAGGTCCTGCCATTTACTGTATATTTCCCTCCTCCATTAGACCTTCCAAAATCTATCACCTTGCATCTGTCCAAATTAAATTCCAACTGTTACTTCTCTGCTACAGTCTCCAGCCTATCGATGTATTCTCTGGCAATTCTCCTCACTATCTGCAGCTCCTCCAATCTTTGTGTCATCTGAAAACTTACTAAACACGCTACTTACGTTCTTCTCCAAATTATTTACATGTACTCCAAACAGTAGGGTTTCAGCACTGTTCTCTGCAGAACACCATTTGTCACTGGTCTCCAGTCAGTCTTTCTGTCCTATTCTGTATCTGGTCAGAAGTCACATGACACCAGGTTATAGTCCAAAATGTTTATTTGAAATTACAAGCTTTCAGAGCACTAGGTGATGTTCTGTATCCATTTTGCCAGCTCCCCATGGATCCCATGTGACTTCACCTCTATCAGCATGCCATGAGGGACCTTTACAATCCACTAGCCTCACCCACTTCTTCCAGCTCTACACATAAATTCCTTCCCTTATCCTTGAGTGGACCTATCGTTTCCCTAGCTGCCCTCTTGTTCCTTTTAAAGGTATAAAATGCCTTGGGATTTTCCTTTATCCTGTTTGCCAAGGACATGTCATGGCCCCGTTTAACCCATCTAACCCTGCTTTCTTCTCATTGTTCAAGGACTCTGTCTGTCTTTAGTTTCCTAAATCTTACTTTTATCTCCTTTTCCTTTTTGACTGAGCTCACAATTTCTCTTGTTATCCATGGTTCCTGAATCTGCTTTATCTTTCATTTTCACAGGAACATACTGGCTCTGAACTCTAATCAATTGGCCTTTAAAAGATTCCCACATGGCAGATGTGGATTTGCCCCTAACAGCTACCCTGATCTACATTCTCCAGTTCTTGTCATAAATAGCCTTCCCCTAGTTCAGTATTTTCACCCGAGGACTACTCTTATCCTTATCCATAAGTCCCAGACAGTATAGGGGAGGTTAAAATCACCTGCGTTAACAAACCTGTTGTTTTTACATTTTTCCATGGTCTGTCCACATATCTGTTCCTCAAGCGTCTGCTGGGTGTTGGAAGGCCTGAAGTACAAACCCAAGATTATCCAAGATTTCAATGAAGTTTGTTAAACATGATTTGCCCTTGACAAATCCAGACTAGCTTTTCTTAATTGACTCACCTCTGTACATGTGACTATTACGTTTATCATGAAGTATTGTTTCTGAAAGCAATGAAGTTCCTTTTTATGTTAGATGCAAGTTTATTTTTATACCGCATTGTTTCTCTTGTTGCTTTTCAAATTTCACTCAAAACCTTCTACATTATGTTGACCTTCTGTTGCATTACCTGCCTAACATCCATTGTAAGCACATTTTTACTGCATCATCATAACCTTTTATCTCTTTCATCATGCATAGATTCTAGGTTTGTTTGTGCTCCAATTCCTCTTCATGGGATTGTACTTTGACTGTTGCCAAACTATGTCCTCTTTAAAGACAGTACGTTGTTCGGTTACCATGTTTTTGAACATCTCAAGATCACTAAAAACTTAGGTGTAGAAGCCTTCCCATGTCGATGTATGAATGAGACAGGCAAACCACATACTTCCAGCTATTTATTATAGATTGCTTTTCCTGGAACGTGTTGTCAGCTTGAAGCTCGAAGCAATAGCTTGATCGCACCATTCAATGTTAAGTACATTGTTGTATATTTCCCTACCCTATATTGTTGACACTCTAATTTATGCGCTAAAACTAAAATAGAGACAAGGAGAGTAAGAATAAAAGCCTAAATTAAATCTTCTTGAAAGCTTGCTGAAAACTATGAAAACTGAAAATGTGTTGCTGGAAAAGCGCAGCAGGTCAGGCAGCATCCAAGGAGCAGGAGAATTGACGTTTCGGGCATGAGCCCTTCTTTGGGCTCATGCCCGAAATGTCGATTCTCCTGCTCCTTGGATGCTGCCTGACCTGCTGCACTTTTCCAGCAATACACTTTCAGCTCTGATCTCCAGCATCTGCAGTCCTCACTTTCTCCTAGAAAACTATGAAAAGCTTGTTAAAGGCTCACTTTAAAGAGTGCAAGTTAAAACATGTAAAATCTAGCTTATGATTTGTTCATTTAGGATCTTATGATGCACAAAGGGGTTAAATATGAAAACAGCTTCACTCTCAGAAATTCTAGCCTAGTCTAACTCAATACATTGCTAAAATAATTTATTGGCTTGTCGGAAAAATAAATGACAGTGCTGAGATACTCAATTTGAATATAAACACTACATTGCAGACTAGAAATTCTATTCTAAAGGTATTGAAGGGGCTGACATTGTTCTGGACCTGCCTTTACTGTGTTTATACTCCAAAAAGTCACGTTGGGTAATTCCCATGGCTGGTGGTAGTTGCTTCTTTCAGCTTCCTTCTTTCTGTTTTGATCCTCTGTTTCAAGGTGACACTGGCTGAGGAGCTTCCTATGATTGTCTTGTAGTCTCAACTCACTTACTTTTTTATGGCTGGTAGCAGCGTATATATCTGAAATATGCAGTTCCCAGCATACATCGCCACATGTTTCTGAATATTAATTGATCATAGGTGGATCTGTTCCTGTTTCAATTGAATATAGAACATAAAACAAAACGCTTTAGTGGAAAGGAGTACGAAAACCCAAAGGCATTCTACACATATGTGAGGAACAATAGGATGGTCAGAGTGAGAGTAGGGCCAATCAGAGATAGTGGAAGGAACTTGTGCCTGAAGTCAGAGGATGAAGGGAAGTCCTTCATGAATACTTTGCTTCAGTATTCATTACTGAGAGGGACCTTGGCATTTGTGAGGACAGCATGAAACAGGCTGCTATGTCGAACAGATTAATGTAAAGAAGGAGGATATGTTGAAAATTTTGAAAAACATAAGGATAGATAAGTCCCCTAGGCCAGATGGGATATACCCTAGGTTAATACAGGAAGTGAGGGAAGGGATTGCTGCGCCTTTGGTGATGATCTTTGTGTACTCACTGTCCACTGGAGTAGTACCAGATGACTGGAGGGTGGCAAAAGCTATTCCCTTGTTCAAGATAGGGAATAGGGATGATCCTGGGAATTATAGGCCAGTCAGCGTTGCGTCTGTGGTGGGCAAATTATTGGAGAGTATTTTGAGAGAGAGAATTTATGATCACTTGGAAAATCATAGTTTGATTAGAGATAGTCAGCATGGCTTTGTAAGGGGCAGATCACGCCTCACATGTCTTATTGAATTATTTGAGGATATAACAAAAAAACATTGATGAAGGTAGGCGAAAGTGAGGACTGCAGATGCTGGAGATCAGAGTCAAGATTGGAATGGTGCTGGAAAAGCACAGCAGGTCAGTCAGCATCTGAGGAGCAGGAAAATCGACATTTTGGGCAACTCCTGATGAAGGGCTTTTGCCTGAAACATTGATTTTCCTGCTCCTCGGATGCTGCCTTAACCTGCTCTGCTTTACCAGCACCATTCTAATCTTGACATTGATGAAGGTGTTAAGTGCAAGCAGTGGATGAGGTGTACATGGATTTTAGTACGGTATTTGATAAGGTTCCCCACAGCAGGCTCATTCAGAAAGTAAGGAGGCATGGTATACAGGGAAATCTGGCAGTCTGGATATAGAATTGGCTGGCCATAGAGGACAGAGTGTGGTAGTAGATGGAAAGTATTCAACCTGGAATTGGTGACCAGTGATGTTCCACATGGATCTGTCCTGGACCTGCTCTTTGTGATTTTTATAAATAACTTGGATGAGGAAGTGGAAGGGTGGTTAGTAAGACTGCCGATGAGACGAAGATTGGTGGAGTTGTGAATAGTGCGGAGGTCTGTTGTAGGTTGCAATGGGACATTGAGAAATATCAGATGGAGTTCAGTCTGAAAAAGTGTAAAATGATTCATGTTGGAAGGTCAAATTTGAATACAGAATACCGGATTAAAGGCAAGATTCATGGCAGTGTTGAGGAACAGGGGGATCCTGAGGTCCATGTCCATAGATCCCTCAAAGTTGCTACCCAAGTTGATAGGGTTACTAAGAAAACGTACGATGTGTTGGCTTTCATTATCAGAGGCATTGGGTTTAAGAGCCACAAGGTTATGCTTTAGGTCTATAGAGCCCTAGTTAGACAACACTTGGAATATTGTGTTCAGTTCTGGTCGCCTCGTTATAGAAAGAATGTGGAAGTTTTAGGGAGGGTGAAGAGGAGTTTTACCAGGATGCTTCCTGGACTGGAAGGCGTGTCTTATGAAGAAAGGTTGAGGGAACTAAGGCTTTTTTCACTGAAGTGAAGAAGGATGAGATGTGACTTGATAGAGATGTACAAGATGATGAGAGGCAGAGATAGAGTGAATAGTCAGAGACTTTTTTTCCCAGCCCAGAAATGGCTATCACAGGGGGCATCATTTTAAGGTGACTGGAGGAAAGCTTAGCGGACATGTCAGAGAAAGTGGACGGTACAAGGAATGCACTGTTAGCCTTGGCAATAGAGTCAGATACGTTAGGACATTTAAGCAAATCTTGAATAGGCAAATGGATGATAGTAAAATGAAGGGTATGTAGGTTAGTTTGATCTTACATTAGGATAAAAGGTCGGCATAGCATTGAAGGAGGAAGGGCCTGTACTGTGCTCTACTGTTCTATGTTCTATTGGTACATCACAGAATAAAAGACTTTCAGTACGTTCGGGCCCAGGTGTCCTTGGAGAAGGAGCACGCGGTGTCCACCAACACCCTGGAGTTGTTCAGGGAGAGGTGGGCGCCACAGGGAGTGGAGTGTATTATTTCCCCGTCCAACTCTATTTTGATTTAGTCCCTACCCTCCCCTTCACTGTTTTGATCACACAGCATTGCCCTTTGATGTGAAGGGCAGTGCTTGTCACTGGCCACTTGGGTGTTTCCTATCTTCCTGGTGGTGGAAATTGAATAAAGATTCATGTACCTTGTGTCTCTCACTGTGTCTCACACCTGCACACACACACCATGGGTGCTGGGGAAAAAATAAGCACTACCACAGTTAGGCGGGAGTGTGGGGGTTAATAATAAAAAGAAAAAAAAAATAAACAAGAGTTTTGTCCCTACCCTCCCCTTCACTGTTTTGATCACACAGCATTGCCCTTTGATATGAAGGGCAGTGCTTGTCACTGGCCACTCGGGTGTTTTCCTATCTAAAAAAAAGAAAAAAAGGAAAATAAAAAGACTTTCAGGTCTACTCTTTGAGTGAACTGTGTCACTTCCAACTACCACCCACCTCTGCCACATCCATTAGAATATTAAAATATCTTACTAATAAACTCAGTTCTGCCATAATATGTGTTTTTTCAATGCAAATTGGCTTTAACATGATTGAAGAACTTAGATCATTATTTGTAGAACACAAACTTTCCTTACCTGTATTGGCTATAATGTGATTCTGACTCCATTATTTTGAATGACATGGCTGTTGCACGATTTTCTTATAAGATTAGATCCAGCCCAACAAGTCCACACCGAATCTCTGAAGAGTAACCCACCCAGACCCATTTCCCTCTTACTGATGCACCTTACACTATGGGCAATTTAGAATGGCCAATTCACCTGACCTGCATATCTTTGGACTGTGGGAAGAAACTGGAGCACCCAGGGGAAACCCATGCAGACACAGGGAGAACGTGAAAACTCCACACAGACAGTGCCCAAGGCTGGAATCAAACCTGGGGCCCTGGTGCTGTGAGGTAGCAATGCTAACCATTGAGCCACTGTGCCAACTCCTTATAACACAAGATCACACAAGAATGGACCAATCATGTTATATCAGAACCAACTGTTTCACCATTATTACAACTACCCTTTAAGATGGTATTGATGCTATCACCAGAATTTGGAATTGTGACAAATTTGAGTGAAGTAGTTCTGCTTCATTGTTTTTCCAACAGTGCAGCTTCTGATAAAAAATGCCTTGTGTTTATTTAGTGAAATACTATGGGCTCTATTTTCCAAGAAATGAAATTTCTCAGAGATTACCATCCTGTTCCATCTTTTTTATGCCACAGTTGTGCATTTCTTACAGGAGGTTCTGATCAGGGCATCCTCAGAAATGCGGAGCCATGCTTGCATACTGTCAACTCCCTCATAGTGCTGACTTGTCAGGGGAAGGCAAACCATTGGTCTTTTTCAACAGTACCTCACTGCACCCCCCAGGTCATCTCCTCTGCCCAGAAGCTCTTCAGCCACGTCCTCAAACAGACTCGCTACCACAGCCACATCTCCTTCCTCAGCACCTGTCTATGGAACTGACTGACCCCGCATGGACTCTGGACTACGTTCAGACCAACAAAATTTGGACCCAACCAGGACAACCAGTACCTACAACAAATCCGAAGCCTCCAGCAACAGACCTCCCTCCGGATCCTCCGCTCCACACTTGCAGCCATGCGATGCTACCTACACTCCCTGCAGTCAGCCCTACCCCAGCTCAGGACAACACTCTCACAGACCCGTAAAGGACCTCTACTGTTCTTCATCCACAGAAGAATCCATACACTAAACAGACAGTTCTTCCTAGCCATAACGGAATTTAAAGGTGGTAAGTACCAAAAACTTTCATGTGTTTACCCCCACACTCCGGATTCCTCAACCGTTCTATTGTCTGCCATCGGCCTCCGGGACCATTTGGGCGCCAATACCCATGCGGCCCCTGCAGCAACCGACACCACGAACCATGACGTCACTTCCACCCCCACCGACCATGCAGCCTCCGCAATCGCCGCCCAGACAACAGTCTCCACGATTGCCAGGAAGACCATCGCCTACAGATTCGTGGCCTCCGCGGGGTCCACAGCCACTGGGAACAACACCGTTTCTGCCGTCGCCGCAGCCACTTCCGCCCCCAGTGACGTCACTCACCTGCACAACGACCACGCCGCATTCGTCTCTGCCACCGTGCCGATCTCCGACCCCACGCTGATCTCCGACCCCACGCCTAACCCCGCCCCCACGACAATCTCCGGACCCACGCCGATCTCCGTCCCCACGCCCAACTCCGCCCCCGCGCCTAACTCCACCCACATTAATGAGTTTAACACGCGGTGAGACATCGAACAATTCTTCCGCCACCTTCGCCTCCGCACCTACTTCTTCAACCAGGACTCCCACCCACCCTCTGACGACCCCTTCTCCCATCTCCAACACACCCCAACACATCGACCTCGATCTCTTCAGAGGCAACTGCCGCCGCGACATTGACCACCTCAACCTGTCCACCCCTCTTACCCATTCCAACCTCCCACCGTCTTAATGTGCAGCCCTCCACTCCCTCCGCTCCAACACCAACTTCACTATCAAACCAGCAGACAAGGGAGGTGCGGTGGTAGTTTGGCGCACCGATCTTTATATTGCTGATGCTAAATGCCAGCTTGCAGACACCTCCTCCTACTGCCCCCTTGACCACGACCCCACCTCCCACCACCAAACCATCATCTCCCAGACCATCCATAACCTCATCACCTCAGGGGATACCCCATCCACCACCTCCAACCTCATAGCCTCACAACCCCGCACCGTCTGTTTCTACCCCCTGCCCAAAATCCACAAACCTGACTGCCCCGGCCGACCCATTGTCTCAGCATGCTCCTGCCCCACCGAACTCATCTCTGCAGACCTCGACACAGTCCTGTCCCCCTTAGTCCAAGAACTCCCCACCTACGTTTGGGACACCACCCACGCCCTCCACCTCCTCCATGATTTTCGCTTCCCCGGCCCCAACGCCTTATCTTCACCATGGACATCCAGTTCCTATACACCTCCATCCCCCATCACGAAGGCCTCAAAGCCCTCCGCTTCTTCCTTTCCCGCCGACCCAACCAGTACCCTTCCACTGACACCCTCCTTCGACTGACTGAACTGGTCCTCACTCTGAACAACTTCTCTTTCCAATCCTCCCATTTCCTCCAAACCAAAGGTGTAGCCATGGGCACCCACATGGGCCCCAGCTATGCCTGCCTCTTCAGCAGATACGTGGAACAGTCCATCTTCTGTAGCTACACTGGCACCACTTCCCACCTTTTCCTCTGCTACATTGATGATTGTATCGGCGCTACCTCGTGCTCCCACGAGGAGGTTGATCAGTTCATCCACTTTACTAACACCTGCCACCCCAACCTCAAATTTACCTGGACCATCTCAGACTCCTCCCTCCCCTTCCTCGACCTCTCCATTTCTCTCTCGGGCGAACGACTCAACACGGACATTTACTATAAACCGACCGACTCCCACAGCTACCTAGATTACACCTCCTCCCACCCTTCCCCCTGTAAAAATGCCATCCCATATTCCCAATTCCTTTACCTCCACCACATCTGCTCAGGAAGACCAATTCCAATACCAAACAACCCAGATGGCCTCCTTCTTCAAAGACCGCAATTTCCCCTCAGACGTGGTTGATGATGCTCTCCACCACATCTCCTCCACTTCCCGCTCCTCCGCCCTTGAATCCCGCCCCTCCAATCGCCACCAGGACAGAACCCCACTGGTCCTCACCTACCACCCCACCAACCTCCAGATACATCGTATCATCCTTAGTCACTTCCGCCACCTCCAAACAGACCCCACCACCAAGGATATATTTCCCTCCCCTCCCCTATCAGCGTTCTGGAAAGACCACTCCCTCCCCGACTCCCTCGTCAGGTCCACACCCCCCACCAACCCAACCTCCACTCCCGACACCTTCCCCTGCAACCGCAAGAAATGCAAAACATGCGCCCACTCTTCCCCCCTTACTTCCCTCCAAGGCCCCAAGGGATCCTTCCATATCCGCCACAAATTCACCTGCACCTCCACATACATCACTTACTGCATCTGCTGCACCCGATGTGGCCTGCTCTACTTTGGGGAGACAGGCTGCCTACTTGCGGAACGTTTCAGAGAACACCTCTGGGACACCCGCACCAACCAACTCAACCGCCCCATGACGGAACACTTTAACTACCCCTCCCACTCCACCAAGGACATGCAGGTCCTTGGCCTCCTCCATCGCCAGACCATGGCAACACGACGCCTGGAGTAAGAGCGCCTCATCTTCCGGCTAGGAACCCTCCAACCACAAGGGATGAATGCAGATTTCTCCAGCTTATCTCAGTCCCAACCCTCGGGCTCAGCACCGCCTTCTAGATCTGCAATTTTCTTCCAGACCTCTCCGCCCCCACCCCGTCTCCAGCCTAACACCCTCACCTTAACCTCCTTCCACCTATTGTATTCCCAACGCCTCTCCCTAAAGTCCCTCCTCCCTACCTTATATCTTAACCTGGTTGGCACACCTTCCTCATTCCTGAAGAAGGGCTTATACCCGAAACGTCGATTGTCCTGTTCCTTTGATGCTGCCTGACCTGCTGCGCTTTTCCAGCAACACATTTTTCAGCTCTTTTTCAACAGTAGTCAGCTGATGTATTCTGACATTTAAAACAGACAGTAGCTTTGACAGCTGCTGTCAAAGAGGAAGTATGTAAGGCAAATGTGAGCTTATGGTACCAAGTAGTAGGGGTTAAGGTGTCAGAGTGAAGTTTCAGATGAGTAGAGTGTCAGAGTGCAATGTGACAGGTTAAGTGATGAAATGTTTAGGATAAGTTGGATTTGTGAAAGATATCTGATCCAGTAGGAGGATACCTAATTTAGGGTGGGGAGAGACAGGAGATAGTCAGCACTGAGGATGTCAGGTAGTTGGGGAAGCATCTATCGGTCTGGTCCAGGGAAAAGGGTGCTGTTTTGGGGTCAATTGAATACTTACTCAGGGGAGTTAGACTACCTATTTAATAATCTAACTTTTCTTGAATAACTATTTCCTTGACTATAACAGAACCCTCTGAATTCTCCAATTTAAATGGAGACCTTGAGCATTCTATGCATAATGCAAATTGCTCTTTGAAATCTTCATTTTTGCAGTCAATTCCTTCGCAGTGTACCATGATGGGATTCCACAGGGTCCTTGTGCACAACTCTCTTATAGGCTTCAGAAACAACTGTCTGAGCTTTGGAAAAAAATGAACAGGCTGCTATTTTTCTCCTGGTATTTAATTAAAGGACTTGAATTTATCGAGTAGATTTCATCTCCTTCATGACCTTAGTACCTTAAAGCCAATCAATTATGTTTGATGTGTATTTATTGTTATAATGTGGGGACAGTCCATTTGTGCGACAGCAAAATCTCATAAAATAACATCGAGATAGATAAACGGACAGTGAACCGGAATTTCCCCCAACAGAAATCCTCTATATTGTGGTGAAAGTGGTAGAAGTAGACAGAAATCACAAGTCCTGCCTCTGAATATGGCACTTGCAATTTCTATGGGGGCAGTCTCCAATAAGTGGAAGTGGGGATTGACCTGCACACTGGGCTGGGTGATCTGTGACCTTAAAGTCTCCACAAATCTTCCCTGAATGATATGGTTTTAAGACTGGAATAATGGGAGTGGCTCATTCACTAGTGTTTACTGGTTCTAATACTTTCAGATACACCAGCCATTCCAGTTCTGCCTCCACTTTTGGCCTGATGATGTACAGCACTGGATAAGACTTCAGACTCCTTGGTGAACCTCTGGCTTCAACTGTAATTTAATTTTGACTCCTCTCACTTCCGCCAAGGTTCCTTTGAAGACAAGTTTATTTTTGTCCAGAATCTCTTGCTAAATCATGTTTCAGCCCATCAGTCTCAATTCAACTTTAAGCTTTGTAATCAGGAGTGTCTGAATGATGCAGAGTATTTACTTTTTACTACGCATCATGTCATTTCTGCACACTGGTGCTTTAGCTTCACTTTCATCACATACATAGCCCTTCAGTGGCACCATTTATACCTTGCGGGTCTGCGGTATAATCTTGGCAGGCTTCAATGGTAGTGCCGTCACCATTTCACTATAAACTGATTTGGGAATCAGAGTCACCACTACACCTGTATTCAATTCCCTATTTACTGTCTACCCCTCTAACTTAAGAAGAACCAGAAATGATCAGCTTCATCCCATACCTACAGGATGTTAAACTGAAACTCTGATGTCTCTTGGCCTTCTCTCCTTTTGCTGACCTGGCTGAACCCTGGTCTACTGCCTGACTGGTACCTTACGCCTTGTTCTCTGACTTGTTTCGTTTTTGACTCCCCTTCTCATGTTTGGATTGTAACCAGCGATTTTGGGCAATATGGCCCCATTTACATTTTCATCAGTGGGCTTCTCGAGTCCAACTTGTTGGCTCCTTATGGCCAAACTTGCCACATTGGTGCCATTCTGAGACTAGTACCGAACTCTGCTGTACTTCTGCTACTTTATGTACCTAAGCACCGACAGCCAACATTTCACCACGTAACCTGCCACATTGCACTCTGACACTCTCCCCACCTGAAACTTCACTCTGACACCCTAACCCCTAATACTTGGTACCATAAACTCACATTTGCCTTACGTAATTGTTTCACTAGTGGTCAACTCCACTGAGATAGCGATTTCAAAAGTTGAAAGCCATTGAATGGTTTCATGGTGGATGCCACAAACCAACCAGTCCCACAGACATCGTGGATGAACCCTCTGAATTCACAATATTCTGCTAACCTCTTTAAGGTGGCTACAAACTGAACAATCGACCGCCTTCGTGTTTTACCTGTTTATAAAAATGGGAACATTCCTCAATCATCAGCAGCTTTGGAACAAAATAACTTTCCATCACTTCACATTGTTCTTGGTTTGTCTTTTCTTCTGGTTTTTCTGGTTGCACCAGACTCCTTACAATCACAAAGGTCTTGCTCCCAATGGTGGTCAAGAAAACCGATACCACAAAGCCTTTAACCACTCTGTCTGCCTTCAAGCCACATGAAAACATTTGGTGTACAGAATCCAACTCTGTCTCTTCATTAAACAGTCCCAACTTTCCAAATTGGCCTGTTATTTTGTTTTTCCACCACAGAGCCATAAAGTCAGAGGGATGTACAGCACGGAAACATCCCTTCGGTCCAACTTGTCCATGCTGACCAGCTATCCTAACCTAATCTAGTCCCACTTGCCAGCACCCAGCCCTATCCCTCCAAACCCTTCCTATTCATATACCCATCCAGATACCCTTTAAATGTTGCAATTGTATTAGGATCCACCACTTCCTCTGGCAACTCTTTCCATACACATACCACCCTCTGCATGAACCAGTTTCCCCTTAGGTCTCTTACACCTTTCTCCTCTCACCATAAACCTATGCCCTCTAGTTCTGGTCTCCCCCACCTCAGGAAAAACTTTGTCTATTTATCCTACCATATTCCTCATGATTTTATAAATCTCTATGAGGTCACCCCTTAGCCTCCAATGCTCCAGGGAAAACAACCCTAGCCTATTCAACCTCTCCCTGTAGCTCAAATCCTCCAACCCTGACAATATGTTTGTTATTCTTTTCTGAACGCTTTCAAGTTTCACAACATCCTTCTGATAGGAAGGAGACCAGAATTGCAGAAATATTCCAAAAATGGCCTAACCAATGTACTGTACAACTGCAACATGACCTCCCAACTCCTGTAGTCAATATGCTGACCAATAAAGGAAAGCATACCAAACGCCTTCTTCACTATCCAATCTACTTGCGACTCCAAAGTCTTTTTGTTCAGCAACATTCCCTAGGACCTTACCATTAAGTGTATAAGTCCTGCTCTGATTTGCTTTCCCAAAAGCACCACCTCGCTTTTATCTAAGCTAAACTCCATCTGCCACTTCTCAGCCCATTGGCCCATCTGGTCAAGATCCCATTGTGATCTATAATAACCTTCTTTGCTGTCCATTATGCCTCCAATTTTGGTGTCATCTGCAAAATTGCTAACATCTTATGCTCACATCCAAATCATTTATAAAAATGACAAAAAGTAGTGGTCCCAGCACCAATCCTTGAGGCACAACACTGGTCACAGGCCTTGTAATGGATAATTATCCATTTACTGTGAAATTTGAAAGAGAATGCTTTTCTAAAATTTAATGCTGTGCTGAGCTTTGAAAACAATACTTTGATGAGGGTTGCAGTCAGCTTGTCTCTGTATGAATTTTGTGAGCACTCAACTCGATCTTGCGACTGCCAAACTCAGCGAAAGCTGAAGAACTGTTATGTCCAAGACCAGGGGATGAGAGAATAACAAACTTGAGTTTTCCCAGTCTTTGCCCTTGAGAGCATGATAAGAACCAGTATAAGGCAAGTATCTGAACAATGCTCAGCCATCCCTTTACATTGAGGCATCTAGCTGAATGTACGGGGTCAATTCTGCAGAATTAAATAAAGCTCCTTTCTTTGTTCTTGCTAATAGTTGAGTCAAGTCTATTTAATTTCCACGACAGTAAACTTGGGGGCTCGTCCAAGATCCCACGACTGGGTGGGATTCTGAAGATTCCCAGGAGGCGCAGGCGCCAGCGCCTTGAAGGTCTTTCAATTCATCTTGAGCGCTGAATTGGTCCTTTTGCGTGAGAAGACTGGGTATCTGTGGATCACCCTCATGCCTGGGTTCGAATTGAATAGGATTGGGGTAAAAATCGTGGCTTAAATAATCCTACAGAGAGACTCATTCTAAGAGAATAAATACAGCAGGAAAAGGGTTCAGTGAACTCTTGCGTGGTATTAGAGCAAAACCCAAGGGAAGGGGATTGCCGCCTCTAGGAGACAGCAAGTTTAAGGGTCGTTTTAGACTTGGAACTACCACTGGCTGAGTTGGACTCACCAAAGACATACTGGGTACATGGTTTTTTGGTTTACGAAAACCAAGGCATTGAGGCGGACCTGCCCACTGCGAGAGAGGACCTCCGGACATAAGAAAGCAAGTCAAAGGGAAAAGATAACAGTACCGCCAGAGAGAGAGAGCTGAACACTTTTCCAGTTACACTAAAAATGGGCTCTGGCAAGAGCAAACAAAAGGAGAGTCTACACAGGACTTGGAATGGCCAACCAAAAATACAGTACATGCTAAATAATTACAGCCCAGAGTCTGTAAAGCAGTTAGAATTGTCGATCAAGGAATGTGGCTTTCCGGAGGAGGAAGTTTTAGTAAAAGACAGCTGGAAACATTGAGGTCGTGGTTGGAGGAGAGAGAGAAGGAGAAAAGGAAGGGAAAAATAGAACCCGTGACTTGGAGTGTTTATAACATGTGGAAGGCTGAGGCTGATATCAGAGAAATCTCAAGTAAAGGATAGATCAAATACACATACAAACACCAGCGTACATGCAGAAAACAACCTAATGAAGCTGTAGGTGTCTTAAATCTGTTTCAGATCCTGACCTTTATGACTGCCTCTGAGACCTACAGCCCCCCTACGAGATCTGCCTGGCACAGGTTCCATGTCAGCGGCCGCCGCCTCAGGGTCTGCTGAATCACTGATAGCACATACCTGCAACCAATTGAAGCAAGAAGCCCAAAAGAAGGACGACCACTCCAAGATGGAAAGGCATCCAAGGCCTGTTTGCGATCACTCCCCACCAGATGATGAGTCAGACAGTGAGGGTACTGGCATACGATCATCTAACCAGGTAGTTCTGCAAGCCCCAATGGTTGAAGTTGCAGGTCCAGAAGGGTATCCAGTGTTGGTCCACTGGCCATGGACCATGAAGAATGTGGAAAGTGCCTATGTCCAGTTGCCTGACCCACGTGAGGTTGGAGGTAATAAGTTCGCCGAAGAAGTGACAAAGTTCTGTACTGAGTTCCGTCCCACATCACATGAGATGAGACGTCTCCTGGGACGAAAACTAAGTGCCGATGTCACCAAAATCAAGTATACCTGGCCAACTGCAAACGTCCATGCCAGAGCAGCCAACCTGCAAGCGGAGCAGAATGGAGACTTTAATGCTTTTGTTGCAGTGCTGGCAACTGCCTGTAGGGAGGCATTCCCAGTACAAATGGACATGATTAAAATCGCAATGTATAAAAAACAAGAAGGTGAGACCGTGTCTGATTGGACTGAGACCACCCAACGACATGCCGTATGAGGCACACCTGAGGAACAGCGTCATCAATGGAATGAAGGATGAAATAGTGAAAAAGGTAAAAGACACATGTATTACCTGGGACACGGGAAAGCTGAATTTGATAGAACAACATGCGATACATGCTGAAAAATTGCTTACCCAAGAGAAGGATAAACGGAAACTAAAGATGGAACAGCAAACACATAAAAGCAAATGGTCACCCGGCCACTGGGGGAGGTGCTGCAGGAGGAGAGAGGGACAGAGGGGGAGGTTGTGGAAGAGCAAGGGGAAGAGGTCATGGAAGAGGCACGGGCAGAGGTAGATCTTCAAAGTTTGGTAGAAGATTTGTAGCTCGGGTGCTCATTGTTGTGGTTCTGTTCGCCGAGCTGGGAATTTGTGTTGCAGACATTTCGTCCCCTGTCTAGGTGACATCCTCAGTGCTTGGGAGCCTCCTGAAAAGCGCTTCTGTGTTGTTTCCTCCGGCATTTGTAGTGGTTTGCCTCTGTCGCTTCCGGTTGTCCGTTCCAGCTGTCCGCTGCAGTGGCTGGTATATTGGGTCCAGGTCAATGTGTTTGTTGATAGAATCTATGATTGAGTGCCATGCCTCAAGGAATTCCCTGGCTATTCTCTGTTCGGCTTGTCCTATAATAGTAGTGTTGTCCCAGTCGAACTCATGTTGCTTGTCATCTGTGTGTGTGGCTACTAAGGATAGCTGGTCATGTCGTTTTGTGGCTAGTTGGTGTTCATGGATGAGGATCGTTAGCTGTCTTCCTGTTTGTCCTATGTAGTGTTTTGTGCAGTCCTTGCATGGGATTTTGTACACTATGTTGGTTTTACTCATGCTGGGTATTGGGTCCTTCGTTCTGGTGAGTTGTTGTCTGAGAGTGGCTGTTGGTTTGTGAGTTGTCATGAGTCCTAATGGTCGCAGTAGTCTGGCTGTCAGTTCAGAAATGTTCTTGATGTATGGTAACGTGGCTAGTCCTTTGGGTTGTGGCATGTCCTCATTCCGTTGTCTTTCCCTTAGGCATCTGTTGATGAAATTACATTGTAGAGGTGTTCTTCTTCCACTTTTTGCAGTTCTGGTGTGCTGCAGTGTGTTGTGGCCCTTTTGAACAGTGTCTTGATGCAACTTCTTTTGTGTGGGTTGGGGTGGTTGCTTTCATAGTTCAGGACTTGGTCTGTGTGTGTGGCTTTCCTGTATACCTTTGTGGTGAATTCTCCGTTAGGTGTTCTCTGTACCATCACATTTAGGAATGGGAGTTGGTTGTCCTTTTCTTCCTCTCTAGTGAATCGGATTCCTGTGAGTGTGGCGTTGATGACCCGGTGTGTGTTCTCTATTTCTATGCTTTTAATGATTACAAAGGTGTCATCCACATATCTGACCCAGAGTTTGGGTTGAATTTGCGATAAGACTGTTTGTTCTAATCTTTGCATTACCGCTTCTGCTATGAGTCTAGAGATGGGTGAGCCCATGGGTGTGCCGTTGATTTGTTCATATATTTGGTTGTTGAATGTGAAGTGTGTTGTGAGGCACAGGTCCAGTAGTTTGAGTATGCCGTATTTGTTGATAGGTTCAACGTCCTGTTGCCTGTTCTGTATGTCCAGCAGGTTGGCTATTGTTTCTCTGGCTAGGGTTTTGTCAATAGAGGTGAACAGTGCCATTACATCGAACGAGACCGTGGTTTCTTCCTTATCTATGTGTATATTTCTGATGATGTCCAAGAATTCCTGCGTTGACTGTATAGAGTGTCTGAATCCGCTGGTCAGGTGTTTCAGTTTCTGTTGTAGTTCTTTAGCCAGTTTGTGTGATGGTGTCCCTGGTAGCGATATGATGGGCCTGAGTGGGATGTCTGGTTTGTGCACTTTAGGTAGTCCATAGAATCTGGGGGTGTTGTTGCTTTCAGGTTTCATTCTCTGTAGGTCAAACCTGGTTATCTGTCCGTTTTTTTGCAGGTTCCTCAGTGTGTTGTTTATCCTATTGGTGAGCTGTGGGGTGGGGTCAAATTCCCTCTTTTGGTAGGTTTTGGTATCTGCAAGTAGTTGTTGCGCTTTCTGGATGTACTCTGCTTTGTCCAGGATGACCGTCATTCTGCCTGTGTCTGCTGATAGTATGATTATGTTCTTACCATTTCTTAGTGTTTTTAGTGCTTCCCTCTTCTTGGTGTTGAGGTTGTGTGTTTGTCTTTTCCTTGTTATCGGGGTATGATACTTTGTGTCACTGTTTGTTGTGTCTCTTCTGTCAGTCCATTGTTTCTGAGTGTGCATTCACGTATTGCTAGGAAGTCGGCTGTCTTGGCGTTCCTGTGGTTATAGTTGAGTCCCTTGGCCAGTATTGTTCCTTCCGTGTCTGTGAGCTGTCTGTGGGAGAGGTTTCTAATCCAGGTGTGTGTTGTGGTGTCCTCTCTGTTGTGTGTTAGTTTGGCCATTTTTTTCTTTTAGTGCCGTTTTTTTGTGGTGTGTGGTCCTGTTCTGTCCTATGGTGACAGCCTGTTCTATGGTCCGTCTACACCTCTACAATGTATTCGCCAAAAACGGATAACCCCACAATTTCATCAACAGATGCCTAAGGGAAAGACAACGGAATGAGGACATGTCACAACCCAAAGGACTAGCCACATTACCATACATCAAGAACATTCTGAACTGACAGCCAGATTACTACAATCACTAGGACTCATAACAGCACACAAACCAACAGCCACTCTCAGACAACAACTCACCAGGACAAAGGACCCGATACCCACCATGAGCAAAACCAACGTAATGTACAAAATCCCATACAAGGACTGCACAAAACACTACATAGGACAAACAGGAAGACAGCTAACGATCTGCATCCATAAACACCAACTCGCCACGAAATGACACAACCAGCTATCCTTAGTAGCCACACACACAGATGACAAGCAACAAGAGTTCGACTGGGACAACACTATTATTATAGGACAAGCCAAACAGAGAACAGCCAGGGAATTCCTTGAGGCATGACACTCATCCACAGATTCTATCAACAAACACATCGACCTGGAACCAATATACCAGCCACTGCAGCAGACAGCTGGAACGGACAACCAGAAGCAACAGAGACAAACCACTATAAATGCTGGAGGAAACAACACAGAAGCGCTTCACAGGAGGCTCCCAAGCACTGAGGATGTCACCTAGACAGGGGACGAAACGTCTGCAACACAAATTCCCAGCTCGGCGAACAGAACCACAACAACGAGGTAGATCTGGCGGGTGCTTTGTTTGCGGAGCAATGGACCACTCGGCGAGACAGTGCCCACACAGACAGCCTCAATTGGCCCTGGAGGCTGGACACCAGGGTGACTGACAGGGGAAGGCTGAGGTGGAGGTGGGCAGCCCACAAGCTACAGGTAAGCCTCTTTCCTTTATGCTTGATAACGAAGACTCGTTTATGCTAATCTCTTCTACTAATCTTACGGGCACTGAGACATGTCACACCTCTATGTTGAGAGCTGAGATTGTGAAGTGTGGACAATATGTTCAATATCACAATAATGCTTATAAGTCGATGCCCACCTCTATGTTATATGTGAAAGGTACATCAGTTACCTTTTTGGTAGATATAGGGGCAACATACTCAGCCCTTAAATTAAGCCAGTTTAGACAATCGATGCAAATAAAGATGAGTGAAAGGTTCCTGAACACAATGGTGCATCAGGAGTCATGATGCGGGAGAGGTTTTCCACACCCCTATTGTGCGAATCTCGTAATGGGAAACATTCCAATTCTCCATCTTGTTAACGGAAGTTTGTTCTTTAAATCTGATGGGTCGGGATCTCATAGGGAGACTGGGGTTGGACTTGCTCAGTACTCCGATGGGCTTGCAGGTAACTCAAAGGGAAGATTTACCAGCGCAGGCCGTAATATATGACCAACGACCCCTGATGTATGTCTATGAGTGGCAATTAAGCCAGAGAGCGATAAGTTCAGTGAGCAATTCACTCACCCTGGAAGCAAGCAACCATGTTAGTTCTATTAACACCGATTTTCTTGCTGGAGGTATGCTGCACTGCACAGCACACATACACCATAATGGTCCTGATGAACCATATGAGAAGGATTGGTTCAGGAGATTGGTTGAACCAGATCAGTTGTTATTGTGCAAATTTTATTGGAGTGATCACAGATGTGCAGTCAGTGTGAACTTATCTAAGGTATCTGTAACAGCAAGCAGACCCTATCTTTTTGGAAGGCTCTGCTCCTCACGTGTCACTGGCGAAGGCGTCTGGTGACAGGTGGCAGGATTTAGGATCATGGGTCTTCAGGGACGATGTGGGTGTCTGTTTCAATGCAGATATGCGGACAAATGAGAAGAAACTAAATAGGCTAACTCAGGCAGATAGGACAGTCCAGGTAACCCCCACTAGCCTTGAAAAGCCTAGGGGGATAGCCTGGCATTTCCCTAAGATAGAAGTCTCGGACCCAAGATTAAAAATGGTCCCTACTGAGTTGTGAGCAAAGGGCAAACATGATGTGGGGCTCATACGGGGTTGTGAACCGATAAGGATAACCCTGAAGTCTGAGTATCGTCCTTGCAGAGCACAATATCCGCTTAAACCCGAGGCCATAGAAGGAATTACTCCAGTCTTTGAAATCCTCCCAAAGGCTGGAATGATAATCCCCTGTGAAAACTCACCGGTGAGAACCCCCATTTTTCCAGTTAAAAAGACAAACATTCCCGGTGAACCGGAGGAATGCAGATTTGTTCAAGACCTGCAGGCAGTCAATAACGCTGTTGTCCCACATGCCCCAAATGTTCCAAAACCCTATACCATATTAGCTCAAATTCCACCAGACAGCAAATGGTTCTCTGTTGTGGATTTAGCAAATTCCTTCTTTAGTGTACCGGTACACCCAGACAGTCAATACTGGTTCGCTTTTTCATTCAAAGGGAAATCATATACCTTCACGTGACTGTGTCAAGGTTACTGTGAGTCCCCCCACCATATATAATGAGGCTCTACGCAGGAGTCTGGAGACTTTTGTTCTAACCCCAGGGTCAGCGTTTCTGCAGTATGTAGATGATTGCTTAACAGCAGCACCGACAGAGGAACAATGCAAGAAGATACCCTTGCGTTGCTCTGCCATCTGGCAAGGGAAGGGCACAAAGCCAGTCTCGCAAAGCTACAATTTGTGCAACAACAGGTGAAGTTCGTAGGTCACTTAATATCTGAACAAGGGAAGGCCATTGGTCAAGACAGAGTTCAAGCAATCCAGCAAATTCCAAAGCCTCATACGAAGAAACAATTACTATCCTTTTTGGGCATGTGCTCCTACTGTAGAATGTTTATCCCACATTACGTAACCCTTGAGGCACCCCTAAGTGACATAGGCCATGGCAAAGGTTTGCAGAACCAGAGTCCATTGCAGTGGACCCCACAGGCTGAGAGTGCCTTTGTTGAATTAAAAAAGGGGCTCCAAAGTAGACGTACATTGGGAATTCCGAACCCAGTAGATGAGAAGCGTGGCAGCATGACACCTGTGCTGTTGCAGGATCATGGGGCAAGATTGAGGCCGGTAACATATTTTTCAGCTAAACTAGACCCCGTAGCAGCAGGATTGCCTAAATGTCTATGAGCCGTGGCTGCAGCTGAAAAGGCTGTTGTCGCGTCCAGGGATATAGTCGGCTGTGGTGAATTAACCCTTCTGGTCCCACATGCAGTATCCTTACTGCTTTCCGAGCAAAGGACCGCATGTCAGCAGCACGTTGGCTCAGATATAATACTGTGCTATTGGAAATGCCTAACATTACAATAAAGCGATGTAATGTCCTTATCCCTGCTAGCCTTCTCCCCACAGAAGGAGATGGTGACCCACATGATTGTGTTGCTGTAACTAATGAAATTTGCAGCCTTAGACCAGACTTGCAGGATTCACCACTTCAGAATCCAGATATGGAGATTTTTGTGGATGGGCCAGCATTCAGGAGCAAGGAGACAGGCCAGAACTGTTTTGGGTATGCTGTAGTGACTACCTATGAGAGCGGGATCACTCCCTTCTCATCCGTTGGCGCGAGCAGTGGAGCTGATTGCTTTGACTGAGGCCTGTAAATTGGCTGAGGGAAAGACAGTGAATATTTGCACAAATAGCAGATACGCATTCAGGGTTGTACATGATTTTCGAATCCTGTGGAAACACAGGGGCTTCTTGACCTCCACGGAAAGCCCATCATACACTGTAGCCTGATTTCTGACTTTCTGGAAGCGGTCCTATTGCCCAAATCAATCGCTGTGTGTAAATGTGAAGTCCACACAAAACATAATGATTTTATTTCCCAAGGCAATGCAAGGGCAGACTCAGCAGCAAGAATGGCATCCCAGCAGCCGCCAAGTGAGCAGATTGACATGTGAATGACAAAACTTTGTACCTCAACGTACAAGAGTTACAGTCACAGGCCACACCGGAAGAAAAGCGTGAGTGGCCGAAAGCAGGATGCAGTGTGAGGGAAGGAGCATGGTGTGGTCCCAATGGTAAACTCTGTCTACCATGATCATTATTTCCATTCTATGCCAAACTGACACACATTAAGGACCGTGTGTCAAACGGGGGGATGTATGACAGTATTTCGGCACACTGGTACACTAGGGGATTTATTCATTACTCCCAGAAATATTGTGAACGTTGTGTTATCTGTGCCACTAATAATGTGGAGAGGGGAATACAGATGAGTCAGGCAGCACACCCCAACCCCAAAAACCCTTTGAACATTTACAGATGGATTTTATTGAACTAATGCCCAGCGAAGGGAAAAGGTATTGTCTGGTAATAGTTGATATGTTTTCCAAATGGGTGGAAGCGTTCCCCACATCTAAACAGGATGCCAGTGCAGTAGCCAAAGCTTTCCTAACTGAGATAATTCCGCGATGGGGCATCCCTGAAATGCTTAGTAGTGACAATCGGACCCCATTTGTCAATAATGCCTTACAGCAGATCAGTGATTATTTGGGAATAAACATGAAACAACACTGTGCCTATCACCCAGCGAGCAGTGGGGCAGTGGAAAGAGAAAATGCTACCCTAAAAAATAAGTTGACAAAATGTTGTGAGGAACTAGGGGTGACATGGACAAAGGCACTTCCGATTGTGCTAATGTATGTGAGATCTAGGAGGAGAGGATAGAGCTAATCTTAGCCCGTTTAAGATTTTGTTTGGTAGGCCACCTAATACAGGAATTAGCCCAAGACCTATGGTAAGACAGATAACAGGCCACTGTGAGGATGAGATGTTGTGTTACTGTATAAAATTCTCTGCACTTTTATCTCAAATACAGAATCAAGTGAAAGCAGCACTACCCCAACCAGCAGGAGGGAAGCTGCATGATCTAGAACCTGGAGACTGAATAGTGGTGAAAGACTTCAGGAGGAAAAACTGGAAGGCGAAGAGGTGGCTGGGACCGTTTCAAGTGCTCCTTGCAACACCGACAGCTGTTAAGATCGCAGAAAAAGCCACGTGGATACACGCCAGTCATTGCAAGCGTGTAGCTGGGCCTGAGGAGACATCGAACAACACCGGAACCAATTAAGTGCTAGTAGTGATTAGAAGCCTCAAACAAATATGGGGCTGCTCCAGCTCACACTTTTAGCAAGTGCTCTGGTAGGACTATTCATAAGGGCAGGGCATTTGGGATGCAGTCATAGATGATAATCTTAACTGAGGGTACTAAGGGGACCTTCACATGCGACCCATGGCCATTTAGAAACCAGGACGACTATAAATGGGATAATAAATATTTACGCAGGGACCCTTGCGGCACCGGTGACTGGCACTTAGTAGTAGCCACCATGGCCAAAGGGACACCTGACACGGGAAGTAGGTATTCTATGATCAAGGTAGGAGGTGCCAGGGCAGGGGTGGTAATATCCAACTCTCAGAAGAGCGATGCGGAGTCTGGTGGTGTGGAATAGATAGACCCTTCTCTGACTTCTACAGATGTGAATATAGTGGTACAGTGCCATCCCCCCCACCCCACCGAGATGCAGTACAGAAGGTCCTACAGAAGATAGTAGTGCCAGGGCATGTCAACCAACCAAACCAGTTCATGGACCTAACCCCAAGCAGGGCGAAGGGCATTAATGTCACACCCAAACCAGGAGGGAGTTGACCGGGGCATGATAGCAAGACTAACTCGGTAGTGGAATTGGTCCTGCAGGAGATAAATGGCATAAATGCACGCCAGTAAGTTGGGAGGTGTGAAGGGCCATTGCTAGATGTGAAGGGAACAGAGCATGTGCTTTGGTCCTAATACAACACTGGAGAGTAGATATTGGCTACCCTTGTTGGATATGTTTGCACACAGCCCAACGGTGGACTGTTGAACCAATCACAGAGAACCTGGCGAGGAATGCTAGCTGTCTGCTTCCGCATGTGGCAACTACCCTGACCGTGATAGGGGGAGCAATTAGGACAAATCTCGCACCACCACTTGAATTCAGGGCCAACTGCAGTCCCAAGGCTGACACGCTCCCAACCATAGCCTTCCACTGTGTTGCACCAATCAAGGGAGACTCCACTTGGAGATCTCCCAGTGCACTACGACGCTGTACTTGAACATGATTCTTGCTCAGCAACTTATGCAAACGGTACGATCATAAACATTGCTTGTCCCTTTGTCAATAATCAGACCAGGATGGCGGGTATAATATGGGCCTGTGGAGAGAAAGGGTACCACCACCTTCCCCTGGGATGGAAGGGGTGATGCTACCCCGTGATACTGTCCACTGGCACAATAGCGTTCATTTCAAGGGCCGGTAACAGACACACCTGAAGGGACGTCCCACGGCATTTGAATGGGTACACACTCACAGACCCCTGGACTACACCAGGCGAGAACATTGGGTGGTCCATTCCTTTGTGAGCAGGGACAACAGTGGCAATAAACAAGATTAATGGCCTCGCATATAGTATTTTACTGTTAGCAAATGAGACGGAGGAAGGCCTAGCACTCATTAACACTGAGTTAACAATAATTGGGGAAGCAGTGATACAAAATCGATTAGTACTAGATATATTGACGGTCGAGAGAGGGGGCGTCTGCAAAATGTTAGGTACCTCATGCTGTTTTAATATCCCTGATGAGTCCCAAAATATCACTAGTATAATAAATCATACGAAGGCAGCGATACAACCACCTTCCCCAGCAGATGACTCTTGGTTCACTTCTCTTTGGGGAGGATGGGGGTATTGGATCCTACATGTCCTACTAGTTGTAGGACTGTTCTTACTCATAGTGTTGTGTATAGGACCCTGCTTGTGTATCCGACTACGCCTCTTGTTTATGTGGGTAGTAAGATACAAAATGAAAAAATTATCAGTGGCCCCACGGCAGGAAGATCCAATTGCATGGACCCCACCATACCGTAACGTTGACGAGTGTGATGTAAGAACATGGGCTGTGTACAGGACAGACCAGAGCAAGTGATGATACCACCACAAAGCTGTGTTTTGAGTAGCTGGTGTCAGAAAAAAGGCTTAGTGTTCCCTAAGCATTTTCTGATGTATAGCTATTCTGGCTCTGTATTTTTTTTGATGCTGTAGTTGTCCTTGTTGTCATAAAATGACAAAAAGGGGGAAAATGTAATGGAAAATTATCCATTTACTGTGAAATTTGAAAGAGAATGCTTTTCTAAAATTTAATGCTGTGCCGAGCTTTGAAAACAATACTTTGATGAGGGTTGCAGTCAGCTTGTCTCTGTTTGAATTTTGTAAACATTCAATTTGACCTTGCAACAGCCAAACTCAGCGAAAGCTGAAGAACTGTTATGTCCAAGCCCAGGGGATGAGAGAATAACAACTTGAGTTTTCCTAGTCTTTGCCCTTGAGAGCATGATAAGAAACAGTATAAGGCAAGTATCTGAACAATGCTCAGATATCCCTTTACATTGAGGCATCTAGTGAATGTACTGGGGTCAACTCTGCAGAATTAAAACAAAGCTCCTTTCTTTGTTCTTGCTAACAGTTGAGTCAAGTCAATTTAATTTCCACGGCAGGCCTCCAGTCTGAAAAACAACTCTCCACCACCACCCTCTGTCTTCTACCTTTGAGCCAGTTCTGTATCCAAATGGTTAGTTCTCCCTGTATTCCGTGAGATCTAACCTTGCTAAACAGTCTCCCATGGGGAACCTTGTCAAATGCCTCACTGACGTCCATATAGATCACGTGCACTGCTCTGCCCTCATCAATCCTCTTTGTTACTTCTTCAGAAAACTCAGTCAAGTTTGTGAGACATGATTTTCCATGCACAAATCCATGTTGACTATCCCTAATCAGTCCTTACCTTTACAAATAGATGTGCATCCTGTCCCTTAGGATTCCCTCCAACAACTTGCCCACCACTAATATCAGGCTCACCGGTCTATAGTTCCCGGGCTTGTCCTTACCACATTTCTTACCAGTGGGAATATTTTCCGTAACTCATGTCTTAGCAGTTGGTAGCTGCTCACAGCCTGAGTCCCCTCAGTAAATTGTTCTTTTTGATGATGTTGGTAAACGCCAGAGTACTCATTTCTTCAGCCATTGACTATAGCCCGAGTCCCTCACAGCATCTGGTCATGGGCAACTACCCAGGAGTATCCTTCTTCCCCGGCATTGACTGCAGTCTGAGACCCCTCACAACCACTTCGCTCAATGTTTGGTCTGTGTCTCAGCAGATCCACCACATACTTCCTCTATCCTGTTCTGTTTTCAAAGACTGGACACTGTTCAATCTCCTCCCTTCCTTCTCAAAATGGCAAGAGCATATAGTTAATGGGTCGCGACTCAGCCTTGTCACCAGTTTTTATGATTAAGTCTGATTATAAATTATAAAAAGACCACAAGGTATACCTGTAGAAACTTGAACTTGGAACAATCAGACCTAGATTTACCCAAGCTCCCTGCTCTGGACACCATGGAACCCCAATTACATACATTACGGATGGCACTGCTCAGATCAAATAAAGAAGTGTAAGTCAGGAGAAAGAAGGGGGAAGCTCATGAAAATTATGATCACAACAGAAGTAGCACTGAACAAATTGTTGGAGCTGCAAAATGGCAGGTCCTTGGATCCTGATGGGTTGAAAAGAAATGGCCAGTGAGATATTTGATGTGTTGAGTAAGGTTCCATTAGATTGGGAAATAGTTAATTAAACTCCCCTACTCAAAAAAGAAGGGAGATAGAAAACTGTTAACTAATTTAAAACCTGTCATAGTGAAGAAGTTCAAAGCTATTTTTAATAATGTTATAGCAGGGCACTTAGAAAGGTTCAAAGCATTAGGAAGAATCAACGTGGTTTTGTGAAAGGGAAATCATATTCAATCAAGTTTTGGAGTTTTTAAAGAAGCAACATGAAAAAGGGAACTGGTAGATATACAGTATTTAGATTTCCAGAAGGCATTTGATTAAGTGCCACATCAATGGTTACTGCAGAGAATAACATCTTACAGTGTAGGGGTAATATGTTGACATGGATAGAAAATTAGTTAGCCAATGGAAAGGAGAAAGTGGCTGCAAGTTTATCATTTTGTTGGTAGGAAACATGAACAAGAGGTGAGTCATAAGAATCAGTGCTGCAACCTTTACATTTTTGCAGTGTGTATCGGTTCAGGATAAGTTTGGATAAAGGAACCGAAGGGACGCATGCTAAATTTGCTGATAATACAATGATAGGTAGGAAACTCAATTTGAAGAGGATATAAGTAAGCTACAAAAGGGATACAGGTAGATTAAGTGCATGTGTGTATAGACCTGCAAGCTGCATATAATGGAAAAGTGTGAAGTTATCCATTTTGGTTAGATGAATAAAATAGAAGCATATTATCTGTAAGGTGAGAGTCTACAGAGTTATGTGATATAGAGGGATGTGGGTACCCTATTTCATGAATCACAAAAGGTACAGCTCCGTTATTTAATAAGATCATGATTGATCTAATTACTCCGGCGAATGGAGATACAGCATTTGTACGGTTAATGGAACACTACCATTTATAAGGGAAAATTGAATACAAACATAGGGAGGTTATGCATCAGTTATACAAGGCATTGATGAGACAGTATCTGGAGAACTGTGTACAGTATTCATCCTTTTATTAAAGGTAGGATGTAAGTATGCTGAAAGCAGTTCTAAGAAGGTTTACTTGGGTAGTAAGTAGGATTGCTTAAAATTGCATTGTAGTAAAGGCTGGACAGGCTAAGTATTCACTAGAGTTTACAAGAATAAAAAGTGTCTTGATTAAAACATATGAGATCTTGAGGGTAGAGTAGATGTTTCTCCTTGTAGGGAAATTTAGAACTATGGGTCACAGTTTGAAAAAAAGGGGTTGTCCATTCAAGATAAGGAGACTTTTTTTTTCAGGCATCATAAGTCTTTGAAATTCTCTTCCTCAAAAAATGCAGAGTCTTTGTGTATTTTTAAAACAAAGTTAGATTCTTGATAAACAAGGGAGTGACATGTTATTTGGGGAGGAGGCAGTGAGCAGTAATCATGAACTTATTTAATGCAGGCCATTCTTGAGGGGCGGAATGGCTTAATCCTGCTTTTTGTTTGAGTATTAATTTCTCTCCCTTTTGACCTGCAATCTTCTTCCCGACCTCTCTGCCCCCACCCACTCTCCAGCCTATCACCCTCACCCTCACCTCCTTCTACCTATCGTATTCCCAGCGCCCCTCCCTCAAATTCCCTTCCCTCTACCTTTTATCTCAGCCCACTTGGAACACCAGCCTCATTCCTGAAGAAGGGTTTATGCCCGAAAAATCGATTCTCCTGCTCCTTGGATGCTGCCTGACCTGCTGTGTTTTTCCAGCCCCACATTTTTCAAGTCTGGTCTCCAGCATCTGCAGTCCTCACTTTCTCCTATTCATTTCTCTAGCATATATATGCTTTATAGAAGCATTTAATACCCTCATTTCTGAAAGGTTTGGTTATAATTTTTAAATTATGCCTCTTAGTCCTTGAATCCCCAACTGGCAGAGATAGCTTCTCCATGTCTAATCTCTTCCTCAAATTTCTGGAAAACTTCAATCAAAATGCCCCAAAAATATTTAATTCTGGAGAATTCAAACAAAATTTGGGTAACATCCCCTCATAATGATACCTGGATGCCAAGTATTTTAGTAAATTTACAAAGCTCATCCACAGATTCTATCAACAAACACATCGACCTGGACCCAATATATCGGCCACTGCAGCAGACAGCTGGAACTGACAACTGGAAGCGGCAGAGACAAACCACTATAAATGCCAGAGGAAACATCACAGAAGCGCTTCACAGGAGGCTCCCAAGCACTGAGGATGTCACCTAGACAGGGGACGAAACGTCTGCAACACAAATTCCCAGCTCGGCGAACAGAACCACAACGATTACAAAGCTCTCTCCAAAGCCAACATATTTTTCCTATGATCCCAGAGCCAATGTAGTTGGTGTACTGGCAGAGCTTTGTATAGTTCAAACATTATCACTGAATCAAGATGACAGTTAATAAACAATCAGTCCTTTAGATGACAAGATCTCTGCTTTGTGAAATCTGAAATATCATACTTTTGCAACAGTAATGCTTTACTGAGGCTGGGGCTCGGGCAATTTTATTTGGATAGGTGCTTTCATGTTTCTCTTTCTGTTTCAAAGCTTTTTACGCTCAAGGGATTATTTGTGTTATTGAACTGTGTACTGTCAGACTCTGGTCAATATTTGCCTGATACCTTTTTCAATCAATGTCTTGGTAACAGCTTCATTGCTCGACTGTGCAACTGAAAGACAAGTTATAAAGATTATCCAAATAATCATAAAATACAGCAAAGATCGTAGCTAAATATATAGATCAAATTCTATTCCTCACTGTTTGACAACAAAATATTTGAAGACCATGATAGTCTCTGCATATTTTGGTTATAAACTCTTAAAGTATGTATTGTTAAAACCATTAAGGAACATTACTGCATGAAGTGCGAAGTTAACATCATTCTTTAAGACAGATAAAACAGATGTAGGCATGTAAAGTTAGACTAAAATTTGAATATTCTTCAGCAAATAGCCTTTAATTAAGAAATCTATGAAGACATCTTGCACCATAACATTTCATTTTAACATTTAGTGAACTGGAGGCATTGTGCAAGCCTCAGAAATGAAAGAATAAGTGGTTGTTTATACTTTGGTCACATCCTGGTGGAATATAGCTACAGTTCTCTGAAATGGCGAGAAAATTTATATGGTGCTGTTGGATTTACTAAACAAGCATGCAAATTTAAATTATCCGAACTTTAGGTCGGCTGAAAGACAGGGATAAAAGGAAGGTCAATTACAGTCCTTCACTTACCAGCTGTAGTGCCAGTCAGACTTACTAATAATCTTGTCTCTTGCCCCGAAGAGATCCCCTTTAAAGCCTTTGTTGCTTTTATGTGTATTGGAGTAATGTTCAAATTCAAGAACCTCAAGCTATTTTTGAATGTGAAAGAAATGGAGATTTCTTTGTCTAAAATCAGTTGTTGAATTTTGATAGAAAATGGAAAGTAACCATTGCACTAATATTGTGTCTTTTCTGCCAAAGGACACCCCAATCTACCTTTTTTTATGTAGTCACTGTTCTAATGTAGGAAAGGCAGCAGCCAATTTCAGACAGCAAGCTCCTAGCAACAGCAGTGTCACAATAACTGGATATTCATATGAGTTTGAGGGATAAATATTTGCCAGAAAACTCCCCTCTTTTTCAAATTATTCTGTGGGATCTTTTTCAACAAGCTGCCTGACATGGCAGATGGCCTTCAGTTTGGCAAATCAAAAAAAAATCTGCAGATCAGGAAATAAATCGTAACTTTTGCAAATGCAGTTGTTTCTTGCTGCACATCAGGGCAAAGCTGTTTCTTTTGACATGCAGCACTAAAAGCTAGTACCTTCTGTTGATGTGGACTTAAACCCATTAGGATAGGGTAAATTGTTATCCCTGACAGAATGGGATTTAGTGAGCTAGCATCTTTCATCTACTGTCATACATCTTGTGTGACTTTTATACAGTAACGGATTGCAATGTCAAGTCCTCCTAGCCAATTGCTCAGAATTCAATTGATAAATTTTCCATCTGCTGCCATTCCAATCTATGCGATTGTAGCAAATCCATTCCTCAGTGTTTTAAGCCAAATGTTCAAAGTTTGTGATAAACAGTTGCCTTTTCCCTTTCTGGTCCCTTTCTAAACTATCGATGGCTCGGTGATAAATCTGAATGGTATCTAAAATAGAATGTTTATCATATAATGCATATAGGCCATAAAGATATCATATTATTCATACAATTCGGTTTACATTGTGAATGTCAGTTAAAAGTAGAATTTGCTTGTTTGTTAAGAGATTTTATTCCTTCATATTGATCATGTCATTGGTATCTGATTTTTCAAATGCCTATTTGAGTTGCTCAAATTGTGTGCCTGTCTAAAATCAAATAGACAATGTATACTTCCTGTTATTCAGGAAAACAATAGCTTTGTGAGTTTCAGTGTATCTACGACCAGCTTCAGTGATGGAAACACTGAAGTTTGGTCAGTAGCGGCAAAGTGTCTGTAAGAAGACTGTCAATGCAATATAAAGAAGCAATGGATTCACAATCTGGACCATTCCATTGCTCACCAGGTTGGATGCCTTACCTATTTTGTTCTTGGAAAGAATAAGAGTATTACCCTTTTCCACTGCAGTGCAAATGGCCACTTCAGGAGGAGACAAAAAGAGGAGAGAGAGGAAGATGATTATGTAAGGCTGCTGGCACATATAGAGTCAGGTTGTTCATGAGGGCATCATCAGTCTGCATTTATGAAATCTCATTAGACCATTAGATGCAGGAGCAGAATTAGGCCATTCAGCCCATTGAGTCTGTGCCACCATTCAGTCATGGCTGATGTTTCTCAACCCCATTCCCCTGCCTCCTCCCTGTAATCCTTGGTCCTCTTACTAATCAAGAACCTCTCTCTCTCTCTCTCTCTCTCTCTCTCTCTCTGTCTTAAGCACATTCAAACATTGCCTCCAAAGCCTTCTGTGGCAATGCATTCCACAAATTTGAAGACATTCTTCTTCCTCCGTGTTGTAAACAGTCATCCCTCAATCTAATCCTCATCCCTTGGGTTGTAGTCCCTCCTACTTGTAGAAACATCTTCTCCACATTAACTCTATCCGGGTCTCTCAGTATCCTGTATGCTGAGATTCCAACCCCTCCCCCCCACTTATCCTTCTAAACTGTATCGAGTACCGACCCAGAGTCCTCAATTGCTCTTCATATGACAAGCTCTTCATTGCGGATGTCATTGTTATGAACCTCATGGTGACGCCTCCAAAGCCAGCACTTTTTTAGGTCCTAGGGAGTGTTGCTGAACATAGGAACCTTGGGGTGCAGGTTCATAGCTCCTTGAAAGTGGATTCGCAGATGGATAGGATACTGAAGAAGGTATTTGGTATGCTTTCCTTTATTGGTCAGAGTATTGAGTACAGGAGTTGGGAGGTCATGTTGCGGCTGATCAGGACATTGGTTAGGCCACTGTTGGAATATTGCATGCAATTCTGGTCTCCTTCCTATCGGAAAGATGTTGTGAAACTTGAAAGGGTTCAGAAAAGATTTACAAGGATGTTGCCAGGGTTGGAGGATCTGAGCTACAGGGAGAGGCTGAACAGGCTGGGGCTGTTTTCCCTGGAGCGTCAGAGACTGAGGGGTGACCTTATATAGGTTTATAAAATTATGAGGGGCATGGATAGGATAAATAGACAAAGTCTTTTCCCTGGGTTCGGGGAGTCCAGAACTAGAGGGCATAGGTTTAGGGTGAGAGGGAAAAGTTATAAAAGAGACCTAAGGGGCAACTTTTTCACGCAGAGGGTGGCACGTGTATGGAATGAGCTGCCAGAGGATATGGTGGAGGCTGGTACAATTGCAACATTTAAGAGGCATTTGGATGGGTATATGAATAGGAAGGGTTTGGAGGGATATGGGCCGGGTGCTGGCATGTGGGACTAGATTGGGTTGGGATATCTGGTCAGCATGGATAGGTTGGACCGAAGAGTCTGTTTCCATGCTGTACATCTCTATGTCTCTATGATCTAGGGCTCAAAACTGTTCACAATATTCCAAATGCAGTCTGACCAGAGCCTGATACAACCTCAGCAGTACATCTTTGAAAGGGTCTGCTTCAAATTTCCAAAATCTCTCCATTAGAAAGTACTCTATGCCTCTATTCATTATACCAAAATGCATAAACTCACACTTTCCCACTTGTGTTCCTCTCCCACATCTTTGCCCACTCTCCTAGCCTGTTCAAATCTTTCTGCAGCCTCTTCGTTTCTTGAACATTTTGTATCATCTGCAAACTTAGCAATAATGCCTCTAGTTCCTTCAACCAGATCATTAATGTACAGAGTGAATAGTTGTGGTCAATACTGACCCCAGCAGAACTCCACTATTGACCAGCAGCCAACTGGAAAGAGACCCCTTTATCCATACTCTCTGCCTTCGCCAGTCAGCCAATCCTCGATCCATGCCAGTACCTTATCCTTAACACCATGGTCTCTTATCTTATTTAGCAGTCTCCTGTGTAGCACGTTGACAAAGGCTTTTTGGAAATCCAAATACATCATATCCATTGGCTCTCCTTTGTCTAAATTGCTCAACATCTCCTCAAAGAACTCTAATATATTTGTCAGGCATGATCTCTCCCTGACAAAGTCATGCTGACTTAGCCCTATTTTACCATGCACTTCCAAGTAGTCCACAATTTCATCCTGAGTAATAGACTCTAAAATCTTACCAATGACTGGGCCAAGCTAACCGACCTACATTCTCCTGCCTGGAACCTGCCTCCCTTCTTTAGCAAGGGCGTTACGTTAGCGAATTCCCTGGTACCCTCCCTGACTCCAATGATTTCTGAAAAATCACCACCAATACCTCTATCGTCTCCTTAGCTATCTCCTTCAGAATTCTGGGATGTAGTCCATTCAGTGCTGGTGATTTATCTACTGTCATGCCCTTCAGCTTCCTTAGCACCTTCTCCTTAGTGATAGGCAGTACACTCATTTGTGCCCCCTGACACTCTTAAAGTTCTGATATGGTGTCTTCCACTGTGAAAACTGATGCAAAGTGCCTGTTTAATTCCTCTGCTGTTTCTTTGTTCCCCATTTACTTCTTCAGTCCAATTTCCATTTTCCACAGTCCAATGACTACTCTTACCTCTCACTTACCTTTTCTATATCTAAAACTCTCATAATTGTCTTTTACATTACTAGCTAGTTGACCATCATATTTCATCTTCTTTCTCTCCCCCACTGTTTTAGTTATCCTCTGCTGGTTTTTAAGGACTTCCCAATCCTCTGGCTTCCCACTAACCTTCGCCATACTGTATGCTTTCTCTTTTGCTTTTATGCTGTCCTTGATTTCCTCTGCCAGCCATGGATGCCTCATCCTCCCTTTAGTATGTTTTTTCTTCCTTCGGTGCATTTTTACTGCACCTCCTGAATTATCCCAGAAACTCTTGCCAAAGCTGCCCCTCTGTCTTCCCTGTTAGGCTTCTTTTTCAATCAAATCTGGCCAGCTCTTCCCTTTTAACTTTGCAATTTCCTTTACTCGGTTGTAATACAGTTATATCTTATTCCAGCTTCTCCCTTTCAAACAGCAGGATGAATTATATGAAGGTATGGTTACTGCCTCCTAGGCACTCCTTAATCTTGATCAAGTCTGGCTCATGGCATCTCACCAAATCTGGAATTGATTGTTCCCTTGTGGGATCTGCCACAAGCTGCCCCCCATCCCTTCCAAAAACAATCTTGTAAATGTTCCACAAATTCCTTTGCTTGAAATCTGCTACTGACCTGATTTTCCAAGGTAACTCCCATCAGGGTCTTTTTTTTTGCAATTCCTCAACTTTACCCCAATAGATTCTATGCCTTCTGTCTCTACATCACTTCTTACTATCTATTTAGCTTTGTTTCTTACTAACAAAGCAACCTCCCCTCCCTTTGCCCATTTGCCTGTTCTCTCAATAGGATGTGTATCCTTGAGTATTTAGTTCCCAGCTTTTAAGCTCTTGTGGTCATGTCTCTGTGATATCCATAACATCGTACCTGTTAGTTTCAATCTGCATTATAAGCTCGTTTACATTGTTTTGTATACTGCGTGCATTTAAGTACAACACCTACAGTCCTACTTCTCATGGTGCCCACTTATCTGCTGTGTCTGAAGTAACATTCTTGACCCTTTCCAATCACTCTGTCCTATTACTTGTTCTGGAAACTATAATAACCTCTGCTGAGCTCTCCTCCATCCCTTTAACTTTTTCCATAATTTTCCATGCAACTGACCCCACCCCCACTTTGGCATCTCTCTGCCGTGAGCAATGACAGCTGACTCTTCAGAAGGAGAAAGTGAGGACTGTAGATGCTGGAGATCAGAGTCGAGAGTGTGGTGCTGCAAAAGCACAGCATATCAGGCAGCATCTGAGGAGCAAGAGAATCGACATTTCAGGTATAAGCCCTTCATCAGGAATGAGGCTTGTGGGTCCGGGCTGAGAGATAAATGGGAGTGGGTGGGGTTTGGAGGAAGGTAGCTGGGAAAGCGATAGGTGGATGAAGGTGAGGAAGAAGGTGATAGGTCGGGGGATGGGGGTGGGGGTGGGGGTGGGGGTGGGTGGGTTGATGGACAGGTCCAAAGAGTGGTACCGAGTTGGAGGCTTGGGACTGGGATAATGTGAGGGCAGGGGAAATGTGGAAGCTGTTGAAATCCACATTTATCCATGCAGTTGCGGAGTCCCAAAGCGGAATATGAGGCGTTCCTCCTCCAGGCATCAGGTGGTGATGGTTTGGCAGTGGAGGAGGCCCAGGACCTGCATGTCCTTGACAGAGTGGGAGGGGGAGTTGAGGTGTTCAGCCATGGGGTGGTAGGGTTGGTGTCCCAGAGATGATCTTTAAAAAGATCTGCAAGAAGGCATCCTGTCTCCCCAATGTAGAGGAGACCACACCAGGTGCAACAGATGCAGGAGATGACATTGGTAGAGGTATAGGTAAATTTCTGATGGATGTGCAAGGATGCCTTGGGGCCTTGGACAGAGGTGAGAGGAGTGGTGTGGGTGCAGGTTCTGCACTTCCTGCAGTGGCAGAGAAAGGTGCCAGGATTGGGATCAGGGTGGTGGGGGACATGGACCTGACAAGGGAATCACAAAGGGAATGGTATTTTTGGAATGTTGATAGGGTGGGGAGGGAAATATATCTCTGGTGGTGGGGTCCGTTTGGAGGAGGCAGAAGCGGCGGAGGATGATGCGTTGTATGTGGAGGTTGGTGGGGTGGAAGGTGTGGACTGGGAGGGGGGGTTCTGTCCTTGTTGCATTAGGAGGAGTGGGGTTCAAGGGCAGTGGTGTGTGAAGTGGAGGAGATGTGCTGGAGGGCATCATCAACCACGTGGGAAGGGAGGTTGCGATCGTGGAAGAAGGAGGCCATCTGGGACTTTGAGGTGGAATTGGTCATCTTGGGAACAGATGCAGCAGAGGCAGAGGAATTGGGAATAAGGGAAGATGTTTTTACAGAAGGTGGGGAGGCAGGTGTAGTCTAGGTAGCTGTGGGAGTTGGTGGGCTTGTAGTATATGTCTGTGGTTAGTCGATCACCAGAGATGGTGATGGAGAGGTCCAGGAAGGGGAGGGAAGTTTCCAAGATGGACAGGTGAATTTGAGGTCAGGTTGGAAAGTGTTGGTAAAGTTGATGAACTGTTCAATCTCCTCATGGGAGCACAAGGTGGTGCCGCTTTAGCTACCTTCCCACAATCCCCACCCCATTCCATTTATCTCTGAGCCCCGAATCACAAGCCTCATTCCTGATGAAGGGCTTATACCTGAAACATTGATTCTCCTGGTCCTCGGATGCTGCCTGACCTGCTGTGCTTTTCCAGCACTACACTCTTGACCCTGACTCTTCAGAAGGCCTGCTATTGCAACAGGATCTGTGTACACACCCATCAGCCTTTTCTCACATGCTGCCTCTTTGAGGTTATTATCCTTTGGTTGCTGAACCTGAGTCTGACCTCACCTTTGGGGAGCTCCCACCCATACTATCCTTTCATCCCATCATTTTAGCTGGTTGTATTCCTCTTATGCCCGAGACCTCACCATGTATTTATATTATTATATCCCCTTCTTAAGTTTGGCTATTGTTAATGTATGAGTTGGTGGCTGTGCAAATTAGATTGTCTGATGGTGTTTCTTCCTTAGTCTATTACCCCTGATCACTGGAATGCCAATTTAAATAAATAGAAAATCAAGATCAACAAGTGAAGTCCATTTTGAATCAAGAATAGATGGCTAATCAGAGTTTGAGCAGAGCAAATGATTTAGTTTGGACAAAATAATTGGTATGTTTTTCTTGGATTATTGATAGCTCATTGTTTTAGGCTAGCAAAATTACATTGGAGTGAGACTTATGAATATTATTGACTCTGTAAGACTCTCTGAAGGTTAATCCTCATTCAATAAAATTTGAACCTGCTTAGATGAAATCAAACAGCCAACGCAGAGACATTTTAATGGAATGTCTTCATGGGAAGACATTTAAAGCCCTCTTTGTAACATTCATTGTTATCGAAAGTAGATTTGATCATAACACTGGTAACCTAAAGCTTTCTATGCTTAAGAGAGATCATATTGAACTCCATGAGCAAGCAAGCTTAAGGCATCGACAATTTTATTCTTCTTGAATACTGACACCTTATTTAGTCTCTGACATGAGAACTTGAAAGACCAGGCGATACCTTTTATTATAGCCTGGACTCTAGCAGAGTGGAAAACTACTCTTAATACATCCTCAGAGAGCAGTAACTGCAACAGATGAAGAACTGTTCTCTGAAATGTCTTGATATGAAAACTGCATTATATAGCCCTGTATGAAAGCATGACCCTTCTAATCACAGTCAGTATTGATAGCCATTCACACTGGATTACTTTGCAGTTTTAAATTGATCCTGACATTTGAATTCAGGGCAACATACATTACACAATAAAAAAGATACTCAGATAAAATGAATCATTCCACATTTTCTAACTGTGGCATTGATTTCCTTTCACTGCGTAAAATGCATGTTAGGTTAAAATGCACTTACAGTTCAGTAACCAATATCGATTCTGTTTTTGTTACAAAGTGAAAATGTCCTGTGCCTTCTCAAAATCATTCATAAAATTATCTCAAACAAACACAAGGGACTGTCAGTCCATGCAACCACAGTGATGGCTTTGTGACTAACTCCTGCCTTTAAGAGCTAAGTTAAACGCATTCCTCTTGATCACATAATTGGATTTCAGCAATGCTTTATACACTTATTATTTTTGAAGCACTTAATGTGTGGCTAATAAGAATAGATGAAAAAAATATAGCTATGATTGGAACTGAAGTAGGGCAGCTTATGACATTCAGTCACACTGGCACACTCTCATACTCAGTGAATAATAGGACCTTTAATTTAGAAAGGCCACAAGTAATGGCTGTACTTTCAATCTACAAAGCCAAATTGTAAAGGTTGGCACAGTACTTATATAATTGGACACCTACAATATGATACTTTCTTTTATCTAACCATGTTATTAGCATTTTAATCCTCTTGTTTGGCTTTTTGTAAGTCTAAATGGAAGTTGACATTAACTTTAGAGATCAATTAATGAAAGGTATCAACATTTTACGTTTCTATAACAACTTTATCAGACAAATATCTTAAGGCACTTTTGGGAGCACTAACCAAAATATGACATTGAGCCTCACCAGTGTTTTTTAAGCATACAAGTGACTAAAATTTGGACAAAACAGAAGGATTTAAAAAAGTCACTTTGAAGGAGGAAAGAAACACTGCATCTGAGAGAGGCAGACTACCAGACCTGGGCATCTGAGTGTGCACTCACCATAATTAAGCATCACATTTGGGGATGTGATGCTTAATTACATAAATGGAGGAGTTGCAAAGCCATTGAAACTTTGTTGGGCTGGAGTTGGTCACAGAAATAGTGAGGGAATGAGATCATGGAGTGACTTACAAAAAGACAGGTTGCATGAGTTTATTTTTTTTTTCACCCGAGTGGCCAGTGACAAGCAGTGCCTTTGACACATCTGTTCTTTTTTTTCTTTCTTTTTTTTCTTTCTGTTTTTTTATTTTTTCCCCAGCACCCATGGCGTGTGTGTGCAGGTGTGAGACACAGTGAAAAGACACAAAGTGCACGAATCTTTATTCAATTTCCACCACCAGGAAGATAGGAAAAACACCCGAGTGGCCAGTGACAAGCACTGCCCTTCAATGGGGCAATGCTGTGTGATCAAAACAGTGAAGGGGAGGGTAGGGACGAAATCAAAATAGAGTTGGAGGGAGAAATAATGCACTCCACTCCCTGCGGCACCCACCTCTCCCTGAACAACTCCAGGGTGTTGGTAGACATCGCGTGCTCCTTCTCCAAGGACACCCGGGCTCTAACGTAGGTTGCATGAGTTTATATTGCATTTAACAATTTAAAAATCATGATGTGCTAACCAATATGCCATTCAAGATGCAATTGTCTTCTAAGAAATTGCAAACTGGATTGATTGCATAATCAAGGACTAAATTCTCTGATTGACTAATTGGCTGTGGACTAGGAACTTGCAAGTGTTGACTCAAGTGGTTTGATTGATAAACTAGCTATTAATTAGATATTGAAGTACCAATGACTTTGTGTGAATTATAATTCATTATCTGTCTTGTAAATTGCACCAGAATTTGAATTGATTGTTTTGTGTTGATGTTATTTTTAAAAGGTCTTGAAAACAAGTGTGAAACAATCATATCTGAAGAGGACAGACAAATAAAAGACAGCTTAGAAAGCACATGGAGTTGGCTTGAATGCAGATCTGAATAATGTTCCTGAAATGTGAGTGTGCTATGCTCTGTGTGATATTGGGTGTGATGACCTTAGATTGTTTTCTCAATGCTGTAACACAAAAAAGTTAGTAATATGGGAGTTGGCAACTCTCAAAATTCACCTATGTGGGCTTTAACCTTAAAGTTGCCTGCAGACTTGTGAAATTTGTGCCTCATCTGCACGCAGTCTATTCGCTTTGAATGGCATTGGGATAGTGATCTCTGTGGGAGATGTGTCATTCTCTGAGTGATGTCCATATGGTCAAGACATCATTTGAAAGAGAGTCCATGACATGCACAGGAGCAGCAGGTTGCTGAGGGCAGGATCACATGCACTGAAATGTGTCAGGAGGCCTATTGGACTCAGCTGTGTGCAGAGGGTCAGTATAGTAGACTTACAAATGTCAAAACCACAGCGTTAGAAGACTTAAACTGCTAATAATTGTAGTGACCTCTTGATGTAAAATGATAGCTGGGCAGATTACTTTCAATTATGTAGAAGGTCATCCAATGAAGATCACCATAGTACTGAATGTTTTTATGTTAAGATCATTTTGGTCTATTTGTGGAGATCTTTGTGTGTCAAATAAGCCATGGCTTTCGCAGTACTACCAGGTTCCCCAAGGTTGCAGGAAGTGCACATCTACAGCTCAATATACTCCAGCACTACACTACCCTGAACAATAGGGTGGCATGATGGCTCATTGGTTAGCACTGCTGCCTCACAGCACCAGGCTCCCAAGTTCAATTCCAGCCTTAGGCAACTGTCTGTGTGAAGTTTGCACATTCTCTATGTGTCTGTGTGGGTTTCCTCTGGGTGCTCCAGTTTCTGCCCAGAGTCCAAAGATGTGCAGATCAGGTGAATTGGCCATGTTAAATTGCCCATAGTGTTAGGTGCATTTAGTCAGAGGGAAATGGGTCTGGGTGGGTTACTCTTTGGAGGGTCGGTATGGACTTGTTGGGCCAAAGGGCCTGTTTCTGCACTGTAGGGAATCTAATACAGCATTTATCCCTCAACCAAAATCACCAAAACAGATTATCTGCTTGTGAAAGATTGTTAATATTGCTATAGACCTGCCGTCTTACTTACATTCCAACAATAACCAGCTAGAACATGATTTTAGACATTCTGAGGTCATAAAAACACAATATAAATGCAAATTATTTATTTTTGTTTATTCCTTGTTTGTAGTCAAAAAGTGTGGTGCTGTAAAAGCACAGCCAGTCAGGCAGCAACAAGAAGCAGGAGAGTCAACATTTTGAGCATAAGCTCATCATTGGGAATGTGGGGTGCCCAAGGGGGCTGAGACATAAATGGGAGGGGGTGGGGCTGGGGGGGGAAGGTAGCTGGGAATGTGATAGATAGATTGAGGGGGAGGGTGATGGGGATAGGTCAGAGGGGAGGGTGGTGTGGATAGGTGGGAAGGAAGATGTACAGGTAGGACAGTTCAAAAGGGTGATGCTGAGTAAGAGGGTTGGATCTAGGATAAGGTGGGAGAGTGGGGATGAGGAAACTGGTGCAATTGCCATTGATTCCATGTGGTTGGAGGTCCCAAGGCAACCACATGGAATCAATGGCGATTTCACCAGTTTCCTCATCTCCCCTCCCCCACCTTATCCCAGATCCAACCTCCAACTCGGCACTGCCTCTTAAACTGTCCTACCTGTCAATCTTCCTTCCCACCTATCCACTCACCCTCCCCTCTGACCTATCACCATCACCCTCCACCTCCATCTACCTATCACATTCCCAACTACCTTTACCCCAGACTCACCCCTTCCTATTTGTCTCTCAGCATCCTTGCAATCCAACCCCTCTAACCCCAACATTCCAGATGAAAGCATATACTCGAAACATTGATTCTCCTGCTCCTCAGATGCTGGCTGTACTTTTCCAGCACCACACTTTTTGACTGATGTCCAGCAGCTACAGTCCCTCACTTTCTCCTAATCCTTAATTGCAGCCTTGTTGAAGGAGTCAGGTTTTAATTCAGTTGTTGACCTCTTTCCATTCAGCTGCTATCGACATTTTTTCCGGAGAATGGACCAGATTTAAACCAGGCCTCTGTACTATGGCACTCATCCTATAACAGAACTTCCAAATATTCAGCATCAAAGGGAGCAATGATGCTCACATCTCTCTGGCCTACAATTGAGAATAATTAGTCTCTGTTTCTGCTGCCAACAGTCATTGTACTTTTATGTGGAGTTGCAGCTGCTTTGCAGCAGCCAAGAGCTGCGATCTCTATGGCTGCTGCATTTACGAGACAAAATTGCAAAGCTGTTAATATAAGAGTTTCCTGCTCTGACAATCTACTCCGATGTAAGGAATGAACACAGATTGGCAAGCTGAATGTTGCTTTGGCCTGCATTGCCAGCATGATACAGAATGATGCAGTCACAATAGTGCCAGAATGACAAAACATCTTCTAATTTAATTTGTTGTTTTAAAAAAAACACTTTGAGAACAGGCGTTAATTTTATGATCTGTGCCCATGAATCATTTAATGGGAATTATTGTGTATTGTAGAAGAACATGTTAGAAAGATTCTATTCATTCTATGCCCAGCAGGCTAAAACATTTTATCAACATTGTTCTGAATGTATTAATTATTTGTACCAACTATTCATGGAAAAAAAATCACACTTTCAAAATTCTGGCTGAGATTTTCCCATTTCTGGATTAAGCAGAAGAAATTTCCAGAGAGAAATCTTTGGCCTATCATATTCAGAAAGGTGGCTGGATCCAATGTTAATTGGGTAGTTAACCTGGCAGGGACCAATCATCAGCCAGAATTATGGTCCTGGAGCAGAAATTCCTGTCCATCTAAAGCTGTCATGGCAACACAATGATGAAGTCTATGGCTGCTGCCAGGACAGCATCCCTAAATTCCCAGGAAAGAGGATCACTGCTGGGAAACTAGGTAATGTTTGGGAAGTGGGTCGGGGTGAGGACAACTGAGGTTGGTGGTGGTGGCAAGATCAGAAACAAGGGAAATTGGGGTGGCTCATAGGAGAAACTCCTGCCCTGGGTCCAGTCCCTCTGTCTTGTGTAAACTCGTGCAGATTGAGTGCAACCATCCCATTGCACCACTCAGGACATGAAAAGTTCCCCTGCTGTTATTTTAAGGGGGAAGGGTGCCTTCAATTATTCTCCTTTTTAGAATGTCTTCCAGTTTTGTCTTTAAATATTAACTGATTAGCCCTGCTTACTGACACTGGTCTTGAATGCTGAATGCTTGTAGTAATTTTGTTTTTTTTAAATGTCATTTAAGGATCAAAATGTAGTGAAGGCAAAGTGACAAATTCTTAGATCCCAACTGGCAGCCAAGAATGTCAAGGGTAAAGCTTCATATTGCTCAGGCAGTTGTGTATTACAATCAGAATAATGCCTTCATTGCTGCATTAATGCTTCTAGTTCAGTTTCACATCTTTTAATACAAAAGAGATATTTTTCTAAAGATAATAAAGTTATTCGCCCGCTGTAAACAGACATACATATTGACAAGACTGTGTAATCATTACAAGTTTTATCAACCAGCAACTGGCAATGGTTTATTAATATTCAGTTGTATCAAGTGTGTGGAGACTATAAAAAGCATAAAAGCAGATCTTATGAATTTATAATTCTAGCTCCTATATTGTATGCAAGCATTAGGTAACCAGGTGGCCAGATCATTCACTTTGTAGAATATCCGATCCATTAATTTATCAGCAACTTTAAATTTGCAAATAAAGACTCTAACATGTGATTGTAGTCCCAAGTTTTCAGAGCATGAAGGTTCAGCAAAAAATAAATAAATGATTTGACAGCAATGCATCAGAAATAAGACTTCTATCCAAGCTCTATTTAATATGTACATAATTTGGAGGATATGAGGCTACTTTTTAAAGCAAAGGTCGTTGCTGGAGAAAAGGGCACCGATACTTACAACCTTGTAAATTCACTCTTTTTTAACTTAATGGCATATGGTGATAACAGCTTGAGAAAGGAAATCTGTGATTTGGCCATGTCAGCTGTACCAGTGCTGCAAGTATGACTGTAAGCCATCTGGTTCTGAGTTGTTTTCGGATAAGACTTCACATGGCTTCTCACCAAAGTTATTTATTTCATGGCTACCCAATTTTCTTAGAAATGATTATGCAAACGAGAGCTGAGTGGCTCATCCTCCAACTCTTTTGTATAAAGTCGGGGCTGTTGGGATTTGCATCTTCATCATTTGAAGGCCTTTTGCTGGGGAAATGAAATAATTTTTTTCCAATTATTCTAACTACAGTGGAATCAAATATTCTGAGGTATAGTGGGATCAAATACCAGTTGCTGGCACAACCTGACTTAAATAAAAAAGTAGACATGCCTGGGATTTTTCGATGCCAATTCCTTGGAAATGTACTGGAAGGTCTGTGAATTTTCACTTCTTCATCTCCTTTTTGAATCTGACCAGCAACAACTAGAACTGGAGTCAGCATCTGTCATTACTGTGAAATCAGCAGCCATTTTTACATGATAACATATTATCATTTCTCAGCAAAACCATTTTTCCTCTCTTGAGAAGCTGAAGTCTATGTTGTAAGACATGACTAAGGTTTTTAAAAAAATAATTAAAAGGGCTACTTGATAGTGGATAAGTTACCAGGGCCAGATGGATTGTTCCCTATGATGTTGAAGGAGATCAGGGAGGAAATAATGGCTGTTCTCAGGATTATTTTTCAATCTTTACTCGGTACAGGTGAGATGCAGAGGACGAGAGGATCACAAATGTAGTTCTGTTGTTTAAAAAAGGTATAAGGGAAATGCCAATTATAGGCATGATGGGACTTCGATGATAGGAAAATTGTTCGAATCAGCCCTGAGAAATTGGATAAACTGTCACTTAGGAAGCCATGGACTAGTCAGCAATAGTCAGCATGACTTTAAGGGGAGGTAACGCTTTACAAATTTGATTTAATTCTTTGAATAAGTGACAGGGAGTGTCAATGTTCTCTACATAGACTTTAGTAAGACATTTGGCAAAATCCCATGTGGCAAACTGCTCAAAAAAAATCCATGGGATACAATGATTTGAATTGGATCCAAAGTTGGCTTAATTACAGAGAGCAGAGGATAATGGTCAATGGCTGTCCTTGCAAATAGAAAACTGTTACAAGTGGTATTCTATAGGGATTGGTGTTGGGATCCCTGCTGTTTGTTTTATACATGAATGATTTTGACTCGATTGTGGGGAGCACAATTGGGAAATTTGCAGATGATACAAAAATTGGTTATGTAGTGGATAGTGTAGATAGCTGTAAGCTTTTACTGTCTTGTATAATTTTTATGGTTTCTGTTGGTAACCAGCAAAATTGAATAATTGCACTAAGCTCATGGTTTGAATGACTGAAACTAATAGGATGCTGAAAAGATTGAGAGGAACAAAAATCACTGGTTTTGACCTTTTGCAAGAAGGAGCAAGAGGAAACTATTTGTGGGGCATTGGGATTACAACATAGTAAAGATGCAGGTCAGAGAACAAGTGGATCATAAAAAAGGTTCCTTCAAATTGCACCTTTCATGACACCAAGATGTCTCAAAATAATTTGCAACCAATTAAGTGCTTTGTAAAGTATAGCAACTGATATTACATGGCAGCAACATTCCACAAACAGCAATGCAATAGTAATTCAGCACTGGAATGCTAGTGGATTTTAGCAACAGTTTCTTTTCTACATGTAAAGAGGAATATTTTTCTTTATCATTAAAATATGTTTAACAAAAATAACATTTGACCAGAAATAATGAAAACAGCATTTTTTTTTTGTCCATTTTCTGTGAATTGAATTGACCTTACCTAACTTCTTTCTTTTTCGGATAAAAACATGCTTCCAATTCTACTTCCATTAGCTTCACTGTGACCTCTGAGCATCTTCAACTCTGTTGAATCTGTACTTTGACAACTAGCTTCACTTAACAATTGTGACATTGATTAAGTTTTCTTAATCACTTTGTTCTATCAGTAGTTTTAGTAATATTTCATTTCCTTTTGGACTTTCACTTTAGTTATATGGTCTCCTTTCGTCAGATTTCTGCTTTGAAGCAAATGATTTACATAATATGGACATGGTCTCTTCCAATATTCACTTCACCAGTATGAAAGCCCAATGTGCCTTGTATAGTATTAAGTGGGTCAATTGGGAGATAAAGATTGAAACAACAAATCTTGTTTTCTTATCTCCCCAGTCCTCAATCTTAGATGGTGGAACTTCTTCATTCCATTCTATCCTGGAAGGGTGGATAAGATGGTGGTGATAACTGTGGCTGATATAAATGCACACGCTCTCTTTACAATAATTCCAGACACACAGTTCTACTTATTGCCTCAGTCATTTTTCATCATATCCTTCCAACCAGCACTAAACTTTTAAAGTGTTATGCCCAATCTATTAGGATTTAAATTTGTTTTGCTTTATTTTCAGTACAACAGCAGCTTTGTGCAATAGAGCCATTGTATTTTCCCAAATAATTTGCCAAAGTATAGATTATTAAACTACTTATTAAATCTATGTTTGTGTTGGTTTTGACTGTGCCATTATACCAAATGAAGCAAGTTCTGGATTCTATGTGAGTTGCATCTTTTTTGGTATTCTTCTCTTCCCCTCTCATTATTCTTTGCTTTCAATGTATTTTATCTAACTACTCAGTTTGACATTGAATTCAGCTTGATGTTTTTTATGTGTTCTTCCTTCATTGAGTGCCTTCAGTGCCCTGTCCTTGTTTGCAAATTCTTGAAAGTTTTTTATTTCTGCTGTGGTTAACAATGATATTTCACAGCAATAACTGAAATACACGCTTCCTTAAATTGCAGTGTACACTTTGGTCATAATAGCATTGGTCTTCCTTTTTGATTGTCTGTAGGTTTTATTTTTTTAAAAATTTGAAACGTTCAACTTCAAAGACGTTGAAGTGCGTGCATTGTTTGGTATTTGGGCGGGAACAAAAATAACTTGGCTCATCAGATTATCTCTCTATGGCAATTTTGAGAAAGTAAGATGCAAATTGCAAAGACAAAGAAATGGATTGGGACCTTATTGTATGATCAGCAATGGTGGGATGTCTGGGGTCAAAATAAGTGGGTACGCCATGTACTTGCAATTTTACCTCCGACTAACTTGTGCTAAGTTTATTACAATATTATCCACCTCAGAAACAACTTACTTGCAACTTGTACCAAAATCTTTTATTCATCTCTCTTTGTAAAATTTATTTTAGATTTGGGGGGGGTCAATTTAATTTGGTTTCTTTAAGTTACAGATGAAGAGGTTTTCCTTCAGGAACTGTATGAAACACATCCCTCTTTAAAGCCATTATAATATTTCAATATATTCAGAATGTGCTCCTGGCTACAATCCTCGGATTAGTTTAGTAGCTTTTTGAAGATTAGTTAGTCAATTATGGAATATTTAATGATTGCTATAGCTGACGCTTCCAATCAGAGACATATATCACTTGAGGCCAAACTATTTACATTGTCTCATTGATGTTAGATGAAGCAAAACCCATTTAGTTAATATTTTTTACAACCAAACGAACAGTTAATAATAGATAACTCAGACTACAATGACCAAGAACTTGTCTGTAATATATGTCCCAGCAAAAAGAGACATTAAAATGGGTCCCATACAATTGCTCTGTCCCAGAGACATACAAGCTCCTTGCGTAAGATCTTCACTTGATGCAATAGTGTGAAGTAAGTGTTCATGAGTCAGCATTCTGTATGCGAACCAATTTACTCACTCTGATTCAATTGCTCATATTCATCATAGATTTTAAAAACCTTCCTATCTCTGATTTCACATCTACATTTAAATTTGTTCTCAACAGTTGTACTTTCTCACATTATCTCAAGCCCAGAAATTTCAGTCAGTGGAGGATAGGAGTTAATTCCATAATGTGAAAGCCCAGTAATGCTTGTATTGCATTAAGTGGCTCAACTGGGAGCTAAAGATTGAAAAGCCATTTTTTTTCTTGTCTCGTCCCACACCCTTGTATGTTAGAACAACTTCATTTCATTCCATCTTAGAAGGGGATGAGGGTGGGGTTATCAGATGGTGGTGATAACATATTGGCTGATATTAATGAGCAGACTGTAGTGACTGTGCAAAAAGATTCATCTCTTGTTCTCAGGATCAAGTGTTAGGCAACCAAATGGTGTGGCAATTCCATCCCACAACATTTAGCTTAGCTGGACTAGGCATATCCAAGGATTTTTTAATGCTTCCCCATGAAAATTCCAGCTACTATAGTAGATCTGTAAAGAAATGCATTGCTGACTTCACATGGTACAAGCATTCCACAGGTTAATCATCTCCTTTAGGCCGAAGCCTATCTTGTGTTCCTTTCTCAGTTCTCCTCATTCTGCTCTTATTTGTTCTCTGATAAAAGGACAAATATGGCATAATTAATGGGAGAGACAAGAGAAATTCCTGCCTGCAAGTGTAGCCTGGGGGTTCTGATTTTATTTACTGTAGTCATATGTACCTAAGTACAATGAAAAGCTTTGTTTTATGAGCAGTACAGGCAGATCATAGCAAACAAGGACTTACAGATCATTGGGTGCTTAGACAGAGTGAGGCATACAGGTTACAACTGCACAAAACAAGATCAACATTAGCAAGATCAACATTATTTTAAATTAGAGACATCCATTCAGCAGTCCAATAATAGTAGGGAAGAAGCTGTTCTTCAACCTGCTGGTATGTTTTTTCAAGCTTCTGTATTTTCTACCTGATGGAAGAGGTTATAGGAGAGCAGTACAAGCTGGGAGGGGTCTTTGTTGAAGTTCACAGCCTTCCTGCAACCACAAGAATTGTAAATAGAGTCTGTGGATAGTCTGGGCTATCACAACTTTCTGCAGTTGCTTAAAGTCCTGGGCAGAGCAATTGCTGTACCAGGCTGTTATGCACTTGAATAGAATGCTTTCTATGGAACATCTGTAAAAGTGAGTCCTTATGGACATGCAGAATGTCCTAAGCTGCCTAAGAAAGAAAAGGCATTGTTGTGTCTTCTTGACCATTGTATTGACATGGGAAGTCCAGGACTGATTGTCGGTTATCGCCGCTCCTAGGAACTTGATGGTGTTGATCCTCTTCACCTCAGCTCGTTGATGAAGATGGGGGTGTGCCCTTCTCCTTTCTTCTTGAAGTCAATGATCAGTTATTTTGTTTTGTCGAAATTGAGAGAGAAATTGGGAGGCTCGAGTTGATGTCTGCCATGATCAACCTCTCAAAGTACTTCACGATTATGGAGGTCAGAGCCACTGGGTGCTAGTCATTAAGGCACATTGCATGTAGCATGTGCTATTAGAAGCAAAGCTGAAATTGCTCCATTCACAATTGAGGAATGAGCTACAATAAACAGGAACATTCTTCAGAGCTTTTTGAATATACATGCTTCCTCTATTGCCAACTTTGCAGAGAACCAATGCTGCTTTTTATAATGAGTTTAGTCAATCAATGATAGACTTTTGATGCACCAGGCTATTCCTTTGATATATTATTGTTTGCAGAAAGGAGGGGCTACATTCCAACACTTTTTTATTTCTGCTGGAATTGATTGCATATTTTAGATTTCACCCAACTCTGTTATTTTAGGGGTTGCTCTTTATCTGATGTCTGTCAATATGGTCTCATAATGATAGAAAAACTATAAAATGGTCAGATAAAATGATGACTCATTTGTTGTAAAATAAATTACAGTTGCATAGAGTATGCTAATCTTCTTGAAATAAAACTAAGAAATGTTAAAAACAGCAATAGAATCTGCTAATAAACACGGCAGGTCTGACAGCACTTGTAGAGAGAAAAGCAAAATTACAGTTTTGAGTCCAGTGACCCTTTGTCAGACCTTTCTGAGAGTAGGAGCATGAAGGAGCAGAGCCTAGCTCAGATCATTCATTCACACAGATGTTTAACCAATGTACTTTTACATTGTTTGGCAGATCCCCACGAATGTCTCCCAAAAGTCACTTTGAAAATGACAGCTCTATTCCAGAACTAATCGGCATTTGACAATCTACAAAGTTTTGGTTTAGATAATGCAAAATGATTTTTTTTTTTGTCTGACTCTTTTCGAGAGTCTAGGAAACCTCAGTAAGAAGTAAAAGAAAAGTTAGTATGCTTTACAAACATTTAAGTTGTGAACTAAAAAGGAATAACTGTAAACAGGTCACTAAATGATGCATGATTGACATCTTTAACTTGTAAGTGGATCATTTACATTTATGCCAAATGAAACCTTCAAGTTGATGAGGTAATTCATTGGTTGCTTTTATTTCAGACAGTCTTGAATAATTCCTCTGGATATGACATTTCGAATAAAAGGAGACCCCAGGGTTTAATTTTGGCAATGTGCTTGCTCCCAATAGGAGGCCCTCTAGAGTTCAATTAACCAATTTCAATCATAAAACATATCACTACTTGTTTGAAAGAAGGGTCAAATGTAAATGAATTGCATTATTAGCAGGAGGATACTGCTATCCCAAGGTACTTACTGCTTTTGAAGAACCATTGAAAAAAATGAGCTTGAGACTAATTAATCCTTTGAACCAAACAAAGTTTCCAACTTGTTTAATTTAATCTAATATGCTGCAAATATGACTGACATTTCCATCAGAGTTAGGAAGAGGGTATTAACTCTCTCTTTTATCCACCGGTTGACTAGATAAGAGCCATAGTATAAGGATGCAGAGTAGGTCATTTTAGAATGAGATGAGGAGAAATTCTTTGCTCAGGCGAGCCTGTGGAATTCTCTGCCACATAAAGTGGTTGAGGTCAATACATTAAATATTTCCAATAAGGCATTAGATATGGTTCTTAGGGTTAAGGGATTAACAAACTGGAAACATGGTACTCAGTTGGATGATCAGCAATAATCACGTTGAATGGCAGAGCAGGTTCAAAGGGCCAAATGGCCTCCTCCTGCCTTTATTTTCTTTGTTCTTTTTAATATAAAACTGCAGAGTCTGCTTTACAGTGTTTTACTGGTTGGTTTTAACCTGGGTTAGTAAACAGGTCAATACAGCCTGAGCCTGGTTAACTACCTCATTTATGTTGGCACTGCCTGGTATCATTCCTAAAGGAGTACAATATTGCAAGTGCACAGAAATGCCGGCTACAAGGTTTATTCTAAAACGTCATGTTAACCAGCCAGACCAGACAATTTTAAAAAAATGACAGAAGGTATGAAACAACATTTCCTTTCAACAAGATTAGGCTAAATGGGTCAGTTACCTGACAATTAAAATTGACTCCAACACTTTTGTTTCTTGCAACTTTAGTAAGGACTAAAACAAATTAAATGAAATATTGCTCACAAATACACAGATTGAGCTACTCTGTTGATTGTTGACAGTCTTGTGGTAGGGATTGTATGACCTTACTATCAATTTGATTGCTCTCACAGTCTGGGTTTTCTCCATGGTGGAGGGAGATGCACTCCATCATAATAACTGAGCTCTGAAATTGCAATACCCATTTCTGAACACAGAATTTCCCATTTGTGTTGGGAATGAATGGGATTGGGTTAGGTCAGGATTTGTGGATGCACATCTGAGAGAGGGAGCTAGTTTTTTAAATCATGCCTCCAGGATTGTGTAATTTTGGAAGCCCAGGAGCATGAGATTTGAAATGTGCAGTAAGTGCATGTCTGAAATTTGTCCATTTCTTTTGAAAGGCCAGTTTTTCATTTGGAAAGGTGGGTTACCTGTTTGGATATGGTTCAAGTTCATATTGGCAGCGATCAAAGTGATCTTTGGCAGAAGTAAGCTGCTGATTGGAGCAGGTATGGCGCTGTTTCAAAAGGTTAAAATTAAGGCCAATCATGTGTAAAATGTACATAAACTTATTAATTGTCAAGCAGATGAAAAGTGTCAACAGAGCTGAGAAAGTAAACTGTCAGAAATGTTAAAAACAAATATCAAGAGCATCTGTCAAGAATAACTATCAAAAATGCAAAGAGGACCTGACAAATATGTTATGAGGATTTGTCCAATGGACCTATAAAAGCCTCAAGTAGACCTGTCAATAGCAACTGTCAAAGGGAAAGGTGTGAAAAGGTTTAAAACACCTGCCCTTTAAATACTATAAAATAAATTGTCAGACATTAGAAAGATCGAATATCTATTGACATAAGCATGAGATCTTCCATTACTATATCTTGCTGCATGACTGATTTTACAATAATCCTTTCTCATGGCAGGGTGCCTGCTATTTCACAGTTACATTGACAGAAACAAGTTATACACTCTTTATGGTGGGGTTACGAACTCCAAAACTTGTTACTATCAGGGAATATGTACTTAAATATTGATGTACTTAAAAGCTGATTGGTGAATTCTGGCATTATGCTACTCTAATTGTCAATAATAGTTAATGTCATGTCAGTTTGGCCCAAGTGGAGCTTATGTCCCATGTAATATGCAGCTCACTGTTTTGGAACTTCAGAGGCAACTATTGTCACTGTTGTACATCTGCAAGGTACAGGGCACCATTGATAGTGCATTTAGGGAGGTGATCATATTCCATGATACAGGTGTATAGGGAGTGAGGGATTAGTAGATAGCCTAAGAGAACCAAACAGGAGATAGTGAGGACTGCAGATGCTGGAGATCAGTGTTGAGAGTGGGGTACTGGGAAAGCACAACAGGTCAAGCATCATCCGAGGAGCAGGAGAATCAATACTTCAGGAAATGTGAACCAAACAGGCAGTGTAAGAAACCCCATTGAGTACTTTGCTTGTTAATTGATATTCAATTTTGAATCCTCGTGAGGTTGATGGTTTCTCAAGAGACTGCAGCCAGAGCTAAGCTGGTGGCATTACAACTGGCTGTACTGGGAGGAAGGAAGAAGAATTCAAGAGCAAAACCGGTAGGGATTCCTCTGGTCAGGGAGTCAGGTGTGAAAATGGGACTGTATGTTGCCTTCAGGGTGCCAGGGTAAAAGGTGTCTTCGAATGATTGCAAAAAATTCTTGGAGAGGGTGAACAGACCGAGATCTTGATCTGTGTTGCTACCAAAGACTTAAATACAAATGGGGGTGGGCCCTAAAAGCAGATTTCAGACAGTCCAGTAGAAGGTTGAAAGGCAACAACTCGAAAGCAGTAGTGTTTGGGTTTCACCCAGTCCTACATGCGTGGGAGCATATAAATAGAAGAATTGAATAATTGAACACATAACTGGGAAACTGATGCTGGAGGTAGGCTATAGTGTTGGAACCAGATCTGGGGAAGATAGCACCAGTACAATCTATATATTCCTGAACAACACTGCAGAACAAGAATCCTTTCAGGGTACTGTTGGTGAAGTTTGAAACTTGAGTGCCAGAGGTTGACAACTGAGGGCAAATTCAAAGCAGGGAAAAGAAAGAAGAAACTTAGTGAGTGAACCTGAAAAGTAGAGAAAACAATAATTAACAAGAGTGCAGCACAGCATTTTGGCAGGTATGTAAGGAGTATAGCAAATGTAGCTGATGAGTTGAGGGTACATATACGCATGACTTAAAGTTGATCAAGGGGAGAAACATAACATCCCTGGATGTAGATTTGTAAAGCCTTATGAAGAAGCAGAGAAAACAGGAGCAAAAGAAGGCCATTCGGCTTTTTCAGTCTACATTGCTATTCATCATGGCTGATCATTCAAGTCAATAGTCTGTTTCCATTTTTGTCCCATATCCTTTGATTTATTGAGTCATAGAGCCATAGCACATATAGCAAGGAAAAAGACCCTCTTGTCCAACTAGTCCACACCAATCTTTTTCCCAAACTAAACTAGTCCTACTTGTCTGCATTTGGCCCATATCCCTCCAAACCTTCCTGCTCATGTTTTTTTAAATGTTGTAACTGTATCTGCATCTACCACATTCCTCTGGCACTTAATTCTATAATGAACCAACTCTGTGTAAAAAGGTTACAACTCACGTTCTTTTTAAAATGTTATGCTCTCACCTTAAAAGTATGCCCCTTAGTTTTGATCTCACCCACCCTAGGGAAAAGACCCTAACTATTCACTTTTTTTAAATGTCCCTCATGATTTTGTAAAGCTGTATTAGGTAATCACTCTTATGTTCCAGTGAAAGAAGTCCCAGACTATTCAACCTATTATTATAACTGAAATCTTTTTTTACCAGCAACATCCTGGTGAATATTTTCTGAACCGTTTCCAATTTAATAGCATCCTTCCTAAAGCTGATCAACCAGAAATGCAAGCAATCCTCCTTAAGAAGTCTCACCAACGTCCTGTACAACCTCAACATGATGTCCCAACTCCCACAATAAAAGGTTTGAGCAATGAAGACAAGCATGCTAAACACCTTCTTAACCACCCCGTCTACCTGTGACACAAATTTCAAAGCATTATGTAACTGAATCCCTAGATCTCTCAGTTCTACAACACCATCTTGATCAGTTAGGAAAGTGGGCCTAGAAATAGCAAATGGAGTTTAATAAAAATAAATGTGTATTTTAGAAAGTCAAATCAAGGTAGGAGTTTCATGGTGAATGCAAAGGCCTTAAGGAATGTAATGGAACAGAGGGATCTTGGAGCTAAGGTTCACAGTTCTCTGAAAGTGGAATCACAGGTAGTCAGGGCAGTTTGATGATGCTGCTCCTTTGACTAGGTCGTGTTGTCCTTGGTTTTTTTTCTTCAGGAGGTCATAAAGACACAGGTTCCAAAATGTTCATCTCCTTGAAGTTTTAAAGTTTAAAAAAACAAACACTTGTACAATGAAAAGGGAGTAGCCAGTTCTCTCAGGTTAGCTGTACATTGGTTTGGTTGTGTTTGATTTGGTTTTAGCAGTCTGGCTGTTCAGAGTAAGCTGTCAGCTGTTTCATTGACCAGCAGCCTCAAAACTGTGTGGAAAAGCTGTTCCATGCTGAATCTCTCTGCCATCTCTCTCTCTCTCCCTCTCTCTCCTGTGAGACCCTATGTTTGATTTTACCTTTTTTGCCAGGAGGTGCTTATAGGGTTTGTTGCAGAAATTTGGAACAGCATCATTAAGTTGGAATGACCTGTTGGGTTTTTGGATAGGTTAATTTATTTTATATTCTGTTCTGTTTTGTTTGTGTTTCATTTGGTAATCTTGCAAATCGTTTTAAACAAAACATAACTTAAGTGGTTGGCCAACTGCATCACTCCTGGAATTTCCACTCTACACCTACTTAAAACAACTAACAAAGATGGAGTCCAGGCTACTTTCTTGAAATGTTTTGATGGAGTCTGGCCTGGTTCATAGGTGAGTGAAATGGCTTTTGGCACACTGGCCTTCATCAGTCAGGGCATTGAGTACAGAAATTGAAAAGTTATGTTGCAGTTATACATTGTTAGAGGAAGGATGTTGTTAAATTGGAAAGAGTGCAGAAGAAACTTACAAGGATGTTGCCTGGATTCAATGGTCTGAGTTATAGGGAGATGTTGGACAAACTAAGACTTTTTTCTTTAGAGCGTAGGAGACTGAGGGGGGAACCTTTATAGACGTGTATAAGATCGTGAGAGGCATGGGTAGGGTGAATGTACTCAGTCTTTTTCCTTGCGTTGGGGAATCAAGGACAAGAGGACATCAATTTAAGATTAGAGAGGAAAGAATGAAAGGGAACTTGAGGGGAAACTTTTTGACAGAGGGTGATATGCATATGAAATGAGCTGCCAGAGGAAATGGTTGAGGTGGGTACGTTAATAACATTTAAAAGGCATTTGGACAAATACATGGATACGAAAAGATTAGAAGGATAGGGACCTAGTTCAGGGAAATGGGATTAGCGTAGACAGACATTTTGGTCAGCATGGACTAGTTTGGGCCAAAAGACCTGCCTTGGTGCTGTAGGACTGTGACTCCATGACTACCCAAGGCCCTACCATTAGTTGTATAAGTCCTTCCCCTGTTTGCTTTACCAAAATGCAAAAACTCTCATTTATCCAAATTAAACTCCATCGGCACTCCTCAGCCCATTGACCCAAATGATCAAGATCTCTTTGTAATCTTAGATAACCTTCTTCACTGTCCAATTTACCACCACGTTCGGTGTTATCTCCAAACTTACTAAATATGTCTCCTGTATTCTCATCCAAATTATTTTTATAAATCACAAACAAAAGTGGATGCAGTACTGATCCCAGTTGGTCACAGGCCTCCAGTCTGAAAAATAACCTTCCATCACCACCCCATCTTCTCCTACAGCAAAATCCAAGTCAATTTCTCTTACCCTAAACTGGAAACCATGTACTTCCTGACACAGATGGATACAGGAGACTAATGGTGGTATCAACTTGGAACAGATGTTTGGCACCCATTTTCCTGATAAGTGCACACTTAGTGCAGCTGGCATCATTGTTTCACTTACAGCCCACTTGGCATTCAAATTCCACTCCACTCAAAATACCACTTGGCTTGCCATGCCACTCAGCACTTGTCTTGCTACCCTGCTCAGCAATTGTGAAGACAACAAAGTCAATAGTTCAGGTGTAGATTCCTGAGCAGAAGTGGAAAACAACAAATGGACTGGCGTAGTTAGAGTGGAGGGAAACATACAGAACACTAAAATTCCAAAGGAAGCATCAAAAGAAAAATGTATGAAATCACCTCACAGGTGAACTAACATAAAGATTTCAAAGAAAGTAAAGAACCTTGAGAAGTGACAAATTTAAAGAAATTTTGAAAATATTAAAAAGATACACAAGATGAAAAACAACACCTTTTGGCACCAAGGACTATATCCAACTCTTCCTTGAAATCATACAATTGTTTTGGCCTAGATGGGTTTCTATGGTAGTAAATTCCATAGGTTCACCACTCTCTAGGTGATGAATTTTTGCCTCAGTCCTAAATGTATCATTCAACTGTGGCCATTGGTTCTGAACTTTCCAGCATTTATCCTGTCCAGTCCTGTTACAATTTTGTCAGTTTCCCCACCTCATTCTTCTGAACTCCGGTGAACATAATCCTAGCTGATCTAAACCCCTCCTCATCCACCAGTCCCATCATCCTAAGAATCAGTCTGATAAACTTTCATTGCACTCTTGCTGTAGCAAGAATATCTCTCTTCAGATGAGGAGAGGAACACTTCACGTGTTATTCCAGGCACAGTCCCACCAAGGCCTTGTATGGTTTAGAGAATATGATTTTTTTTTAAATGTTGGAGATGTAGCATTATTAGCTAAAGAATCAATCAGTTACTAGGAGAGAGGGTGTACTTATAAGATCAAATGGGTTAAGCTCATAGATTATAGAAAGACAGTACACGAGCCCAATGAGAGAGTGAGCACAATTCTGAATTTAGTCTTAGGAAATGCAATGGATGAAGTATCAAGAGGTGACCATTTTGGAGGTACTGATTGTAGTATAGTCAGATTTAGCATCATTATGGAAATGGAACAAGATAGAATCAGAGTAAAGTTTTAAACTGGAGGAAAGGCAAAATTTAGAAAAGTGTATTGGCTGCAGCTCCTTTAGGTGGCAAATCAGTGGAAGGCATTCAAAAACGACATTGTACAGTCACAATGTAGACATGTTCTCACAAAGAAAAGGAGTGATACTATGAAATCTACAGTCCCCTTGTTATCCAGAATCATACAGGGAAGGACAATACAGAAAAATAAAGCCTTATGACAATCTCTCAAATAAAAGAAAACCTTTATTTGTTTAGAGGAGCATGGAATGTACAGGACTGCACAGAAAACAAAAAAGGAAGGCAAAAAGAGTATAAGAAAAAGATATTGGCTGGTAAATTTAAGGAAAATCTAAAAATATTTTATTTGTACATTCAGAGCAAGTGAATGACTAATGAAAGGATTGGACCTATGAGGCACATACTTGGTAACTTGTGGGTGGATGTAAATGATGTGGGAAATGTTCCTAATGAGAACTTTGTCTCTGTCTTCACAAAAGAGAGGGATGATGCACACATTCTAGTTAAAGACGAGGAGTGTGAATATTAGCTAAGGAGGAAGAAAGTACAGAAGGGACTGACCTCCTTGAAAGTAAACTAACTACCAGGGCTGGGTGAATTTTATCCAAGGCTGTAAAAATAAATTCAGAGTGGAATTAGCATATGTTTTGAAGGTCATTTTCCAATCTGAACTAGATGCAAGCAATATTCCAGAATGTTGGAGATCTATAAATGTTGTACCATTATTCAACAATACTGTGAAGTAAAATCTAAATGGTTATTAACCAATCAGTCTAATCTCAGTGGTGGGTGAGTTAAGAGTCAATACTGACAGACTGAATTAACTGTTACATGGAAACACACAGAATAATCAGGAATAGTCAATGCAGTTGTGCTACAAAAATGTTTTGCCTTACTAACTTAATGGAAATTTTTAAGGCAGTAACAAGGAGGATGGATGAGGGCGGAGCAGTCAAAGGTATCTGCATGGATTTCAATAAGATATTTGACAAGGTCCCATATGGCAGACTGGTCAGAAAAACTAAAGCTGTTGGGAAATTGGCTTAGCGACTGGAAGCAAAGGAAAATGGTCAATGCATGTTTTTTTATGAATGGTGCTCTATAGGGCTCAGTACTGTATTGGACCCCTTCCTTTCGTGTTATATGTTAATAAATTAGAAGTAAGTGAAGGATACATGATTTGGAAATTTTCAGAAGACACCAAAATTGCCAGGTATTTAGTAGTGAAGAAGATAGCTGTTGACTCCAGAATTATATTCGTAGTTTGTTTGATTTGGAAAAGTGTTAAATGGACTTCAATATGGAGAATTATGAGGTTAATCTTTGGGGAGAGTTAACAAATCAAGGGAAAATGGAAGAAAAAGTGGGGTGGGGGGAGGGGAGGAATCGGGGGCTTCTATTGAGAAAAGTACAAGTGAAAGATACTGGAATGTATGGATTGGAACTTAGTTGACGCAGAGCCTACAAAGTAAAATTAAGGTGAATATAAGCGTATGGTTTAGGATGGAGCATGTGCTGGGTAGTAGGAGGTGGGTGCAGGTGTATTGTTTGGCATGGAGTATGAGGAATTATTGGAAATTAGTACAGATTATAAGTAGCATGGTTTGGAATAGATAGGCATAGGGAGAGTTTGAGCAGGAAGCTTGTGAGAGGGTGTGAGGGCTGTTTTGTTTTTTATTCTTTTTAATGAGCGTTTAATACAATACCAATTTCAGAGACAGTCCTCCCCCCGAGCCCAGTCTTGTACATAGCAAATGCCACACTCAAATGGGGTTACCTTCCCTGACATTTAATACAGCTTAGCAATCCCATCAGTTCCCAACCTCCCACCTGCCCACCTCAGTTCACATCTGGTCAACCATTCCTAAAGCCTGGGTTCACAGGAGTGGAATTCTCCCAACACTATGTGCCTGATTCACAGATGAAAATCCAGATCTAGCTTTAACTATGTGGGTTTTACATTATTGCACCAATTAAATCCATGTACACCAATGCTGTTACATTCCTCAACAAGCAGGGTGCATTTCCAAGACTGCTCAAGCTGAACTTAGAACTGACCGTACTAATGTTTGTTCTGATTTAACACGATAGTTCCATACCCTTGCGATCTCACATTGTAAGAAAATTGTGCAATAGCTGCATCATTTAAACTAATGGGGCCAGAATCGTGTTGTAGCTAATACGGTAAGGAGAGTTCACATTCTACATATAACGGTCTAAGTTCTTCAATCGCATTAAAGCCAAGTTGCTTTTGAAGAAATACATGATAACAGAACCAACTGTACTTTGAACAGAATCTGATAAGTTCATCTGTTTCTAATGAGAAGTGTTGCTGATATTGAAGAATGCAGAGACATAGAATGCAAATAAATTTGGTACAGGCTTGTATCTGGTTGGGCCACCAATGGAAAACCTTGGATGTAACTGTGGATTGTTTGATTGCAATCTCTCAAATTCTTGTTCCTTGAAAGGGATTCCTGACACAAAGAACATTACAAGTATTCTAATGCGGCAGCAGTGAATTTATATATTTGTGGAAAAAGGAATGTTGTTTTGAGGAGCATAAGTATTGCATGGGCCAGTTTCGCTCCTCTGTTACATTGACCTGTGATAGCCCAACATTGTAGTAGTACAGAGATGGCCAAGCTGAAAGGATATAGTGTTGAGCTGGCCAACCTCGTGCACCTAGCCCCTATTGAGAGCAGAAGGATATGCAGTTGGTTCTGCTATAACACATGTTCCTTCAATGTGAATTGGCTTTAACACAGATGAAGAATTTAGACCGTTATTTGTAGAACGCAAACCTTCTCACCTATATTGGCTACAATGCAATTCTGGCCCCATTAGTTGAAATGGCACAGCTGTTCCATGATTTTCATACAGTGCAAGATCACAAGAGAACAGAACTATCGCATTATATCAGAACCAACTGTCTCTTGAGGTTTCTCACACTCAAAAAATGAATGATAGCAAACCCCTAAAAGGATGGGATTGATGACCTTGGCTCATCACTGTTGATGATGTTGTGATCTCTCCCTGGGCTGAATAAGGTCATTTAGTTCATCATATCTGTGCCAGTTCTTTGAAATAGTAATTCAAGTGATCTTGTTTTCCAACCCCTTTGCCAAAGCCCAGCTGTGCCTTAAAATTTAAAAAAACACACCTGTCCTTTCTATGGTTAGGGATAGTGCTTCTATTCTGAGAACAATTGGTGATTCTGAACTAAACTGATCTTGAGAGTTTACACATTTTGAAATGTATAACCTACATACCCTTTATTTTAACTATCTTCCATGTGCCTATCCAAGAGTTGCTTAAATATCTGTAATGTATCCGACTTTACTACCACTGCTGGCAATGTATTCCACTCACCCACCACACTCTGTGAAAAGAACCTACCCCTGACATCTCCCCTAAAACTTTCTCTAATTGCCTTAAAATTATACGCTCTTGTGATATCTATTTCCACCCTGGGCAAAAGTCTCTGGCTAACCACTCTACCTTTTATTCTCATCAGATTGTACATCTCTATCAAATCACCTCTCATTCATCTTCATCCAATGAGAAAAGCCCTAGCTCCCCTAATAATTCTTCATAAAACATGCCCTCCAATCCAGGCAGCATCCTGGTAAATCTCCTCTGCATCCTCTCTAAAGCTTCCACATCCTCCCTATAATGAGGCAACCAGAACTGAACACAATATTCCAAGTGTGGTATCATCAGGGCTTTATAGAGCTGAAGCATAACCTTGTAGATCTTAAACTCAATCCCCCTGCTAACGAAAGCCAACACACTCTACACCTTCTTAACAGTTCTATCAACTTGGAGGGATCCATGGATCCCTCTGGATGTGAACCCCAAGATCCATGTGTTCCTCCACATTGCCAAGAATCCTGTCTTTAACCATGTAATCTTCATTCAAATTCAACCTTTCTAAATGATTCACTTCACACTTTTCCAGGTTGAACTTCATTTGCCACCTCTTAGCCCAGCTCTGTTTCCTGTCAATGTCCCAATGCAACCTACAACTTCATCAACCTGCATGCCATCGGCTGAATATTTTCCATTTACTACACCTTTTGTCTTCTTTGGCCAGCCAATTCTATATCCAGACAGCCAAATTTCCCTGTATCCTTACTTTCTGAATGATCCTACCGTGGGGAACCTTATCAAATGCCTTGCTAAAATCTAGATACACTGCTCTATCAATGTGTTTTGTTACATCCTTAAAGAATTCAATAAGGCTTGTGAGGTATGACCTGCCCCTCACAAAGCCATGCTGACTATCTTTAATTAAGTTATGTTTTTCCAAATAATCATAAACTCTGTCTCTCAGAATCCTGTCTAGTAATTTGCCCACCACCGATGTAAGACTAACTAGTCTATAATTCCCAGGGTTATCCCTGTTCCCTTTCTTGAATAACATTTGCCACCCTCCAATCATCTGTTACTAATCCAGTGGACAGTAAAGATGCAAAGATCATTGCTGAAGGCACAGCAATCTCTTCCCTCACTTCCTGTAATAACCTTGGGCATATCCCATCTGGACCAGGGGGTTTACCTATCCTCATGTTTTTCAAAATTTCCAGCATATCCTCCTTCTTAACATCAACCTGTTTGAGCATATCAGCCTGTTTCACGTTGTCCTCAGAAACAACAAAGTCCCTCTCAGTTGTGAATACTGAAACAATGTATTCATGAAGACCTTCCCCTACCTCCTCTGACTCCAGGCACAAGTTCTCTCCACTATCCCTGATCAGCCCTATCCTCACTCTAGCCATCCTCTTGTTCCTCACATACATGTAGAATGCCTTGGGGTTTACCTTAATCCTACCTACCAAGGCTTTTCATACCCGCTTCTAGCTCTCCTAAGTCTATTCTTTCGATTTCTTTCTGGCCACCTTGTAACCCTCTAGAGCTCTGTCTGATCCTTGCTTCCTCAACCTTAAGTAAGCTTCCTTCTTCCTCTTGACTAGATTTTCCACAACCCTTATTACCCAAGGTTCCTTCACCCTACAGTGCCTTCCTTGCCTCAACACAGAAAATATCATATTTTGATTCACCATTCAATCCATCATCTCTGAGTAACCAAATGTTAGATTATAGATGGTGTTTGTTGAAAAATGTATAAGATAATATTCTAGTTAGTTTTGGGTGCAGTAGTGAGTTCCTTGTGACAAAAACACATGTTCAAGGCAGTTGAAAAACACAGCTATTAGTGTCACATTTCAGTTTAGTTTCGCAAGCTCTCTAAAGATCTTTCAGTGACCGCATTCATTGAAACTATCACCCTGAGCAGACCAGGTCAAATATTTAGGCAGGGTCGCCTTATATCGCACTGCCTTCTAATCTAGTGCATGTGATCAAAGAATTTCCACTTGCACAGAAATCAAATTCCTTTTTTTTTCAGTTATGTCATTATCAGGAAATTTATGCCAACAAAAAACAATCAAGCAGAATTTTGAGACATTGTGTTTATCCAGTTTAAAAATTACTCGTACAGTCATAGAGTCATACAGCATGGAAACAGACTCTTCGATCTGACTAGTTCACATCGATCATGTTCACAAACTAAGCTAGTACCACTTCCTGCATTTGGCACATATTTCTCCAAACTTTTCGTGTTCATTTTAAACATTGTAACTGCACCTGCATCCACCATTTTCCCTGGCAGTTCATTTCACACACTAACCACTCTGAATAAAAAAAGTTGCCCTTCTGTCATTTTTAAATCTTTCTCCTCTCATCTTAAAAATATGCCCCCTAAATTTGAACTTCCCAACTTTAGGTAAAAGACCTTTGCTATTCATCTTATCTGTACCCCTCCTGATTTTATAAACTGCTATATCTGCTTCTATTACTTTTCGTAAAGGATGTACAGCACAAAAACAGTGCCATTCATTTCAACTAGTACATGATTGTGTTGACACTCCACTCAATCTTCCTCCCATTTTTCCTCTTGTAAATAGGTTAGATGGGCTTCAGATTGGTATGACAGGTCAGCACAACATCGAGGGCCGAAGGGCCTGTACTGCGCTGTAATGTTCTATGTTCTATGTTCTATGTTCTAAATCTATAGTTATAACCCATTACTGTCTATTCACTATTACTGTCTAACATAACTTTAAATGTATCAATACAACAGCGTTAAACATTCCATGTGCTTGCAAGTTGCACATTTTCACCACTTTTTGATTAAAGTTGTTTCTCCTGAACTACCTATGGATTTCTTGGGATTATTTTGTATTGACAACCTTGAATTATGTTTTACCCCACAACAGCAAACACACTTTCTGAATTTTCAAAAATTTGCAGCGAAGCACCTCTGTCATTTCATATCACTCCTTGGCTCTATTGGAGTTCAACCTGGATAAATGCGAGGTGATGCATTTTGGAAGGTTGAATTTGAAAGCTGAGTACAGAATTAAGGATAGGATTCTTGGCAGTGTGGAGGAACAGAGGGATCTTGGTGTGCAGGTACATAGATCCCTTAAAATGGCCACCCAAGTGGACAGGGTTATTAAGAAAGCATATGGTGATTTGGCTTTCATTAACAGGGGGATTGAGTTTAAGAGTTGTGAGATCTTGTTGCAGCTCTATAAAACTTTGGTTAGACTGCACTTGGAATACTGTATCCAGTTCTGGTTGCCCTATTATAGGAAAGATGTGAATGTTTTGGAGAGGGTTCAGAGGAGGTTTACCAGGATGCTGCCTGGACTGGAGGGCTTATCTTATGAAGAGAGGTTGACTGGGCTCTGACTTTTTTCATTGGAGAAAAGGAGGAGAGGGGACTTAATTGAGATATACAAGATAATGAGAGGCATTGATAGAGTTGATAGCCAGAGACTATTTCCCAGGGCAGAAATGACTAATACAAGGGGTCATAGTTTTAAGCTGGTTGGAAGAAAGTATAGAGGGAATGTCAGAGGCAGGTTCTTTACACAGAGTTGTGAGAGCATGGAATGCTTACCAGCAGCAGTTGTGGAAGCAAGGTCATTGGGGACATTTAAGAGACTACTGGACATGCATAAAGTTACAGAAATTTTTTGGGTGCATACATGAGGATCAGTGGTCGGCACAACATCCTGGGCTGAAGGGCCTGTTCTGTGCTGTACTGTTCTATGTTCTATATTTATTCAAAGAAAGAGATCCAGTCTGTCAAATTCTTTATGATCTTTATATATTATTACATATCTACTCAGATTTCTTGAACCATCCTTGTACATCTTCTTTGCAGGTTTTGCAGTTTCCTCTTCATTCTTTTTACAATGTGGAAACTGAAAAGACATGCAGTTAACTATACTATAGTTCTAACAAATTGTCCTACCTTACAGTTCTCTATGTTTAAATAAATTATCTAATTATTTTCCCATTCTGCAAGCATATTAATATCCTCCTGCCTTTAATACTGTCCTGCCTTCAGAATTGACTGTTCTCCACCCCACTGCATTTGATGCCACTGTCAAATTTAGAAAATTTGTGTTTTTGATTACAATGTCAAAATCGTTGATGTAAATTGTGAACAGTGGTGGTTCCTGGAAAACACCTTCTCTCACTTGAAATAATTCTTACTCTGCTTTCTGTCTTGAAACCAGTGACTAATTTATCCTGTCACTTGTCTCTTGACTCCATATTGTCTGACTATAAAACTAATCGAAGGCTTGTAAATCTAGTTAAATTACATCTGCAATACCAATGTCCACACTCTCATTCACCGCCTTAAAATCATTAAAGTTGGTCAAGCAAGATTTCCCCTTCTGAAATCATTATTAACTGTTCATTATTATATTTCTAATTTCTAGATATTTCTCCATTCTCTCCTTTTTAATAGGTTTTCAATTACTTTTCCTATAGCCAATGGTAAGTTCACTGGTCTGTAATTCCCTGGACACATACTGTCCTTTTTTCAATTGTAGGCACTACACCCTTTTATGACAAAATGTTAAATATGTTCAATAAATCCTCAGCTACTTCTTCCCTTGATTCTTCCAGAGTATATGGATTCAATTAACCTGGAGAAGGGGAGTTATCCACTGTGTGTATTTAATTTAATCAAAATGTTCCCTTTATTTTAAATCTAATTATCTCATTGCACGTTTCATCATTCAGTGTCATGTCTACCTGTTCCTTCTCCCTGGTAAATACCAATGTGAAATACTTATTTGATATTTTTAACAATCTCTATTGTTTGCAGTGACATTGTCCAAAATGGTCATATTTCCAATACACTCTACCTTATGGTTTGCTTGCAATGCATGTTGATTTGGAGTGTAGAGTGAGAGTTTAATGTGTTACAGGGAGATTGGTGAAGGGAAGGAGGAGGTGTTCCTTTCTTATTCTACTGCCCACAGAATCACAGATTTAGATATTGTGGGATGGTTCTAATGAGTATTCATTTTATTTATGTCCCTATAAAATATTTTATATGTTTGCTCTATGTATCTTAATAATTTATTTCACAGCTCCTTTTTGCCTTCCTAACTGTTTTCACTTCGCCACTAATCACTTTATATTCCCTCTTATCAGGCTCTTCTCTGCTATGTCCGTACTTCGCATATGTCTCTTTCCAAACCCTCATACTTACCCTTATGTCTTCATTCATCCATGAATGAATGGATATTCAGTTTTGTTAATATATTTTCCCTGATCTCTGCTGAACTCTGATGTAAATGTTTCTGATTATTGTTCACCAGAAATGTAATTGATTTCATTTTCCTTAAGTTCCGTTTGCACTGTCTCAAAATAAGCCTTTCCTCCAGTTATTACATCCTTTTCGATCATCATCTTATAGTGTATACATTCCAGTCACTAACACTATTCCCCGATTTTTACTTCTGTTGTATGCTCTGATTTATTCCCCATTATTTGATCCAACAGCAAAACTTCTCATGTTAGGTATTTTATATCTTGGATTACAAAGCAATCTTGCAGAAAGTGTAATAACTTCATTTATGTTTTCCCTTTACCCACCTCTTCTGTCCAGTAAGTATGAGGGTGTTTGATATGCTCCATTGCTTTTATGACTCATCTCCATACTTTTTGCATATTTCTCAGTCCACCTCCCTTCCAGTAGTAAGCATTCTGTAGCTAACACCAACAAGAAGTCTAATCCTGTATTATCTCTTATTTTCATATATATAAGCACGCTACATTTTTGTCTTGTTGATTGTTCCATTCCTTTCCTCTACTGTCAGTATGTTATGACTAATAAGTGAAGTTACTCCACCACCCTGTTCTCCTCCTCTTTTCTGAATATGTTATATCCTGTGATGCTCAATTCCATCGCTAAATTTTCTGTTTTCATGTCTGAATAATACTGACTATGTCTATTTCCTCCCAATATAAGATTTCCTTCAGTTCCCCTGTTTACTAATGGACACTGCGTGCATTGTTACCCAAATATTTTAGTTTATTTTTAATAGGATCTCCTCATAGTATGAATAACCATCTTTTCAGAGTTCTGTTCTATAATACTATTTATCTCAAAGAACTGTAAAATATTCACAGCACAGAAAGAGTCCATTTAGCCCAACATATCTGTGCTGGCTGAATAAACTAGAGGCACATTCTAATCCCACTTCCCAGCCTCTGGTCTTCAGAGGCTTCAGGTACAAATCCAGGGTAATTTAAGTGGATTCACCATCCCCTGGGTGCAAACATTTCCTTATATCTCCTTTTTCCTTCTGTCAGTCACATTAAATGTTTGCCCTCATAATAACCTCTGCACTGGGGAAACCAATCTTTCCTGTCCTCTCTAACCAAGCACTTCATAATTTTGCATATCTCAATTCAATAACTCCTCAAGCTCCTCTGTTAAAAATAACAAAACCGTCTTACCTCATTCAATCTATCCTCACAGCTGCAATTTTCAAGTCCTAACAACATTCTTGTAAGTTTTCTCTATACTTCTTCGAAAGCAATTATGTCCTTCCTGTAATATGCAGAAAATTGCAGCTGTGACCTAACCAGTGTCTATATAGTTCCAGCATTACATCCCAACTCCTTTATTCAATATCTTGTCTGATGAAGGAAAGCTATCCATATGCCTTCTTCACCACCTTGTTCTGCCACCATCAGATAATACAAATGGACATGCACTCCCAGCTCTGTCACTTCCTCTATCCTTCTGTTTATTGGGTATTCACTTGCTTTGTTAGTCTTCCTCAAAGAATTAACTCCACACATCTCACGATTGACTTACATTTGGCACATTTTACCTATTCAATAAACCATTGATATCTTTCTACATTATCTATTATCAACTGACCAGACTATAATTATTTTAACTATTCTTTACATTCTTATTGAATAGCATAATGTTCACAGACCTCTGCATTTCTGGTACTTTGTGTATATCTAGTGAGAATTGGGGGGGGGTGGGAAAATCTGCTATTTCCTCCAAAGCTTTTCTTAATAGCAGAGGATACAATTACTCCAGTCTTCATGATTAATCCACATTAAAGAAGGTCAGTCCCTTTAGTATTTCTTTTCTCATTTTGCTTACTTTATCTAATATTTCACACCCCTCCTCTTTAACTAGAATGTCTGCATCATCCTTCTCCTTTATGAAAACAGAGACAAGATACTCATTAGAACCATCCCACAACTTCTGAATCTATGATTCTGTGGGCAGTAGAATAAGAAAGGAACACCTCCTCCTTCCCTTTACCAATCTCTCTATAACACATTAAATTCTCACTCTACACTCTGTAGAAACAAATCAATGTGCATTGCAAGCAAGAAGCACTGAGGTAGACTGATCTTGAGATTCAAAATTCTGAATTAACTAATAAAGTATCTATAGCTTCAGAGTTTGTAAACTTTTGAATTAAGACTGCAATAAAATTTAACTTTTCTTAACTTAAATCTTAGCTAATCACAAAATTAAACAAAATACTTGTTTTCAAACAAAAAATGCCCCTTAAGACTCTTACACTCATCAGTTTCCAATACAAATTTCCTTTCCATTAATACTCTCTATTTTTTCTGATGCTTTCCTGCTCTATTTTGTTTTTGTAGTTCCCTTTCACGCAATGCATTCTTGACCGCAACAACTCTCACAGAAAACAATGTTAAAAGACACTGTGGTTGCTGGAAATCTGAAGTAAAAATAGGAAGCGCTGGAGAAACTCAGCAGGTCTGGCACATCTGTGGAGAGAAACAGCGCTGATTTTCAAATCCAATATGACTCTTCTTTGGGATCTATGTAATTCAACCTTGGTTCCTGTGTGGCCATCAATACAATAGTAGTTCCCCCTGGAAGGCTCCCAAATCCATAGAATGAATGAAGCTGGAAGTCTCAGGATCACAGAATTGTTACAATGCAGAAGGGAGCCGTTTGGCCTATCGTGCCTTTATCATCTCTTTAAAAGACCATAATTCCCTAGTGCCAATCTCCTGTTTTTGCTTCTTTATTCACTTACACATCAGTTTAGTTCAATAGTTATCCACTGCCTTTTTGAATGCTTCAATTGAACCTGACTTCACCATATTCAAACAACATCTTCAAATCCACAATGCTTCCAATTCAAAAAACAAGGACACTGGATACATTAGAATGCCCCCAGCTGCAAGCCATTCACCATTTTGACTTGCAAATACATCATCATCCTACTGTGTCACTGAATTAAATTCCTGGAATTCCCAAACACCATTGTGGGTCTGCCTAAAGCACACAGACTGCAGTGGTTCAAGAAGGCAGCTCACCACTGCCTTTTCAATGACACGTAGGGACTGACCATATTTTTATACACAACCCAGTAAATCTTAGTCATCATTATAGATAATAGATTTTCATTCTAGGTTTACTTTGATTGAATTTAACTTCACCAATTGCCCTGGTGGAATTTAAATTCATGCAGTCCAGATTAGTAATCCATGGTTTGGAATATTATTTCAATAATATAACCAACATAAACTGGATTGCAATCTTCAAGGAGGGTAGTGTGATTGGAAAATGTTCTTGTTTAGCCCATCCACTTTGCAAGAATGTGATTTTCATTGCTCGGGTGGGAGCTTCAGTCAGGCTAATTGAATTTCCATAGTTTGGGGTATGTTTGCTGAGCTGGGAAGCTGATTTGCAGACAATTCTTTCTGTAAACCTTAATTGAATTGTCTTTGGACATAAGGTACTGAGATGGGCTGCCTAAAAGGTTCAACTTGGCACTATGGGACTTTTTCCCAGTTAAACATAAAGCAATAAAGCCATCATCCCTTGCACACTCTCACTCCTTATTCAGTGCACTTGCACTATCCATGATATCTCTTTATCCATTCTTGTTGAAAAAGCTCAGACCTAAGTAAAATATTGCTTGCTCAACAGCATTGGTATTCTGATCTGTGTTGTCACTGTACCATGTTTATTTGCAAATGATTATAATTTCTACTATGTATACTGTTATGGACTCCCTCAAAATATATTAAGAAGATAGCCTAAATCCTATTCTTTTCTTATTTTAAAGGTAAGTATAAGGTGTTGCACTCCAGGTGCAATTTAATTGGTTAAACCACTTGACTTTAAGCAAAGGGTATCTTATTTTTTGCACTACAATTAACATACAGACAAAATAAAAATAAAATAACTGTAACTCTATAGAAATGCTTAACAAAATGATAAAAATATATATACTACAAATTAAATGTTCCAACGTAGTAACGTTTCATTAACACATTCTTGGCAAAGGCAAATTCAATAAAAAAGATTGTCTCACATACAATTCTAGCAGCAGGAAGAGAACTCCGGCTTTTAGCTGTAACAGAGAGTGGAATAAGAGCTTTCACATCCAGCTTCGAGATCCCAGCAACTGCTGAAAGCTAAAGGTAAAAATCCTGGTTTTGTGGGAACTTGCCCGCTCCCCCACGCCCCTTCCTCCATTTAGGTTGCTTCTATTGTTCAAACATAAAATAAACCAAAGGTCTCACAAGCTGTTTCCTTTATTGGCTTTAAGCATACCATTCATCATCTCTATTGCAACCTTTCTTCATTTAAAAAAAACAGGGCAAAATTCATCTCTTAAAATATTAGCACACCTCTTCCCTTAAAAAGAAACCCATCAATAGTCAAAGATGACTTCATTTTTTAAAACCTTTAACCTTACACTATTTGTACAATACACATACATTATATTGACACTGAGCATGCAAACATTCACTGCTACAGTCCATTTCAGCTCATTCTTCCTACCACCGAAAGCCTTCGTCCTACTTTATCAAAGTCCCGGCAACATGTTGGCCATTATGTTCTCTCATCCTGCCACGTGTATAATTTTCAAATTGAATGGCTGTAATAATAAGCTCCATCTAAACAGTTTAGAATATTTATCCTTAAATTTTCCCCAAAACTTTCAGAGGTTATGATCAATACATACAGTTGTCTCCGATGCATTACTGACAATATAAGTGTTGAAATGTTGCAACGACAACATTAAACTCCAGGTCTCTTCAATTGTGGAATAATTCTGTTGATAATTAATCAATTTTCTGGAAAAAATACCCAATAGGTCTTTCTTTCTTCTCATTGTCTTCCTTGCAAGAGTATTGCATGATACCCACATCACTCACATCAACAGCTACCTTGGATAACTGTGCGTAATTAGGTATGGCTAACACTGAGACAGTGGTAAACAGTTTTCAGGCTGTCAAATACCATATGAATGACATTTCTCCATCCACTGAAAGCCATAGTATCGTCACATTACTTTCAATTTTCTGAATAACTGACATTTCTATTACTCTGTCATGAAAGGAACATTTTTAAAAGGAAGTAGCAGTAATAAAAGAAAGATATTTTAAAAATGCTATTGACATTTAAGTATCCATTGCTTCTAAGAGTTTGGATGGGGAATAGCTTAACATGGAGTTAAGGGTAAGACCTTTAGTCTTTGTATTTTGGAAGGTTTCCCCAACCACACTGTGGTTCACGATACCTCTTTGATGCAATGAAGGACAAATCCAAGAAAAGCAATCCTGACACCATGAAAATAATGGAATGCTATGCGCTGCCATACAAACCACTAGCAGCTTGCAACTGGGGACATTCACTGGCATGATTCTCATTCCTTCATTGGGCCGAAGCACCATTTTGATTTTTGGTGGTAAATGAAAGCCACTGGTGAGTTTTAAACTCAAGATTCACTTATCTTCAACAAGCTGCACTTTAATGGATGATAGCAATCAGGTATAAGTTACAGATTTGTGGGCTGACTTGTACACAACCACTTATTGGTCAAGTAAACATTTTGCTGAGTTTTTTTGGAAGGTTTCTCACTCTGAACCCTGAGCAAGGTTTCTTGCCATATTTTCACAAACCTGCCTCACTACCTCTCCACCATGGCATCCTTCTCATCTGATTCTATCCTCATCTTAACCGAAGCACTTCCAGAAGAACTCACCAGTGCCAGGGTATTCTGGAATTGATTGGCATCGGTAACAACTTTAAAGAAAATGTTGTGCACCCAGACCGGCACCATTAGTCTGGAACTGGCTTGTACAGTTCATGACATTCGCTGCAAAATGGCAGACAAGGAAAATTTGGAGTCTTCAACATACCAGCCTGGTCCACTCTCACTATTGCATGTTTCTTTCCTAACTCGCTGTCACTCACTCTTACCTCTGATGCCACTATTGCAATGCTCCCTCTGCATTTTTTACTTGCTCTGTATACTTCTGGTCACATCCCTGCCTGCACCAAAACAAACAGCTACACCATCTATTTTTATCTCCACTAATAGCTCTCTCTTACATATTCCAGCAGGAAACAGCCTACAATAGAGTAGACAACCTCAAGAGAGAAGTGGGCTGCCAACATTTGGCTCCTCACTGCCCAGTGTCCAAAATGGAGGTCCTTCGTCGCAAGTGGAGAACTGAACTCACCAGGTCCTGCTCTGACTACCAAACAAGTTCTCAAACTCGTCCACATAAAACAAGTCACTTGTGATTATCAGCATTGTACATGCAAGCTTGTGAGATATTGCTATTTAGTTGTTTATCTAGCTTCAAAAACAGCAATTGGATATACTCCATTGTTAGCATTCACTCTAATTTTCTTTCCAACTGCAGGAGCTTCCAAGATCAATGTGTGGTAGTGACTCCCGCAAACAGACATCAATGCTGTGATCCTGATACTGATCATTGTGCATGGAACTTTGGAGCAACTGTGCATAGCGCAATAGTACAGTTTAATGGGAACGTTGCCCGTTGTTGGGACTGCCTTGGATTATTAAATCCAGTGTAAACCTGACAGACCAGGGAATATAGGAATAAAACCCTAAAACTCAACAAAATGTCAATGATGCAAATATCAAATCACACCAGAATCAGATAGGCATTCACTTTGAACATGAAGATGAAGACCACTGGTTAAAGTTAACAGATCTAAAACTGGAAAAGCACAGCAGGTCAGACAGCATCTGAGGAGCAGGAAAGTCAATGTTTTGAGCCAAAACCCTTCATCAAGACTGGGGAGGGGTAGGGAGCCCAGAAGTATACAGAGGGTGGGGGTGGGGCAGGGGTTCTGGACTCCCTCCCCCTCCCCAGTCCTGACAAAAGGTTTTGGCCCAAAACATTGACTTTCCTGTTCCACGGATGCTGACTGACCTGCACTGCTTTTCCAGCTTTACATCTATTGATTCTGGTTTCCAGCATTTGCAGTCCTTACTGTCGCCTGTTAAGGATACCCATGTCTCCCATTGGACATCAAACAGGCTTTATTCTCACTTTACAGCTCTGCTCGCCATGCTCGAGCCCCATGTCAAAATGGGTGTTTAAGTTAAAGTTTCTTTACTTCTTGGTTGTACTTTCGTCTATCACTTTGTGCTTGTCATAGAATCCTATTCCTAGAGCATGTACAGCACTGAAACAGACCCTGTGGTTCAACTTGTCTATCCTGACCAGATATCCTAAATTAATCTATTCCCATTTGCCAGCACATGGCCCATATCTGTCTAAACCCTTCATATTTATTTACCCATCCAGGTGCCTTTAAAATGTCGTAATTGTACCGCCTCCACCACTTCATCTGGCAGTTCATTCCATACATGCACCACCCTCAGTTGCCCCTACTAAATCTTTCCCCGCTCCCCTTAAACTTATGCCATCAATTTTAGGCTACCACGCTGGGGAAAACCTTGTCTATTCATCCTATCCATGCCCGTCATGATTTTCTAAACTTCTTTCTGGTCACCCCTCAGTATTAAATGCTCAAAGGAGAATAGTCCCAGCCTATTCAGCCTCTCTCTGTAGCTCAAACCCACTAACCCCAGCAACATTCTTGCAAACTTTTCTAAACCATTTCACATTTAACATCTTTCATATAGCAAGAAGACTAGAGTTGAATGCAGTATTCCAAAAGTGGCCTAGCCTATATCCTGTACAGCCGCAACATGAAATCCCAATTCCCATACTCAATGTACTAACCAATAAAGGCAATCTTCTGACACGTTAAGTGAAACAGCTTGATGTTGTATTATTTTATTTTTGATGCCAACAACAGCAAACATTGCAAGGAAAATACATGTTCAGGCTTTCTGCTGTACCAGCTGATGTTGACTTTACCTGCATAACAGTTTCCTTGACAACTGATCTGAAAAGTAATCAAGTATGAGCATTTGAGATTGTAGCCTGTTTTACATATATTCACTATTTGCCAACAGATTTTGTGTGGATAACAGATATGTAAGGGTAACAACTAAGTCTGAACTTTCCAGCGACATCTACTACATACTTGAAACTAATCTCAGTTCCATAAATGAATTTTGTCATCTGGATTTATAACCAGTTTCCTTAATAGACTGACACAAACTCAGGAGCCAATATTTCTATTGACAAGTTTTTAAGCAACATAATTATTGACAATTTTTACAAATCTGTTGTTGAGCTATAACATATTTCTTATTTGTATCAGTGGAATCATCCTGGAAACGGGATGATTTTACTGATTTGCTTTCTTATTTTGTTTTAGTCTCTGCCACAGCTTGCTTATGAATGGGTGATTTTGTTAACTAAATCCTTCCTTTTTTGAATGACACCAACAAGGTGCAGTATTCTTTGGCATTTTCACACATTTAACTAAACAATGAAAATTCATTAACCTGCCTGTGAGTGTACATTCTGGAGCCTTTTGTGTGAATAGGCCAATTGCATTCTGAAAATTTGAGCACCAACATTGTTAGATTCCTGCCTGCTGTTGCCCTAATCTTTGTTGGGGTAATGGTGCTCAGCAGAAGCATTTTCAGAATCTGTTTCATACTATTGTGAATCAGTGTAAGTTATGTTTTGCTGCAATTTTAACTTGAAAAATTGGAAGTCAAGCCCTGCATTTAATCTGCCGAAAGCAAGCCTGGCATGATTAGTTTCAGTGAACCATGATGGTTGGAACCAGTTACAGGGACAGGCACTGTGAATCACACAGGTATGTTTTGCATAGCCAAGGCATGTTGTCTTGTGGGTAATTTTGATTTTGGGCGACAGTCTAGAAAGGATGACATATATTCAGAGATCCATTTGTACATTGCTCTCCATTTTGATTTCTGTGAAGAGTCTGTTGTGGGTGATTTTGCAATCATGCAGAAATTATTTCCACTTGATTTTTTTACTTTGCTCACAGCTTATTGTTCGTACAATTCTTCAAGGAGCTAAACATAACGGTATCCTCAACAACTGGAAGAAGTGGTCGGTCAGCTTGTTAGAAGACTGTGGGTGAGGGAGACTACTGTGGAGGTGCTTATCTGATATATAATATCTAAAAAGCAGAGGTCACGTCGATGAAAACGTAGAAATCACAGATTTCCCTCATTGTAACATTTAGCATACATAAGGGAAATGATGCATTGATTGGCCTTGACAAATAGGGCCTTGTCGACCTATTTGTTGTGCCGTGCAAACCAAGAGATGTTAGCAATATGCCCTGAAGCATTCCTGAATTAAAAAATGGGTAAAACGTCTCCATGGGAAGGTTAATTTTCTTCAGACAGGTTTCCACTGATGCCTGCAGCTTCCTGTAACAAAGCTTGCTGCATTTTGAATCCAGTGGCCATGTTTTGATGGTGTCTGTCAAAATCACCATTGCCCTTAACATTTACCCTTTTTTTTCCAAAATGCTTCGGGGTACATTGCTAACATCTCTCTGTCAGCACTGCATAACAAATAGGTCACCAAGGCCCTATTTGTCAAGACGAATCAATGCATCATTTTCCTTATTGATGCCAGGTGTTATAATAGAGAACATTATGATTCACAGTAGTGGATATCTTCACAAGGCCAGGCATGTGCCATCTCCAACATGAATTCAACAAATCACCAGAAAACAAGGCAACAGGAAAAAAAATTACATTTCATTAAAGCAAGGCAAAGTTCATCCTAGTCATGGCACTTCAATTGTAGCAATCAACCCATCCAGAAACATCACAGGGATGCTCTCCCCACGCTTAACTAATGCTTCCAAAGCCCCTTCACTCCAGAGCAGCTGAGGTTCAACCGTAGACTTGGAAACATCTGAAACATTATTGACCACAAGATAGGGTTATAAAACAAAGATTCAGATTTTTGGATCATACCGGTGCTTTTGAATAGTACTTGTCTTACACTACAAAATACCCTCAAGAATGTCTTCCTCATCAATATGACGTGCTGCATATTATTCAACAAAGTACTCTTGTTTTGGACAGAGAACCTACAAATATCACCATAATTGTAAGTAAAGAGAAGGTACAAGCAAAATAAATGTGTTCAAAAGTTTGCATTCCAGACTGCTAGGAATCAGTGAGTTATGGTGTTTTCAGTAATATGCTCATTTCCCTTCTCTGAAAATTGATACAACCTCTGTGTGTTAATAATCCTTGTCCTGTTCTTCAACATTTCCTCAATCCCATATTCACAAACACTGAAAACATTCAGCTCTCCTTTCCATCATAGAGTCACAGAGATGTCCACCAGAAGAATAGACCCTTTGGTCCAACTTGTCCATGCTGATCAGATATCCTAAGATAGGCAGAAGTGAGGACTGCAGATGCTGGAAACCAGAGTTTAGATTAGAGTGGTGCTGGAAAAGCACAGCAGGTCAGGCAGCATCCAAGGAGCAGGAAAATCGATGTATTGGGCAAAAGCCCTTCATCAAGAATGGAGGCAGGGAGCCTCCAGGATGGAGGGATAAGTGGGGGCTAATCTCTCCACCCTGGAGGCTCCCTGCCTCCATTCCTGATGAAGGGCTTTTGCCCGAAACGTAAATTTTCCTGCTTCTCGGATGCTGCCTGACCAGGTATCCTAAAGTAATCTAATCCCATTTGCCAGCACTTGGCACATATCCCTCTCAACCCTTCCTATTCGTATACAAATCTAGATGCCTTTTAAATGTTGTGGTTCTGTTTGCCGAACTGGGAATTTGTGTTGCAGACTTTTCGTGCCCTGTCTAGGTGACATCTTCAGTGCTTTGAAGCCTCCAAGCACTGAAGATGTCACCTAGACAGGGGACAAAACGTCTGCAACACAAATTCCCAGCTCGGCGAACCGAGCTACAAATCTTCTCACAAACTTTGAATGCCTTTTAAATTTTGTAATTGTACCAGCCTCCACCACTTCCTTTGACAGCTTATTCAATACACACACCACCCTCTGTGTAAAAAAGCTGCCCCTTAAAGTCCCTTTTTTATATCTTTCCCCTCTCACCCTAAACCTATGCCTCTGTTTCTGGACTCATCCACCCCAGGGAAAAGACCTTGTCTATTTATCCTATCCATGCCACTCATGATTTTATAAACTTCTATAAGGTCACCTCTCAGCCTTTGACACTCCAGGGAAAACAGCTCCAGCCTATCCAGCCTCTCTCTATAGCTCAAATCCTTCAAACCTGGCAACATCCTTGTAAATCTTTTCTGAACCCTTTCAACTTTCATAACATCTTTCTGATAGGAAGGAGACCAGAATCACATGCAATATTCCAAAAGTAGCCTAACTAATGTCCTGTACAGCTCCAACGTGACATCCCAACTCCCGTACTCAATGCTCTGACCATTAAAGGAAAGCATACCAAACTCCTCCTTCACTATCCTATCTACCTGTGACTCCACTTTCACAGAACAATGAACCTGCACTCCAAGGTCTCTTTGTTCAGCAACACTTCCTTAGACCTTACCCTTAAGTGTCTAAGTCTTGTTCCGATTTGCCTTTCCAAAATGCAGTACCTTGTTTTTATCTAAATTAAATTCTATCTGCCACTCCTCAGCCCACTGGCCCATCTGATCAAGATTAAACTGTATTCTGAAGTAACCTTCTTCACTGTCCATTACACGTCCAATTTTGGTGTCATTTGCAAACTTACTAACTATACCTCCTAAGTTCACATCCAAGTAATTTCGATAAATGATGAAAAGCAATGGAACCAGCACCAATCAGTGATACTCTGACAATGCAGCTTCAAAATTTGCTGTAAAATCATACTGTGATTCATTTAATGCAACATTGACACTGAGATGAGAAATGAATTGGGGGCAATGTAAAGTGGTTTTGTTAAAGAAGTGTTATTCACTTCATTGCTCCTCCAAGATGTTATGCTAGTGACTTCAGGGAGGCTGGTGGATAATTGTTGTTCCTTCAATATTTAGCATTGTTGTTGAAGAGCTATTAATGTCCAAAAGCCTCTCCTTCTTCAGGATGTGTGGCAGAATGCTAGGAGAGGCTCCTCCCTCATTTTGCAGCTTCCCTTTCTATCATGCATCATTGTGGCTTGCAGAATCAATGGGAGAAAACTGCTCTGGTGTGTCAGGAGGGAGAATAAACCAGATCCAGTTAGATAGTGAGGGGATGGAGGAAAAGCAAGCAGATAGAATGGGAAGTGAGAAAGGAGTCATCAGATAACCTTTAGGTTTTGCAATTGCAACTGTGTGAGAACAGAATATTGTAAACAAAAAGGTACTATGTGTTTTAATTGAGAATAAAAGATGATAAATGACACAGTGTCAGGTGGGGATGCTTCTGTATTGAGAAAGGGAGGAGGGTTTTATTTGCTCAGTTTTATCTACGTTATTCTTTAGGTTACTGAAGTGTGCCCTCGATTGGCCCTGAAGGTGCTATGCCTGGAACTAAGCATATCTGCTATTTGACTCAAGCTCTTGTATACAAAGATGTTGGAAATCATTTCCCCTCCACTGGGAAACAATCTTATTCCCCCTTATCCCAAGCTCTCCCATTAAAACCTCTTGTGAGGTTCCAGTTCTGCAACTCACTTGTAAGAAACTCGAAGTTCATGTAACAGTCTTGCAACAATTAATGTAACCTCTCTTTAAGAGATGTATGCCTCTGAAGATCTGTACTCAAAATTCCATTGAGTGGATGCTGCTTTAGAAAGTAATGGTTCTGAAAGAGTTAACATGGAGGTTGTATTATGTTCCACACATCTAATTGTGCCACACAATCTTGGGTGTAGAAGCAGCAGTCTAGCACAAGCTTCTGGAACCTGATTGTCTTTGCAACCAAGCTTAAATATAACTTGTATCTATTGCTATCATGCAATAAGCTACACATTACGTAAAAGAAATGCCTCTTCACATAAAGACTCAAAAGTGCTCTACCTTTCACCACTGTTAATTAGACGGACACTTAGATACAGTGTAGAAGGTTTGGTGGCAGCACCACAGCTAACTAGTGGTTGGTATCACAAAATACAATGGACTGGCTCCCTGTTCTTGATCAAATCATGCAAGCAGCCCACCAATCAAGTGCAAATGAAGGGTCATAGAGTCATTGAGATCTACAGCATGGAGAAAGGCCCTATGGCCCATCATATCTGTAATGGTCAAGAACAACTACCTGACTATTCTAATTCCATTTTCCAGCACTTGACCCATAGACTTTATACTGGATTAGTGGTGCTGAAAGAGCACAGCAGTTCAGGCAGCATCCAAGTAGCTTCGAAATCGATGTTTCGGGCAAAAGAAAAATCGATTTCGAAGCTACTTGGATGCTGCCTGAACTGCTGTGCTCTTCCAGCACCACTAATCCAGAATCTGGTTTCCAGCATCTGCAGTCATTGTTTTTACCACGTTGATTTTAACCCCATAAACTTTATACCTTGGCATCACAAAATTGCACATTATGTCGAAGATTGGGATTAAGATTAGTAGTTAAAGCAGCAGTGCTTCTAACTGATAATATGGGTATTTAGATCCTAGATGATGGTATTCCTAAACTGAAACCTAGCTTGATAGATTTGTTTTGGTTTTAATGAGGTGATATCTCACTGATACATTAGATGCGCATATTGCTGATTTGTGTTAATATTAAAATAGAAGTTCACTATTTACATATGTTTCAAAATCTTTAAGTTTGTGTTATATGGTAAAATGTGAAGCCATTTACCCCAAAAGCACTCTGTTAAAGATCTCAAAAGTGCCCTTTTACAATATTGCACCAAGAAACAGAATCTCTTTCTTTCTCATCTCTGAGTTTAGCATAGCTGGAACTTCAACTCCCAAGTTTACCCTAAATGCTTTCAGACTGGAATTATGACTAAACTCCTTTCTCTGAGGAGAAAAGTAGTCTACTTTTAATAACTTTAAACTGTCTTTTCTCTTTACCAGGAGCAACTACTTACCAGATACACTTTCACCTCTTCAGAACTATCCAAACTGAAATTAGATTAGATTCCCTATAGTGTGGAAACAGGCCCTTTGGCCCAACTAGTCCACACCGACCCTCCAAAGAGTAACCCACCCAGACCCATTCGCTCTACCTAATGCACCTAACTCTTCGGGCAATTTAATGTGGCCAATTCACCTAACATGCACATCTTTGGACTGTGGGAGGAAACTGGAGCATCCGGAAGAAACCCACGCACACACTGGGAGAATGTGCAAATGCCACACAGACAGTCACCTGAGGCTGGAATCAAACTCGGGTCCATGGCGCTGTGAGGCAGCAGTGCTAACCACTGAACCACTGTGCCGTCTTAGTGTTCCCTCGCGTCTAAAAAATTTGTTAGCCATTAAACTCACCACAAAATGCATAACTGTGTTAATTTTCAATGGCCCACCTTCCATTAAAATTAAATTAAAACATTAATTTCCCAAGCTGTGGGCATTTTGACTCATCCTCCTGCAAAACAAAAAGACACATTGAGAAGCTTAAAAGCTCTCAAAAGCTTAATGCATTTCATTATTTACTTTCTCACTTAAATTTTTCCAGAGTAAACAAAAACTCATTTATTGTTTAAAGCTACCTCTCTTATACTATCTTTTTAAAGAAATCGCCAAAGCAACAAAAATATTTATGAGTTAATGATTAAACCCCTCATATCATACAGAAAAATCCATATGCCACTAGTTTAAAATTTAAAATACAACATCAAAACTAAATGATATTAAAATATAACTAAATCATATACTTTACATTTGACATAGTCGCTGTTTGCTCCACCTACCAAAAATGTGGTGAGTTAAATTCTTATCCTTGAGTCTTACTATTTCATTTAGTTATGCATTGCATAATAATGTTTCCTTACTGGCTCTAACATGGTTTTCCTATTATGAGGTTGGACTTATTTCTGAAACTAAGACAAGAAGCAAATTTCCACTAAAGCCTGTTATCGAGAAAGTGATCTTAATCATTAAGTAGGTTATTTTTTTCAGAAGTTTATCATTTCCTATGGATTACAATTCTTATTTAATATAAAATTAGATTCATAGTAGCCCAAATTGTTTTAGAAAATTATTGGCATATTAACAAATCACGGTCTGATTAATGTCCATGTTGGACAGCAAATTTAGAGATTAGGAAATACAGTATCAGTTGTGAATCTCTAGAACTTGCTGGTTGATTTACATACTTAAAATTTTCTTCACAGAAGCAGCATCTCATCCTTGGCGTTCCCTCAGGTCTAAACATTTGTTAGCCATTAAACTCACCACAAACTGCATAACCGTGTTAATTTTCAATGGCCCACCTTCCATTGTTGTATTCTTTCATGTAGCCATTTGTTTGAGATTTTTAAAAAATCTTTAAATTTTCATATTTGTCTCTTCCTTTTCTTATGTTTATTTCATTCCCTTTTTACACAACCTTTTCTCCATTGTAATAATTATGCTATGCTATTGATTTGTACTTCCAACAGTCCTAATTATAATGAAGGCTGCAGGAAAAAAAAGATGAAATGGAATATACCATGAGATGCCCCACTCCAGCAAGATATGGCCCATAATTCCAACTGGACTGGCGCCATACATGATTGTTCTGTATCCATGGTATTGGGAACTCTGGCAGCGGTCAGCATTGAGTTACAGTGGGACAAATAAAAACTGAGCTGAAAAATGTGTTGCTGGAAAAGCGCAGCAGGTCCGGCAGCATCCAAGGAGCAGGAGAATCGACGTTTTGGGCATAAGCCCTTCTTCAGGAAACTGAGTAGAAGCCAAAGAACTCTGACTGACTGTTTTCTTCCTCAAATTGATGTTTAAAAATCTTTCCAAAGCTGTATAATGAGAGCTCATGCAAATACATATTTACAGAAATTGAAATGTGGAATTTATCATGGTTAGAAATAGCTCCCCATTGTTTATTTTAAATTTCCACTGACTGTTAAAGGAGGAATGAATAGTGCACAACAATTGGCAAAGATTGGACCATTTCTTCCCTGTTTCCATTTTCTTGTCATGTGTTTCTAAAGTACAATTTCTTGCTCAATGGAGAATTCACATTCTCATATTATATTGGGTATTGCAAAGAAACATTTACTTTCGGATAAGGTTCAAACGAAGTTCTTTCCAACCGATTACAGTTTAGCGACAGTTGAGGTTCAAAGATTCCTGGGAGGTGCTGGTACCTGGATTTCTGATTTCTTTACTCCTCCTCAACCCCAGAATGGGCTATACCAACTCACCAACATGTAGTGTTTCATGAGCATATTCCAGGATAACAAATAATTATTTCTATCTACGTTATTTCATACTATGTTTACATTGTAGCCTGGTATGAAAACAGCTCTTTTGAAATCTAAGCTTATCGATATTTTAGCAACATCAAACAGTTAAGGGAACTTTGGAGGTAACTACCTTTTACTTTCAGAAGTGAACATACTGGGTTGTTATATAGAAAAATAATCATTCATGCTGTTAACACTCGACAATCCAACATGGATTTTTTTCAAGTTCCCAAATTAATGTTTCCCATAGATCTTGTTGTTAGCTAGCAGCCTGAGGGGACTTTGTAATTGAATTATTAAAAGATAATTCTGTCAATCATTGTTCATGGCCTGTCCATTGCTTGTGATTATTTTACCTGTTGAAGTAACCAGATATTATTTCACAATGAAGAAAACCTAACTGGTTCTATACACAAGTTTCACTTCTTTTGATCTACACAAATATTCTCCCTGCGGGTACAAAATAAAGATGAAAATAGAGAAAACCTTTGGGACTTGTTCAAGATTTGCCACACAGTTATCTTAATCAGTAGACATAAATGGAAAGCCAATGCCTGGTTTGGCGGGAAGAACTTTGGCACACTAACTTGACAACTGAAAATATTTAAACAGGAGTTTTTGGTTTTAACCCCTGGAAGAAATCATGCAGGTAAAGTGTGAGAAGGTGAGAAACCATGCAGCTGGCTAGCCATCTTTCCACCAAAAACACACTAATTTCAGCTTTCCACCATCATCTGTCAATCATCTTTCTGACGGTGAGGAGTGATTAATGGGAATGGATGAAATTTCAGGCAATGTTTGGGCCTCAGAGACCATGGGCTGAGAAAGGCAAAGGTTTTTTTTATCTCAGACATATGATTGTTAGCCAGTAGGAGGAAAAAGGAAGGTGGATGTTGATCATTGCAAGAATTGGTGGACCAACAGGTAATGTTAGGAGAAAGTGAGGTCTGCAGATGCCGGAGATCAGAGTCGAGTGTGTTGCTGGAAAAGTGCAGCAGGTAAGGTAACATCTGAGGAGCAGGAGAATCGATGTTTCGGGCCAGAGCCCTTCATCCTCATTCCTGATGAAGGGCTCTGGCCTGAAACATCAGGCATCAGACACTTTTCCAGCAATGCACTCTCAACAGCTAATGTTGAAGAGTCACTTTATCCATTAGCTGATGGCAATGCCCTAAGTGCATAATATCCAGGCAGAAAATTTATTTTTCTTTTTCCTGTCGAAAATAATAAATGTGGAGCTAAGTTGATAGACCATATGGTCTACTTCTTTCCTATGAGCTGAATCCATTAGGGGCCTGAGTGATGCAGACAATGGCAGAATCAGACAAACTGTTCAACAAGGCTCATTTCGACATTAGGAGAAATATACGCCATTTTTTATGCTTTCCATAAGTAATGAGGTTCTCATTAAGTAGTGTGAAAAGTCAATTACTGTTTGTGAAATGCCTTGTCAACAGATCAACCTGTCTCATTAATATTCAACTTAATATTACATTGTCATCTAACCAAACTTGCCAAATAAGCTCAATGCTGGGAAAACTCCACAAAGAAACCAAAACAAGTTTCTAGCAAATTCAGCTCGCAGCTTATTCCAATACGCTCTATGGGCATTGGCCTCATGCACCTCACAAGTTTGACACTGGTATCCATCATATACAAACCTCTCTGTACCCCAGTTCTGACCTTTGATCTTATACTTTGTGCTGCTCCAGCAACAATCATTGTAATGCTGCAGCACAAACACTGTGTGCTCAGGGAAACACATCCAGCTCAAAGATTGAACCAGTTTGCATCTCCAAGCTCTTCACTTATTGTCACAGTGCTCACTCACTCTGAACCTATGTTGATGCTGATAGCATCCTTGTTTTCTTGTGCTTTACTACTGCATTGCCTTGCTGTTTAGTGAAGACACAAAAGCTAGGAAGATTAATAAAGCTGTCAGCAGTCCTCAGTCAAGTCAAGAGAATAGACATCACTCAGAGAATCCGAGCAAAGTAAGTCAAGGCCAGCTACTGAAACCAGACCAGGGCCTGCTTAGAGTTGTCATAAGGGGTAAGGAACTAAATGATAGGCAACATACCTCCCAATTTGACTCTTTCTGCCCTACTGTGGGCTGTTTTCCTCCTGGAATGAAAGCGAGGCAGATATTGTAGGAAGTGAAAGCGGTGTTACAGCTGTTACTTTGTGCAGTTGGGGAGGTGTCTAGAGTTAGTGAGTCGGCAGAGCAGAGGGCAAACAGGGATAGTGGTGCCAAGGTTGGTGTGGGTGGCAGTGAGTGTGTAATAGTGAGAGTGATGGAGTATGAGTCTTGGTAAGAGGTGGGTAAAGTAGTAGAGCTAGAGCAACCATGCAGAGGATCTCCTTTGATGATGATTGTTCGGCTGTACAATGGGCTTTTAAAGATGAAATGGGCACAAAGAATGCTGGTGAATTCAGGGACGTTTGCTGAGTGGAGAATTGTTTTGAGAATAGTGCATAATAAGATGGGCAACAATAAGACAGGATGGTTGCCATTGGTATTGGATAGTTAATTAATGAAGTGATCTTGGTAAAATAAGGGGAGAGAACTGTCTAGACTTCACAGTGACAAACCCTCCAATAAATGTGACAGGACTCTCACTTAACCAAAAAGCACTAGATTCAGCCTTTTTTCTATTGTCTCAGTTTACTTCATCTCAAAATGAGGCAGAAATACAAGAGGACCTTTGGCTGTAGGCTTGAGACAGCAGGTTCTCAGCCTATTCAGAAAGGCACAGCACATATTAAGATTAAATGCTTGTTTGGGCAGCTAATAGATTATAGCAAAAGGAATCACTGCTCTCCTCCGATCTTGGGAGACAGGACATAATATTTAGCTTTGGAAAAACAGGAGTATCTGGAACAATTATACTAAAATAAATGGATTCTTCAATATTGCCAAAAAGGAGACTGCCAGTACAGTCTACATACCTATCATCACACCCATAACAAATGTATATACCACGTTCCTCATTTGTGACTTCACCACTAACAGGATACTGCCAACAAGCCAAAACAATGTTCTGTCTGTGCAGTACTAGGTGTCTAAGCCATATATCCTAGTGAACTAATGGATCACGTCAAATATCATTTCCCTTTGGTTTTTGGCAGCAGGCTAAACAGTCCATACTCTCAAATCAGTGCCTAACACTAGACGAGATTTTGTGGTTAGACAACATTTACTGAATGTGCAAAAAATTATCCTGACAACTTGTTTAAGATTGCTAGTTGGGCCCCAATTTAACACACATGCATGTACTGGAAGCTACACATATTAATATACAAGGGTCTTTTTTGAGACAAATGGAATGTAAGCCTGTTTCAAATTAACAAAATCAATGGCAGTTTTTATTCTCTGGTTCATCATTGGCAATGCCTTGACCAATCAAAGTCAACCTGTCTGGTTTAAATTGAAATAAATCTTGGCAGTTAACTATCAGTTTTCATCTGTTTGCGTCTTTCTATTACAGTGTGTCTACCCATCAAAGCGCATTTGTCAAACAATCAGCCCTCTCTTCTTGTTCTACATAAAGTGTTATTTCCTCTACATTGGTATTCTGGCAATCTCCTTATAAGTGAAAGATCGAAAGGTCAACAAACTGTGTCTCCTTTTTGGCAATATTGAAGTTCTTGCTTAAAAAAAAAGATGAGCATTCATATCCCTAGATGTCAGCGAGGTGAACATCATAGTTTTGACTGGGTAGTGCCTCAATAATTCCAGGGTCTAGTTTAATGCTGTGTGCCCTGTCAATTTTTATCCTTTTGCAGTTTTTCTGAAGAATTTTGGGACAAGTGAGTGACTCACTCAGTGACTTTAGAGGCCAGTTAACAGCCAATTATATTGCTATGAATCTAGAGATTCATGAAAGCCTTATAAAATAATGTATTCTAGTACAAAAATAGAGTCAGAGGCTTGAATGGAGATATAGTCTAAAGATTGATGTCCTTTGTTATTGTACCCCATTACACACACACAGACATACACTCTCTCACAAGCTCTCTCCGCCCCCCCCCCCTTTCCCCACCCCCCCTTCTCCACCCCCTCCCCCCACCGACCCCCAACACACACACACACACACACACACACACACATACGGACTCCCCTGCACACATTTGTACTTGCAGAATTACATTTTATTTTGCTCAAAAACTACAGAAATCCATGTAGGATTCTGTAAATCCCTCTTAAGAAATAGAATCATTCTGACCTAATATTAGGACACAGACAGACTTTAACTTCACACCTTCAATGCATTATCTGAGCTGAGATGACACCTATTGTTAAAAGCTATCTTGAGAATGTAACTCTAAAAACTTTCTGGGATTTATAGATGAAGGAACCAAAACTAGCATGATGATTCTAAAAGATGAAAGACTTAAGCTAATTTTTTAAAAATATTCCATTCCATGACTGCTGTTGCTATAAAGTCTGTGTCTTATGATTCTGCTCCACAATCACCTGAAGAAGGAGGAGTGCTTCAAAAGCTAGTGCTTCCAAATAAACCTGTTGGACTATAACCTGGTGTTGTATGATTTTTAACTTTGTCCGCCCCAGTCCAACACGAGCACCTCCAAATCTTATAGTTATTATTGGTCATTATTTTGTTGAAACCCATTTGACAAGTTATAACAATATCGTACCATTTTTGTCCACATACATTTACAAGAGGAAGCAGAGGAACAGAATGGACACTATATAAAGTACTAAGGATGGAGTGAGTGAGGAACTGAACAGAATATCGTTATAAGCAACGATTAATGACACTAGGTACACAATTCTTAAGGAAGGAAACATAATAGTTGAGGAGATGCCATCAATGGAAGACTAACAGATCTAGTATGAACAATGGAAACGTATAAGGGAGGAAAATATCATTAAGATTAGCCAGGTGAAATGGCAATGAGAATGTTGAATAAGAATGAATGGGGCACGGTGAGTATGGGACCCAAAGTGACAGTGGTAAAGACTGCAATATTTTAAAACCGAGGTGGAATGAATTAGGGGAGATCAAATTAAAAGAGTATCAGGCAGGTCAAAGAGTTGTCTAAAGTATGGATATGAATTTTGATCTGTGGCGGGAATGAAGAACCCTCATGGCCCCTAGGTTTTACATCCCAATCCCACCAGTGTGTTTAATGGTTTGGGACCTCATACAATACAGGGTGTAGCCTGCCTGCTATCTTTCATGATTTGTCTCACAGTTTAGAAGGTGCAGGAAGGTACTGAAAGCTCATCTATCCTTGAAACTATTGCAGCCAATGAATGGTTAATTAAAAGCTATTTAAGTGCCTTCCCCCCCTCCCCCATTGTTATTTGACTATAGCAGGGGTTGGCTCAGGGCAAGTAACTAAGCTGCCAACTCTGACTTCTAATTTTATTTAAATTCATTTACAGGATGTGAGCATCACTGGCTACACAACCATTTATTGTTCATTCCAATTGTCCAGAGGGCAATTAAGAGTTAACTACATTGCTATGGGTCTGAAGTCACATGGAGGTCAAACAAAATAAGGATGGCAGTTTCCTTCCCTAAAGTAAGTTTATAAACCAGACAGGATTTCCACATCAATTAACAATGATTTCATAGTCATTCTTAAAATCTAAATTCCACATTTTTATTGAATTCAACTCCCATTATCTGCCACGGCAAGATTCAAACCTGGAACCTTAGAACATTACCAGGGTCTCTGGTCATAGTCTATACTACCAGTACGTCAATAATACCACTAGGCCATCATCTCCCTTGACTGTGCAGACTGTATTAGTTCACACAAGAGAAACTCTTTTTAGGGCATGGGGAGATTGTCTTCTGTGGCCATGAAAGGTATCCTCACCCCGCCTATACAGCTCCATCTATAGCTTTCCGAACATCAAATTTCCCATATTAGCTTTTTCCTCTTGCTCCTTCAAGTCCAGTCCCTCAGACCTCTATTTAAAGATGGCAGCAACAGGATAGGTAGGAAATGTTTGGGCTCCTGGGGCTGTATGCTTCTGCACACTGGTCCTGCCAAATGCTTCTGTATACATTTATTTATACTTAACATTAAAATTCATCTTCCCTTCTTTTAATGGCTTCTGTGGAGGAAGGATGTTTCTGCAGTGGTGAAGGTGATGTGGTCCATTCCTCATGACCATTGCCGTTTATACTGGTGGGTCTTACAGAGCGGGGATCTGCTTCAGTGGCTTCAGTGGCATAGTGAGTCTGGCCCAGGGTCCCAGTGTCACAGATCAATGACATCTTCGATGATGATGAGATGAGTTTGGCCCGGGATTCCTTGAGAGAACTTCAGCAACATCTTCTGGCTCGGGATTCCAAAGACTCAGCATGGTGTTTTGCTTCAGTGGTGGCTTCAATGACAAGGTGGGTCCTTGAAGTGGTTTCTGTGGCATTTTTGGTGGCGTGGTGCTCTGGCCCAAGATTCCATCAGCCTGAGATTTGGCAGCTTCAATGTCGGCTTTCTACAGCTGGGGAAAATGTGGTCTTGTCTTTTCTTTGACCCTGAGAATGATGAGTTGCAAACTGAACAAAGATGGACTGTCTTAGTTTTTTTTTATGTATGATTTCTGTTAATTAAATACACGCGCTCTTAAACACTTTGCAATGAATTGTTTTGAAAAAAGTACAAGTGACAATAAATTACTGTTCTATTCTATTCTGTTCCATGCTGTCTCACTATGATCTGCCAGCCAGTGCCCTCTAAAACTCAATACCTATTGCCTGGTTTCTGGAGACCTTTCTTCTTTGTGGTTAGTTTATATTAACAGCACCACCCACCTAGCATTCAAATATGGCACTGTTGGGACTATAGCGCAGCCGGTCAATCTGATTGGTTGAAAGCTCTCTAAAGGATGCTTTCTTCCTGAGATGGAAGGGGATGAGGGTGGAAGTCTCATCCAGAACCAACTAACTGAATGCAAACTGGTTGCAGGGTGGCTTACATTTTTGTGGCCAGGATCGTGGCTGACTTTCTGGTGGGTAAACACACTGCCTTTGCAAAATCCCAGGACCTGTATTTTCCAGGGATGTCCCACCTTTCAGCATAACTCGACAGCCTGTGCTACATTTCTTTTTCAGCATCACAGCTTGAGAGTGCACCAGGCTAACGAAATGAACTGCTCACAGAGAAAGTTATTCCAGGTAACAAGTTTGCAGCGAATTATCTCTGATGGATAACTTACTGCGTGAAGAAGTAGGATGTAAAACTGTGATTTCTCTGGTTTACAATATTGCACAGGAACATAGTCCTTTTGACTGGAATCCCAAAAACAACAAACATGATCACTTTTACCCATACAATCTTTTAGGAAACAACTGAACTTTGTTACTATGCAATCCAATGTAATAATAATATAAATGAAAATCTTTCTCCTCCATGCTTGTAAACACATACATATACTTCTAAATGGTTAACTAGCTACATAGGGAGACCAGATGTTGCTGTATTGTTTTCTTACTCAATGGACATTCATATGGTCATTGTCTTCATTATAATTTTTTAAGCAACTTGTTTTGAAACATTTCTGTGACACATTGAAATCAAACCTGAACCTCTCACCCAAAAGCAGGAATACACCTTTTGCACCAGTCAACTGGCTGGCAACTGCAAGGTTTTGATTTCTGAAATGATTGAAAAAATTTTGGGCCTGACATCTAATGGTTCAGGGAAGCCCGACCTCACTCCCGTCCATTCAAACAAGCTGCCTGATTGGGCCTTCCTTTTCTGATAAACTTAGTAAAATATGTAGATTTCAGTTCACATGACCTAGTTGGAGTCAATGCCACAGTTGTGACTTTAATTGAATTGGACAGACTTGCAAAATTCGATAAAGCTAACTGTAATTATTTATTTGGAGCATCAATAGATGTGGACCCTGAAAAGCACAAGTCAGACAGCGTCTGAGGTGCAGAAAAGTCAATGTTTTGGGCTGAAACTCTTCATCAACCCTTTGGTCTGAAATGTTGACTTTCCTGCTCCTTGGACGTTGCTCTGACTTACAGTGCTTTTCCAGCTCTACATCTATTGACTCTGGCTTGCAGTATCTGCAGTCCTTACTGTCTCTAAGTCACTTCTTTGTATCCCTCTGTACTTGAGTCCTTCCTGACACCACCCCCCCCCCCCCCCCCCAAATTCCACAGCCTTTAGTATCTGTGTCCTCCCTCAAAGCATGTATAATGGCATATTTGCATTCCCAACTCGTCTTTAGTCCTTCTCTCACCATATTTCTGAAGATGCTAATTACTTGCTTAATGACATCTTCATATTTACATTGATGTCCTTGACCCCAAAAAGTATCATTTTCTTCTCCCTCGAAATCACTGTACTCACAGTCACCTCCATATGTCCAATCATGTAGTTTTGAACATTTGTGGCAAGCAATTAGTTTTTCTATTTGTCACCAGATCTGATTGGACTACAACAATGATAGGTTCGATCTCCTCTGTCAAAGTTTCTTACTATGCGAGTAATTTCCATGAAAACAATAAAACACCTCTCCTAAGTCCTTTAATGGTAATGACAGGTTATAGAGTCATAGAGATGTACAGCATGGAAACAGACCCTTTGGTCCAACCCGTCCATGCCGACTAGATATCCCAACCAAAGCTAGTCCCACCTACCAGCACCTAGCCCATATCCCTCCAAACCTTTCCTATTCATATACCCATCCAAATGCCTCTTAAATGTTGCAATTGAAACAGCCTCCACCACATCCTCTGGTAGCTCATTCCATACATGTACCACCCTCTGTGTGAAAAAGTTGCCCCTTAGGTCTCTTTTATGTCTTTCCCCTCTCACCCTAAACCTATGCCCTCTAGTTCTGGACTCGCCGACCCCAGGGAAAAGACTTTACCTATTTATCCTATCCATGTCCCTCATAATTTTGTAAACCTCCACAAGGTCACCCCTCAACTTCCGACGCTCCAGTGAAAACAGCCCCAGCCTGTTCAGCCTCTCCCTGTAGCTCAGATCCTCCAACCCTGGCAACATCCTTGTAAATCTTTTCTGAACCCTTTCAAGTTTCACAACATCCTTCTGATAGGAAGGAGATCAGAACTGCATGCAATATTCCAAAAGTGGCCTAACCAATGTCCTGTACAACCGCAACATGACCTCCCAACTCCTGTACTCAATACTCTGACCAATAAAGGAAAGCATACCAAATGCCTTCTTCACTATCCTATCTACCTGTGACTCCACTTTCAAGGAGTTATTAACCTGCACTCCAAGGTCTCTTTGTTTAGCAACACTCCCTAGGACCTTACCATTAAGTGTATAAGGCCTGCTAAGATTTGCTTTCCCAAAATGCAGCACCTCGCATTTATCTGAATTAAACTCCATCTCCCACTTGTCAGCCCATTGGCCCATCTGGTCCAGATCCTGTTGTAATCTGAGGTAACCCTCTTTGCAGTCCACTACATCTCCAATGTTGGTGTCATCTGCAAACTTACTAACTGTACCTATAAAGAGATCAAATACTTCTTTGTCATTAACATTAGGATCAGTGTTCAGATATGCCTGTTGTAATCCTCATTTCTCACATCCAACCACGTCAACATTCTTTTTAGGATCCTCCCTCCAACTTGTTTCCCCCCCCCTCCCCCCCACCTCACCCCCAATACCTTTCTCTCACCTTAAACTCTCATTATTGTTCTTGTTTAATTCCACTATCCCCTCTTGCTATTCGAATTTTATTTCTTCATTCATTCATGGGATGTGGGCATCACTACCCAGAGGGCAGTTAAGAATCAACCACATTGCTATGGGTCTGGCATCACATGTAGGTCAGACCAGGTAAGAAGAGGAGTGAACCATATAGTTCATGTTTTCAACAATCGACACTCGTTTCATAGTCATTGTTAGACTCTTAATTCCAGATTTTTATTAAATTCAAATTCTATCATCTGGCATGGCAGGATTTGAACTCACGTGCCCAGAACATTACTTGGGTCTCTGGATTAATAATCTAGCAATAAAGCACAAGGCTATCACCTCCCCCAAGTGTCCAAAAAATTCATGTTCCCAAATCACTAACACAACCCTAATCCAACCGAACTAGTTAATGCTCATTTTCCCTTCCTGGCACCCACTTTGATGTTATTTTGTGATACCATTTCTTCATGTTCTATCTCCTTCTCTTTCAAATTTACTTTTATCATCAGTTTTAATAAACCTACACTGTTCCTCATTCTTTGAAAACTATTGCTTCATCTATACCATCCCTTTTCTCTCATGTCTTCGAAAGTGATGCACTTCACAAGTCCATGTCTACCTTTCTTTCAGTCCAGTGTTTGGACAGTTCCCATAAGATTATTATCCTATCAACTAGGCTAGAATTATCCTTTACAACTTCTGTGGCTTTGAACTTGATAAACCAGACTCATAGCGTCATGCTGCATGGAAACAGACCCTTCCATCCAACTTGTCCATGCCAACCAAGTTTCCTAAACAGAACTAGTCCTTTTTAATTGCGTTTAACCCACATCCCTCTAAACCCTTCCTATCTTAATGTCTTATGAATGTTGTAATTGTACTCACCTCTACCATTTCCTCTGGCAGGTTGTTTTATATATGCATCATCTTCTGCATGAAAAAGTTGCCCCTCCGGTTCCTTTTAAATGTTTCCCCTTTCACCTCATGCCCTCGAGTTTTGAACTCCCCTACCCTGGAGCATATTTGCTTTATTTATGCCTCTCGGTACTTTGTAAACCTCTATAAGGTCACCCCAAGCTCCAGGGAAAGGAAGGCCCAGCCTATCCAGCCTCTCTTTATCACTCAAGCCCTCCAGTCTCGGCATTACTTGTAAACCTTTTTAGCACTTTTTCCAGTTTAATTACATCTTCCCATGGCAGAGCAACCAGAATTGCAGTTCCTCCACATCTTTTTGGCCTGTCTGCTGTAGGAAGATTGGGGTATATTAAGATGAATGAACATTAACAAGCTCCATTGGTGATTATACACAATAGATAGTGAATGATGACAGTTCTGGAACTCAGGTCCCAGTTCTACCTGACAGAATGCCACTATGACAAAACCCATTACACACACATTGAGTAGCAAGTCTAAAAATAAAGGTATAATAATTCTTTACTCTACATTTGCAGCCTTCTGTTGCCTGCAAGATATTTGATACAAACAGTTCAACCAGTTTATTACTCATAAAACATGCTTACCCAGGTGGTCTTACTGTATAAGACAAACAAAGAACTGAGATTGAAACTTTGTTTTATTAGAACACAAATTAAATAAACATCCTTCACATTAAAAAAAAATTAAGTTAACTTTTCCCCAAATTAGTCTGACTGTCTGAAGAACACATATACTACATGCCCTGGTGAACTTGATTGGACTGATGAATTCAATTCACTGAGCTCCATTGACAGGGCAGTATGAAGGTAGGTCTCACACGGAGTCTTTGCCGGCTGAGTCTTCACTAGGGAACAGCTGCCAGGTGTCTCTTCATATCCTCACTTTGGAAATGTTTGGTCATTTCAGTCAATGGGGTTACAGGGCAGAGGTCACGGCACTCAATGTGGCCAGGTTATCCGAGATGTACCCATCCCCTTTCCAAGACGTACAATTCTGGTCAAAGGTGGTACAATTGCAACATTTAAAACGCATCTGAATGGGTATATGAATAGGAAAGGTTAAAAGAGATTTGGGCCAAGCGCTGGGAAATAGGACTAGATTAATGGACGAGTTAGACCGTTGTTGTGTAGCTCAATAACTATGTTGTATAGCTCAATGACTATGACTCTATGGTCACCCTGCTATATTAAGGATGTTGTTAAAACTCCATGACTCAATATGATTACTCCATTGATGACAGTGGGTTCGCTTAAAACCCGGGGGTTCATAAACATAATGTCTCTCCCTACTGTTCTGGCTGCCTACCTCTTAATGAGAAACAAAAATCAAGATGCTGGAAAAGTTCAACAGGTCTGGTAGCATCTGTGAAGAGAAATCAAAGCCAACATTTTGGGTCTAGTGACCTTTCCTCAACCCCTACTCAGAGCCCTCTTAATGAGATTCAGGACATAATGACTCTCCCATTGTTAATGTTGGCCAGCACTGTTCCATAGGCAAGACAGGTCTAGGCTGATCCTTGGTGGTTTCCATTCTGTGGTAACCTTAACCTCTTTGTATTTCATCAGGCTTTGCTTGCAGATGCAATGTTTAATTTAGAGAGGTCACCCCTCAGCCTCTTCTGTTCCAGGTAATAAAGTCACAGTTTATTCAGCTTCTTCCTATAACTCAAACCCTCCAGTCTCAGTAATATATTTGCAGATTGTGGATGTTCCCATGTGTTTACTGCCCTTGTCCTTCAAGGTGGTAGAGATCATGAGTTTGGAAGGTGCTATCTTAACTTGGACATTTTGCTTTTTCATTGCAGTTCTGTCTCAATCTCTGTAAATACACCGAGGATAAAATGGCACTCAATGACTGATAGGCTGGGGGTGTTTTCCCGGAGCGTCGGAGGTTCAGGGTGACCCTGTAGAGGTTTATAAAATCATGAGGGGCATGGATAGGATAAACAAACAAGGCCTTTTCCTTGGAGTGTGGGAGTCCAGAACTAGAGGGCATGGATTCAGGGTGAGAAGGGAAAAATATAAAAGCGACGTAAGAGGCAACATTTTCACGCAGAGGGTAGTGTGTGTATGGAATGAGCTGCCAGAGGAAATGGTGGAGGCTGATGCAATGACAGCATTTAAAAGGCATCTGGATGGGTGTCCAAATAGGAAGGGTTTGGAGGGAAATGGGCCAAGTACTGGCAAATAAGACTAGATTAGGTTAGAATATCTGGGTGGCATGGACGAGTTGGACTGAAGGGTATTTCCGTGCTGTATATCTCTATGACTCCATGTCTCTACAACTGATGTTGACATCAATTAGTGAGATTAAAATCATTGTAAGGAGGGCAATCCATTCATTTGATAACTTAAATGACTGTCAACAGTAATGTGAGATCTGGAAATATAATGGATTCCATTCCTGAAAAATTGTGCAATACCTCTTTTTTCTATAAAAGAAAACTTGAACAGTTTTGTAGCCTTGTCAATTCCTGTGATTTAATTTGACATTTAATCAATAATTCAAGAACTGCTGTCGCTATTTTCAAGATATAGAAACATATTATCATAAAATGACATTTTGGAGAGAGAGCTTTTCCTCCAGCTTTTAAATTTCTGCTGAACTCAGTCTTCCTAATCAATTTGGTTTGATCCCTGAAATCCTTGCTCTTGGCAGGCACCTATAAATGTTGCTGCTTTGTCCATAGAGTGCATAAAGCTTCTGTCTCAGGCATGTGAGGAATGTGTGTGGAAAGGTCAGGGAAGAGCAAAAGAAATGGAAGTAGGAGTATACTCTCAGTTCCAAATAAGAGTTGTATCAGACTTAAACACTAACTCGGTAAAAACAATGACTGCAGATGCTGAAAACCAAATACTGGATTAGTGGTGCTGGAAGAGCACAGCAGTTCAGGCAGCATCCAACGAGCAGCGAAATCGACGTTTCGGGCAAAAGCCCTTCATGGCTTTTATTCTTGATGAAGGGCTTTTGCCCGAAACGTCGATTTCGCTGCTCGTTGGATGCTGCCTGAACTGCTGTGCTCTTCCAGCACCACTAATCCAGTATTAAACACTAACCCGTCTTCTCTTTCTACAGATGCTACCACACCAGCTGAATTTCTCCAGTATTTTGTCTTTTATTTTGGTAGTATTACCCTCAAGTCTGCTCAATTTTTCAGTACTTCCTGCCCATTCTTTACAGTGATTCTCTGTGATACCAAAAATTGGCAGATCTGCAAAATAGGGAAAGTGCACAGCACAGACAGTGCAACAAATCACTCATCTGACCCTCTTTTCAGAAATTAATGCCAGCAATGATGTTTTAAGAAGGTTTAATTTTAAGTGTTTCATATGTCAAATGTATACAACGTTAAGACTCTGTCTGGAAATTTGCTTGTGGGAGTTTGAAAGCTGTAAATATAGAAATCAGTTGCTTTGCAGCGAAGTCTGCTTTATAACTTGTAATATGCTTTATTGTTTTAAATAAACTAACCCTGATGAGTGATTGATTGCTATATCATTTTCATCAACATGACAGTATCCAACATACTCTGGGCTAGAGAATTCCAAATATTCATAAATTGCAAATGATGAAACTGATCTGAACTTATCTGATAAACCCAAAAATGGATTTCCAAATCAGACTGATATCATCTTGTTTCTAAGTTTGCGAAGTTTCTTTTTCAAACTTACCATTGTAATATTCATCATTTGCTTTCCGTATCTTACAATCAGTCACAAGAGCTGTTCAAGCTGATACACCCCTCCACCCTACAACCCCAATTTATCTAAAAGAATAAAAGAGCAGGGGATAATGGGAATATGAAACAAACATTGAGAATACTTGAAAAACTAGACAAGTCTGCGAGTATCTGTGGAGAGAGAAACAGAGTTAATCTTTTGAGCCCAATACAACTGTTTTTCAGAATGAAGAAAAACTCTGAAGAAAAATCATGCTGTACTTGAAATGTTAATTCTGTTTCTCTCTCCATAGATGTTGCCAAACCTACTAAATTTCTCCAGTATTCTGTGTGTTTATTTTTCCCAACTTACCTGCCTGTTTGCTCATTCATCTTCAATGCACTTGCTTGTCAGAAGTGACACAACTCAACTTGGCACACATTTGTCAATATTTTATTTTCACTTGCCAAAATGATTTTGAGCTATGTATCTGTTGTGAGAGAAGGGTAAGTTGGTGAGGATGAATTCAATTAGGGTTTTCCATGTTTTTGGTTGCCTCATTATCTGTTATAAATCTATTCTCGAAACCTTGTCCTTTAGGGTTTAGGTAATTTAGTCATAGTGGTGTTACCAAGCTACTGGTGGGGATTATTATTAAATATCCCACCTGGAGTAAATTCTTTATCCTTGCCGCAATCAGTGCTTCTTCTAAGAAGTGTTCAATATGGAATAGTATTTATCGATCATTAGCTGGGGAGTGGGGGTGGGGCACTGGCTGGAATCAGCAGGATGTTTCCTTGCCCATGTTGACCTGATACCACAAGATCTCATAGATCTGGAGTCAATGTTGAGGACATTAAGGGCAAGTCCCTTCCAATTGTTTGCCAATGTAGTCTCAGGTCTCATGCGTCTGTGCTGTCTCTGGGATAGGGAATACCCAGGAATGGAGATGCTAGTGTCTGGAATGTTGTCTGTCAGGTATAATTCTGTGAGTACGACTAAATCAATCTGTTACTTATCTAGTTTGTGGGACAGTTCTTCTAACTTTGCCAAAGGCCCTCAGAGGTTAGGCGGCACAGTAGCTCACAGCACTATTTGATCCCAGCCTCGGGTGACGATCTGTGTGGAGTTTGCACATTCTACCGTGTCTACATGATCCTAGGTGCTCTGGTTTCCTCCCACAATCCAAAGATGTGCAGATTAAGTGAATTGGCCATGCTAAATTGCCCATAGTGTTCAGGGATGTGTAGGTTAGGTTCATTAGTCAGGGGTAAATTTAGTGTAATGGGGAGTGGGTTTGGGTGAGATACTCTTCAGAGGGTCAGTGTAGATATGTTGGGCCAAAGGGCCTGTTTCCACACTGTAGAGATTCTATGAATCATTTATGAATCTAAGTTAGAAAGAGATCTTTGCAGAGTTGACAAAGTGTGGTATGTGACATTGTGGTTTCCTGTGCCTAGGTCTGTCTGGTTTCATTCCTCTTTAGTTTTAACTATAGCAGTTTGAGTGGCTTTGAAACATATAGCAAAGTAGTACAGAGGGTAGAGAGCTAAAATACAAATTGAAAGTGCTGGAGAAATCCATCAGGTCTGGCAGCATCTATACAAAAAGAAATAGAGTTAACACTTCATGTCTAATGTGACTCATCTTCAGAAGTCCAGGAGGTTTGCCAATTTTCAACCACATTGCTATGGCTTTGGAGTGTGAACCAGGCAGACTTATCTTCCTGAAGGAGGATTTGTGAAACAAATAAGTTGTCATTACAATTTATGCTGGTTCCACAGTAACAATTAGACTAGCTTTTAGTTCCCCGTTAAGTACCTAAATTTAAATTTGATAGCTGCCATTTGAACGCCCATCCCCAGAACCTGGGTCTGAAGATTGTTAGTCCAATGACATTGCCTCTATGCCACCATCTCCAATTGTAGCAGAGGCCTATGCATGTATCACACTGCTAGCTCAGCATGGAGTGAAACAGTGTTTAGTCACCTAACATGCTGTGTCTAACCTTCTGTTCTTAAAGGCAGTCTGACCTCTTAAAGGAATGCCACACTGAATAAGGAGAAAGACAAGAGATTTCTGCTAAGTACTATTACTGGAACAACTAGAATAAGAGCATATCAATTAAACACAGTGTAACACAATCATTCATGTTCTTTCCTGTTTCTAGCAGAAGATGATATTAAATAGAAGGGAGCAGAGCAAAATTTGAGATGGACAAGAAACACCTTGCATAGAAGAGAGATTTTGTCTATTTAATGAACTGGTTGCACTCTGTGTTATTTAGCATTTGGGGGGGGCACAGTGGCTCAGTGGTTAGCAGTACTGCCTCACAGCAACAGGGTCCCAGGTTTGATTCCAGCCTCGGGTGACTGCCTGTGTGGAGTTTGCACATTCTCTCTGTGTCTCCAGTTTCCTCCCACAATCCAAAGATGTACAGGGTAGGTGAATTGACAATGCTAAGTTGCCCGTAGTGTTAGGTGCATTAGTTAGAGGGAAATGGGGCTGGGTGAGTTACTCTTCGGAGGGTCAGTGTAGACTGGTTGGGCCGAAGGGCCTGTTTCCTCACTGTAGGGAATCTAATCACTGATTATCGTTTCTTGCTTTACCTCCTTTCTCAGATCCCAGCATTCCTGAAGATGACATCTGAATGATGCTGTTGCCATGACGTATATGACTCAGGATTCTGTTCTGCAGATTGGAGAGATAGCTATCCTTGACACTGTATACGACCTATAATAATTTCCTCTTACCTTGGAGTGACTGGTGCCTGACACGAATAAATTCTGCAAACTATTTCATTCCCACTATTTTATATGCCACTGTTCTGTGTAAGTACATCTCTGAAGCATCGAGACTATCTATGGTTTCTTCACAATCCAGTGTACATGATGATTGTCCTTCTATGGGAAGGATGTTATTAAACTTGAGAGCATGCAGAAAAGATTTACAAGGATGTTGCCGGGACTGGAGGGTTTGAGTTAAAGGGAGAGGCCAATTAGGCTAATGCTTTTTTCCCTATTTGGAACTATTGGGTGACCTGATAAAGTTTTATAAAATCATGAGGGGCATGGATAGGGTGAATCGTCGAAGTCCTTTTTCTGAGTAGGGGAGTCTAAGCCTAAAAGGCATAGGCTTAAAGTGACAGTGGAAAGATTTTAAAAGGACCTGAGGCATAATTTATTCATGCAGAGGGTGGAGCATGTATGGCACAAGCTGCCAGAGGAAGTGGTGGAGGCTGGTACAAATACAGCATTTAAAAGGCACCTGAATGAACATATCAATTAGTAAGGGTTCAGAGGGATATGGGCCAAATGCTGGCAAATGGGACTAAGTCAGATTGGGATGTCTGGTCAACATGAACGGGTTGGACCGAAGAGTCTGTTTCCATGTGTATGACTTGATGATTATTGAAATTATGGATATACATCATCATTCTCATTGTTTGAAATTTGGCAAGATGTGTAAGCTGAAGACAGGGTCATCAGTGTCATCATGGATGAGAGAGAGAGAGAAAAACTGACACTACACTTGTCTTAAAGGTTGTATTAGGCTGGAAGTGGCACACAGTGCACTAGGCAGAGTAATTTACAACCCAGCAATGTGCAATAAATGGTTTGTGTGTCAGCTGACCTGGACAGGGGAGCAGTGGGATCTACTATAGGGGAGCTCAAATGAGGACTTCAATGGGGCAGTTTATCGGTGATGTTCTGAACATAGGGCAACTGCTGTGCTATAGGTGCCAATAAATCAGAATCGGAGCAATTACAGTTGGCTACCTACATGTATTTGTGTAGTGAGACATGGAAGCCTATTGTACAACAATTCATCAATATCAGACAACCTGCAACTGGTGTGAAGTTAATTTGAACAGCAATATGGGTAATGGTGACCAGACAGCACATTATACCCACTCCCCAGTTTCCATTTGCATTGGCATTTGTTAAAAAGACAACTTGTGTGGGCGTAGGCCAATTTGTTCATTCTCGAACATAGCTTCTGTGCTGCAGTGTAACTCAAATTGCATTCCAATTATTTTCCATTGCAAAACATTTCAGTAAAGTCTATTGCAAACATATCAACATGCCAACCAGCTGGGAAACAATAAAGTCAGTAATTGGCTTCAACTGTTCAGAACAGCCAGTCATCAATGAATTTAACAAAATGGAGAAACAGAATGACACTGATAAACTCTCCATATTTGAATATTACTCAACAAACTGCAGAGGCTCTCTTAAATGTTTTTATTGTGGACGATTACTAGTAGACTGAAGTTTTTTTTTGAGTGTGTCACATTCATACAATATTAACCACCATTTCACATCCCCATCTGTGCACTGACAGCATGGCCCACAGTAACAGATGGTTGTGCATAAGAATCAAAAATGGCAGCAGAACACAAAGACCGCCCATATTTTTCAACCTATTTTTGAGACAATTTTTAAAGGTGCAAATGATAGCATTCAAAAATTAGTTTTCACTTCTAAAAGCACTTATGTTTGTTTAAGTTAGTTCTTCATAGTTTCAAACATCTTTAACTCTCCTCTCAAAGTTTCTTAAATAATCACTCATCTCTTGTCACAAGTCTCTCATAATGAAATGATATATCATCAGTATAAACAGCAGAGGTAACTGCACATGCACAAAACAAAAAAAATTGATTTAACAATCTCGATATTTCACATTAACTATTTCAAAACATAAAATGGATCCCCATCTCAAACAAGTATTTTGTTTTGTAAAATATAAGGGGTAAAGGACTCTCAATGGAATGTAGCACTGATAGCCGCGTTTCTGGTACCGAGACTGGATCTAATGTAATGAGAGGTACGTCAGGTTCCAAGCGATTGATTTTGATAGCGGAATATCTAGTCAAAGACACAGACAGATGATTCTGTGGACAACAGCAGGACATCAGAATGGTGCATTGCCTCCCTTGTGCCAAGGATCAAGGATATTTTGAGAAAGTACAGAATGTTCTCAAAAGGTCGTTGTACACATTGGAGCTAATGACATAGGAAGAGAAAAGGACAAGATTCTGAGGAGAGAATGCAAGAAGTTAGGCAGGAATCTTAAAAGAAGGTTCTCAAGGATAATAATGTCTGGATTAGTCCCGGTAACACACCTCTCACAGACATATATCCCTTTACACTCACACACATGCATATACACAAACTCTCTCACACACACCCTTCCCCTGCACACACACACGCACACACATATATATATAAATTTGTGGGGCAAATTTGTGCTTGCAGAATTACACTTTATTTTGCTCAAAAACTGCATGAATTCATGCAAGATGCTGTACATCCCTTATTTAGCAATAGAATCAGACTCAACATTGGGACACAGACAGATAGACTTTAACATCTTCAATGCATTGTCTGAGCTGACATGGCACATGTTCACTTGAGAATGTAACTTTAAAAAAAAGTTCTGGTATACATATAAAAGAACTGAAACCAACATAGTCATTCTAAAAGGTAAGAGACTTAACAAACAATTCAGGTCTTTTTCAGTATATCACTTCAGTTGCATCACACTGTAAACTTCTGTTCTAAATTCTGTGTCTTATGATCTTATACTCCACAACCACCTGATGAAAGAGCAGCACTCCAAAAGCTAGTGCTTCCAAATAAACCCGTTGGACTACAACCTGGTGTTGAGTGATTTTTAACTTTGTACATCCCAGTCCAACACCAGCACCTGCAAATCGAGAGTAGGTATAGGAGGATAGAGCAGATGAATGCATGGCTGAGGAGTTGGTGAAGAGGAAATGACCACATTTTTGGATTGCTCGAAACTCTTCTGGGGTAGAAGTGATCTGTATAATAAGGGCCATTACACTTGAATTGGAAGGGGATAAATCTACTTGTGGCTGGATTTGCTAGAGCTGCTTGGGAGGATTTAAGCTAATAAGGTCGAGGGAGTGGGCAAAGGGAGATAGTGAGGAAAGAGGTCAGTCTGAGACTAGTGCAGTTGGGAAAAGCAGAAAAACAAACAATCAGAGCAGGCGGGAATAAAGCAGAGAAGGAGATAGGACTGATAAACTAAATTGCATTTATTTCAGTGCAAGAGAACTAGCAGGTAAGGCAGGTGAACTCAGGGCATGGTTGAAAACATGGGATAGGGATGTTTTTTGAGGAAGTAACAAAGAGGATTGATGAGTGCAAAGCAGTGGACATGATCTATATGGACTTCAGTAAGGCGTTTGACAAGGTTCTTCATGGTCGACTGTTAGCAAGGTTAGATCACATGGAATACAGGGAGAACTAGCCATTTGGATACAGAACCTGCTCAAAGGTTGAAGACAAAGGGCAGTGTTTAAGGGTTGTTTTTCAGACTGGAGGCCTGTGACCAGCAGTATGCCACAAGGCTTGGGGTTGGGTCCATTAATTTTCATCATTTATATGAGTGATTTGGATGTGAACAAAGGAGATGTGATCAGATTCTCTATAGAGTGGAAACAAGTGCTTCAGCCCAACAAGTTCATACCGACCCTTTGCATAGTAACCCGCCCAGACTCATTTCCCCCTGACGAATGCACCTAACACTATGGGCAATTTAACACGGTCAATTCATGTGGCCTGCGCATCCTTTGGAATCTGGGAGGAAACTGGAACACCTGGAGGAAAGCCATGCAGACATGGGGGGAATGATCAAGCTCCACACAGACAGTCACCTGAGGCAGCAACTAAACCTGGGTCCCTTGTGCTGTGAGACAGCAGTGCTAACCACTGAGCCACTGTGCAGGCCTGGCACGGGGATTCGTATGGTTCGTATTTTTTCAGATGACACCAAAATTGGAGGTGGACAGCAAAGAAGGTTACCTCAGAATACAACAGGATCTTGATCAGATGGGTCAATGGGCCAAGGAGTGGCAGATGGAGTTTAAGTTTGATAAATGTGAGGTGCTGCATTTTGGAAAGACAAATGAATGCAGGAATCATGCACTTAATGGAAAGATCCTGGGGACTGTTGCCAAGCAAAAGAGACCTTGGAGTGCATGTACATAGTTCTGCAAAAGTGGAATCCCTAGTAGATAGGAGAGTGAAAACAGTTCTTGGTATGCTTGTCTTTATGGGTCAGTGTGTGTAATATAGGATTTTGGAGGTCAGGTTGCAGCTATACAGGATACTGATTAGGCCACTTCCAGATTTTGTATGCAATTCTGGTCTCCCTGCTACAGGAAGGTCAATGCGAAACTTGAAAGGGTTCAGAAAAGATTTACAAGGATGTTGTCAGGGTTGGAGGATTTGAGCTATAAGGAGAGGATGAATAGGCTGGGGCTGTTTTCCCTGGAGCGTCAGAGGCTGAGAGGTGACCTTACAGAAGTTTAGAACATCATGAGGAGCATGGATAGGGTGAATACACAAGGTAATTTACCAGAGTAAGGTATCTAAAACCAGACAGCGTAGATTTAAGCTAAGAGGGGAAAGATTTAAAAGGGACCTAAGGGGTAACATTTTCAGTAAGGGTGGTGCATGTATGGAATGATCTGCTAGAGAACATGGTAGAGGCTGATACAATTACAACATCTAAAGGGCATCTGAATTGGTATATGTATAGGAATGGTTCAGAGGAATATGGGTCATGTGCTGGCAAATGGGACTAGATTAATTTAGGATATCTGACCAGCATGGACCGGTTGGACCAAAGTGTCTGCTTCCATGCTGTACATCTCTTATGACTCTATCTAAACTGACCCAGATTAAATTGCTTTGAACTCTGTAACCACTCATTATTTTTCAAAAACTTGTAGTTTCAACATCTGAATTGCTTTAGTTGTAACTTACCATAAATAAAACATGTTTAAAATCTTATTTGTAAACAATCACATTTGTGAGTAATCACATTGAAATTCCTCCATAGAAACTTTCTAAAAAAAACAACTTTATCATACCGAGAATACTGAAAACTGAAAGTTAGTCTAAAATATCAGACAATCCATTAATTTAATTTCATATATTTTACAGATACGAAATGAAAATAAACCATTCAGCCAAAAGTTATAATATCTTATAAAAGTTAAATGTATTTGTACAGTGCTCCAGTTAATAGCTGCTCAGTATATCACAGTATTAAGAATTGCATTGAGCTAATGATCTTTCAGCATGTAGTTATCATTTGCAAAAGGAATAGTTTTCAGGCCACAGTCAAACTCATCTGTGAGCCCTACATTTGTTGTGCTTCCTTGGTTCTCCAACAAGTCCATGGATCAGAGCAGATCACGTCTTGATAGTGAAAACCTGATACTATAATCATTTAACAAGCTGTTCATTTCGTCTTTTTGGCAATCATGGCTGATGTCATGCTCCTGCTCAGTGCTCTCTCATGTGTATTAAGTCAACACTGACATCTGCACAGTGAGATGCCAGTTTGGGATATCTTGAGTTCTGGGAGTCTGCACATACATTGTCTCTGTGACTGTTTTTACCTTGTCACTAAATAAGGCTATTCAACACCTGTAACACTTCTTTATTTACATTAATACAGCTCTGTTGTGTAGTGTCTAAGACCTCTCTGTTTACATGATCATACGGAGAAGTTTATAGATTCATATAGCGCAGAAAAGGCCTTTCAGCCCATCAAATCTACACTGACAATAACTGCCACTAAAGTAGCACTAATCCCCATTTTGTGCACTTGTCCCATCTCATTGAATTATGTGTACTTCAAGTGGTCATCTGAATATCTTTTAAAGGTTGTAAGGTTTGTGGACTCCATTACCTTCCCAGGCAGTCCATTCCACATTCCCACCATCTTGTTTTTCCCAAATCGTCGCTGAATCAACTGGCCTTTACCCTAAAACTACCATCGTGATTGACCCCTCAACCAAGAGGAACAGTTGTTCTCTATTCACCCTATCTATATCTCTTGGAATATTATACACTTTGATAATGACCCCTTTGGTCCTCTCTGCTATAAAAAAAAACACAATCAAGTTGATCTAGTCTATCCTTCTAGCTCATTTTCTCCATCCCAGGCAACATTCTGGTGAACCTCTTCTGTATCTTCTCCCATGCTATCACATCCTTCCAATAGTGAGGTGACCAGAACTGCCTGCAATACTCCAGTTGTGGCTCTGTACAGCTCCAACATTACTTCCTTGTTCTTATACTTCATGCCATGACTGATGAAAGCAAATGTCCCACACGCATTCTTAACTGTCCTATTCTGGTGCTTTCACTCCAACTGTGATAAATGAAATCTTAACATACAAAACACATTATACCACACCTTTATCCAAGTCCTCCTAATTATCTATCTATTTGGTCTACATTATTCCTATAATTTACTTTTAGTTACATACGTATGTTTACATACGTAGTTTAGTTTCATGAATAATCCATAGGACACTAATGCCTCCAATCATCCCAATTAAAATTTAAATCTCATAATGGAGATGATCTGAAATTCTGACTGGATGTCTTAATCTAGTTTGTCGGAGTTCAACACTGGGTTGATATTGCTGTACTGTTTCTGGGATAATTGTACCACTCTGTACACTATCTGATGTGGTATATCTTTTGATAATGATAATCAGTCTCAGTTTTTGGCTTGAGTAAGTTCAATATCTTCCTCTACCTCCTGCACATCTATTCATGTTGATTAACAATAAGATCTTGGATAATCTCTTTGTCTGTTGAATCATAGTCAGCGAAATGATGACAATGCCTTCTAACTGCCCATTCTTTAACAACATTTCTGACCCTTGCTTTAAGTTTGACAGAGTCTTTATTTATGTTTTGAGCTGTACCAATTTTGCTGCTTTTGTGCTGTCGCTATTTGGTTTTCCTTCTTACTGACTTGAGGACTTGTGCTTGGTTTGTGATTGTGTTCTAGAATTAGTACATCATTTTTAACCTCCTTCCCTTTAACAATCCCATGGGAGTATATACATTATTCAGTGATGGAACTGATTAGATTTAATTGCCATAAAATAAAACAAAGAACTGCAGATGTTGGCGATCTGAAACAAACAACAATAGAAATTGCTGGAAAATGTCAGCAAGTCTGGCAGCATCTATGAAGAAAAACCAGAGTTAACATTTTGAGTCCAATGACTCTTGTTCAGAATTGCTGGAGACCAAATAGTACTTGCATGAAAGAAAACAGCCAAGCATTTGTCATTTCAGTCTGGACATATTAGTGACATTGAGTATGGTGATATCATGATATGTAAAGGTGGAAGGAGTCAAGAGTTGTAAAGTAAATAAATGTAGTTTTGAAGACTGACCAGAAATCACAGGAAAGCTCAAATTATAGCTGAGGGCACAACATAAATGGGAAAAGACCCGAAGATGTTGGTTTTTATTTTACTGAAAACTTTGGAGCTCCTAATTAAGTGGTGGTGAACGACCTTGCTTTACATGGGAAAGCTGAACGCATGTGTGAAATTAATAGGATAGATTTAATTAAATTGAACTCCCAGAGCAAAGGTTCAATTTATTAAGATGAATGAGAAATAGTTCTAGCTAGGCTTCTTTGACTTTTGCACTTGAAATCATGACTAACATTTCTGGCATACAAACCTCAGAGGAAGGAATTGGAATTCCGATGATGTATTCCAGCATTATTGAGAGGAAAATATTGCTGTTAAACTATTAAATGGCTCATAAGGATGGCAGAAATCTTTCAAAGGGACATAATGGGGACACTAGCTAGACAGAGAAAGCTATACCATGGCAATGCAGTGGAGGAGAACAGAATGGATAACAACATAGAGGATAATAGTAACTTTTTATTGGATTCTACCTCAGTGTCTGAATCAAAGGGAATTCAGCCAATTACAGCTGCTCCAGGAAGACATCACAGTATCAACAGTTTGTGTGCAGAATATCTTCAGAATCAGAACACCATTTGAGACAGTCCATGACTTATGCTCTTACCACATGTTTAGTTCTTATGTGGCCAAAATGCTTTAAAAGGAACACTGTACAGAGTCAGAGTGCTGAATTTTGTTAAAACTTGGTTAAGAGTCAATTTCAGGGAGTTGAATAGAGGTTTCCCTCTGTGAGTTTTCTCATAGTATTCTCTGCATCTTGGCTTATTAGCTATGCACCACACTTCTATGGTGCCTCACTTGTGCTGTCATAGGATTCACATAGCCAGCTTCACAGTTCCTGTGTTTGAAGAATATATCCCAGAGATTGCTGACCAAGAGAAGTTAGCTCCCTATTTCACTGAAATGAACCTGGAGGTCCTGGTATATGGGATGGTGTGGACAGAGGCAGCCCTCCTTCCTCAGGATCACCAGAGGAGCTCAGCACCTGACCCTGCCAGCTAAAATTGCCAGCTGGGTCAGTGCAGTGTCCATGGTCCAAAGGAATGCCCAGCAGTAATGCAAGATGGTCAATGACCTACTCCACATCTTGAGGGTAAGTGCTGTCATCATCTTTCTGATACTTCATACTCTCTATATCTATTCTAATGTACCCATCTCCCACCAAGGCCCATGCAATACCATCATGATGATTGCTCGTAACAGCTTCCTTAACTTGGCCTTAATGGGTGAGGATAGAGGCCATTCATGTGTGACATTGAAACCTCTATGCCCCAGCAACCAAGTAAGAGTCATTGTCAAGTACTGTACCACTCTCCCATTATTAGCACTGTGAATGTATTCTTACAAGAGCCACACGTCTACCCCCACTTCCCAAATCATTCTCTCTTTTGTTAAAATGTGACAGACATTTCCTTGTCCACGTTATAAGAAGAAGCCACGAGTCCCTCAGTGGAAGCCCTAGCATGGCTGCCTCTTGCGCCGTCCATCAGCTCGGACTGACCCCTCAGAGATATGTCAGATAGATTAGAAGTGGGAGCACATTCTGATGTGCACATGACTGCCATGTTTCCACAGCTGGCCAAGGAAGAAATGCCCCTGCCAGGAACTGGACACCTGCTCAACCTGAGGAAGGAGAGGATGCTATTGCTGTCACTCATGAATAACTTAATCCAAATGCACAGACAAACACGGAAAGAAGGTTTGTTGAAGTCACTGTGCAAACTGACTCAAAGGATGGACAACTCCATTAATGCTATTTTGTACCCTGCTACCGCTGGCATGTGAGGGCTGGCTGCATCTATGGACAGTTGCTGTGATACAGCCCCAAATGGCTGACATCTCAGCTTGCAATTTCGCACAAGTATCTGAATGCTGTAGTGCAAAGTCAGATGCATGTCCTGGAAAGTCAGCTTGCACTTCTGAATGCTCACAGGTTTGCCATCATGACTGCCCCTTACAGTGTTCAGAATGCCTTCCAGTGACACTTCAACAAATGGAGAGGATTGCTGTGGCATCACCTGGGCTGTATCACTAATTCCAAGGAGCTGTCCGCTGATACTGACGTTTGCTCTCCCAGCACTGCCACTCCTACAGTATGCTTGTTGTTCCCTGCCAGCCAAACAGCCTAGATTGTTAGAACTCCTGATCTGGGAACCAGGGCTGTTCAAGGTCATCAGCCAGCACCACCTTCTGTTCTCTCCACTCAGCAGCCTTTCAGCGACCACAGTCCAGCCTCCAGGGACGTACTGTGTAGGAACTCCAAACCAGGCAAAAGCAAACAGAAGACAGTCACTAAGACAATCATGAACTGTTAATTTGCCAAATGGTAAAATTTCATTCATAAATTTAGCTTCGGATTTTTAAAATTGCCTTATATCTTTGCAGTGTGAGTGATCAGAAACTGACAAGGTCAATAGCAAAAGGAAAATCAAGCGGAAAATTGGTAGTTAATGGTCAAATTAGAATTTCTGTCATTGGCACTGAACTTGCTCGGCTCTTCATTAATAGTTGAGGGAGGAAAAAGCAATCTTGGATTCGTCTTATTCCTCTACCTCCTTCTCCTTCTTGTGCGACTGCTCCAAAATAACAAGTGGTAAGGTATATCACTCTTAATAAGGTAAAAACAATGACTGCAGATGCTGAAAACCAAATACTGGATTAGTGGTGCTGGAAGAGCACAGCAGTTCAGGCAGCATCCAACGAGCAGCGAAATCGACGTTTCGGGCAAAAGATGAAGGGCTTTTGCCCGAAACGTCAATTTCGCTGCTTGTTGGATGCTGCCTGAACTGCTGTGCTCTTCCAGCACCACTAATCCAGTACATCACTCTTAATGTCAAGGTCATGCAGAATGCAGTGAACTATCTCAATTCTTGAAATCTGATCTGCAGAGCAGTGCAGAGCTATATAAAGCGATCTTCAGACAATGGAAGCATTGGTTCAGAAAGCCAGTGGACTTCAAAAGATTTTGTGTACCAACATGGCTCCCAATATGTACATGTTGCAGATCGAGTATTAACAATGTCATCAGCACAGAGCAAGTGCCATCCAATCGTCACCATTCATGAATGTATGACTATTACTAGATTTTTCATAATGGATCAAATGTAGATGGTACAATGGACTGCAATGAAATGAAGACATTATGACTGCTGTAAGCATATCAAGCGTTCATCTTCATGATTCTCTGCCTATAGTTGCACAATGGCTGAATGTTGAGGGAGTGGAATTCTTTCAGAACCAGAATCCCAGATTGTTAGGGTACAGAAGAAAATTATTCAGCCCATTATGCCTGTACCAACTCTTCAAATGAGCATTTTAACTCAGTTCCATTCTCCTGCCTTTTCCCTGTTTTGCTTTGAATTATCGTCTAATATCCTCATGTATGCCTCAAATGAACTTGCCATCAACAAATGTCCAGACAGTGCATTCCAGACTCGACCAAGGTACTGTATGAAAATTAATCTGCTTCTTTTGCCAATCACTTTAAATCCATGCCCTCTCATTCACAATCCTTTTGCAAGCAGGAAATATTTCTCCCTGTCTATTCTGTCCAGCCCTTCCATGATTTTGAAAACCTCTGTCGGACTTTCTCTTTGTCTCCAACTCTCCAAGGGGGAAATTTCAATTGTGTATAGGGCAGAGGTCATGTGTAGTGTCCACAATGTGATGTGCATACAGTTGCACCTTGCAGCAGAAGGATGTTACCAATCTTACCAGATAAATGCACCATCTCTGCCTCCTGATAAGTCTGTCCATGGAGCTTTTTCAAGTAATTAAGGGTCTATGTGTGCTTGTGATTTTATTTTCATCAAATGGTTCCAAGTCAGGCCAACAGAATGAGGATCTGCATGTGTTATCTCGGATGAAATAATAGAACAGATGGTTGTTAGGCTAAAACAAAGACCAAGATTGACAGAGGCTTTGGAGAGAGAAAAAAAGGAATATTTAGAAACTAGGATGTCTTTTCCATTTAAGGAAAACAGCAAATTAAGTTAGAGTTAAGTAAAGCCTGATTATCAGAATACTCTCAGAGGGGAAGCGAACATGATGCAAAATACAAGGAGTCCAGTTACTCAGAATTAGGCTGTGTCAGTCAGATTGCATATCAATTTACTGTTCAACTGTCAACAGACATTAGCTCAATTTTTTTTGTGATTTACAATCACCTTAATAAATAAATATTGGGGGAAGAAATGTATTCCTGTCCCAAATAGTATGAATCAAAAAACCTTACAAATCTGATGCTATTTCAATTCATCCTACATATTTTAAAATAGAGGCCTAGTACAACCAGTACTCACATTTACAGTTATTATTGGTCATTTGCTGTATTTCCTCTGAGGCAGCTCTGTGTCTTGTTGAGCAACACAGGTTTACATTGATCCATTAGGCAGGCAGCACTCTAGGACACTCCCAGTACGATCTGTGCAATGTTCTTCATTTTAGGTCTAATGCAATGTAGCAGGTAAGCCTGCAAATGAGTGTCTTTCTCTGTATACTTTTGAACAAGTCTGTAAGTATTACAGACCAAAACTAATATAATCATCATACAGTCAAGGATGACAATGCTTTTGGTGGGGAGTTATGACAATTGCTGACTCTTACAGGTGATTTATTATTCATTGCATCTTCAGATGTAAGCTGAAAAACAATGTCATCAACAAATGCTAGATTTATGTTTGAAAATGTTACAGCTAAAAACATGAATAAATGTTTTGGTCCATTTCAATTGGTTCTGAGTGGAAAATGTTCAGTTCAAATATTATTTGTGAAATTTTATACATATGTTACTAGGAAAGAAGTTAAAGCACAAATATTTTTATCTAACTTAAGCCATCATTTTAAAAAAGCCTGGAACCTTTAATGATATTGGTAAGACATCTTATATGCTGCTCCTCAATGTTGTCAGATTATATGCAGTTTTTATTATGTATTATGTATGATGTTGGATCAGATATGGCATAGATAATTAGCAAGTTGTAGAGTAAATAGAGAAAATATCCTATTGTTATGTACTTGCTTTTCTCTCTCTTTCTTTCATTCTTGCTGTCTTTAAGATGATGCCACATTTCTTGAAGAGAATTTTAATCTCAAACAGTGCATGAAGGGGTATAATCTGCCAAAGTATCAGTAAAAATATCAGTGCATCAAGATACCATCTCCAATCTGTTGACTTCTGCAAATATCCAAAATGTGATAGCAGGTTACACAAACCCAGGGTGGGAGAAGCAACTTTTCTCTGTGTATACATTAGTCACTCAACTGGAAAGATAGCTCACCTGCCTTTCAAATTTAACAGCACATCCATTGATTTCTTGGGCTCCCAACAACTCACAGGTAAGGAGAGACCTCTGCTTTAACTGTGGGAGCTAAATCAAAATCAAACTCATGGAAATCCTGTAAAAATACTCAATGCTCACATCTGCTTTCTTACTTGCATGTATTAAAATGACATTCATAACCCATATATTGGTAAACTTCCTCTGAACCATCTCCAACACGTATAAAATTCATCTCAAATGAGGAGACCAAAATTGCACACACTATGCAAGATATTGTCTCACCAGTACTCTGTATAAGTGAAGCATAACATCCTTCCTTTATTGTCATTTTTTTCTCAGAATTATGGGTAACATTCCATAAGAATAGATCTGGGCTATTTGGCCCTTCAAGTCTGCTCCACCATTCAAAATGAACGTGGTGATTATCCAACTCAGTACCCTGTTCCTTCTTTCTCCCCAAACCTTTGATCCCATCAGCTCTAAAAACTATTCCTTCTTGAAAACATTGAATGTTTTGACCTATACAATGTTCTGTGTGGTGAATTCTACAGGATCATCATTCTCTGGGTGAATAAATTTCTCCCCTACTCAGTCCTGAACAAGTCTTGGACACCCCAGTCATCAGGAACATCCTTCCCACATTTACCCTCCATAGTCCTGTTAGAATTGTATAGGTTTCTCTGAAATCTCCCCTCATTCTTTGGACTGATCCAGATCCTCTTTATAAGTAAGTCTTACCACATTAGGAATCAATCTGGCAAACCTTTGTTGCACTCCCTCCATAGCCAGAACATCCTTCTTCTGATGAGGAGACCACAACTACAGACATTTCTAAGTTAAATCATTAACATCTATTTGGAATAGCTGTGGTCCTAACACTTATCCCTGCGGTATGCCAAACGCCGCTTAGAAAATTACCCATCCATTCCTGCCTGCCAAGTAGTTCTCTATCCATGTCAGCATTAACTGAAGAAGGGTCACTGGACCTGAAGCGTTAACTCTGCTTTATCTCCACAGATGCTGCAGGACCTGCTGAATTTCTCCAGCAATTTCTGTTTCTAACTCTGCCTGATCTTGTCACTGTTTTCTAAGAGCTCTGTTGTTAAATCTTTTACAATAGACTCACGCATTTTCCCTATTACTGATGTCAGGCTGACCAGTTTATAATTCACTTTTTTTGTCTCTACATCTTTCTTTAAATAGTTGTCTTATATTAACATCCCTCTGACTTGAAGGAAGTGTGCCAGAGACTTTCGGATCTTGAAGATTCTATCCCATCAATTCACCCAAAACTATTTCCATGCCAATACTGATTTCCTTCAGTTCCTGAACAGGCTAGTCCTGTACTGTGCAACTCCTGTAGCTTCAACAATTGTATAGACATTCAGTTCAAGTCCCTGCTCTGATATTGAGCAACTAATAAAATCATAGAGGCCATAAGACTATACTACATACGAGCAGAAATTAAGCCATTCAGTCCATTGAGTCTGCTCTGCTACTCAATCATGGCTGTTAGGTTTCTCAACCCCATTCTCCCACTTTCTCTCCATAACCCTTGATCCCCTTGACAATTGAGAATCTATCTATCTCCATCTTAAAAATACTCAATGATCTGGCCTCCACAGCCTTCTGTGGCAATGAATTCCATAGATTCACCACTCTCTGACTGAAGAAGTTTCTCCTTATCTCCATTCTAAAAGGTCTCCCCTTTACTCTAAGGCTATGTCTTCATGTCTTAGTCCCACCTACCAATAGAAACATCTTCCCAACATCTACTCTGCCCGGGGTATTCAGTAGTCTGTATGTTTCAATTAATTAGATTTCCACCTCCAACCCCCCCCCCCCCCTCCCCCGGCCCCATCCTTCTAAACTCCATTGAGTATAGACCCAGAGTCCTCAAACATTCCACATATGTTAAGTTTTTCACTTCTGGGCCCATTCACATGAACCTCCTCTGAACACACTCCAAGGCCAGTAAATCTTTCCTGATATATGTGGCTCAAAACTGTGAACAATGCTTCAAAAGTGGGCTGACAAGAGCCTTATAGAGCCTCAGAAGTATATTCCTGCTTTTACATTCAAGTCCTCTCAAAATAAATGCCATCATTGTATTTGCCTTCCTAACTACTGACTCAACCTGCAAGTTTACCTTGAGAGAATCCTAGACTAGAACTCCCAAGTCTCTTTGCACCTCAGACTTCTGAATTTTCTCCCCATTTAGAAAATAAACGATGACTCTATTCTTGCTACCAAAGTGCATGACCTCACACTATCCCACATTGTACTCCATCTGCCACTTCTTTGCCCACTATCCTAAATTGTTCAAATTCTTCTGCAGCCTCCCCGCCTCCTCAATGCTACCTGTCCCTCTACCTATTTTTTGTATCATCTGCAAACACAGCCAGAATGTACTCAGCTACTTCATTTAGTTTATTAATTATAAAGTGAAAAGTTGTGGTCCCAACACTGAGCCTTGCGGAACATCACTTGTCACTGGCTGCCATCCTTTTATCCCCGCTCTTTGCTTTCTGCTAGACAGCCAAGCTTTTGTCCATGCTAGCACCTTGCTTCTGACACCATGGATCCTTAGCTTACTCAGTAGCCTCCTGTGCGGCACTTTCTCAAAGGCTTTCTTGAAGTACAGATAGATTACATCTATTGGCTCTCCTTGGTTTAACCTGCTCATTATTTCCTCAAAGAATTCCAGCAGATTTGTCAGGCATGATCTTCCCTTCATGAAACCATGCTGACTATGCCCTATTTTTACCATATACTCCCAAATATTCAGAAATCTCATCCTTCACAATGGATTCCAGAATCTTACCCACAACCAAGATTAGGCTAATCAGTCTGCAATTCTCCATCTTTTGCCTTACTCCCCTTTTAAACAAGAATGTCACATTAATGATTTTCCAGTCCTCTGGGACTCTCCCTGATTCTAGTTTTTCCTGAAAGATCACCATTAACGCCTCCACTATCTCTTCAGCTATCTCCCTTAGAACTCTGGGGTGTAGTCCATCTGGTCCAGGTGATTTATCCACTTTCAGGCCATTCAGTTTTTCCAGCTATTTCTCCTTGGTGGCCCCCTCACTCTCTTGAAGTTTTGGGATGTTACTTGTATCTTCCAACATGAAGACTGGTGCAAAGCAATTATTCAATTTCTTAGCCATTACCTTGTTCCCCACTATTATCTCTCCAGTGTCATTTTCTAGCTGCCCAATATCCACTTTTGCCTCTCTTTTGCCCTTTTAATGTCTAAAGCAATTCTTCCAGTCATAGAGGTTTACAGCATTGAAACAGATCTTTTGGCCCAACTTGCCCATGCTGCCCAGTTTTCACGACCAAACTTGTCCCATTTGCTTGTGTATGGTCCCTATCCCTCCATGCCCATCCCATCCATGTATCTATCCAAATTTTTTTCTTAAATGATGAAATGGTTCTGGCCCCCACCCCTACCTCTGGCGGCCCATTCCAACTCCTTCTGGAGGTCCTAAAATGCATTTAGAAAAGTGCAGCATGATGTGAAAAAAGTCAGCACGTTTCTTTCAAAAGGGAAATCCTATTTGATCAATTTGAATTTTTTGTGGATGCAACTATTGGATAGACAAAGGAGAACCCAATAGCTGGAGTATACCTGTGATTTCTAAAAGTGTTTGATACAGTGACATGCAAAATGATAATGTATGAAATAAGGACTCATGGATTTCATGGTAATAGAGGATTGGTAACTGGACAAGCAAAAGAGAGCAAGCACAAATGAGGCATATTCAGTGGTGGGCTCTAACTAGTGAAATGTTACAGTGGGGCCTTAGCTATTTACAATCTATATTAATGACTCGGTTGAAGAGAGAAAGAAAGCAATGTACCTAAGTTGGCTGGTGATGCAAAGTTTGGTATGAATACAAGATGAGAGGTGGTTGCAAAGAAGGTGCAATGAAATGTAGAGAGTTGGTGGAATAGGCGAAACAAAGTTGAGTATAATGTCAGGAGGTATGGGGTTGAAAGAGTAGAAAACTAGAATATTTTTCAAGAGTCACAAAACTTACAAATTTTGAGGTACAAACATTGGGTTATACGCAAGTAGAATAAAGGTCATCCCAAAGGATGACAGGGTTGCCCTCTCATAAGAAAGAGACAACTGTTGGTCAGTTTTACCCAAGGGTCACAATGCCTTAGTTGAGGGGAGAGGTTGGGAAGGAAAGTCCTTTGTGATAAACTCAGCTGGTGTAGGAATTGAACCTGAGCTGTTGGCATCACCCTGCATAACAAACCAGCCACGTACAAGTAAAGCAAGAAGTTACCATAAATATACAGTAAGTAAATAGGAAGACAAATAGCGAGTTGGGCTTTGTTGTAAGGGGATGGAAATTCAGGAATAAATATGTCTTGCTACATTTGTAAGAACACAACTAGAATACTCCGTGAAATTTTGCTCTCCAGGAAGGATATACTTGTCTTGGAGGAAGCATGGCCTATTCCCTGGGATGAGAGGATTGTACTATGATGAGACAATGGTAAATTGGCTTTGTTTCGAAGTCTAAAGTTTCTAGAGTTTCGAAGAATGAGAGGTGATCTTATTAAGGCATACAGGATGCTGAAGTAAGCTTGACAGGGTATATAGTGAGCGATTGTATCTGCTGGTCATGGAAACTAAAAATGCAAGAACATAGTCTTAGCATAAGGGGTTGGCTATTTAGAGCAGTGGTAAGGGAAATTATTTTTCTCGTAATGTTGTAATCTTTGGAATTCTTTATTCAGTGTTGTGGATATTCCATCATCAGATCCATTGACTTTGGAATATACAGATTTTTGATCTTTCAGGGAATCAAAGGGTATGGGGAGCTGGAGGGAAAATGTAGTTGAAGCCCAAGATCAGCCAATCTCAAAAAACTTAAATTGAGGAATATACTTACTGAGCTGCATGGGATTCTTCTGCTCTTATTTCTTAGATTTCTCAGACAAGCAATGTTTCATAACAACAAAACACTCATGCTTGATACAGGCTCATCCACTGTCACCATTTGGCTTTGCTCATTTGTGAAGTGTGAGTCACCAGGTGACAACCCACTTAGCTATCTATAAGGTCTCACCAAAGTGTATCTAAGTGGTGCATGACATATCTGTGAGTCCTGTGACAGCAAAGATCCTTAACATATGAATACAACTAGAAACCAGAATAAGACAACATTCAAATACAGAGAAATCAAGTATCTTTTTTACTGATAAGCCTTTATCAAAGAATTCTGTAAAGCTTGAAAGAATAAGGGATAGTTGAAAGGATAATATTCATAACGAAGTATAAAATACTGTAAAGAAATTCACTAATGTCCTTCAGGAAAGGAAATCTAATATCCTTGCCTGGTCTGGCCTCCTGCAGATTCCAGAGCCACAGCAACATGGCTTACTCTACTACTGCAAGTATTGACCATACCCCATGTCTGAATTGTTGTAGGAAGCTCATAACTTACTAAAGAAATCTTCACCAATAATTAAGGGATAATGATTGTTAACACCCAAATTTTCAAAGGAGAGATTCAAACAATATAAAATGAAGATTTTTCACTGAACTTTCGGAAGCATTAGGAAAAACCAGATCACACTTCTCCAAAGACTTTTTCTCCCTCAGGAGAAGGTATCTTGTTTGCACAGGACTTTAAATAAAACTTTACTTAAAACATTATTGGATATTCTATTTTTGGATATTATCAGATATTATTGAATAGTTAGAAATAACATCAACCTGATTACTATATTTGGTATTAAACATTTTGGTTGTTTTGGCATAGCAGTATATTTATTTACTTAATGTATATTGTCTGCTAATTTCTATTAATAAAACTGTAAAGCTATCTCATTAAGGTTTTGCTCCCTGTTACAACTGAAACAAGCTCTGCTTTATAACTCCTAATGTGATGAAGCATATATTCTGGAGAGAGAAATTCCTAACCCTTAGAGCATATGGGATATTTGTAGCATGGCTAAAGCTTATTAAAATTAGGTAATCGAGAGGGAGGAATATAAAATTAATGGACAGCTTATTCCCCTGTGAGATGTTTATAAGAATCCTACAGACCCAAGACGAAGCATTTGCAAGTTTGACAGGCTTGAACTCAGCAGACAGAAGTAGTCAAAGAAATATTCATGATCTAAGCTAGTTTGAAATCAGTTTAAAAGTTAGAACTTTTTTCATTACATGTTGGTGTGTGATGTCTATTTATATTGCTGGGTAGCTAGAAGTACCAGTATCCAATCTCCATAGTCTTTTTAACTCCACTGACTTCCAACGTCTCCTCCTCTGAGCTTGTCATTGTGAATTGTTTTGAGAATCTGCTATCTTGAAATGAGGGAAATCACTAAACTAAGAATGGATGTTACGGCATGTATTCATTGTTTTGAACAGAGAGTATTTGATAAGGATAAGTACATTGAAGTGGAAGGTAATTGAATATAGATGTGCATGAGTGCAGCAGTGGATCAATATGGGAGGGTGACCTTTGCCCTGAAGATCACAGATATCTATTTTTGAGATACTTTGCATTTATTGGTCATTTATTACCTGTCTTTTATTTTGCCAAAACTGGGAAAAGTAGAAAGAAAAAAATGGAATGTGCTTGACTTAAATTATGTTGTTAGAAACCTAATAAGGAATTCAGGAGAAACTTCTAGGGATATTTGACATGAACGGCCTGATTCTGCACATTGGACATAACCTTTGCAACGATATGCACAGACACAGGACAGACTCTGTAAAGTAAAGGGATATGAGGAGCAATGTGATGAAATAGGCTTGAGAAGGCCAAATGACAGGTTAAAGTGATCTCCAAAGCATAATGTTTAACACCTACTACATCAGAACTGCTCTAATGCACTTTCGATTCACCGATAAACTTGCTTCATTGTTTATACTTTTTAATTCGTCTCTTTAAAAACAAGCAACACTTTTTCCCCAGTATTCAGGAAAGTATAGCAATTAAATAACCCTCATAATTAAATTAATTAACTTGCTCAATTGCTGTTTGAAAGATTGGTGGTGGGAGGGTGCAACAATTTATTTATGCTCAGCTCATGACAAGCTTAAAATATATTATTGCAAACTGGTTAAACTTCCCTAAAAATTCTATGACTGAGCAATTCAACTAATGTATTTACTTAAAACTCCAGCTATTCTGAAAAAACAGAGGGTGAGGGAAGGATTTCAAAATAGCATAATTGGTCACACTATAGCAGTCTGTAATTGGAGGCCCCATCCTGTCAGCTAACCCAATATACCTTATTCCTCTAATTACAGGCTGCTATAGTGTGACCAATTGCACTATTTTGAAATACCCAGCAAGCAGTGACATGGTTCTTTGCATGGTGCTGTGTTGTTTGTATCCAAAACAGAATTTATGATCTCATTCTCTATTCCAAGTGGTTTAGAAGGAAACTGAAATAATGCACTTCGTTGTTATTTGATATTTGAAATAGTGGTTAGTGTTTAATATTTACTTGAAGAAGAAAACCTAGCCTCCAAACAATGGAAGTAGGGGTGGCATGGTGGCTCAGTGGTTAGCACTGCCGCCTCACAGCTACAGAGTCCCATGTTCGATTCCAACCTTGGGTGACTGTGTGTGTGTAGAGTTTGCACATTCTCCCCGTGTCTGTGTGGGTTTCCTCTGGATGTTCTGGTTTCCTCCCACAGTCCAAAGATGTGCAGGTCAGGTGAATTGGCCATGCTAAATTGCCCATAGGTTAGGTGAGTTAGTCAGAGGGAAATGGGTCTGGGTGGGTTACTCTTTGGAGGGTCAGTGTAGGGAATTTAATCTCTAATCTAGAAATGATTAATCTGGTCTATTTTATTGATGTTCGGAATACATACTGTTCTGCTTTGTGGGATGAAGGGGTTGCTTCATAACAAATAGTTGATCAAGTTAGACCTTTACTTGTTGAATACTATTTGAATACTTTTTTACTTGTTGAAGTTTAGAAGAATGAGGTGATCTCTATTAAAACAGATATGATCTGGAGGGGAGTTTTTGGGATGAATGCTGAAAGTATAGTTCCCCTTGTACAGGAACCTAAAACTAGGGGAGAGACAATTTAAAATTGCCTTTCTACCATTTAAGACTGTGATAAGGAGAAATATTTTCTCTTGAAAGTGATAGCATCTGGAATTGTCTTCTCTAGAGAGCTGTGAAGGCTTGATCATTGCATTTATTCTAGGCTGAGATAAACAGATTTTTGATCAACTCAGGGGTCAAGTGTTGTGGGTAATGAATAGTAAAATGGTGGTGCAGACTTGAGGGACTAACTAGTCTGCTACTACTGGTCTGTTCTCATGTAACTCCAAAACAATGATTGATGATGTAAAATACATAAAGAGGTAGATTTAATATAGATTTAGGACAGTTATCAGAGGTAGTTTCCTTACTCTGAGTAGTTGGTGCATGGAATGGCCTGCCCCTGCCTGCAACAGTAGCAGACTCCCTGACATTAAGGGCATTTAAATGGACATTGGACATACATATGGATAATAATGGAATGGTGTAGGTTAGATGGGCATCGGATTCATTTCACAAGTCGGCACAATATCGAGGGCCAAAGGGCCTGTACTGCACTGTAACCTTCAATGTTCTAAGTTCTATGAGATGCAATGGATTAGTGGCACTATCACCAGAGATTCAGCTCAATGTTCTGGGGACCTGGGTTCGAATCCTGCAATGGCAGATGGTGGAATTTGAATTCAATAATAAAAGAAAATCTGAAATTAAGAGTTCAATGATGACCATTGTTGATTGTCAGGAATAAACCATCTGGTTCTTGACTGTCCTTTGTGGAAAGAAAACTGCCAGCTTACCTGGTCTGGCCTACATGCGACTCCAGACCCACAGCAATATGATTCACTCTTAACCCCCCCCACCCCCCACACTGAGCAATAAAAGCTGGTCTAGCTAGTGATGTCCTCATGCTGTGAATGAATAAAAACAAATATCTATTTTGCTCTAGGCAATTGTCAAATTGTTTGTGGTAAAAGTAATTCAAACTTAACAAATGCTGCATGCTCAGTTTGGTTTTATTTAAATGAAAATTCCTTTTTAAATTTGAGGGCTGGAATAATAAAACCTGAGAAATCTTAATAAACATGCTCTGGAGTAATGCAGTACATTGTACAAAACGTATTGTTGAATACATGCCTTTTCAGAACACTGGACTTACCAAAGAGTATGTGAGCAAATCAAAAGTATTTCAAAACGAACACCAAAACTGATCCTAGTTAAGTTGCACTAAACTGCGCTGCCATAATCAAATGACAGACTACATGTTCACTTACTGATAACTGGAAAAACTGTCTGTACTTGGCAAGACAACTCTTGTATTCCATCTTCCATCACCAATATGTTTTGCCACAGCTAAACCAAAGTACTAAAGAAGTCCTGTTGGAGATCTAGAATAACAACAGAAAGGAAAAACTCAGCAGGTCTGGAAGCATCTAAGGAGAGAGAAATAGAGTTAACATTTTGAGTCCAGTATAACTTTGATTTAGAAATGCAACAGATCAGAAACAAAATGCATGAGACAATTAGCAGAAAAGACAATATTCCATAAGGAAGATACAGAATGAATAGTTTATGAGACAGCCCAATCCTTGCTTTGTAAAACTTATGAATATCATGTAGATAACTGAAACTTCAATGAATTCAATCTATCATTACATGAACTCTGAGACATAACACAAAAACAAGAGTTGATCGACTTTATGTTTCCATTCCATTAATTAAGAGGACCTGTATTTTGCAGGGTGTTATAATTAGTAGTATGCTGATCTGATTATAATTGTGCAATCCATTCAATATTTTAAACTTCATTTCTTAAACATTATTTACATCTATGTTAAGAATTATGATTGTGTTTCATTAATATTGCCATCCTAATTCAGCATTTACTGCCATAAACTAATCATCTGTCCATGTAAAATGCCTTTGTTTGATTTAAGGAAGGTTCTTGGAAAGAAAGTAAGTTCAAATGCTGTCAGGAACAAGTTTGGAATTGCTGCCAGAGAAAAAAAGTACTTAAAAGTAGCAGCTTAAATTAATTAGGATCCCAAAACACTAAGCAGTTTAAATGAAATATAAAAGAAAGAGCTTTGTTCCAATTTGTGTATAGGGTTTAACTAGCTTTAGTCACCCAAGTACTGCTTCTCGAGTCCAAGGTGCTTTCCTTAAAAACTCTTTAGTTACAGTTATGTGTATTCACACATTCTCATAGACTTTGCTAGAGCTACTGCCTTCTTCCAGATCCCTTGACGCAATCATGTAACGCTGACAGCATCACAATTATAAATTCTACTGATATCTTCCTATTCTATAAGTTCTCCTGTTAACACTTTTCCCATATTTTTTCCCAGCTCTTCTGCTGACGTTGGGACAGAAGTGAGAGAATAGCCACAGTCATTTCAGTCAAGTTACTTTAATGCTGCAATTAGAGGCAAGCCTTTGGTTATAATATATGCAACTTTTAAAATGCAGTCTGTCTCCTTAAGTTTCAGGACAGATACCAAATATAAATATAATGTTAGAAGGCTTACTTCATGGCCTATTCAAATGTAAACAAAACCTGTTTGATAACATAAATTTCAAATGATGCCTAACAAGATGCTGAAATATTTTTGAAGAGTGTAATGAGATCTTATCATGCCATGAAATATATCAGATCTCTAAAAGGTAAAGTCACCATGGTCCTACTGGAGTTCTCATTAGAGAGATGACTGGTGGTGAATTGAATTTGAGTGTCACCATGCCTGAGGCATGGGGAGAGATTGAGAAGGAGAGTCCTTCATAATAACCTCAGTCAGTGTAGAAATTGAACCTACATTATTGGTGTTACTTTACATTACAAATCAGCTAACTGATCTCACTTGCTAAAAAGGACTCAGAGTTTAAAGCTCATTTCCTATTACTGAAAGCTTATCTGAATCATAAGACAGAGAAGGACTAAAAGAGTTGTGATTCAGTTTTCAGATAATTATCCATGATACAAGAGAAGTAAGCTAAATTAAGGTTACAGAAGATCTGGAATATTACTTTGGATATTTGGCATGTTTTATTGCTTACTCAGCCAATCACATGGCACTAATTTGTTAACATTTCCATGAAGAGCTTTCAGCGTAAAACATTTTCCTTCTTTGCCATTAAAAAAAGCCTACAGATCAAAAAATGTAAAACATAATCAAATGCTTGGACTATCAAATCTTGGGTGCTGCTGAGCAGTTTTCTAGTTTTCAAAGATATGTCAATCTAACAAGAAGGCATTGCAATTAAAAATGAATTTGGTAACAAGATCTTTATTAATCATTTTGATAACTTTTAAAGAACCCATGAATAGAATTATCTCCAATAAATGCTGTCATAGGATAGCCAGAACAAAGGAGAAATGAGATAGCTTAGCCTTTTACCTTATTTTCTATGACAAGGAGGATGCAGGCCATTTGGCTCTACAGAGGTCAGCGGTCATTTATCTATACTCCTTAAGTCATTGTGTTCAGTTCTGGCCGCTGTAGAAAAGATGTGGAAGTTTTAGAGAAGGTACAGAGGAGATTTATCAGGTTGCTGTCTGGACCAGAGGGTATGTCTTATGAAGAAAGGTGAGGGAACTAGGGCTTTTCTCATAGGAATGAAAAAGGATGAGAAGTAACTTGATAGAGATGTACAAAATGTTGAGAGACATAGATAGAGTGGATAGCCAGAAACTTTCTCTCAGGACAGAAATGTCTATCATGAGGGGGCATAATTTTAAGGTGATTGGAGGAAAGTTTAGGGGAGATGTCAGAGGTAGGTTCTTTACACAGAGTCGTGGGTGTGTGGAATGCACTGCTGGCAGTGGTAGTAGAGTCAGATACATTAGGGACATTTAAGCGACTCTTGGATGGGCACATGGAAAATAGTACAGTAAAGGGTATGTAGGTTAGTCTGACCTTAGAGTAGGATAAAAGGCTGGCACAACATCAGAGGCCAAAGCGCCTGTACTGTGCTGTACTGTTCTATGTTCTATGTTCTGCTTGATTTATATTTTCCCTATATTATATTGTGCTATGTCTTACAGTTAGTATACAATATACATTGAAGGGACATTTCCATTCTGTCATCATTGTATCTTGGCATGTAACTTGATAGCATAAACATCTCAGTCTCCACCTTGTTAAGCCCTCTTTACAGCATGACCCACGGAGGGAAGCGTGCTATAAATTGCGTCTAATTTGCTTACCTTTAACCCAGCAAGTGCCTGTGATTGCAATACCAGGATACCAGGAACTATAATAAGAGTCTAATGAGTCCTTCAGTACTACATTACCCACATCTCATTCTTATACAAAGACAGCTAACATAAGACACACCTCATCAGATATCAATACTTTCCTGAAGATAAATAGCCCATCACTGTATCTATGGCAGATCAGATCAGGGTAAAGTCAAGTGGCTATTTATAAAGAAAGAACTTACAGTTACCACATGATATATTATGTATTAGAGAATCTAAAACTGCACATTAGCCAAGTGGTATCTTCACTGTGCCCAATACAAGTTTAACATCTGTTTTATTTGTCACTACAAATATTCTAATGTCTTCATGTTGAATGTCATGTTGTGCAAAACCCCCCCGTGTTAAAATATTTGGGCTGGACCCTGGACTTTGGACAGAGACCCGAACTTTTAAAAACAACCTTTTATGAAATGTTGAATTTACAAGGAATAAACAAAACCATCAGCAGACCTGGGAATATTGTTCAGCTTGCATTTCCAATTCACACCTCCTGTCTGAAACAATTGACTTGAAATCAACAGATTCTAGTCCTGAGACAGCTTTTACACCTCTGGCTACACAGCTCAGACAGTGTGCAATGAAAGAGGTATGGTGAAAGAATGAAAACAACAAATGCTGGAGATCACAGCAGGTCAGGCAGCATCCATGGAGAGAGAGCAAGCTAATGTTTTGAGCAGCTGAAGATCACCTGCTGTATCTCCAACATCTGTTATTTTCAGTACAGTTCCAGCATCTGCAGTATTTTGTTCCTACTGAGTTAAAAATCACACAACATCAGGTTATAGTCCAAAAGGTTCATTTGAAAGTACAAGCTTTTGGAGTGTTGCTCCTTCATCAGGTAAGTAGTGAGGCAGGATCATAGGATGCAGAATTTATAGTAAAAGATCAAAGTGTCATATAACTGATGCAATGTATTGAATAAACCTAGATTGCTGTTAAGTCTTCCAATCATTTAGAATGGGGATACAGTTTTTGATTGATCAATATGTAAATTCCAGAACTTCTTTCAAGTCATAGTCCTGAGACAACTTAAGGTTTTATCAGCATATGAAAGAAAAGGTGATAGCTCAGCTTTGACAATGTATTAAAGGTGTGAGGTTAGAGTCTGCCTGTATCCCACCTTGGGTCAGACAGATTCTATTTCTAAAGTAAGAATTTGTAAAATGTCACATGGACTGACTGCCTACAGGTTGTGTGCTTTTTGAACAATATAGAATGTATCTGCAAAAGCAAATCTACAAATACAACTTCACCCCATAGGGGTGTGTGTGTGTGAGTGTGTGTGTGTTTATGCTTGATAGAGTGTGTGCACGTGTGTAATAGAGAATATACCTATGACAAGGTATGCGTGTGAGTGTGAGTGTATGTGCATGTAATGATATTCCCTCCCAGTGGGGGAACATGTCAGTGGTCAAGGATGTTTGGTCTTGGGCCTTCGGGTGACCGCCCTCCAAGATGGGTTCATGTCACACTACCGGTGACCCCACTACACACACACACACACACACACACACACACATACACATACACACACACACACACATTCTCATGTTGACAACATATTGGTTGTCAGTCATTGGTTCTGATAGTCATGGTCAGTTGTTAAGGTTCTTGCCATCGGTGTTCTCAGTTTTCAAAGGCAGGCATTCAGAAGCTCTTTGTTCCAAAGCTGGTTCAGCCTGTTCTGTTGCAGACCTCTTGTGTGTCCTGTGTTCTGACAATGTTCTTGGTTAGGCTTCCCAATTCAACATCTGTTTTCGACCTCTCAATTCAGCTTCCCTTGGGTCTTAGTTCTGAAGCACCCTCAGGTCAAATCGGGGCTGACAGTTAAACTGACTGTGGGCCCCGTTAACTCTGCACCAAATCTGTACTCTCATTGTTCAGTTGATGTTCTCTTTGAGATTAATTACACAAGGTATAAATGGTCTTTAATTGATGGTGGATGCCCAGGCCTATCACAATACCTAGTGGGAGCAATGATGTAGAGGTGCCGGTGTTGGACTGGGGTGGACAAAGTTAAAAGTCACACAACACCAGGTTATAGTCCAACAGGTTTATTTGAAAGTACAGCTTTTGGAGTGTTGCTCCTTCATCAGGTAACTAGTGGGGGCAGGAACATAGGACGCAGAATTTATAGCAAAATGTCAAAGTGTCATATAACTGATACAATGTATTGAACAAACCTAGATTTCTGTTCTGTCTTCAATCACTTAGAATGGGGATATATGTTTCAATTTATTAATATGTAAATCCCAGAACTTCTTTCAAGTGACAATCCTGAGATAACTTGAAGTTTATCAGCATATATAAAAAGGTGACATTTCAGCTCAGACAATGCATTAAAGATGTGAGGTTTGAATCTATCTGTATCCCAACCTTGAGTCAGACTGGTTCTATTTCCAAAGTAGGAATTTATAAAATGTGACATGGATTGACTGCCTACAGATTGTGTGCTTTTTGAACAAAATGGAATGTATCTGCAAATACAAATCTGCAAATGCAAATTCACCCCATTGAATAAGATATATGTGCGTGTGTGTGTGTATGGGCGAGAGGGAGAGAGGGAGTGTTTGTGTGTGTGTGTGTCTGTGTTTCTGCTTGATAGAGTATGTGCGTGGGTGTGACAGAGTATATACCTATGAGAGGGTATGCATGTGAGTGGGAATGTACGCATGTGTATGCAAGAGAGAGACAGTGTGTATGAGAGAGGGTCTGTGTGAGTGTGAGTGTGATCATGTGTAAGATTATGTGTGTACAGTGTAGTGGGGTCACCTGTAGTGTGACATGAACCCATGTTCCCAGTTGAAGTCATCCTCATGGGGACCGAACATGGCTATCAGCCTCTGCTTGGCGACTCTGTGGTGTTGCGTATCCTGAAGTCCGTCTTGGAGGATGGTCACCTGAAGGCCCAAGACTGAACATCCTTGTGGCAGCCTGACAGAGCAAAGATAGCCATGCAGAGGTGAGAGTGGGGTTACAGGATAGTCATTATTTATATCCCCATCCTCTTGAGTGGTAGTTTCACTCAAACACAAGTGCAAGGATCTCACAAAACACAAAATTCAAATACTGTGAATGTTGGAAATCTGAAAAAAAAAGTACTGGGAATTCCAAACAGATCTGGTAGCATCTGTGGACAGAGAAACAGAGTTCATGTCTCGATTCAATTTGACTATTTTTTGGAACTAAGTGACACAGATCTCGGTTCAGATATTAATAAGAGATTGGGAGAAATTGAGGTGAACCATGACCACATTGAGTTGACAACAAAGGAAATTACATGCATAACCATTCAGAAGTAGGCATTTTGTAAATGAATTTTGCTTATAACTGAGGCAGGAACTTCAACAGTCATATAGTCATAGAGCTGTACAGCATGCAAAAAAAACTCTTCAGTCCAACTCGTCCATGCCAACCAGATGTCCCAGATAAATGTATTCCCATTTGCCAGCATCTGGCCTTTATCCGTCGAAGTCTTCCTATTCATATGCCCTTGCAGATGCCTTTTATATAGTTGAAGCAGTTTCCACTTACTCTAGCAATTCATTCAATATACGTGCCATAATCTGCATGAAAACATTACCTGTTAGGTCTCTTTTAAATCTTTCCCCTCTCACCTTAAACCTATGCCCTCTAGTTTTGGGCTCCCTCACCTCAGTGAAAAAAAACACCTTGACTACTCATCCTATCTGTGCTCCTCATGATTTTGTAAATCTTTATAAGGTCACTCCTCAGTTTATAACATTCCAGGGAAAATAGCCCCAGCCTATTCAGCCTCTCCCCAAAGCTCAAAATCTCCAACTCTAGCAACATCCTTATAAATCTTTTCTGAACTCTTTCAAGTTTCACAACATCCTTCCTACAGCAGGGAGACCAGAATTGCATGTAGTATTTCAATAGTGGTCCAACTAATGTCCTGTACAGCCACAAAATGACCCCCCCAACTCCTATACTCAGTGCTCTGACCAATAAAGGCAAGCATTCTAAATGCCTTCTTCACTATTCTATCTAACTGTGACTCCACTTTCAAGGAGCTATGAATCCACACACCAAGGTCTCATTGTTTAGCAACACTCCCCAATAAGTGTATAAGTCCTGCCCTGATTTGCCTTTCCAAAATGCAGCACCTCATATTTATCAAAATCGAATTCCATCTGCCACTCCTCAGCCTATTTGTCAATCTGATCAAGATCCCGCTGTACTCTGAGGTAACCTTCTTTGCTGTTCACCACATGTCTAACTTTGGTGACGTCTACAAACTTACTAATCGTACCTCCTTTTTTCACATCCACATCATTTATGTAAATGACGAAAAACAGTGGACCCAGCACCAATCTTTGTGGCACACTATTGGTCAGAGGCCTCCAGTCTGCAAAACAACCCTCCAGCACCTCCCTCTGTCTTCTACCATCGGGCTAGTTCTGTATCCAGATGGCTAATTCTCCCTGTATTCCATGAGACCTTACCTTCATAACCAGTTTGCTATGAGAACCCTTGTTGAACACCTTATCGAAGTCCATATAGATCATGTATATTGCTCTGCCCTCATCAATCCTCTTCGTTACTTCCTCAAAAAACTCAATCAAGTTAGTAAGACATGACTTCCCACACACAAAGTCATGTTAATGATTCTAAATCAGTCTTTGCCTCTCCAAATACATGTAAGTCATGTCCCTCAGAATTCCCTCCAACAACTTGCCCACCACTGATGTCAGGCTCACAGGTCTATAGTTCCCTGGCTTGTACTGACCATCTTTCTTAAATAGTGGCATCACGTAGCTAACCTCCACTCTTGGCATCTCATCTGTAGCTATCAATCATACATATATCTCAGCAATGGGCCCAACAATCACTTCCCTAGCTTTCCACAGAGCTCTAGGGTACATCTGATCAGATCCTGGGGATTTATCTTTATGCATTTTAATATGTCCAACACCTCCTTCTCTGTAATATGGACATTTTTCAAAATATTGCTCTTTATTTTCCCAAGTTATCTGTCTTCTACATCTTTCTTCACAATAAACACTGATGCAAAATACTCGTTTAGTATCTTTCCCCATCATCTGCTGTTCCATGAATAGGCTGCTCTGCTGATCTTTAAGGGGCCCTATTCTCTCCCTAGTTACCCTTTTGTCCTTAATGTATTTTAGAATCCCTTTGGATTCTCCTTAACCCTATTTGCCAAAGTTATCTCATGTTGTCTTTTTACCCTCCTGATTTCTCTCTTAAGTATATTCCTACGGCCCTTATACTCTTCTAGGTATTCACTTGATCCTTGCTGTCTACACCTGACATTTGCTTCTTTCTTATTTTTAATCAAAATCTCATTTTCTCCAGCCAACCAGCATTCCCTATACCTCCCAGCCTTGCCCCCGACCTTAAAAGGAACATTCTGGCTTTGGGCTCTGGTTATCTCATTTTTGAAGGCTTCCCATTTTCTAGTCGTCCCTTTACCTGCAAATGCATTCCCAATCAATCTTTAAAATTTTTGCCAATTATCTTCAAAATTGGCCTTCCTCCAATTCAGAAGTTTAACTTTTAGATCCGGTCTATCCTTTTCCATCACTATTTTAAAACTGATAGAATTATGGTCACTGGGCCCCCAAGTGCTTCCCCACTGATACTTCAATCACCTGCCCTGCATTATTTCCCAAGAGTAGGTCAAGTTTTGCACCTTCTCTATTCCGTACATCCACAAATATGAATTGGAAAAGTTTCTTGTGCACACTTAATAAAGTCTTCTCCCTTAACACTATGGCAGTCCCAGTCTATGTATGGAAAGTTAAAATCCCCTACCATAACCACCCTATTATTCTTACAAATAATTGAGATCTCCTGACAAATTTTAGAACATAGAACATAGAACAATACAGCACAGAACAGGCCCTTCGGCCCACGATGATGTGCTGAACATTTGTCCTAGCTTAAGCACCTATCCATGTACCTATCCAATTGCCGCTTAAAGGTCACCAATGATTCTGACTCTGCCACTCCCACAGGCAGCATATTCCATGCCCCCACCACTCTCTGGGTAAAGAACCGACATCCCCCCTATACCTTCCACCCTTCACCTTAAATTTATGTCCCCTTGTAACACACTGTTGTACCTGGGAAAAAAGTCTCTGACTGTCTACTCTATCTATTCCCCTGATCATCTTATAAACCTCTACCAAGTCACCCCTTATCCTTTGCCGTTCCAATGAGAAAAGGCCTAGCACTCTCAACCTATCCTTGTACGACCTATTCTCCATTCCAGGCAACATCCTGGTAAATCTACTCTGCACCCTCCCCAAAGCTTCCACGTCTTTCTTAAAATGAGGCGACCAGAACTGCACACAGTACTCCAAATGTGGCCTGACCAAGGTCCTATACAGCTGCAACATCACCTCATGACTCTTGAATTCAATCCCTCTGTTAATGAACGCTAATACACCATAGGCCTTCTTACAAGCTCTATCGACCTGAGCGGCAACTTTCAAAGATCTAGATTTACCAGGATGTTGCCTGGAATGGAGAATAGACTCCAAGATCCCTCTGCTCCTCCACCTTACTAAGAACCCTACCGTTAACCCTATATTCCGCATTCTTATTTGTCCTTCCAAAATGGACAACCTCACACTTGACAGGGTTGAATCCCATCTGCCACTCCTCAGCCCAGCTCTGCATCACATCTAAGTCCCTTTGTAGCCAACAACAGCCCTCCTCACTATCCACAACTCCACCAATCTTCGTATCATCTGCAAATTTACTGACCCACCCTTCTACTCCCTCTTCTAAGTCAATAATGAAAATTACAAACACCAGAGGACCCAGAACTGATCCCTGTGGAACTCCAATTGTAACTGGGCTCCAGGCTGAATATTTACCATCTACCATCACTCTCTGACTTCGACCGGTTAGCCAGTTCTCTATCAAACTAGCCAAACTTCCCACTATCCCATGCCTCCTGACTTGCCGCATAAGCCTACCATGGGGAACCTTATTAAATGCTGTACAAAAATCCATGTACACTACATCCACTGCTCTACCCTCATCCACGTGCTTGGCCATCTCCTCAAAGAATTCAATAAGACTTGTAAGGCAAGACCTACCCCTCACAAATCTGTACTGGCTGTCCCTAATCAAGCAGTGTCTTTCCAGATACTCATAAATCCTATCCCTCAGTACCCTTTCCATTACTTTGCCTACCACCGAAGTAAGACTAACTGGCCTGTAATTCCCGGGGTTATCCCTATTCCCTTTTTTGAACAGGGGCACAACACTCGTCACTCTCCAGTCCACAGGCACCACCCCCATTGACAGTCAAGATGAAAAGATCATTGCCAATGGTTCTGCAATTTCCTCTCTTGCTTCCCACGTAATCCTAGGATATATCCTGTCAGGCCCGGGGACTTGTCTATCCTCAAGTTTTTCAAAATGCCCAACTCATCTTCCTTCCTAACAAGTATCTCCTCTAGCTTACCAGTCCGTTTAATACTCTCCTCTTCAACAATACGGTCCCTCTCATTTGTAAATACTGAAGAAAAGTACTCATTCAAGACCTCGCCTATCTCTTCCGACTCAATACACAGTCTCCCACTATTGTCCTTGATCTACCCTCGTTCTCGTCATTCTCATGTTTCTCACATATGCATAAAAGACCTTGGGGTTATCCTTGATCCTACCCTCCAAAGACTTTTCATGCCCTCTCTTAGCTCTCCTAATCCCTTTCTTCAGCTCCCTCCTGGCTATCCTGTATCCCTCCAATGCTCTGTCTGAACCTTGTTTCCTCAACCTTATGTAAGCCTCCTTCTTCCTCCTTACAAGACATTCAACCTCCCTCATCAACCAAGGTTCCCTCACATGACCATCTCTTTCCTGCCTGACAGGTACATACATATCAAGGACACGTCGTATCTGTTCCTTGAAAAAGTTCCACATTTCAACGACATCCTTCCCTGACAGCCTATGCTCCCAATTTATGCTCCTCAGATCCTGTCTTGCAGCATCGTATTTACCCTTCCCCCAATTGTAAAACCTGCCCTGTTGCACGCACCTATCTCTCTCCATAACCAAGGTGAAAGTCACAGAGTTGTGGTCACCATCACCAAAATGCTCACCCACCAACAAGCCCATCACTTGTCCCGGTTCATTACCAAGTACCAAATCCAATATGGCCTCCCCTCTGGTCGGACAATCTACATACTGAGTTAGAAAAGCTTCCTGGACACACTGCACAAACACTGCCCATCCAATCTACTTGATCAAAAGAGCTTCCAATCAATATTTAGGAAGTTGAAATCACCCATGACTACTACCCTGTGGCTTCTGCACCTTTCCAAAATCTGTTTCCCAATCTGTTTCTCCACATCTCTGCTGCTATTGGGGGGCCTATAATAAACACCCAACAAGGTGACTGCACCTTTCCTATTTCTGACTTCAGCCCATACTACCTCCAAAGGCAGATCCCCCTCGAACTGCCTTTCTGCAGCCGTTATACCATTTCTAATTAGCAATGCCACTCCCCCTCCTTTTCTACCACCCCCCCCAATCTTACTGAAACATCTGTAACCAGGAACCTCCAACAACCATTCCTGTCCCTCTTCTATCCACGTTTTTGTGATGGCTACAACATCATAGTCCCAAGTACCGATCCACGCCTTATGTTCACTCACTTTATTTCTGATACTCCTTGCGTTGAAGTATACACACTTGAGTCTATCTCTGTATCCGCAAGTATTCCCTATCAGTGCTACCTTCTCCACAGCCTCCCTACATTCTTGGACATCCTGAAAAACAGCTAACCTACTTGCTGGACTACAAGTCCGGATCCCATCCCCCTGCCAAATTAGTTTAAACCCCGCCCAAAGAGTGCTAGCAAACCTACCTCCCAGGATATTCGTGCCCTTCTGGTTCAGGTGCTTGTACAGGTCCCACATTCCCCAGAATGCAGTCCAATTGTCCAAATACCTGAAGGCCTCCCTCCTATTCTCAATTTCCCACTGACTACTGAGGGGTCTATAATACAACCCTAAGAAGGTGATCATCCCTTTCTTATTTCTCAGTTCCAACCAAATAACCTCCTTGAACGTATTCCCAGGAATATCCTTCCTAAGTACAGCTGTAATGTTATCCTTAATCAAAAACACCACTCTTCCCCTTCTCTTGCCTTGCCCCCTTTTTAATTCTTCCAATAGCATTTGTGTCCTGGAACATTAACCTGCCAGTCCTGTCCACCCCTGAGCCACGTCCCTGTAATCGTCTTGATATCGTGGTCCCATGTTCCCAACCATGCCCTGAGTTCATCTGCCTCACCTGTTAGACCTTGTGCATTGAAATAAATGCTGTTGAATTTATCAGTCCTACCTTGTTTTCTGCTTTGTTCCTGTCTGATCTGACTGTTTGACTTGTTCCTTTTCCCAACTGCACCAGTCTCAAACTCATCTCTTTTCTGACTATCTCCCTGGGAATCTCCCCACACCACTCCCAACCAACCCCCACCTCCACAACCACCATGAGTTTACATCTTCCCGAGCAACTCTAGCAAATCTCCTTGACACTATAGTAGTCCCCTTCCAATTCAGGTGCAGTCCATCCTTCTTTTACAGGTCACTTTTACCCCAGAAGACGTTCCTATGATTCAAAAATGTGAACCCTTCTCCTCTGCACCAGTTCCTCAACCACGTATTCATCTGTTCTATCTTTCTCTTCCTTTTCTCATTAGTTCATAACACTAAGAATAATCCAGATATTACAACCCTCAAGATCTTACTTCTTAACTTCCTGTCTAACTTCCCACATTCTCTCCTCAGAATCTCATCCTTTTCTCTTCCTATGTTAATTGTTCCAATGTGTATAATGACCTCCTACAGGTTCCTCTCCCCTTTGGGAATACTCTGCACCATCTCCAAGATATCCCTGATCCCGGCACCAGGGAGGCGACATGCCATTCTGATGTTTCGTTGTCAGCCACAGAAACATCTATCTGTGCCTCTGACTAGAGAGCCCCCTATGACAATCAATCACTTGGAACCTGATGTATCCTTTATTACATTAGAGCCAGTCTCAGAAATCTGCTGTCAGTGCTACAATCCCCTGAGAATACAGTGTTCCCTCCTTTTACCAAAACAGCATAATTGTTTGAAATGGGGATAACCATAGGAAACTCCTGAAATCTCTGCCTCCCTCTCCTACCTTTCCTGGGGGTAACCCATCTACCTGACTGTATCTGTGGTTTCTCTCCCTTCATATATCTGCCATCCATCACACCACCTGATTCCTGTAAATTCCTCATTGCCTCTATATGCCACTCCAATTGAACCCTGTGATCTGATTGGATTCTCAACCAAACATGCTTCCTGCAGATTTTGTCATCCGTTAGGTGGAAACTCTCCCTGATGTCCCACATCTGACAGGAGGAGCACAAAGATCATCTTTGCACCTTAACAACCTACAGACCAAAAAATAGCACAGTCTTACTGCTCTAAAAACACTACTCCAGGCTAACTCAGTACCTTTGTTTTATAATTTTAAAGTTTAATTAAGAGACAGATCTTAATAAAACATGTAATTAAAATGGTACCCAGTCTACTCATTATTGTAGCTGAAAATGTGTTGCTGGAAAAGTGCAGCAGGTCAGGCAGCATCCAAGGAAAAGGAGAATCGATGTTTCGGGCATGAGCCCTTCTTCAGGAATGAGGAAAGTGTGTCCAGCAGGCTAAGATAAAAGGTAGGGAGGAGGGACTTGGGAGAGGGGCGTTGGAAATGCAACAGGTCATTTCCAACGCCCCTCCCCCAAGTCCCTCCTCCCTACATTTTATATTAGCCTGCTGGACACACTTTCCTCATTCCTGAAGAAGGGCTCATGCCCGAAACGTCGATTCTCCTGCTCCTTGGGTGCTGCCTGACCTGCTGCGCTTTTCCAGCAACACATTTTCAGCTCTGATCTCCAGCATCTGCAGTCCTCACTTTCTCCTCATTATTGTAGCTTTACCTAACAAAACAACAGGGTTACACTTTAAAATTGGCCACTTAGCCGATCTCCAGCTGGAGATCTCCCACACAGGTGTCTCCAAAGTCAGGTGTGAAGTTGTTTGTTTACTTAGAATGAACTCCAATGTCCAAACATACTTGAAACTAATCAGCACAGGCAGTCAGTTGTATAGGTTCTCTCAACAAGGCAAAAACAATGACTGCAGATGCTGAAAATCAAACACTGGATTAGTGGTGCTGGAAGAGCACAGCAGTTCAGGCAGCATCCAACGAGCAGCGAAATCAACGTTTCGGGCAAAAGCCCTTCATCAGGAAGGGCTTTTGCCCGAAACGTTGATTTCGCTGCTCGTTGGATGCTGCCTGAACTGCTGTGCTCTTCCAGCACCACTAATCCAGTGTATAGGTTCTCTGCTGGGTCACAGAGCTGTCCAGGTTTACTTCTCCATTTGTTTTACCTTCCATGTGGTCCTGAATTATAATAAAGACTCATAGAGACATGTAGCACACTGTTAAGTTAGTCATGGGTGTGTAAGTTATAATACATTTTGTAGCAAAAAAACCCTCATCTTCTCAACCACTGGCATCTTGTTGGAACTCTTTCTGTTGTAGACTTTATCCTCATCTTCACTCCAGACTTCTTTGTTTGGAAACCCAACTCCCATTACTTCTGCATTCTCCAACCATATCCTCTTCATAACTAAGTTTCTGTCTGTTTCATTTTCTGGCTTTTATCTCCCTTGTCCATCAACAATACCTCAGGTAAAAACTCTCCCTAACCTCATCCACCCGAGTTCCTGAGCATTCAAGCTGTATCACTCAGTCCTATGTTTAAAATCATCAGCCTAATGAAAAGCAATATTGCCACAATTTTGTACCTTTTAAAACAGAATGTATGTGTAACAAGTGAGGATCCAATTAGGAGTGCAGTTTTGTAACATTGGCCCTTGTCTGTCACTTTACAAAAAATCTTTTATTTTCTTCAGTTAAATTATAAATAGAATAAATGCAAAATGAAAAACAGCATGTTAAAAAGATTATTTATTGCTGAAAGTGTTTAATTATTTCTATAAGACAGCTTAAAACTGTAACTCTACATAGCACAAATCCTGTAATTATTCCCTGTAGATGTTAGTACTATATTCCATTCCTGTGGTTCAAAAATACTTAATTGGCTGTAAAGCAATTTGGAATGCCTGGTGGCTGTGGAGGGTCTATATAAACATAATTTTGTCTCCCTTTTAATGTAAAGACATTGCTTAAAATTAAGATGGAAGTAATCAGGAAAGTGAACTATATATGGATGGTCACTTTGAGAAATGATCGTGTGCACTAAGATTCACATTCCATGAGGGATTTTTAATATTTTGCAATCCAAATGCCCAGTGATATTATTACACAGTTCTAGAGTAGGGTGGGCCTTGAAACCAGGCTTTTCAGTTCAGAGATAGGGACACTACAACTGCACCACATGAGACCATCCAGTAAGCTTTTACATTAGAACATGTCAGATTGTGGATGTTAAGGTTTGGTCAATCACATTGGTTTATTAATATCAATGTTAATTTTGTTAATTTAATTATTGTCATTACTAAGAGAAACAAATAGTGCATACTATTTTTCCTTGAGCAAATAATAATAGGAAGTTGATGTATTACTTGGTGGGGCATAAGAGCTGTAAGACTTAGAAAAGCAGTTAAGACCGTTCACAACGAAAATTCGTGTGTATTGTTTCTATTCTAAAAACTTGGATTTTATTAAGAATTAAGTAATATATTAAACTAGATTAATACTACATAAAGCTAGGGCAGGATTGATTGAAGCAGACTGCTTTCAATAGTCAAGTGGTCAAAAACAGCAGCCAAAGATGGAAGATGAAATATCAGACATAGAAAAATGTGGAGAGAAAAACTTTCACACAGAGTGTTTGAAGCCATGAAATTTAATCTATAGGTTTACAAATTGTTGTGACCAAAGAAGATGGAATAGACAGTTTATTGAAGAGAATAAGATTTAAGGGACACAAAAACAGGATGAAAAATACGTCAGGATGATTTTCTCAGTGATGCCATATACTGATTAGGTCAAATAGTCTGTTTCTCTGATGTGACATTCCTGTATTTCAATGATTTTGTCTACACGTGCAAAAGGAAATTGAAGATTTTAACTCTTCACTGTGTTGAAAGCAAATACATTGCCGCCAGTAACACCGTTGATGTTCTACAGCCTAGATTCCCCACCTAGTTTATCCAGTGAATAAGTTGACATCATTTCTGGCCAATCATGAAGAAAAACAGCAATTGATATGTAGCATCTTTACTCATTCAGTATTTTACATTAATTTTGGTAACATCTTCATGAAACTATTTGGCATCTTTGCCATTGTATTTGTCAAGGTGTCACAATGGAATGCATAAAAGCCTACCATGGAAGGAGTAATTCTTTACATTATTATTAATTTTCTAAAAATATATTCTGTCATTTTTTTTTCAAAATCAATGAACTGTGCAGATTTAATGCTGTTTATCTGGCAATCCTAGTAGCCAGTATGCCTTCTTGTATTCTTTCAGATCCTCCAATTCACCGTATCATAATTCCATGCCATCAACAATTTTCAATATCCCAAAGATACCTGAATTTCTATATCCAGATCATTTCTGAATATAATTCCTGCCTCTACACAATTTTCTGTGAAACACCACTCACCTCTTTAGCACAAAATGCCTTCCTTTATGTTTCAATGTTTACTACCTTTAGTGTCTCTATTCATGTTGAAAAACATCTCTTAATTGCATGTGGCATCATCTTTATCATGATGTCTTATGTGGGATCTTATCAAATGCTTGTTAAAATCCATTAAAGTCACATTGACTGTATTTCTTTCATCTATCTTTTGATTCTTCTTCAATTAACTCTGCAATGTTGAAAGAAAATCCATAGTGACTAACTAGCTTTCATCCATGAATGTTTCACCAAATTCTCAATACATTTATACTACGTTATAGACTCTAGCAGTGTAAAAGCCCCTTCAGTATGAATAACTTACTTATTCTTTCTCAGCTCAATGCAATCTCATTTGTTGAAGAGAGGATTTGCATTCATCAGCTTCCTGTTTTTTGGTACAAATTCCTATTCTGCAAGAGTGTTCAAAAATTAGATTCAGAACCTTTTTTCTTTCTTTAGCATCTTTATGTATAAATCAGCAGCCCCCTGTGATGTATCTCCCTAATTTGGAATAAATTACTTTAGTTCCTGTTTGAAAAACAACCTGAAGGAAACTCAGAAATGGCAGAGCCACTAAATCAATATTTTGTCTCTGTTTTCACAATGGAAGGTAACAATTTCTTCCCAAAAATTACAGTTACTATAGAGGAATTTGGTGAAATTACTATAACTATGAAGAAGTTGTAGGATTAAAGACCTGATCCCTGCATTATAAGGTAGTAATGGAGATAGCAGCAGAGATTGTTGATGCATTAGTTATGATATTCAAAAGTTTTCTGGATCCTGGAAAGGTACTGTAGATTGGAAACACTAATGTGATACCCTTATTCAAAAAAGCAGATAGGCAAAATCAGCAGCCCCCTGTGGGCGGCACGGTGGCACAGTGGTTAGCACTGCCTCACAGCGCCAGAGACCCGGGTTCATTTCCCGCCTCAGGCGACTGACTGTGTGGAGTTTGCACGTTCTCCCCGTGTCTGCGTGGGTTTCCTCCGGGTGCTCCAGTTTCCTCCCACAGTCCAAAGATGTGCAGGTCAGGTGAATTGGCCATGCTAAATTGCCCGTAGTGTTAGGTAAGGGGTAGATGTAGGGGTATAGGTGGGTTGCGCTTCGGCGGGGCGGTGTGGACTTGTTGGGCCGAAGGGCCTGTTTCCACACGGTAAGTAATCTAATCTAATCTAAAATGTGGGAAATTCTAGACCAGCTACATTGACCTCTGCAGTAGGGGAGTCACTGGAGGCAATCACAAAAGGTGAAGATTACTGATCACACGGAAAAACAAAGTTCAATTCACCAATGTCAACGTGGTTTCATGAGGATGTAACTAGCAAGATGGATATGGATCTGATATCCAGACTTCCAGAAGACATTTGACAAGGTACTGCATTAAAGATTGATCCAGAAGGTTAGATCCCAGAGGGTTAAAAGTAGTGTGTTGTCTTGGATAGGGGATTGGCCGACTGACAGAGAGCAGAGGGTCAAGATAACTATGTCCTTCCGTGGATGGCAAACTGTAACTAGTGCGGTGCTGCAGGATTCTGTTCTCAGACCTCAACTATTTACAGTCTATATAAATATTGTGCAAGCAGGGACAGAGTGTAGTATAGAAACATTTGCAGATGCTTCTAAAGTAGATGGAGAAGTAGGCTGTGATGAGGAAATAAAGGGTTTACAGCTGGATATTTATAGGCTGGGAGAATGGGCCAGAATCTGGCAGATGGAGTTTAATCTGGATAAGTACAAGGTTAATAACTTAGCTAGGTAAATTATAGGGTAAATTATTATTAAAAGCAAGTTCCAAGTATGTCAATATAAAGGTATCTGGGTGTCCTTGTGGGTGAATCACAGAAAGTGGGTATGCAGGTGAAGCACATAATAATTAAGCCATTTGGAATTTTGGCACCTATTGCAAAAGGACTGAATTATAAAAGTAAAGAAGCATTGTTACAAATGTATAAGGCATTGGTGAGACCACACCTGGCGTATTCTGTCCAGATTTCATCTTCTTACTAGAGGAAAAATGTGGTGTCCCTGGGGGCAGTTCAGAGGAGATTCACCAGATTGATTCCAGGGATGGACGGGCTGTCATAAGAGGAGCTGTTAAATAACTTTGGCTTTTACTCATTGGAGTTCAGCAGAATTGGGGAGGTATCGGATTGAGGTATATAAAATGCTAAAGGTTATTGATAAGATGGATACTGAGCAGGTGCTTCCCCCTTGTGGGGCAGTCTCAAACAAAAGGTCATAGATATAGTGTGAGGAGAAGTAGGTTCAATACTGAGATGAGGAGAATCTACTTCTTTGGAAGGTTTGTGAACTTGTGGAACTCACTATCGCAGAGTGTAACAGAGGCAGAATCAATCAACAGATTCAAGAAAGAAATAGATGTGCTTCTGATAAAAAGTTAGATAAAGGGCTATAGGGAGCAAGCAGGAAAGTGGAGTTGAGACTAGGATAAGGTCAGGCATGGTCATGTTAAATGGCAAAGCAGGCTCAAAGGGCTGAATTGTCTATTCCCGTTCCCAATTACTGTTTCTATGTACCAATGGAAATTCTTCTCATAGCTTTTTATATTATTTGATCATTTTCTCTCATGTTCCATCTTTACAAATATCATTTTCTGAACATTTTCTAAACTCATAATATTTGTTGTTCTCTACATTTTTATTCAGCCCTGGGTTTTAACCTCTCTACTTATCTTTATGAATTAAGTAGCATTATCGTTTTGTGACTGGCCTAGTTCTCCAAATGAACAATTGAACATCCAGTGCAAATCCCACCATGCTGGTTTTAGAATGTGAGTTCAATTAAAACAGAATCTGGAATGAGGACTTATTTCAATAAACATGTCCATGCACTTGTCAGATATCGTCACAAGAACCCATTTTAGGTCTCACATTTTAGCACTGTAATTTACGCTTGCAAATTCTGCATCATTGCAGTCTCTCAACAGACTTTAGAACACGTCAATCAGCCGTCACACATTTGTTTTGACCTTGTAACCTTGCTTACTGTGTGAGCTTCACACTGGCTGTCATCTGGCATGTCACACGAGTGGGCTGTGATTGGCTCGGCAACCTGAAGTCCATCTCAGGAAGAGAATGTAATACGTGCTTGCAAACTTCATACTATATAATAGCTTCAACTCAGCCTTCCTGGCATTCAAGAAGGTTAGAACTCAGCAGGGTTTGCAATCTGGTAGCAATTGAGATCTCTGCACCTGGAGCCTGGATCAGTTTTTTTTTAGCAGTCCTCAAGGATGAAAATACACTGTATGTAGCTAAGAAGGTACAATGACTAGATTTCTACTGTATAACAGTAGAGTGATATTGAATAGTGCTGTCCACTTTAACTACAATGATTAAATAAAGAGGTTACATCTTTTGAATGTATCACTTGATACTCTCCTCCTCATTCCAATTATAGTAATCATTTTGAGCACCATGTTACACTAGATTACATGTTTACAGCAGTAATTTGTAGCAATCAATTCTCCATTATCAATGAAAATAATTAAATTAACACCACAAGCTACAATTTGCCATTAATTATCCTAAAGTGGTATAGTCACTCGAGAATGAGCCTATGTACACCAACAAATTAATATTCTTCACACAATTTCTGATTAGTTTGAGATGCTTCAGGTAAAACAAAATCGAGCCTGGTATGTTTAAATCTGACTGAAACCAATAAGTGTGTTTATGTCTGGATGCAATTTCAAATTGCCATCTAAAGAATCTAGGAGAAAGTGAGGACTGCAGATGCTGGAGATCAGAGCTGAAAATGTGTTGCTGGAAAAGCGCAGCAGGTCAGGCAGCATCCAAGGAGCAGGAGAATCGACATTTCGGGCATAAGCCCTTCTTCAGGAGGGCTCATGCCCGAAACGTCAATTCTCCTGCTCCTTGGATGCTGCCTGACCTGCTGCACTTTTCCAGCAACGCATCTAAAGAATCTAAGCTATTATGTACTGAGCAGCTGCATTGTGTCTAACTGGTTGACCCAGGCTCAATGATAGACCTCTGCTAACTTAACTAGTTTTAACAAAATCACATCCATCTTAAAATTTTTCCAGGGTTCCTTCACCTGAAAGCTCCCTAATCCTTGTCTTTCTGCTGGAAACATGCATGCATAGATTTTAAGCGGCCAGTATAATCTGACTTATGTATTGTACTTATTTTCACTGTTGAATATCATGTCTGAATGATGGTCACTTGAATCAGTAGCAAAAGGTGAACAACATCATGAAACTAGGAATGAATAAATGCATTCAGTCATGTAGCACAGTAAATTATAATTGTACATTTATCAGCTTCCATTATCTTTTTAGACCATGCATTCCAAATCACAGATCAACTTGCTGCATTAGAGAAAGACTTCTCAGAAATACTTCTAACCATTATCTTAAATCAGTGTCCTCTGGTTAAACCCTGCCACCACTGGAACTTGTTCATAGATTATCAAACCACTTTTTAATTTTGACCATTTTAATTAAATTTCCCACTTCTTAATTTTGAACATTTTAATTAAATTTCCCTTTAACCTTCCCTGCTTTCTCTATAGGCTCTGGTGTTTTCTTTACACCTAGTAATTACAGGGGGTCCTGCTTTATTTGTTGCCCCATTTTTGCTGTTTTGCTTATACATTCCCATTTTGTAAGAGAAAAAACTTTGTTACTTGTTCAGCTGGTTTTTATTTACATCATTATTGCAGTGTGTTGCTGAAAATTCATTAATTCATTTTCATAGGATACAAATCCCTGTTTTTCATTTTATAGAATCCCTACAGTGTGGAAACAGGCCTTTTGTCCCAACAAGTCCACATCAACCCTTCAAAGAATAACCCACCCAGACCCATTTCCCTACACTATTACCCTATATTTACACCTGACTAATGCACCTAACCTACGCATTCCTGTACACTCTGGGCAATTTGGCATGTCCAGTTCACCTAACCTGCACATCTTTTGCTACTGTTCATATTTTTTTGGAATGTTACCTCCTGTAAATAGTGAGAATCTCTGCATTCTGGAAAATTGCCAATGCACCCTCTTCAGCCTTTGACATCCTTCCAATGTGATCTGCCCCGAAGAGAACCCATTTCTTCAGCTAAGATTTAATCAGTGATGCATAGCACCACTTACTTCTTTTTGTGCTGTGAGCTTCTATTTATAAAGCCTGGGGCATAGTATTCTTCTATAACAGTCTGACAGTGTAAGCTGTGATAGAAATAAACAAATAGAGCTCAGTAAGCACTTAAAGGTCAACGTTGTGCAAAAGTAAGAAGAAATTCAAATCCTCTGAGTCATCCAAATTGTAATTGGGTCACATAATTTAGAAGTGTGAATAATTAGCTCCTTTCTCTGTTGCCCATGGCCACATATGCAAGCAAACAACTTTGACCATCTCGTATTAACTCTGCATGCTTCTGGATTAACCTCTCATTAACTCTGGAAATTAAACTGTACGTTAATCTCTCACTCACTCTGGAAATGAGATGAAATGCACAAGACCAGTTTGAACTTTTAGTCAATCCTTCTTCATTGGGGAGGAATCTATCCTGGACTACAGTTGCATTTCTAAAGTCTTTCAGTCCCACTAGTAAGCCTATGCCGAACAGAACCAAGACAAAGTTGACCCTCATCATCATTCTCCTATCCTGACTTTGTGCATGTCCACAGTACCACAGCAGATTCATATGACATTCACAATGTTAACTCCGTTTTATTCTCTCCATAGATGCTGCCAGACCTGCTGAGTTCTCCAGCATTTCTCTTTGATTCCACTTCTTTTTATTGACTTGAAAGAACGTGTAAGCTTCCTCTTACACTGAGTTCCAATTGTTTTTTTTGTCTCAGTGCTTAACATCACCAAATGTGAAGTATTCGTATTTTGTATTACATCATCTTGTGTTTTATTTGCATATCCTCAATCTTTACAACTTCCAGACGATTAATGACTTTGTTCAAGCTTCACCAATGCCCTCTGCAATCTTAGAAATTTGTACTCACCATCAGATATCATTTTGAAATAAGAACAAAAGGACGGAATTTCATTCATATAACTTCATTCATGACCGCAGGATGTTTCAAAGAATTTTGAAGTCAATGAAGTTTTGAAGGGTAATCATTGTGTTAATGCATGGAATACTATACTCAGCTTGCACATAGCAAGATCCTGCAAATAGAAATATAATGAACTGATAATTTTCTTTTGTGATTTGGTTTGCAGGATAAACATTGGCCAGGATATCAGAGATAACTCTCCTGCTTGTCTTCAAAATAATTTTGTTGCTCAAGGCCAGGCATGAGACTTAAACTCATTGTCAGCTGTGGAACATTCTGTGCATACATTGGTAGCCATGTTTTCTATAATGCCACAGGTGACTCATTGGAATGCAAACTGATGGAGCATAAATACTTATTCAGTCTGATTGTATCAATTTCCCATAAGGCTGGTTAGTTTCATACTAGTCCTTTTCATCCAGCTTCCTTTCTTCATCCTTTGGAATTAGACTTTGCAATTCTTAGCATGTTCCTTCACTGTTACTGGATCAAAATCGTGGAAACCCATCCTTAATGGCAATGTGCTATGCTAAATGGATTGTAATGCTTCAAGAAGCTAGCTCACCACCATCTGCTCAAGGGCAACTAGGGATTATCAATAAATGGTTACATAGACTTCCCATAAATAAATAAAAATAGCACACTTAATGTATGACCAGAGACTTAGTTGTCAATTGTTTTAACTTATCACAAGTATTTGTTAAAATATCATACAAAGGAGTTCCACACCAAGAGATCACAGTGAAATTTTAATTCCTGAACATAATTGGATTGAGGAAAGCTGAAGTGTTTTAAAGAAATTGCTTGGTATTCAAAACATTCCTGGTAAAACAGAGTTCTACCTGGCTGTCATTAAGAACCTACTTTCTAAAGTAAACGGTTTAATAATTTTATGGTTATTGATGCAATTAATGCCTTTCGAAGATGTTAATGAGGATCTTCCATACTGCTTTCAAACTGGCTCCAAATTTAAATGTACAGCAAATAATTTTGGGAAGCTAACCAGTTAAATGAGATTGAGACTGTGCATCAGTTCAAGTGGTTATTCAGACTTGGAAGTGCCTCATCTTGAGAAAAAAACTCATTGATTGAGGTGATGTCTACTTCTGGTAGAAACCTCCGTAAAATACAGCTTTCTTCAATTATAGAGGCTATCAAATCAATAGGATTAGGATGAAATTGGAATGTATTTGATGTGGTGTTAGGACATGAAGAGTTGAAGAGGTGAGAAGTGGTAGGAAAGGCGTGTACCAAGGAGGAGTTGTGTTCCAAAGAGGCACTTCTCCATCCTGAGATTCTGTCCCCATGATCTCTCAGATGAACAGATCTTGCCCAGGCACAGTTTGTAACAGAGATCTACACAGTGCTAGAGGAAGACTTACTGCCTGCTGGACCTGGGAGGCCGGTATTAACAGTCGCTATGTTAAGTGTTTTGTTATGTGGCTTGATATCACTGGAATAGGATTAGGATTATGAATTTAACCTATAATCTTAAATTCAAGACAGTCAAGGAGAAGGCAAAGCCAAAAATTATCCTCAGGCTCAGATTTCAAAGTAATTCTGTTTATTATGCATTAATCCTAAATACTGCAATATATGCTAATCATAGAAACACACAGCTCCCACACTATAGCTACTTTGGGTGTGGACTAAACTATCTTCATTTTTTGTTTATGTACATGTGCTCAATTGTGTCTTCCAGTCTGGAGTGTTGCAATTTGGTTGTGTTCTTCCAGAGAGTGCAGTGCAATGTAGGATTACTCCAAACCACATTGCTTTATTAATGCTCAGTGATGTGCAGCTCCATGATATGATCACAAGATTTCTTCAGGGTCAAGAAGCCTTATTCAACATCCTGCCCCAAATCTTTTTCCCCACCATGACTTTGATTAATATCTATGTACATTCTCAGATGCATTTCTTACATTACTTTGTTTTATAGCTCATGTTGTCCATTTTCTTCCCCTCGCCTCTTCTGCTTCTTTCCAAGTCTTTAACTTGATTTGTTTGTTTCAGTGAGGAAAGATTGGAAACATCGATGATCAGACACAGAAATACTTGTCAAGGTAATGATATTGCTTGTTCTGCTGGCTTCTGGTAGATCAGAGATTCAATCAATCTGGCAAAAGGTGCCTGCACTGATATAAATGCAGATTTGTATGAGAATTATGAGGTGGTTATATATATTATGCTCCAGTATTAACATTGGATATTTTTGCTAGTTCTCCTAAAACACCTTTCCCACTCACTTAAGGGATAAAATTTGCTTTGGATATTTGGCCAGCAGCCTCTTTCTATGGTACTCAATTTGGATTTGTTGCCTTAGCTGCTTAGAGGGCTTTTTCTGATCTCATTGTCTTTTTAAAGCCTTACTTCCTGTATAACTGACTGTAAAGGCTTTGTCAGGTTTAGTCTTCTGGTGGTTTCTCTGTAGGAGTTTTCTCTTCACAACAACTGTTCAGTCTTGTGACCTTTTTCTGGCTGCTAGCTGGCTCAACCATTCAACCACCAAATATATATCCATCCAATGGTTACCAGCAAGTATTGACACTCATCAAGAAACAAGCTGATGTAACTCTACACAGACTGCTATTCCTTGCCTAAGTAAGTCTTTATTTAAACATGAACAGCCTTTGACTTTCGTACTGCCTCATTCAGGATCAGGTAACAGAGTGGCACTATTTCTGGCACTACTTGTTTTTATCTATCAGCCAGAGCTGCCTGATTGGACCTGGTTAATAGCCCCAATCAGGGAACTCTTGTAATGAGGTCAGCTAGTTGGTTCTTATGGTGCATGAGCATAGGCCAATCCTTTCTCTTGGAGAGCCTCCTGGGGTGTTTTAGCACCAGGTCAGATTCTTCCAACTTGGAGTCTAAAATGGGTGGACTGTAACGCATAGGAGCTTACCTCTTGCACCAGGAGCATAGATTTTCACTTTCTTCTTCCATGAGATGAGTCACATAGTACTGTCAGATTCAATAGACAATTATTAAAGCTCTTGGTATATATTACAATTGCAGGTACTGCCATGTCTGGACTATCGAGGTCACAGTTACATTACAGCATACCTTAGCATGTCATTTAGATGTTCATTCAACCCTACCTCTATGGCCTGTTGGAATCATCAAAATTTACAGCAATGAGGAGGTCGTTAGGCCCATTATGTCTGTGCTGACCAGCACTTTAGCCATCCAGCTTACTTCCACTTCCAGTTCTTCATCCATAGCCTTAGCCTTATAACTATTCAACTCTTTAACTAAATACCATAAGAATTTATTTCTTAATCACCGTTTCAGGCAGTGAGTTCTGGATCCTCTCAACCGTCAGTGTAAAATAACTTCCTTTCAAGTCCCCTCTAAATCTCTCATCATTTACCTAAATTTTCCAACCCCCAGATAAGAACTCCACAAGCAGGAGAAATAGGACGTCCTATGTGTTCTATCTAGATAATTCCTTGTTAAATACACTTTAATTTGGTTCTCCTTCTGTGCTCTCTGGTCCCAGCACATGCAAACTTTCCTCAATAACTAAGAATTCTCCAATGTCGAGTATTCATTAAAGAGGCATGTGTGTACCTCTGTCTCCATAGGTTGCCATTATGGCCCCTAATCAGCCTTCAGCTTTCTCGAATGAAATATTTTACATTTATGAAACAAACCTTTGTGTTTTCTTGATTTTATTTTTCTCATTCTTGTTTTTGCATTCACAAATTCTTTCAATTTCACCTGTAAAATTTTTACATGCTTCCAGATTTTCCGCAATGATGCAGTAGTTTATTTTGATAATATCATAGCTTTATGTTTTCTCCTCTCCTTTTTAGAAACATTGAAGATAGGCGCAGGAGGAAGCCATTCGGCCCTTCAAGCTTGCTTCACCATTCATCACAATCATGGCTGATCGTCCAACTCAATAGCCTAATCCTGCTTTCTCCCTATAACCTTTGATCCCATTCGCCCCAAGTATTATATCTAGCTGCCTCTTGAATACATTCACTATTTAGACATCAACTACCTCCTGTGGTAATGAATTCCACAGGCTCACCATTCTTTGGAAGGAATTGTCTCCTCATCTCCATCCTAAATGGTCTACCCTGAATCTTCAGACTGTGACACCTGGTTCTGGACACACCCACGATTGGGAACATTGCCTCAGCATCCACCCTGTCTAATCTTGTTAGAATTTTATAAGACTCTAAGGGATCCCCCCCTCATTCATCTGAACTCCAGCTAAAACAATTGGTTGGTTCAATTATTTTTTTCTTTAAGGAAATATCCTCGCTCTGACTCTTCATTGAATGCCTCCCACTGATCTGGTATGGATTTACATTTGAGTCTAAATTTCCAGTCCACTTTAGTTAAGTCAAATATGAGTCTGTGACCTGTTCTATTCATGGAGGTGTCCAGTGTTCTCCTTCTTCATGTTATGCATTCACTTTTCCTACAAGTGGTAAAAATTGACTTGTGAGAGAGTGAAAGTGATTTATTCATCAGTGCATTTGGCGAGGGTGACTATTAAATCAAAGCAACAAATTAAATAAAGACAGGGTGCATGGCAACAGTGGAAAAAAGAAATGGGGAGCTAATTGAAATGCGTAAAGTTAGAATGATATTCTGGCAAAAAATATTGAGGAGTGATGCAATGCAGTCTGCCTATCAAAACACAAAATAAATAAAAGCTTAAATCACATGATGCAGTTATCAGCAAAAGTACTTGTTCTTCTTTAACTGGTTAAGTCATTAAACCAGATACAAAATTACTGTAAAGAACTGGGCACAACATCTTTCAGATTCATCCCTAGGCATGCCTTTTGATTGAGAGGTTCAAGATTGTCCTCCTCATCTCTGGGGCCAGGGATAATGGTCCAGCTCGACTTCACCGAATAGTAGCTCCAATAATTGTACATGGGCATTGCCCTTGTTCTGTGCTTAGCGTATACGCTGAGTATAGATAATTTCCATTGGTGCATGAAACTTTTAGATAACCATGAAACTACTTTTCAGGTGCATGCCATGCTCTCTTAGAGATTAGATTAGAGTCAAAGTCTCTGAAAAATAAAAATTGGTGAAATTGAGCTTAGATCACTGACTCAGACCTGCTCAATTTGATGGCATCCATAGAATTCTGCATTCATCAGATTAGAAACTTCTTCAGCATTAACATTATTGTTCATATACTGAAGAGAGACAATAATCTTCTTAGAAAATCAAGTAGGACTTGTTGGAAAGGAAGAGGAACCCATTACAATAAATAAGCTACTTTTGAAGTAAAGAGTGGAATGTTCCTAATCCTTCTGCAATATAGAGGAGTATGGGAAATTTTGATGAGAATGAATAATGTGGCTCATGATGTCCAGAAAGGAATTTCTGATTGTCCAATTAAGGTTTTAACAGGGAGATCAAAATCTTGCTGATAAGCAGTAAGGACTTGACTTTCATATATTTGCATTTGCATTTTTGTCTTTGCAGGAACACAATTCACCTTATTTGTATGCAACTTACAATTCTCCTCTGCGCTCCTGAGAAACTAGATAATGATCATTCCTGACTTTAAAGTCAGAGAGGTTACCTGGTAGATGCATTGTACTGCTTGTTCATTGCAGGAGAGGATGGATCTTCTAATCCATCACCTGGGCCACTAGGACTTTAAGGTCCCTATTTAGAAAACAGGATAGCAGCTGCCCTTCACCAGACATTTCAATTTCCAAAGAGGTTAGTGTTAGAGGTAGTTTCAGCTTTGCAGCATATAAAGTGGTGCAGATTGGAATTTAATTGTAGTACTGAAGGCTTGTATGGCAGAAGGGGGAATTTCGCTTCTCCTGCCTTATGTTTGCACAAAATGGATGCTGAAGACGACATGTGCATGATTAATGAACTGAGGAGTAGAAGATAGTGTGAGAGACGTTGCTATGAGCCATGATGGGACACCCACCACAAAATTTCCTGAATCTAACATTTAGCATAAAAATAGAAGAACCATTCAATGTCTCTGTTCTACTAGAGAAGCACACAATAGTATCCTATGCTGCAATCAGTAATGAAATAAATAATCAGATCAACCCTTTTAGTTGTTCTCTGAGAGATGCATATTGGTCATGACACTTGGGGAGTCCTTCTGGTCTTCCTTGAGCAGATGTATGACCTCTTTTAAAAAAAGAAAGATTTGCATTTAGTTACAATGCGATGTGATGCTTGGGTACCAAAGCAGGTAACTTGTGGTTGGGGTATTGGGGCAGAGGATTGTAATCAATACTTTTTTCTGTACTAGTATAGGGCCTTGCTAGCAGTCTGTGGTGAAGGATGGACAAAGACATGGTGGAAGAAGAGGCTGTAGTTTTTGGGAGCATTTTATGCTCATTTATTACATACTTACAACTAGAAACATGCCACATTAACACTGAAGCATATTAATTAATGCAAATATGAGGCTGGTGAGACACATGCAAGAGGAGACTGTGCCCAGCAGATCTATGCCAAACTGTTCAATGCTCCACCAAGTGGCTGAGTAATATAACAGAATGGTTGGAGCACCATCTTCCCTCAGATTTATTGTTATAGGGAAAACAGTCAACTTGTGCTTGCAAAATGACAATGACAAATTGTTTTTGGTATGTGATTGAGGAATAGATATTGACCAGAGCATCAGATTGACAGGAATGATGCATGGTTGCAGAGCTGAAATGCTTGCCAGGATTCTCCATATCTCTGGCTAAGAATTAGGTTGGGCTTCTTTAACAATAAGGCAGCCTCGCACTCATGAGCAGGTAAGTCTGCTGGATGAAGTATGTCATGACTGACAGGTTTCCCCAACACTCACGTCCACATCAGTGGTGTCCCCACCTGCAAGAAAATGCTGGCCAATCAGAAACCAGTGGAAGGCCCAGGCTGCTGACTCCACAGTAACACTGTGGTCCATGATCAGCAAAAAAGTCAGATGATTTTCTTTGGGGAGAAAGGGGTTATGGGAAGGTTCTGGTCAGAAGCAAGACCCTGGGAGAGGCTTTAATAGCCAACCCTGGCTCCTCTTTGTGGAGTCTATGGGATACTTCAAACCTGATCTGATTTAGTGTGGATTAGGTTATTCACCTTTCTGGTCGAACTACAAGAATCTTGCTCTCGTAAGGAATAGTAAACTTTTTGCATTGGGACAACTATTTACAGCTTATATCAATATAGCCCACATTAGTGCAGAGAGTATTAGAGAGTTCTTGTGAGTTCTTTCACTGAGTCAGAAGGCCTGGAGTCAAGTGTGATCTGCTCCAGAGGAGTGTCAATCTGAACAGTTGGCTGAAAAATATCTGCAGACACTGTTAGGAGCAATCCAGTCCCTGGTTGACCTACTACAAACTCCTTCTTCAGTCTGACAAAGCCTCCTTTACATTCAACACCCCCCCACCCCCCCTTAAAAGCACATGATGCTTTCTGCACTCAATTAAGTGTTATCTTGCTTAGTCCACTAAACAATAATCTATGTTTCTGATTGGTACCAGATTGTGATAAGTCGAGGGCTGCTCCCTCTGACCCAACGGGCAGGCCATCCCACTTGCCCAGTTGGGAAGACTATCATTTTTCTTCTCTGCCAGGAAAGCAACTACTCCAGGCTTGTTATTTGCCCCTTTAAGAACCTTGATTCTTGGTTGGTTGGGAACACCTACCATGGACCTTTTCACCCAGAAATTAATTGCTAAGATGGTTGGAAAGGATGATGTTTCCCTGGTGTCAACTTGTCCAATTCTCTGGCCTTCTCACCATCTTCCCAGCCACTTTGATGGAGGGATAACTCCTAAAAAACAACTTGGTTGCTCTCCAAACACTACCAGACCTGTTGAGTATTTCCAATACCTTTGTTTATTTTTCAGATTTCTAGCATCGGAGTAATATGCTTTTATACGATTCAATGCTGTCCAAAATCAAGCATAGCTCAAGGAGCAGTTATTAATATCCTTATAAGAGGGAGCAATTTTGTCTTAAACCCAGAAAAGGGCAAATGGGAGGTTTTTTTTATATGTGAATGAACACAAAAGGAAGGAAATCACAATGAGGTTTTGATAATTCATTGTTTAATCTATTGCTGGAGTATTTATTTTTGAATGCCCCAGACTGAATTGGATCATTTTGATGGAAAATTATATTGGAGATTCACAGGGTTGTTTCTTAAGCATAAGCAAATGTAACTATGATCATATTTTTTTTTAAATAACAAAGGATTTGTTCACTTGGCAATTAAGACTATTTAGCGGGGATCAAATTGAAATGACAGAAATTATGATGGAACTTCAGGTTTATAGTATTAAAGTGGATTTTTATTGGTTGAAGAATCAAAGTTTCTTATCAAAAATACAAAAAGAGAAAGCTGGAAATAATTTTGTAATACAAACATTTGGTTGAATATGCATTTCTTATTACTGTTTGAGAGAGATTATCATTAGTAATAGTTTTGCAAGCAGGACAAGAAAAATCAGCTCTGAAGAAACATCACTAGACTTGAAACATCAACTCTGCTTTCTCTGTACAGCTGCTACCAGATGTGCTGAGTCTTTCCAACAATTTTTATATGTGCTTGTTAAAGAAAAATCCCAAACTTTGGGAATTTACTCTATTTCCATCTCCTCAGTATTTTGTAAAAGGTGACCTGTCATCTGCTGCCTGCATCATTTTACATTCAAAACTGTATTGTTTAGTTGTTTATGGGGTAATTTATAAAATTCCTCAACTACTGTAGTGTGCTGGACACTGAAAATCAGCTAACTAGTTCCTCATCTGATGTGAAGAGATTTACTAAAGCTAAACCATTCCTTTCTTTTGCTGGCTTTAGTTCTAAGCTATGGAGATTGATATAAGTGCTCTTCCTACACTATATTTAGTGTAACAGGTTAACGGTAAGGAGCCATTGATACTCTTCCCATTGGAAAGAAACAATTGGTTCTGTATATCTTGAGGCTAACCACTCCACAAGCACGAGGTTGGGTGAGGAGACAGATCTGCATGAATTATCACAACCAGAACACAATCAATGCTGTTGTCTTTATTCTGTACAACATTGTCAGCATTGAGCTAACTGAGATAATTGATCACAAAGAACAGAATGAAGAACAGAGATAAAATGCAACATATATCATATACAGTAAAAATTGATCATATCATCAACTGTATCTGTAATCCTTGACCATGAGAAAGAACAATTGCCTTCGTGAGTTTAGGCTCTTCAGGAGGATAATCACATTTCTTTGCCATCTACTTGCAGGCCACTTGGGAGTGGAATTATCTTGGACAGTCCTGTAAAAACTCAAGTTCTTCCTACACTGTCTGGGATTCCAAACAGCAAATCAAAAAATTGCTGTGTTCAGACTTATTGAGTACATGACAACGCTTTCTTTAGCAGGGGCAAGAGTTGATTTTCCTTTGCCATTAAATAGAGACAGCTCCTGCACACAAGGCTAAAGAAAATCACAAAAGATTTCTGAATTGCCAAAAAGATGTTTGGTGCCCGTAGTCAGCTGGGTCCATAAGCATTATTTTGGGTGAACAGGAATGAGTCTGAACTTACCAAAATTAATCCAGTCAGTAACCACCATAGCATTTTTGCTTCTGGAAGAGTGGGTGGGTGGAGGGATGTGGTGGTGTTGGTCACAAGAATTTTCATAATTTGATTCTACCAAATAAAGTTATCTGCAGCAAGCAAGCATTGTTCTTTTTTTTTCCTACAATTATAACAAGGGAAGTTGCTTCTCCCACTGTTTTGACATAGTATTTCACTCCATTTTGCATTAATAATGGACCAAAGTTCTGTGTTTGAAGATGAGAAAATGAAGATTTTTTTAAAAATTCAGAGCTATTAAAAACTCATTCATTTTTTATTTTCACATCTTGGAACTTGGCAAACGAGAAGCATTTTGTGCAAGTGAGAACTGGCTGTGCTTGCTGACATTGGTTTTACAACCTTTTTTAAAAGGAGCATTCATTCTTGATAATTAGGTAAGACTCAAATGGATAAAGGACACAAGGTACAACATTGTGTTCCAAGCTATGTGCAGCATTCTGCTACTTATACAATTCATCAGAAACACTGTGTATTTCAGCCAATCTTAATCACCAAGACAACTGTACTCATGTAAAGGAAGAAAGATATGTGGGGTTTTGGGCTGAATCTTTTGTTTTCTTTTGTCTAAGTTCAAGCTGGATTGAGTGTTTTGGAGTGAATTTTACTGTAAAGCCTAATAAGTATTCTCGCATTTCTTACCAAGCCCATCTCATTAACTACGTACCCTGCTCCTATGGCATCCATTGTGTCTGATACTAGTCCCATGTTATCATATGCCATTCCCAGATATGTTTGCCACTCACCTAATATCTGCCAAAAGATTGGCATGCCTTGTTTCTGTGCCATCTTTAAAAGGTCACCGTGCATCCAGATGAGTACTGGCATTCTGAAGCTGCCCTGCACATTGACAGGCACAATCTAAACATGCCGGAGAAGGGGAAGATGGCATTTTGAATCTCAGGCATTGACCCAGTCAAGGGGGCCATGCAAAGTAAGACCATTTTCTGCCTGGAGTACAGATAGAGGAGGCAATTCCAGCAGTCCATGGCAGCCTGGTCGCAGGTCACCAGGCAGGTCAGTGCCATCTCTACAGGGCAGAGGAATGGCCAGCAGTGCAGTCAGAAGGTCAATTAACTTCTCCATTGCAGTAGGGTGGGTGCCACACTCTTTTCTATGTCATTCCCCACATTCACACTCTAATTCTGTTGCTGTATCCACTTCCACCCAAGGTCCATGCTTTACCACTCTCAATATTGACTGCAACATTTTCACCCATGACTTCTCCCTCACCTGACCCCTGACACCACCTAACGCTGAGTGCCTCTGCACTGCTTCCTCACCCTCTCAGAGTACCTCACCAACTTTGGCCCACCTATACCAGCATTAACAGCCACTCCACCCACTTTCACCTCACTCAGTCCCTCCCTTTCTCCCATTACATCAGAAGGTAACGCAGTCTGCTAACATGGCAGAAAGAACCAGGATAAGTGAACCAGTGCTCACTATTAGGCTTCTCATCCCATAGAAGGAGGGACTATTGTACCTGGCAGGAGGAGACTGAGACTGCTCCAATGGGAATGCAAAGACATCCATATCCTGCCAACTGTGTAAGTGCCACTCTTTACATTAACCCCATTGTCAGTCTCATTCATTGTAAACCAATTCTAATCACTGGCCATGACACCTCCTCTCTCTCTCACTTGCATTTTGCAGGAACAACCAGCATCTCCACCGTACACCAGCACAACTGCAGTGAAATGGCCAGCTTCCCCAGATGCTATCTCTGAAGATGAGATTACTGAGACAGGCTGGTGACTCCACTACAGAGTCAGGCTCAGCTTCTCCAGAGTTTGCTAGTCAGCAGCACACACCAACATCCCATTGCTCAGTCATTTGTCCTCAACACTGAAGGCATAGTTACCATGGATGGAGAACCTGGCCCTCATTCCAGAGGACCCTACCTCACCAGGAGAGAGGGAGGTGCCAGGAAGAATCCAACCAGAGGAGAAACCACACAGAGTCACTTCAGTAGTCTCCCTTCAGGACACTCCAAAGTTATTAGGGCCATCCAAGTGTACTCACACACCCCCGCCAACCATTGGAAGTTCACACCAAGGAAGATTGACTTACATCTGACAATAAGATCCTTGCACATTTGGCCCATAAAGACACATATCTGTGCTTCCAAAATGCCCTGCCAGTGTATTGGAGAGATACACAATGGATGGGAGGAATTGACAAATGCCAGATGCCAATGTCTGAGGATGTATGATGTGTGTGGCTGGTGCCTTTGGATCGTCCTCAAGTTTGCAAGTTTAACATGAAGGTCACTTCGATCAAGTGGGGAGGTGAATACCTCTGGTTTCCATGTTAAGATTTTTGCTTTCTAGCTTGTTGGCAAATTTGGAAATATTGCAAAATGAATACTAATGATGTGCAATTGGCCATCAACAAGTCATTTAACAAACATTAATCCCCCTTAAATGGCAATTCATGAGGGGCCTACATGCCTCCAGAGAATCATGGCATCCTAATTGTGCAAAGCATGAAAGAAGGCATGAATTGCTCCATATGTTGAGATGGGCATTGCTGAATTTCTTACCTGATTTTGCCACACATCTTGCTATAGCTGATAACCCAAAAGTTTCCATATTTAGTAATTTTCAAGATCACAAGACTGAATTTTGCAGATTATTACGTACTTGTAAACTGCAGACACTGCTGCAATCTAGGAACTCAGCAGCAAGCTTTGTCAAAGCAAGTTGCCACAAACAGCCACCAAATAATATGATTTTAGGTGCAGTTGAGGAAAGAATATTGTGCAGAATCAGGTCATAGGTTTGCTCATTGAGCTGGTGAGTTTGTTCTTAGATGTTTCATCACCATGTAGGTAACATCATCTGTCAGCCTCGGGGGAAGCACTGGTGTTCTGTCCTGCTTGCTATTTATCTGTCTTGGTCTGTTGTGGTGAGTGATAACTTTTCTGGTTCTGTTTCTGAGAGGTTGGTAAATGGGGTCCAAATCGATATGTGTGTTAGTGGGGTTCTGGTTTGAATGCCAGGCCTTTAGGAATTTCTGTGCGTGTCTTTGTTTAGCTTGTCCCAAGATGGATGTATTGTCCCATTCAAACTGGTGTTCCTCTTCGCATGTGTGTCAATACCCTTGATAGTTGGTCATGTCTTTTGTTGGCTAGTTGTTGCTCAAATATCCTAGTGGCTAGCTTCCTACCCATTTGTGCAATGTAGTGTTTGTTGCAGTCCTTGCAGGGTATTTTGTTCATTCTGCTGGCTATGGGTATGGGGTCCTTTAAATTCATCAGGAGCTGTTTCAGGGTGGTGGTAGGTTTGTGGGCTACCATAATGCCTCAGGGCTGGAGTAGTTTGGTCATCATGTCTTTGATAGATGGGAGGGTGGCTAGAGTCTCTGGACATGCTGTGTCTTCCTGTCTAAGTCTGTTGTGCAGGAATTGGCGGTCTGCATTTATTGGGTAACCATTGTTCCTGACTATATTGGATAAGTGTTTTTTTCCTCAGCTGCTCATTGTTACTGGGTGCTGCAGTAAGTTGTGGCTTAGTTAAATAATGCCATGATGCATTTGTTCCATTTGTGAGTATTGGGATGGTTGCACCTGTAGTTGAGCATTTGGTCAGTGTGTGTGGTTTTTCTGTAAACGCTGGTCTGCAGCTCTCCATTGGCTTTTTGTTCTAATGTGACATCCAAGAAGGGGAGTCCGTTGTTGTTCTCTTCCTCTTTGGTGAGCTGATTATCTTTGTCTTTGAGTTAGTGACATGAAAACACTGACATTTACCTGAGAGGGAAGGCAGGGCCTTAGATTAATATCACATCGACAATGCAGAGTAGAACAGATTTACACATTGAACTTAACATTTATGCATATTTTAACCACAGTCCATTTTGGAATTCAGAGATTCATTGAAAATGGGATAAGTCCATTGTTACTTATCAGGGCATCCAGTGCTTTAACTGTGGCAGGTTTGTTACTTTCAGCAATTTTGGAATATAAGATCACTTCTGTTGATTGAAAGAGGGCGTCTCTAAGATGCTGCAGACTCCTCCCCAGGCACCTTAGCACATATCAGTAAAGGGCCACACAGTACGAGTCTGCAGTCAATGAATCTGGTTGCAATACAGCAAAGGCTGGGAGTTAAACTTTGTATTTTTAACAACCCTATTTCTAAATGTCCAATTCATCAAAAACTTCAAATAATTCCCGGATACTCATAACTTTTGCTGGTCTGTCAATTTTTTCAGTTTGTTCCTCTCTTCATGAGTTGATTTTCTCTCTGGTTGGGCACCAAGCTGCTCTGGTCACTGCTGTATCCTGACATGCCTTTTGGTAGGCTGAAGAATGGGGGTACACTGGGTCATAGAGTCATAGAGATATACAGGACAGAAACAGACCCTTCAGTCCAATTCGTCCAGATATCCCTACCTAATCTCGGCCCATTTGCCAGCACGTGGCCCATATCCCTCCCAATCCTTCGTAATCATACATCCATCCAAATGCTTTTTAATGCTGTAATTGTATCAGTCTCCACCACTTCCTCTGGCAGCTCATTCCATACACACCACCCTCCAAGTGAAAAGATTGCATCTCTTTTACACCTTTTTCCTCTCACTGTGAACCTATGCCCTCTAGTTCTAGACTCCCCCATCCCAGGGAAAATATCTTGTCTATTTACCCTATCCAGGCCCCTCATGATTTTTAAAACATATATACAGTCATCCCTCAGCCATCAACACTCCAGGGAAGACAGCCCTTCCTTAGAGTCATAGAATCACAGAGATGTACAGCATGGAAACAGACGCTTCGGTCCAACCTGTCCATGCCAACCAGAGATACCAAACTAATCTAGTCCCACCTGCCAGCAACCAGCCCATATCCCTCCAAACCTTTCCTATTCAGATACCCATCCAAATGCCTCTTAAATGTTGCAATTGTACCAGCCTCCACCACTTCCTTTGGCAGCTCATTCCATACACGTACCACCCTCTGTGTGAAAACGTTGCCCCTTAGGTCTCTTTTATATCTTTCCCCTCTCACCCTAAACCTATGCCCTCTAGTTCTGGTCTCCCCGACTCCAGGGAAATGACTTTGCCTATTTACCCTATCCATGCCCCTCATAATTTTGTAAACCTCTATAAGGTCACCCTTCAGCCTGCAACGTTCCGGGGAAAACAGCCCCAGACTGTTCAGCCTCTCCCTGTAGCTCAGATCCTCCAACCCTGGCAATAGACAATAGACATTAGGTGCAGTAGTAGGCCATTCTGCCCTTCGAGCCTGCACCACTATTCAATATGATCATGGCTGATCATCCTTAATCAGTATCCTGTTCCTGCCTTATCTCCATAACCCTTGATTCCACAATCCTTGAGAGCTCTATCCAACTCTTTCTTAAATGAATCCAGAGACTGGGCCTCCACTGCCCTCTGGGCAGAGCATTCCACACAGCCACCACTCTCTGGGTGAAGAAGTTTCTCCTCATCTCTGTCCTAAATGGTCTACCCCGTATTTTTAAACTGTGTCCTCTGGTTCGGCACTCACCCATCAGCAGAAACATTTTCCTGCCTCCAGAGTGTCCATTTCTGTAATAATCTTATGTGTCTCATTCAGATCCCCTCTCAGTCTTCTAAACTCAAGGGTACACAAGCCCAGTTGCTCCAGTCTTTCAGTGTAAGGTAATCCCGCCATTCCAGGAATTGACCTCGTGAACCTATGCTGCACTCCCTCAATAGCCAGAATGTCTTTCCTCATATTTGGAGACCAGAACTGCACACAGTACTCCAGGTGTGGTCTCACCAGGGCCCTGTACAGCTGCAGAAGAACCTCTTTGCTTCTATACTCAATCCCTCTTGTTATGAAGGCCAGCCTGCTATTAGCCTTCTTCACTACCTGCTGTACCTGCATGCTTACCTTCATTGACTGGTGTACAAGAACACCTAGATCTCTCTGTACGGCCCCTTTACCTAAATTGATTCTATTTAGGTAGTAATCTGCCTTCCTGTTCTTGCTACCAAAGTGGATAACCATACATTTATCCACATTAAACTGCATCTGCCATGCATCTGACCACTCACCTAACTTGTCCAGGTCACCCTGAAATCTCCTAACATCCTCATCAAATTTCACCCTGCCACCCAGCTTAGTATCATCAGCAAATTTGCTAATATTATTGCTAATACCATCTTCTATATCATTAACATATTTTGTAAAAAGCTGCAGTCCCAGTACTAAGCCCTGCAGTACCCCACTGGTCACTGCCTGCCATTCCGAAATGGAGCCGTTTATCACTACTCTTTGTCCCCTATCAGCCAACCAACTTTCAATCCAATCTAGTACTTTGCCCCCAATACCATGCGCCCTAATTTTGCTCACTAACCTCCTACGTGGGACTTTATCAAAAGCTTTCTGAAAGTCCAGGTACACTACATCCACTGGATCTCCCTCATCCATCTTCAGAGTTACATCCTCAAAAAGTTCCAGAAGATTAGTCAAGCTTGATTTCCCCTTCATAAATCCATGCTGCCTCTGACCTATCCTGTTACTATTATCCAGATGTGTCGTAATTTCATCCTTTATAATAGACTCCAGCATCTTTCCCACCACTGAGGTCAGATTTTACTGGTCTATAATTTCCTGCTTTCTCTCTCCCACTTTTTTTAAAACTTGGTACAACATTTGCCACATTCCAATCCACAGGAACTGATCCTGAATCTATCGAACTCTGGAAAATAATCACCAATGCATCCACGATTTCTCGCGCCACCTCCTTCAGTACCCTCGGATGTAGACCATCAGGCCCCGGGGACTTATCAACCTTCAGACCTAACAGTCTCTCCAACACCAATTCCTGGCAAATATAAATTCCCTTAAGTTCAGGTCCTTCAGCCACTGTTGCCTCAGGGAGACTGCTTGTGTCTTCCCCAGTGAACATAGATCTGAAGTACCAATTCAATTCTTCTGCCATTTCTTTGTTCCCCATAATATATTCCCCTGTTTCTGTCTTCAAGGGCCCAATTTTAGTCTTAACCTTTTTTTTTGCCTTTCACATACCTAAAAAAAGTTTACTATCCTCCTTTATATTATTAGCCAGTTTACCTTCATACCTCATTTTTTTCTCTGCATATTTCCTTCTTAGTAATCCTCTGTTGTTCTTTAAAAGCTTCCCAGTCCTCTGTTTTGCCACTTATCTTTGCTATGTTATACTTTTTCTCTTTTAACTTTATGTTTCTTAACTTCCCTCGTCAGCCATGGCCACCCATGCCTCCTCCTAGGATCTTTCTTCCTTTTTGGAATGAACTGATCTTGTAACTTCTGCATTATACACAGAAATATCCGCCATTGTTCCTCCACTGTCATCCCTGCTAAGGTATTGCACCACTGAACTTTGGCCAGCTCCTCCCTCATAGCTCCATAGTTCCCTTTATTCAACAGAAATATTGTCACTTCTGATTGTACCCTCTCCCTCTCAAATTGCAGATTGAAGCTTATTGTATTATGGTCACTACTTCCCAATGGCTCCTTCACTTTGAGGTCCCTGATCAGTTCTGGTTCATTGTACGATACCAGATCCAGAATTGCCTTCTCCTTGGTAGGCTCCAACACCAGCTGTTCTAAGAATCCATCTCGGAGGCACTCTACAAAGTCTCTTTCTTGAGGTCCAATACCATCCTGATTCTCCCAGTCGACCTGCATGTTTAAATCCCCCATAACAACTGTAGTAACATCTTTGTGAAGACCAATTTCAGCTCCTGATTCAACTTACATCCGACATCCAGACTACTGTTTGGGGGCCTGTGGATAATTCCCAAGAGGGTCTTTTTACCCTTAGTATTTCTCAGCTCTATCCACACTGACTCTACATCCCCTGATTCTAGGTCCCTCCACGCAAGTGACTGAATATCATCCCTTACCAATAAGGCCACCCCACCCTCTCTGCCCTTCAGTCTGTCCTTATGATAGCACGTGTAGCCTTGAATATTCATTTCCCAGACCCTGTCCACCTGAAGCCACGTCTCAGTTATCCCCACAATATCGTATCTGCCAATTTCCAAAAGAGCCTCAAGCTCATCCATCTTATTTCTAATGCTTTGTGCATTCATGTATAGTATTTTTAATTTATTACTGCCCTCACCCTTCCCATCAACTCCTATTTCACTCAACCTTACAGCATGATCTCTTTCTGAGTTTTCTGCCTCATTGATACAGTTGTCTTTCTTGACTTCCCTTGTTCTAACTTTCCCTTCAATTTCCTTCTTAAACATCCACTTTGTCCCCTCCTCCCTGCTACTTAGTTCAAAAGTAACTGTGTTGCAGTAGCAAACCTGCCTGCCAGAATGCTGGTCCCTAACCTATTAAGGTGCAAACCGTCTCTCTTGTAGAATTTATGCTTACCACAAAACATACCCCAGTGATCCAAGAATTTAAATCCTTGCTTCCTGCACCAGTTCCCCAGCCACACGTTCAAGTCCATTTCCCTGTTTCTGGCTTCACCAGCCCGAGTCCTGCTTTTCAGCCTTCTTCCTAGTTCTCCGAAGTCCCGCTGTAGTATGTTCCTCCTCTTCTTTCCGACATCATTTGTGCCAACATGTACCACCACCTCTGGCTCTTCACCTTCCTGCACTCTGTCTGTGATGTCTTTAACCCTGGCACCCAGGAAGGCAACACACCATCCTTAAGTCCTGTCTGCTGCCACAAAAACCCCGGTCAGTTCCTCTCACTATGGAGTCCCCTATTACCATGGCTCTGTGCGATGTCCGACTCTTCCGCTCTGCCTCTGTGCCAACGTTTGATTGACAGACCTGGCCGCCTCTCGGACTGGCAGTGTCATCTGTCTCTACTGTTTCCAAAAGATTCAACTTGTTCCTGACAGGTACTTCCCCCGGGGTCTCTTGCACCTGTCTCCTCTCTGCCTTCCTCATCGTCTTCTCTCTTCTGCTCTCTTCTGGTATGATTGGTGTAATAACCTCGCTGAAGGTCTTTTCCAGAAAGATCTTGTTCTCTCGGATGAGCCTAAGGTCCTTGAGTTCTTCCATCAGCGCTGCAATATGCTCTGTCAGTAGCTGAACGTGCACACACTTTCCACAGATATACGAGCCAGATACACCAGAGTCGTTGATCTCCCACATCAAGCACGCAGTGCATTGAACCAACTTGGCAGTCATGTCTTCACCCTCTTCAACTGTGGCGTAATCACTTCACTCAACCTCCTTGTCAAAGATTCCTGAGCTAAAGCCTCACTCTTCAATCCACAAGAACTTCCTTGGACCCTCTTTTTGGGGCAAGTCTGTGGACTTTTAATTTAGGTTAGAGGAGGAGGGAGGGAGGAAGGCCCCACTTTGTTAGACCTAGGGTCCAGAACACACCCCCTCTAATAACAATCACTTACCTTCCCGACCGGCTTTGTGCTCTGGCTCCACTTCCGCCCATCGCCCGCCGCTCTCTGATGCGAAAAGACCATTGGCGTCGAGGTAAGTTCTGAAATAACAATCACTTACCTTCCCGACCGGCTTTGGCAACATCCTTGTAAATCTTTTCTGAACCCTTTCAAGTTTCACAACATCTTTCAGATGGGAAGGAGACCAGAATTGCATGCAATATTCCAACAGTGGTTTCACCAATGTCCTCTACAGTCGCAACATGACCTCCCAACTCCTGTACTCAGTACTCTGACCAATAAAGGAAAGCATACCAAATGCCTTCTTCACTATCCTATCTACCTGTGACTCCACTTTCAAGGAGTTATGAACCTGCACTCCAAGGTCTCTTTGTTCAGCAACACTCCCTAGGACCTTACCATTAAGTGTATAAGTCCTGCTGAGATTTGCTTTCCCAAAATGCAGCACCTCACATTTATCTGAATTAAACTCCATCTCCCACTTGTCAGCCCATTGGCCCATCTGGTCAAGATCCTGTTGTAATCTGAAGTAACCCTCTTCGCTGTCCACTACACCTCCAATTCTGGTGTCATCTGCAAACTTACTAACTGTATCTCTTATGCTCGCATCCAAATCATTTATATAAATGACAAAAAGTAAAGGACCCAGCACCGATCCTTGGGGCACTCCACTGGTCACAGGCCTCCAGTCTGAAAAACAACCCTCCACCACCACCCTCTGTCTTCTACCTTTGAGCCAGTTCTGTAACCAAATGGCTAGTTCTCCCTGCATTCCGTGAGATCTAACCTTGCTAATCAGTCTCCCATGGGGAACCTTGTTGAATGCCTTACTGAAGTCCATATAGGTCACATCTTATTAAGCATCTCCCTGTAGCTCAAATCCTTCAACCCCGGCAACATCCTTGTAAATCTTCTATGAACCCTTTCAAGTTTCACAACATCCTTTCAACAGAAAGGATACCAGAATGCATGCAATATTCCAAAAGTAGACTAACCGATGTCCTGTACAGCCATTACCTGACCTCCCAACCCCTGTACTCAATCTCTGAACAATAAAGGAAAGCATACCAAATACCTTCTTCACTATCCTATCTACCTGAGACTTCACTTTCAAGGATCTGTGAACCTGCACTCCAAGGTCTCTGTTCAGCAACACTCCCCAGGATCTTACCATGAAATGTACAAGTCCTACTCTGATTTGCTTTTCCAAAATACAGCGCCTTGCCTTTATCTAAATTAAACTCCATCTGCCATGCCTCAGCCCATTGGCCTATCAGATCAAGATCCTATTCTAATCTGAGGTAACCTTCTTTACTGTCCAGTACACCTCCAATTTTGGTGTCATCTGCAAACTTACTAACTGTACCTCCAACATTCGCATCCAAATCATTTATAGAAATTACAAAAAGTAGCTGACCCAGCATCTATCCTTGTGGCACACAGGTCTCTAACCTGAAAAAAAAACAACTCTCCACCACCCCCCTCTGTCTTCTCCCTTTGAGGCAGTTCTGTATCAAAGTGGCTAGTTCTCCCTGTAATCTATGAGTTCTAACCTGGCTAACCAATCTCCCATGAGGAACCTTGTTGAAAGCCTCACTGAAGTCCATATAGATCACGTCTACTACTCTGCCTGCATCAATCCTCTTTGCTGCTTCTTCAAAAAACTCAATCAAGTTTGTGACACATGACGTGAGTCCTGCCAGACTAGGTTCTTCTACCCTCCTGACCACCTTCTGGAACTTCCCAAGGCCTTGTGCAATCAGAGGTATCAAAGTAATTGGCATTATCACCTTGAAATGCTGATAATGCTCTCAATCGCTTGCTTAACTGCAATCCTTTTGATGTATCTGCATTTGGGCTTTGAAGTCTGGTTTTATGCCAGCATGTACACTTGGTCTTATGTCTTACTGAAACATGTCTGCACTATGCATCTAGTATTGTTTATTTGTCAGGAAAGATTGAATTACCCTTTCAGACTACCTGGTGCCTCTCTGGTTTTTAATTGTCTGGGCTTAGATATTGCAAGGACTTGGCCCTTGGCAGAATTGTCTCTTGTGTCTTTATTTCTGGCCTCTCTAAATGATTTTTAATTTCACTTTTGCAATCACAGGCTGTTAGAGCTCTTAAAAGTTAATCAAACAGATCACTACCAGAATCTAGCAAACTGAACAAGACATTGAAATTATACATTTTCTTGATCAAGTGAACACTGTTGCCTCTACAGCAGAAGTTGCTGACCTGGACCAAGAATATTTGACGCTAACTTTGAAATTGAAGAGTTTTGATTCTTATTTTTTCTTAATTCAAGAGAAAGCATCACTATGTTTCCTGATAATTTCAAATGGCTTTACATTGTATACCTTTACTATTAAAGCCAAGCTCCTGGGTCTTTGAGGCTACAAGGTTTTGATGCAACACTTATCTGTAATGGTAAAGTTAATAAGGAGTATCTTTATGTCTTCCAGAATCCTAACAGATCCTTGTTGAGTTGCCAATTTTGTAACTCCTTCAATGCCTTCAACATGTTTCAGCTTAGTTAAAAGATATTCTGTTACTAAGAGAACAATTGTATTTGAATTTTTGAACAAGTCCAGCCTCTCCAAGATGATGAGTTTCCTCCTGAGGAAGATCATTGATATTTCATGAAGATTTCCTTAGCTTTTTCCATCTACTGAAGTTTACAGCCAAGCTAATTTGTTTCATCTTTGTGAAAAGGTTTTTCAAGTGTTTGATGAGCTTTATGGTCTTTCTTTCATTTGAAGAGGATAAATCTCTTTCTTTAAGATTCTAAACCAGGAGGCAGACCAAAGAGTGAACTTGATAGTGTACTATATCAGGCCAAATTTTATCATTTTATGAGGAAAAAACATCTATGGTTTCCGACTCTTCAGTCTTTGCAGTTCATCAATATCCCTCTGATATTCTTCCAGATCAGAGTGAGCCGAATTCTTCACTAGTAATGTCAGTTTATCAGAACAGTAGTGTTCATAAGGAGGAGCAAACGTTGCTACATAGTGGAAACTCCAGTCCTTCCAGCTCTACAAGGTGGTCACAGTGAATGTTTATTAGTAACCATGGCTGAAGCAGTCCATGTCGAAATGCAGCAAAACCTGAAAGACAGCTCGGCTTAGGCTTACAAATGGCAAGTAACAGTCATACCACACAGATGTGAGGTAATAACCATTTCCAACAAGAGAGAATCTGATCATTGCCCTTGATATTTAATAATATCACCATCGTTGAATTCCCCATTATTAACATCCTGGAGTTTATCATTGTTCAAGAAATTAACTGGACTGGACAACTCATCTCCTGACTCTTCAAATTCCTACATGTCATCAGGTGTATCAGCTCATTCTGTGAGACTTTCTGGTATACACTTATTGAGGTCTCTCGAGTCCAGTGGTAAACCGCTCTGAATCGTCTTTGCTGTCTTCCAATTCATCATCAAATTTGCCATCTGAGGATGTGGGCCAGTCACCAGGAACCTCTTCAGACAGATCATATCCACTGTGGAACACAAATAAATCACAGTATTAAGCAGCCAGCAGACAGTGGAGCCTTGCTTTGAGCAGGACAGTGGTCTGCTTACTGCTAGCCCTGTGAATTATTGTCACAGTGCTAGGGTCCATTCGCATATTCCTCTTTGAAGGAATAAATCATCTCATGCATCTTGCAATAGCAGTCCTAGAGAATAACCATGGCACCTTGGAGTGCCTAATGATTTAGGTGTCCTGACTATGCCTGTTGTGATGTGATGTAAATGGACTTTTAAGGATTTGTTAAAATGCTGTGTGTAACTACCTATCATGAGACAGAATATGATGTATAATCAAGTGACTCTGTACACAGAACACAGGGACAGTCCTACATGTATATTTGACTATGTGGCATCCCAGTTACCATTAAATGTACATATCTTAACTTCAAATAAAGAACCCAGGTTATTATTTACCAATCTGTGTCACATAATCATTGCATTTGTGACAAACAGAAGAATGCAATATGCTGGCAGCAGTGATGATAACAGCATGAGAATTTTTTTGTAGGTCCTATTGAGGAAACTTTAAATTTTCATCCTTTCAGATATAACTGAAGCCCTGGTGTGGAAATAAAACAACTGTGCTGAAAATATTCATGGCATTGAAATATGTAAATGATTCTACACTGCTGTTCCTCACATTCCATTCATGTTGGAACATTTCACCTTAGTCCAGCCAGCAAGGATCAGGTGTGATGGTTGCTGTGAAGGTTTGTGAAAAAATAGTCAACAGCTTGCATAAACAGGAGTTTCCATTGCTGCTGCAGATCATCTCTTTGGGGATAGGTGATAAGAGAGGCAATTAAACACATAACTGGGCCAGGAAAGAAGAGTCAGAAATATCTCCCTAAAAAAAATGTCAAAATTAAGATTTTCCTGTTATTGATAATACCCTGTTTATTCATTTTCCCACTCCTAATATTCTTGCTTCCTATCTTGTACTTCTTCAAGCACACAGCCTTGACCATCAAAACGTCTTTTACCTGAGCCCTTTACTCATCATTTTCAGTAGATGTAAGAATTAACAGATATAGTGGTTGCCACCACATGGTATTAAATTTAACAATGGATATGCATGCATTTAACTATGGTCATCTGTATCAATTGCTAGTAGTTTTGTACTGGATATCCAATGCAATATAACCTCTGCTGAGTGCAACAACACCAGTAGCTTAGCTGTAGTCTGCAAAATTACATTTAACCCATTTGTGAATTACCTTGAGCTGCAGCCTGGATTTTCTGATAACATTACTTAATGTTGGCACTAACTCATTTATTTTAATTGAGTTACTGCCAGCACAAAACTAACATTGATCAGAAAATCTAGGCTTGTACATCTGTAAGTGTAATCTCTTTTGCTTTGTAGAGATATTGATTTTTGGTGGGAAATGACATTCAGTGATCACTGTAAATTGAACCCCGTAGAATTACAAATGAAAATGCTCACAGTTTCTACAAGATAGCTGGTGCTCTGTAATTTGCTAGTGAATGCAAGTGTTCAACAAATGTCAATGTCCTGCCTACAGCAAGCTACTACATTCCTGCGTTTGGATTTTATTACCCCCAATGTCCTGGATAATGTCTATCTCTTAATCATCCTTATGAAAATACAAATTAAAGAATCTTTATGTAATGTCACCAATACCATGTGTTGAAAAAGAATGGGTACCCAATGAACACAGTCTGCCGATTGAGGACTGATTTGTGGGAGCTTGCTACACACAAACTGGCCAGCATTCTTCCCCACATCATAGCAACAAGGTTCTTCATAGGCTGCAAAGCAGTGTTTCGGAAGATGCAACATAAATGCAAATAGACAATTTTGAGAAAACTTGTAGCTCAGGTTGAGGTTTTGGATGTAGGTTTGCTCGCTGAGCTGAAAGGTTCATTTCCAGACGTTTCATTACCTTACCAGGTAACATCCTCAATGGACTTTATGCAAAGCAATGCTGAAACTTACTGCTTTCTATTTATATGTTTGGGTTTCTTTGGGTTGGTGATGTCATTTCCTTTGGTAATGTTATTTCCTGTGGTGAGGTCACTTTCTGTTCCTTTTCTCACGGGGTGGTAGATGGGGTCTAACTCGATGTGTTTGTTGATAGAGTTCCGGTTGGAATGCCATGCTTCTAGGAATTCTTGTGCATGTCTTTGTTTGGCTTGGCCTAGGATGGATGTGTTGTCCCTGTCGAAGGGGTGTCCTTCCTCATCCATATGTGAGGATACTAGTGAGAGAGGGTCATGTCTTTTTGTGGCTAGTTGGTGTTCATGTATCCTGGTGGCTAGTTTTCTGCTTGTTTGTCCAATGTATTGTTTGTTACAGAGGCAGTAATGCAGAGACTTGAACAAACAGCTCTGCCAACCATCCAACCCAAACTTTGGGTCCGCTACATGGATGACACCTCTGTCATCACTAAATGAAACAAGTTAGTGGAAACCTTCAAGGCCATCAATAATACCCTTACTGGCATAAAATTCACTAAAGAAGAGGAAAACAACGACAAACTGCCATTCCTAGATGTCACAGTAGAGCGAACAGCCAATGGGGAATTTCAAACCAGCATCTGCAGGAAACCAACACAAATATTGAACTACAGAAGCAATCATCCCAACACCCACAAACAAAGCTGCATCAGAACATTATTTCAATGAGCCAACACACACTGCAGTACAGAGGAACTACGCAGAGCAGAGAAAAATCACCAATACCGTGTATTCAAAAGGAGTGGGTACCCAATGAACACATACTGGATTAGTGGTGCTGGAAGAGCACAGCAGTTCAGGCAGCATCCATTCGCTGCTCGTTGGATGCTGCCTGAACTGCTGTGCTTTTCCAGCACCACTAATCCAGTATTTGCTTTCCAGCATCTGCAGTCATTGTTTTAACCCAATGAACACAGTCCGCCAAATTTGAACAACAAACTCAAACAAGCAGACAAAACACGTCCAGAAACCCTAGCCACTCTCCCCTACATCAAAGACATCTCGGAAATAACTGCCAGACTACTCAGACCCCTTGGCATCATGGTAGCCTACAAACCCACCGACACACTTAAACAGCAGCTAATGAACTTGAAAGACCCGATACAGATAACTAGCAAAACTAATGCCATTTACAAAATACCGTGCAAAGACTGTAACAAACACTACATTAGGCAAGCAGGCACAAAACTAGCCACCAGAATACATAAACACCAACTAGCCACAAAAAGGCATGACCCTCTCTCATTAGTATCCTCACATATGGAGGAGGAAGGACACCCTTTCAACAGGTACAATACATCCATCCTAGGACAAGCCAAACAAAGACACACACGAGAATTCCTAGAAGCATGGCATTCCAACTGGAACTCTATCAACAAACACATCAAGTTAGACCCCATCTAACACCCCGTGAGAAAAGGAACAGAAAGTGACCTCACCACAGGAAATAACATTACCAAAGGAAATGACATCACCAACCCAAAGAAACCCAAACATATAAATAGAAAGCAGGAATTTTCAGCATTGCTTCGCCTGAGGCCCACTGAAGATGTTACTTAGTAGGGTAACGAAACGTCTGGAAGTGAACCTTGCAGCTCAGCGAACAAACCTACATCCACTGTGAAAAAGGTAAATATGAAGGAAATGGAAGCAGATTGTAAATTCAGTCAGCATGAAATGGAAACAAATGTAAATTAAACTATTAATGAGTAAAGTGAAAGAGGATAAAGTGAAAGAGGAAAGAGGCTCAAGCTAAACAGGAACTGGGCTCTCAAGCCAAGTCTACCTTCCCTCTCTGTAGAGGGCATATACTCACTGAGCAAGTATTGAGAAATCCCTCCCAAAAGAAATGAACAAGGCAATAAGATACAGAAAGATTGAAAAGATCATCAAAGACCAAGAAAATAAATTAGTTCAATCTTCTCAACAATTGAAAATCTTTCAGTACTTCAATCTTCCAAAGTAATTTAAATGAAAGGATTAAGTATGATGCTGAGTAAAAATTAATACCCACCAAGTCAGGAGTCAGTTGATATGTAAGTGTCAGACAATTGGGGCAAAGGCATATTGTAATGCCATTCAATTTAACAGGATGAAGGACCAAAGATCTATTGAGTAGTATCACAAGAACTAGCTGCTCTTACAATAAAGAAGCTCTAGTAGTTAGCTCCATTTCACTAATTTTGTTTATTTCTGCACAGACCTCCAAGGCCCATGCTTTGCAGCAACTTCCAAAACAAGAAGACATAGCTGAGAATGGCATCAGCATACATGGGCCCTCAGAGCAGCTGTGCAACCCAGAAGGAATGCTAGTGGCTACCAGCAACTTCAAAGGTAAATTCACAAAGGAGGCAAAACAATAAGAACCTGGAAGTCTGAGAGAGTTTGACATATGCACATAAATGCCATATAAAGGACAGCCAGCTTTTTGGGTTTTTTAACTTTCACATAGAGGGTATATATAAAGGAAGATTTCCAAATGGCACAGTCTTATAGCTTGGAGGTTTGAAGAAAATTGAGGGACTTGGAAGTGAGTACATTCCCCAACAACAGGAAAGGTAAGTTTGAGGATTCCCTAACATTCCTAGCAGTACACACTCACTGACATTTAAATCCACTGATTTGAAAGTAGGATTTTTGCAAAGTGGAATAATTTCAAAGTCAAATACTTTTTAAAGACTTAAAATAAGACAAAGTTATTGGAGGGAAATGATGGAGGTTAATCCAATGTGACTGGACTGAATGGTGGATCCAGTGTGTTGGACATTTCAGTTAGGTTTACCTAACTCAAACTGGTTGTATTCAGTTAAAAGTAGACCAGCAATGCCATCGTGGAACTGAGGAAAAAGCTAGAAATATTTTCTTAATGCACTCAAACTATATCCTTTGGGGAGTACCTAAGGCATTTGAAAAAGCTTGGATCTCTAAAATTATGTTGAAATTCAAACTTAAAAGTCAGGCTTCTGGAGCTTCTAAAGTTGCAGGGTTAGATGTAAGGCAGACCAAGTTGGGAAAAGCTTGGAATCAACAGGCTTACCAAGAAATGTTCACAGAATCCAAATAAATCCTGCAAGACCCTCGCAAAAACAAAGATTCTACAACCAAAGAAGAAGCAGATCAGTTGAGAAACATAATTAGGCAATTAATCTGGCTATGTACACAAACTAGTCTAGAGTGCAATAACGTATGGGGTGGCACGGTGGCTCAGTGGTGAGCAGTGCTGCCTCAAAGCACCAGAGACCGGGGTTCAATTCCAGCATCGGGCAACTGTCTGCGAGGAGTTTGCACATTCTCCCGGTGTCTGCGTGGATTTCTTCTGGGTGCTCCAGTTTCCTCCCACAATTCAATGATGTGCAGGTTAGGTGAATTGGCCATGCTAAATTGTCCATGATGCTCAGGGATGTATAGGTTAGGTGCATTAGGTGTAAATGTAGAAGGATGGGGAATGGGTTTGGGGGGATTCTCTTCAGGGGTTCAGTGTAGACTTATTGGGCTGAAGGACCTGTTTCCACACTGTAAGGATTAAAAAAAAGTATTAGAATTTAGCACTATGCTAAAATAAGTTACATTTGCTTAAGTGACAATGTCAATACTTGGTTAGGTAAGGCTTGAACATAAGTTTAAAAATCACACAATACCAGGTTATAGTCCCACAGATGTATTTGGAAGTACAGGTACACCATCCTTTATCCAAAATTCCAAAATCTGAAAAGCTCCAAAATCTGAATTCTTTTCTGTGGAATGAGAAGTGTCATTTTGGCATGGGAACAGGTGACCAACTCCACAACCCCTCGACCCACGTCACTCAGATGTGACGTGGTGGCATGGCCATAACACTGGCAAGTGTCAATTATGTCTCAGCGCTCATACTATTCCACGTGCATCTGCTGTCAGGTATTTTTTTAAATTCCACTGTGAAAATGTCGTTTATTCTGAAATCCAAAAAATTCTGAATTCCAAAAACAACTGGCCCCAAGGATTTTGGATAAAGGATTGTGTACCTGTACTAGCTTTCAGAGTGCTGCTCTTTCATCAGGTAACTAGTGGGACAAGATCATAAGACACAGAATTTTTAGCAAAAGATCAGTGTCATGCAATTAAAACGGTATATTGAGCAAACCCAGATTGCTGTTAATTCTTTCATCTTTTAGAATGGGTTGCAGGTTTCAATTTATTCATATATAAATCCTAGACCTTCTTTCAAGTCATGTTCTTGAGATAATTTAAGGTTTTATTAAAAACAAGTGACATCTCAGCTCAGACAATGCATTAAAGGTGTCAGGTTAGAGGCATTCTGTATCCCAATCTTTAGTCAAACTGGTTCTATTTCCAAAGTAGGAATGACTGCCTGAATTGACTGCCTGCAGATTGTGTGCTTTTTGAGTAAAAATAGAATGCTTCTGCAAATTCACCTCAGTGTGTGTATGCGTGTGTGTGTGTGTGTGCATGTGTGTGTGTGTGTGTGCGTGTGTGAGAGTGATTGTGTGAGTGTGAGTGCACAAGAGAGTGTGTGTTTGCATGTGTGCAGGCTTGGTAGAATAGGTGCATGCTTGTGACGGAGTATAAGCCTGTGAGAGGGTTTGTGTGTGGGGTTGTGAGTGTGGGGGTTGTATGTGTGTGTGTTTGAGAGAGAGCATGTGTACGAGAAAGGATCTGTGTGAGTATGTAAGAGTGTATGTGTTATGTGTGTGTGAGTGTATAGTGTAGTGGTGTCATCTGGAGTGTGACATGAACCCAAAGTCCCGGTTGAGGCCATCCCCATGTGGACCGAATTTAGCTATCAGCCTCTGCTTGGCCACTCTGCCTTGTTGCGTATTCCGAAGTTCACCTAGGAGGATGGTCACCCAAAGGTTCGAGGCTGAGTGTCCCTGACTGCTGAAGTGTTCGCCGACTGGGAGGGAACATCCCTGTCTGGCGATTGTTGGGGTGGTGTCCATTTATCCATTGTCATAGCATCTGCTTGTTCTCTCCAATGTACCATGCCTCGGGCATCCTTGCTTGCAGCGCATGAAGTAGACGATGTTGATCAAGGGACAGAGTATCTGCCTTGTACACAGTGGGTGGTGTCCCCAATGTGTTGAAAGCTGCGAAGAACATGGCATAGATTCTCTGCTCCCGGGAAGTACTGGACAATGAAGAGTTGCATCCCATGCCTGTCTCCTGAGAAGGTCATTACGGTTTCTCGCTGTGGCATCAATGCATTGCTCAGTATAACTTAAACAAGAAGATTCCTAATATTCTTCACAACATGTCTAACCTCTTCACCACAGTAAAAGCCCCCATTTTCTATTATGCAATCTCAACACCTCAACAGATTTTTCTGTTTCAAAAAGCCTGTCAGTCCCCTCTTTACTATCTCTGGATTTATATCTGTTCTGATTATTTAGATAAAACAACTTTGTAATAATGGAGATGAAATGCATTTTTAATCAGCTAAATGAGATTAAGCATTATTTTTCAGAGTCTGGAGAAGAAAAAGCCTCCAGTTTAACAAATCAATCACATTCTGTTGAGGCGCTTCCTAAATACAAATCTCATGGGAATACATTACATCTTCAAGTAGCATTCCAGATTATTAGAGGGTTAGTGAACCATAGTTTATTTTGTGGTTTTACTGTGGGTCAGGGCCCAGAATAGGGATCAAGTCTTCGCTGTTGATATCATTCTGAACAATTCAATAGCCAGGCAACAGACTAGGTTTTAAAGAATCCAATATTTTATCAGCCTGTAGAAAAATGATGAAAGAAAATCGTGAAACATTGCGGATGTGAAGATTATAAAAGAAATGCATTCTTACAAAGCAACTTTGGGAGGGATGGAATGAGGTGCATAAACATACCAAGTTTCATACACAAGCAAGAATTCAAAATATGCTGTGATTTAGAAACTGACTATATGATAAAGTTAGGATTAATAATACCAACGGAAATCTTGACTCTTCTAAACTAAAATCAATAGTACCGAGGAAAGAAAAATTAGAGGCATTAAAATGAAATGTCTAAAATGATGAGTGGATAATATAAAAGGAAACAATAAATGTGTTTCAAAAGATAAACAGCCAAAAATAGTTAAATGAATGGGAGAAGGGAGAAAAGTTTAATTGTGGATAATATCGAATATATGCTTCAATTAATTTTTACAACTATGAAAATGAAAACATAAGTGTGTTGACGAAGGATTTGAAACAACTGAGAATGGTAATTATAGAAAACAATTGTTTTTTCAATAAAAATGCAGAACACAAGCTGAAGTATTAGCTGGCCTTGAGATGCATGCTCTTGTTTGTTGAATGATGTCAATGAGGAGACACAGGAGGCTCTGACTGCAAATTTCAATGCTTGTGAAGTATCAGACTAGAAAGTAGTCTATGTAATAATTATTTTCAAGAAGGGGGAAGATATATTGATGAACCAACCAGCAATTACACTTAACACCAGTTGTCAAACTCAGTATTCATAATTTGAATGAAAATTAGTAGGTATTATTTACTAATTAAGGACAGCCAGCACAGATTTAAGGGAAGTTGTCTTTGGGATTGGATCTTTTAAACATAATCGTCTTGAACCTGCTAAATGGACATGATAACTCTGTAGCCATATGTCCTCTTTCTTGCATTAAATACATCAGTTTTGTTTTTGATAAAAAATATGGGTGCAAATATTTCTGAAATCTTTGGGACCATGTTTAATTGATGGGCAAAAATTAAAACTTTGACATTTTGAAATATTGGCAGTTGCCTTGTCATCACGACATTGGCAATGAGGTTTAACCTAAGAAACAATCTGATTTGTTCTGTGTATTGTCCTACGTTAGCTCACTCAGCATACACAAGATCAGGTTCTTTTAGAAACAGATTTCTTGAAATTTAACAAAATCACTTCATCACTTCATTCTACATTACTATAATCTCTCAGATTTACACACAATCTGGGTTCTATGCATACTAGTGTCACTGTACATTACATACATATTCACCAATTGACTGAAGATGCCACACATACTCCATTGTTCTGAGAGTGAGACTGAAGGTGAGGCAGACACCTTTTATACATCACATGTCACTATGTCATGTAACTGTCTTAAGGGGACACTACCTGTCTGAACACGCATCTATGCAATAACAAAAGGTCTATCATCTTGCTTTGATGAGACATTGGTTATGTGTTAATTGTGTTATTATTTTCCTATTTTATGTTGCTAGCAAGGCCAACATCTTCCTGCCTATTACTGCTGAGTTCAAATGATTTCTGAATTGAGGGGCTGGCTTGGTGTGTGGAACTTTCCACTATTTAAAGTTATACCTAGCACAAAGAAGGGTAGTTACGTTAGTTGAGATTCAGTCATCTCAGCTCCAGATATCTCTCCTGGGTTCCTCAGAGTAATGTCCTTGACTGAACCATCTTCAGCTGCTTCATCAATGACCTTCCCTCCATTATGTGGTCAGAAGTGGTGATGTTCAGTTATCAGAGAACAACTCTCATCACTATTCGTGATTCCTCGGGTACTGAAGTGGTCTCAGTTCAAATGCAGCAAGATCTGGACAATATCTAGACTTGAGCTGGAAAGTGGCAAGCAATACTTGTGCCAAGCAATGATCACTTGCCAACAAGATAGAATTTGACAATCGCCCCTTAAAATTCAATGGTATCATTCGCAAATCTGGAACTATCGGCCACCTCTGGGATTCCTTGAGCTGTCAGCCACTAAGATTGGCCGCCCTCAAGTTTGGGACTTGCTGTGACTAATGGTGGAGAGCTGATCTTAAGCCTGTCTAACCCACACCCAACTGTTTTCACTGTAGAGCCAGCTTTCTAAAAGTCAATCTGTTTGAAAATATCTTTTATTTCAGTTAGCCAATCAGTCCAAATCCTTATAATTCCAGTCCTTTCCATTTCTGTCTCTCTGACTTTGGGAAAAGGAGTTTATTTAAATGCAAAGGGTTTCTTTGCCACGATCTAACCTTCATTCACAAACTGACAAGATACAAGGTATAAGTGCAATGAAACTAGGGTACACTCATTCCAAGCCTATTGTTTAAAATGATTAATTACATAGCTGGTGGAGTTTCCTTCTTAGCAGAGGTCCATTGTCCAAAGTGTTTGGGTGAAGCAGCTCAACTTATAGCCAACTGAATGCATTAAATACATCTGGATGTTGGGAATAGGTCAGTCGATGTGTTCTTCACACTTATTTAAGCATTTAGTGGATTCCTAGACAGAACTTCTGTTTGTACTTCACCATACATGTTATAAAGCTATGTAAGCATTTGAATCTTTTAGGAATTGTTATTTGGTTCAAATAAAACACAGTTGTCAGTCTTTTTAAACTTGTGATTTCAACTCACTCATTTCGAAATAAAAGGTCATGGTCTTGTTCGGAATTCCAGGATATTGACCCTGAAAAACATAACAACAGAGTTCCAGTCAGGATTTTGTGTAAAATGGAGGAGAGTTTGGAAAAGTGGTGCTCCCTTGTGTCTGCTACCCTTGCCTTAACAAGGTGTTAGAGATTGTAGTTTTTTGAAAGGTGCTGTGGAAGGAGTATTGGAGAGTTGTTGCCATGCATTTTGTAAATAGCAAACAATACTGCCATTGTGTTCATTTTTATTCATTCACAGGATGAGGCTGTCACTGGCTAGGTTAGCATTTATTGCCCATCCCTAATTGCTGAGAGGGTACCTCAGAGTCAACTACATTACTGTGCATCTGGAGTTACATGTAGGCCAGAGAAGGAGGGCAGTTTCCTTCCTTAATGGGCTTTAGTGAACCAGTGGGTTTTCCTGACAATTAGCAATAGTTTAATGGTCATCATTAGATTCTACAAGTTGCACAGCAACAATCCGCTGTGGCAGGATTCAAATCCAAGTGCCCAGAACATTGCCTGAATCTCTGGATTAACAGGCCAGTAATCATACCGCTAGGTCATTGCCTCACCGTGATGTTGGTGTTGAAGGAAATGAAGATGTAGGTTGATGGATAATAGAAGATGTGCAGAGGAGAAGGCCTTTTGGCTCTTTGAGCCTGTTCTGCCATTCAATATGATCATGGCTGATTATCCAACTCAGTAGCTTGTTTCCTTTCTTGAACATATCCTTTGATTCCTTTTGACCTAAGCACCATATCTGTTTCTTTCTTGAAAACATTCATTGTTTTGACCCCAACTGTTTTGTCTGGTAGAGAATTCCAGAGGCTCATCTTTTCTGGGTGAAGAAATTTCTCCTCATTTCAGTCCTGAATGGGGTATCCTGTATCATTAGATTGTGACCCCTTCATAGAATCCCTACAGTGTGTAAATAGGCTATTTCATCCAACAAGTCCACACTGACCCTCCGAGAAGTAACCCACCCCCTAGTCTACATTTACCACTGACTAATGCATCTAATCTGTGCATCTCTGACACCATGGGGCAATTTACTTTGGCCAATTCACACTAACCTGCACATCTTTGCATCGTAGGAGGAAACTGGAGCACCCAGAGGAAACCGAGGCTGGAATCAACCCAGATCCCTGTCACTGTGAGGAAGCAGAGCTAACCACTGAGCCACCGTGCTGCCTTGTTCTGAACTCGCTAGTCAAGGGAACACCCTATCTATTCCTGTAAGAATTTTAGAGGTTTCAAGTAGATCGTCCATCATTCTTCTAAACTGCAATGAATATAGTTCAAACTAACCCAATCTCTCTTCATATGTCATCCTATCCTAGCAATCAGTCTGGTTAACCTTTCTTGCCCCCCACCACCACCCCCCCCCCCACCCCATAGCCAGATAAAGAGACCAAAATGCACATAACACTCAAGGTTTAGTCTCACCAAACTGCTGGACTCCTCTAGCAGGCTGCTTTGTCTTTGATAGGGTCAAACATCTTGAGTATTTTTGCAGCTGCATGCATGCAGGTAAGTTGAGAGTATTCCTTCTTGTTCCTGATTCGTGCCTTATTAATGATTTGGGGAGTCAAGAGGTGAGTTAATTATGACGGGATTCCCAACCTCTGACCTACTCTTGTAGTCACAGCATTTATAAGGTTGACCCAATTTAGTTCTTTTTGTCAACAATAGTCAGAAGGATTTTGATGATGGGAAATTCATCAGGAGTAAAGTAATTGAATATCAAAGTAGTTCATCAATAGTAAAGTAATTGAATATCAAAGGAAACAGTTAGTTTTGCTTTCTTGTTGGGAATGGTCATTGCCTAGCCCTTGTGTGGCATGAATGAGATTTGACACTTATAATTTTAAGGTCTTGTTGCATGTCAACATGCAAAATTCTCCATTACTTTCAAAGATTTGTTAAGTACTGGATTCTTTGCATATGGATCATGCACCACATGTCTACATATATATATAATATTTGTTGTGTGAACTGATACTTGTTCATTCTATTTTGTTTTTTCCCTTTAAAGGTTTGGCTGGTGTTCCACCAGTGGTGCCTTTCTCATGCTTTGCTTAGGAGATGCAAGAGGGTGATTTATTGGTTGCACTATGAGTTTAATGTACCTCTTCAGGATTGTATCTTTGTGTTGAAAATGAATCTGTGCCTCTAATCATAGAATGGTTTCTGCATTATTCAATATTCCAAGGGGCTTTTCTTCAAATACACCACTTGTTTAATTCTCAGTTTGGTGCTTGGCACTGTTTGAGTGCTGTCATTACAGTACAATGTTCATTCTACATCAGATACTCGGAATACTGATGGCTCATAATGTTTACTTTATATTGAGCAGGTATTTCAGGGTTTGCTTGCCTGCCTCCTGAGGCAAGGTAAGTTCAAATGAGGATAGTTTGTGATTTAAAGTGCTTTATCCTCATCTATGAATCCATGGCTGTCACAATGATGCACAATATCTAACCAGCAATTCATTTGCTCTCTGTCTCATTTGTCCAAATGTATACTTCAGTATTCCTTTAAAGTAATCCTCGAATTTTCTCATGTTTGCATCATAGCGATTTCATTCATTTGGTTTTGCATGACCTATCAACCACAAGCTCTTAATTTCCCTCGATCAGACAGAGGATAAGTTCTATTATTGGAATTGATCAGAACTATTTTACAAATTTTTAATTCTATTCCTTTTCATTTAAATCTAGATGAATTTTAGAATAGATTCCCTACAGTGTGGAAACAGGCCCTTTGGCCCAACTAGCCCACACCGACCCTCTGAAGAGTAACCCACCCTGACCCCTTCCCCATATTTACCCCTGACTAATGCATCTAACTCTATGGGCAATTTAACATGGCCAATTCACCTGACCTGCACATCTTTGGACTGTGGGAGGAAACTGGAGCATCCAGAGGAAACCCACACAGACAGTCACCCGAGGCTGGAATCGAACCCAGGTCTCGAGTGCTGTGCTGTAGAATGGGCACCTTGCGAACTGTAAGGTCCCACAAAACCTAAGAAGTGACAAACACCATGGTCTGAGAATATCTAAGTGCGGCTAAGAAGTAAGAAGGGGATGGTGACATTATTGAGGTTATACTATCGGCCTCCAAATAGTGAATTAGAAGAGCAAACATGCAGGGAGATTGAGGCATCTTGCTGGAGCAATAAGTTTGCCATAGTAGGGGATTTTAATTTTCCTAACATAGACTGGGACTATCAGAGCTTTCAAGGCTTAAATGGGATGGAATTTGTTAAGTGTGTCCAGGAAAGTTTCCTCAAACAGGATATAGAGGGTCCTACTCAGGAAGGGGCAAAGTTTAACCTACTCTTGGGAAATAGGGCAGGGCAGGTGACAGTGGGGGAGCACTTTGGGACCAGTGCCCATAATTCTACTAATTTTAAAATATTTATTGAGAGGGAAAAAGTGCTGGTCCACTGGTAAAGGTTCTAAATTGGGGTACAGTGAATTTTGATGGAATTCGACAGGAGCTTGCAAGGGTTGATTGGAGTAGTTTGCTTACAGGCAAAGGAGCCTCCAGCAATTGGGAAGCCTTTAAAAGTGAGATAGCTTGAGTTCAAGATCTTAATGTTCCTGTGAGGGTGAAGGTCAAAGTTGGCAGGAATAGAGAACTCTGGATATTGAGGCTTTGACCAGAAAAAGGTGTAGCTCAGTTACAGTCAGCTGACAGCAAAGAACTCCTTGGAGGTATACAGGGGATACAGGAGTTTACTGAAGAAGAAAATCAGGAGGTTGAAAAGGGGACATAAGGTGGCCTTGGCTGTGAAGATTAGGATAAATCAAAAGATGTTCTTTAAGTATGCTAAGGGAGAAAGAATAACTAGAGAGAGAATAGGATCTCTCAAGGACTAAAGTGAAAATCTTTGTGCAGAACCACTGAGCTGGGCAAGATCCTCAATGAATATTTCTCCTCTGTGTTTACCTTGGAGAAAGACTTGGGAACTTGGAGAAGTTAGTGGTCATATCTTGGGGAGAATCTATCTCACAGTAGAGGAGTTCTTAGACATATCAGAATGTATGAAGGTGGATAAGTCTCCTTGTCCTGACTAAATCTATCCAAGAACACTGCAAGAGGTTGGAGAAGAAATGTTGGGGGCCCTGGTTGATATTTTTGCATTATTACTTAGCTATAGATGAGGTCCTGGAAGACTGAAGGGTGGCGAATGTTGTGCCTTTCCTCAGGAAGGGCTAAAATAAAAAAGCCTGGGAACTATAGACCAGTAAGCTTAACATCTGTGATGGGTAAGTTACTTGAGAAGGTTCTGAGGACAAGTTATACATTCATTTGGAAAGACAGGGTTTGTTTAGGATCAGTCAGCATGGCTTTGTGAGTGGGAGATCATGCCTCACAAATTTATTACAGCTCTTTAATGAAGTGACTAGGAGGGTTGACGAGAGCAGGGTGGGAGATGTAGTTCATATGGATTTCAGTAAGGCCTTTGTTAAGGTTGCACATAGTAGGCTACTTTGGAAGGTTAGATCGCATGGAGTTCAGGGGGAGCTGTCAAATTGGACATACACTTGGCCTGATGGTAGGAAACAGAGGGTAATAGTGGAAGGTTGGTTGTTGGACTGGAGGCTAGGGGTCGAAACTCGACCTAATGCTGCTTGTTATCTATATCAATGATTTAAATGAAAATGTACAAGGGTGTTAATGACACTAAACTAGGCTGTATCATAGAGAGTGAGGAAGGTTATCAGAAATTGCAGCAGGACCTTGATTAACTGGGGAAGTGGGCCACAAAATGGCCAACAGAGTTTAATATAGAGAAGTGTGAGGTTCTGCATTTTGTAAATTCAAATCAAGGTAGGAGTTCCATGGTGAATGGTAGGGCCTTAAGGAGTAGTAGAGGAATAAAGGGATCTTGGAGTTCAGGTTCACAGTTCTCTGGAAATGGAGCCACAGGTAGACAAGGCAATGAAAAAGGCTTTTGGCACACTGACCTTCATCAGTCTGGGCATTCAGTATAGAAATTGGGAAGTTATGTTGCAGTTTCCAGGATGTTGGTAATGCCGCACTTGGACTATTGTGTCCAGTTTTGAGTCACCTCGTGAGAGGAAGGATGTTATTAAACTGGAAAGAGTGCAGAAGAAATTTACAAGGATGTTGCCTGGACTCACTGGTCTGAGTTACAGGGAGAGGTTGGACAAGCTAGGCATTTTTTCTTTAGAGCGTAGGAGACTGAAAGGGATGTTATAGAGGTGCATAAGATCATAAGAGGCATGCACAGTGTGAAAGTACTAAGTCTTTTTCCCAGGGTTGGGCAATCATGGACCAAAGGGCATCAGTTTAAGTTCAGAGGGGAAAGAATAAAAGGGCACCTGAGGGGCAACTTTTTACACAGAGCGTGGTACACATATTGATTGAGCTACCAGCGGAAGTGGTTGAGGCAGGTACATTAACAACATTTAAAAGGGATTTGGACAAACATTTAGGAGAACATGGACCAAGTGCAGGGAAATGGGGTTACTGTAGTTGGACATTTTGTTTGGCATGGACCAGTTTGGGCCAAAGGGCCTGTGTCCATGCTGTAGGATTGTATAACTCTAGCTCAGATAATAAACAAGTAAGAGAGGTGAACAAAAAAGTCACCTAGAATGTCAACAGACAAGAGGACCAGGAGGGGATAGCTGGATGTATTCAACAGCTAACACAGAAGAGATTGAAGGGAGTAGGATAATACTCATTGATAAAAATGAGTTTAGATGCAAATGCTTGGGGGAGAGGGGTCAGTATGAGTGATGAGAGGCGGTCAGTTTTATTGTTAGTGAGGAGTTACAGCAGGTTTTAATCCTCTAACATGTTAATTATTTAGAGAAGTAAGTAAGAATTCTCCAATTCTAACTCCTAGTTGGGAGTGCCTCAAAAGCTCACAGAGGTTGGACAATCATCCATCAGAAATTTTAACTTCCCGAGCGATTCCCACAGACTCAGTGTGTCGGGTCCTCAGAAAGGTCCTAGCATGCATCTTTCAGGGTACATTGGTCTGACTAGTCGGACCGGGACCTCATTGCTTTCAATATTGAACCAGGAATGCCAGGGACTGTGGAGCAGTGAGAAATGAGTGACAGCTTGTTGAATTTAACAATGGAAGCTGATACTTACAGCCAAAGGAATGCCACAATGGCACAAGGTCCCATTCTCTGGAATTTTAAGCAGGCATGCTTTCCTGATCACATTTACAGAACTACTTACTATAGATTTAGATCAAAATATTTACAATTACAATATTTCCAAGTTACAAAGCATAGGGCCTGTAAACAATGGATAAGTGGTAACATTAAGCTGAATGATCAGTCAAATAAGCACTCTTCTATTTCAAACCCAGTTAATCTTAGTTTTTGTATGGTACTCATAAATATTGCATTACTCTGGGAAATAATTTGATAGTTGTTAATATGGATGAACCAGGTGTTCACTAATGGCTTCCTGAGATGTTGTTGGCTGACACACTGAATGCTTAATATCACATAGTCTGTTGTGTGGTTTTCTCAATGTCAAAATTTCCATGGCATGCATTGTATTCTGTCCCTACTCTCTCATGCCATGTATTAATTACTATTAATATACCCATTGATGTGAACCTTAACACGGTTCTGAAAATAGAGAGCCTTTGTGAATTAGACCTATCTTGAATTCTAAGGAAAATGCTTGGGCTGTTCTCTGTATAACCCATGCAACATTCTTTACTCACACTGAAATGACTCCACAGAGGCTGGTAATTCATCATCAAATCACCCTTTATTTACACATGGAAAATCTTTGACCTGTTCCAGCTCCCTCAGAGCAAGCTCTCAGAATGTCAGAATGTCTGACGCTATGTTTATCTGTCAGCCAGGGCTCCCTGATTGGGGCTGTTAAACTGTTCCAATCAGGGAACCCATTCTATAAGATCCACCTGGCTAACCACATTATAATCATGACATTCCTCCTCTTCCCCCACATCCACCCTTCCCAAAGGTCCACGGACACAGACTTCTCTTTTCTTGTAGCTCCATTTGGGATATTTTAGCATTGGGTCACGTTCCTCTGACTCAATGTCAGATACGGGAGCTGTGTAATGCACAGCAACTCACCTGTTACCTCCGAATGTATTAGAAGAAATTCACTCACTTCTGATGGCAAAGACTTCAATGTGGTGAGATCCACAATGTCCATCTCTGATTCAGAAGCCTGTTCGATGCTTAATGGAGAGGGAGAGCCAGTGGGTGCTGACAGTCTTTGAACATCGTGAGGAGAAAATTTAACTCCCACACCGTTTGTGATTTCACATCTCTCAAATGATCCACATGCTCGTTCAGAACTGTTGTTCCTACCTGAGCTTTTACTACAATTACTGTAACTGAACCAGTTGCTTTTCATAAGAGATTGCAACCTTAATCTGTAAACGCTTGCCAGTGTAGATTCTTAGTTTAGCTAAAGTCTTGCACAAACTTAAGGGTTGGAGTCGAAACCGAGTTTTGTTGAAGACTGGTTCTGTGATCACTGAAACGGCCATGCTGGTTTTGAGCACCATTAGAACTGAGTGACCATTTAGCCAGATGTTTATTTTGATTGGTTCTGATTTGGGTGTTGCTAAGCAATTTATCTGTTCAAACCAGCTATAGGTGGGCTTTCCAGGGTGTGCACTCACCTGGACCTTCCACATTGCTACACACAAAGGAACATTGTACATGTTGCCATAACAACTTTGACCTTCTTCGTGAACTGTTAACATCACACTTATCCTATCAACTAATGTGGTGACCAGCAAATTTAGATATATAGCTTTCTCTTCCTTGATTTCATAAATGAAGTGAAATGTGAGAGTGGTGATGCAGGTTTTGGGAGTGGTGGTGGTGGGAATGAACCATTATTTATATCCTTCCAACTTTATTCAATATTCATTATCCTTACTGTCTGTCCCAACTCATATTCCATTGCCCAACCCTTATCAACAGGTTGTTTTTAATTCCAAGTGCACTTTTTTAAAATTAACAACTACCAACATGGAATTTCTTTGAATGCTTTTTGGAAGCCCACAACTATATAAAAGAAATCTATTTCAATTTCCTGATCAACCAGTTGAGAGACTGGGTAGGCTGGAACGTTTTCTTTCAAACAGATAAAGATGAGGGGGAACCTGACTGAGGTCTACAAAGTTATGAGAGGCATACATAATGTAGATGAGGAGAAACCTCTCCTATTAGTGGAGGGGTCTTTAAATCAAGGGACATAGTTTTAAAGTAAGGAGCAGTAGTTGTAGAGGAGATTTGAGGAAAAATGTTTTTACCCAGATAGTGGGTGGTATCTGGAACTCCCTGCCTAAAGAGGTAGAGGCAGGAACCATGAAAACCTTTAAGTGCTATTTGGTTGATTACTTGAAGCACCACAACATATAAGGCTATTAGCTGCATGCTGGAAGGTGGGTTGAGAAGAGATAAATGCTTACTGACATAGACAGGATGGGCTGTAACTCTATGACTTTGATCATCTCTCAAAGTTCAAAAAGACTTATTAGACATGACTTAGCCTTTTGACATTCATACCAGCTCTTTCTGATCAGTTCATATTTATTTGAGAGCTCAAATACTTTAGGTCAAATAACAGATTTCAAATCTTCCCTCGAACAGATGTTTGCCAAGTAAGCTTGTAATTTTCATAATTATTTCTCACACTTTCAAGGGTGGAATCTTCCCAATCTTGGCAAAGGCAGTCAGCTTGCCACTGGCTATCCATTGTGAATTAAATGCTCACTTGGTTGTGTTGGGGAATTGCTAATGCTGTTAGAATATTCCTGAAGGCAATTGGGACCCTGTTGAGACCAGACGAAAAAAAAGCAAAGGGAAGGGGGATGGGGATGTTGGCCTTCAAATCTCATTTAGATACTCCTATCTGGAATTGTGGGTACCAGGTGGCCATTACTGCAGTAGCAGATAATCCTGGAGAGAGGATCTCTCTTTACATAATCGCCTCACAGTTTATGGCCAAACGTAATTTCAAAAAAATACAGAGGCTTTCAGAATGCATGTTGATTCTGAGTTACTCTTGTGGTTTTTTTTATCTACAGAAGCTGGTAAAGCACTCAGGTTTGACTGGTTCCCCTCCCGGCAGCTTGTCTGCTATCTCGAATTGGATGGTGATTACAGAGACAACTTGTAATTGCCTTCTCCAGGTAAATCTGCGCTGGCAGGTGGAACAATGACATTGGGACTGCAACTGAGAAATAGTCTCAATGTCTATGAACCTTTCAGTTTTGTAAGAAGAATAGAAAAGCAGAATATTTTTAACATGGAGACAAACCATAAAGTCTTGGTGATAGGGGAGTCCCTGTACATGATGCACAGGAAGTTAACACCAAACAAATTAGGAAAGTAAATGGCATGTTAACTTTTGTTGAAGTTTGGAGTACAAGAATAAAGAGGTTTTGGTGCAATTACACTATATATAGGATTTCTGTGTGATTGAAGTGATATGATTTTCAGAGGGAAAATGAAGTTGTGCAAGTAACCAAAGTGTTCAATATGTGACTGGCAGCCATTGCACAGTCTAGCTTCCAGAACGTAGTGTGAGGAAGATGGAACTATGTTTTCCTGTAACAATACTTGCTGAAAAATATCTGTATGCTGAGAAATCCCATACTGCATCTGCAAGTAACCAGAACCAGTTTAAAGTGTTTGTATTGAGAATTGTAAATTTGTATAAGCAAGCAAAAACCACAACAGAGAATCTTTCTGGAATAAAGAGTCCACTATATGTAATTAAGCACGACCAATCCAGCTAACCTGCTCATCTTTGGACTCTGTGCATTATCTACAGACAAATAGAGGATATGATGATCTTAAATTTGTACAATAAAGCTTTCGTATGCTGACTTCTTGAATGTGGCAAAATTGAATAGGATAAGCCTTTACTATGTAGAGTGTTAAGGAATGAGAGGTGACCTCATATTCTGAAAGGGATTAGAGTAGATGCTGAGAGACTGATTTTCCCTGCTGGGAAAGTCTAGAGCCATGAGACACAGTAAATACAAGTCTCAGTCTAAGTTTAGCCATTTAGGACCAAGATACTCTCTTCCTCTGGATACTAAGTTGTTAAACATTATCAAGGCTGTGGATATTAGTTTTGTTGAATGCTAAGGGAATCCAGTTATATGAAATCAGTGAGGAAAACAAAGTTGATGTCAAGGATTGGCAATGATTTTGTTGAATGGCAGAGCAACATTGAGGTGCCAGATGATCTACTTCTGCTTTTATTCCTAATATTCTGAAGTAATTATGTGATATTGACAATATATCAGTCTAAGGGGCAAAACTTCAGTTGAAAATTTTGAAAGATCATGACTGAAACAGCTAGAAATTGTATGTTTTTAACAACCCATTATATACATTTGCTAAGATAAAAAAGCACTAGGTACAGACTAGTTGATATCTGTTTAACTCAGTCAAGCATAGAATCTCTACCGTATGGAGGCAGGTCATTCTACTCCTCAAGTCCACATTGACCCTCTGAAGAGCATCCCACACAGTCCCTCGCCCCATCTCTGCATGTCCATTGCTAATCCATCTATCCTGCACATCTTTGGACTGTGGGAGGAAACTAGAGCAACCAGAGGAAATCTACACAGACACAGGGAGAATTTCTAAACTCCACATAGTCACCTGAGGGTGGAATTGAACTAGGGTCCTTAGTACTGTTCAGCAGCAGTGCTAACCACTGAGCTACTGTGGATGCTGTATGCAACATGTCATCCTGTTAGTGTTGGTTCAGTTCCAAGCTCTAATAAAACCCACTGAAACTCCTAAATTATATCTGAATGGTTTGCAAGCTCCATGCACAACTTTGTGAAATATAATATTTGTGAATGAAGCACAGCTTTAAGCTTCAAGATTTAAAAGTTTGGTTATTCCAGTTTTTGGATACAGAGTTCTGATTTATGACCTGCCTACACTGGTTTTATTCAACATGGGTAACACTTAAGTGACAGCTGGCTTCTCCTTCCCATTGTTAGTGACCTCTTCTCTCAGCAGGGCTTTCAGCAGTGTTGGGCTAATATCACATGGTAAAGAGAAAGAAATCAAATAACCTCTTACTGTTGATGAATATATCCTCACATAACATCTCTGGCAGGCTGCCCATTAATGTCTCAGGCTGCCAAATGTACCAAATTGCCAACACCCACCTTGCAGCACACTGTGGCACTGAGGGCTGTTATCTACTGTCCACATACTGCATCTTGCTTCCACACATCAACTTCAACCTTTACACACAGCAATTTACCCACAGCACTACATCGTTCAAACACATCAGTATGTGATCACAGCTATCCAATCGTCCCTCTTGCAGAACAAGGTTCACGCAGTGAAAGGATCAGAACAGAGCATAGTGGCCAAAGTTAAGGCACTTGCATCTCTCCTTACTCTACAGAGGGAACAGGTGTCAACATCAGGAAGCTGACGGTGAACAAAATCATGTAGCATCAGTGAGAACGCTAGGTATGTGCCTACCTGATGCCTCCTCTGAACAGACGAACCACTCTCAGTCTGCCTGTTATCTGAAATGGTGAGTAAATGCTGATGGTGCGACCATCTATCTCGATTTCCTTGACAATAACCTCTTTTCCAACATTCTGAGTTCCTTCCTTTGGAAACGATAGAACTGTAGCTTCTTCAGCCACATTAGCCTGAATACCCTCTGCTCCAGCTCCCTGTCATTCTGCGGAACTAAATGCACTGCCAATATCCATTGCAAATCTGTGCAATGAGTGCATACACACATGTGTGTGTAATTAGAAGCCTTACACTGATAATAACAGCAGTGTACAGCTCATCCTCCAGCTGAACACTGCCTTTGACAAGGAATACACAACTTTGTTGTCTAGGCTTGTATGGCCCAGATGGGGCAGCCTGGTATTAAATCAGGTAGTAGGGCTGTTCAACATCAGGACAGTGCTCCTTCAGAGTCATCTGCCATTCATACCCATGGGCAGGCAAGTAGATCTGGAAGCACAGCATTCCCCATCTGTAGGGTTCAAGGCTTCTGTAGTGTAACTTAAACCAGACATTTATTTTCCTTTAGATAGCCTAAAATATTGCTATGCACCATCGATGCAGCTGAACTTTCATGTCTAGCCACACAGTGTCGAAGCAGTGGGTCCCTTCAGGCATCATTAAAATGTAGCTTCAGAGAATGGTTGATTGTACAGTGGTTAAGGGATTCATTTTACACAGCTCCCAGAAAGTGCCTGACTGCTGAGCTTGCTTTTCATTCAGCTGGCAGTTTTCTATTGAACTATTTGTGAATATTTTTTGCCTGCAGTGGTCAGTGATGTAACCTCAAAGAATGGAATATCTTGGAGAAGGAAATTTTGATCCATTCTTTATGGATCATGTGTCACATAATTAGTGAAAGCATTTCAATGGTCAGGTCAGGTAGATATTCTCCACAGATACTGCTTGACTTGCTCAGTATTTTTAGCATTTTCTGTTCTGTTTACATTTCATATATCCAGCGGCTGCAGTACAGTGCTTTTCAATCGGCTTTGGAAATGATGTCTCGAAGACAGTCTGAGTACATTAGACACTCCTGACTGGAAACGATGCTACATGTGACACTTAATGGTGAAGAGGAATGAGGAAGAAAAGAGGTACACAGCAAAAACAAAAAGAGCTCAGGCTCAGTGATGCAATGTGTCAGTGCAACTGCAAACTTTCAGAGGCATTTCCAATCTTCACCAAGTATGAATAGAAAGATCTAAAGCAAAGAGAAAGTCTTTACAACCCTGGAAATTATTGCTCATTCATCCGTTTTTCTTTGCTATTTTAATAGCGTGGCTTACCCCTCAGTGCAATGATGGTGAACATTTTGCAGATTGATACATGACACTGATAAGATTATAGAAATCATGACCATATACTAGGTACATTCCCAAAATGCACTGCAAAATAAGAATTTGCTTGTAGTGGTCAGTGATGTAGCCTCAAAGAATGAATTGTCTTGTCCAAGAATGCCTTGTAGCCTCCTTTTAAATATCAAGTGAGAATTCTCAGTTTTCTATTATGAAGGAAGATTGGATTTATTTTGTAAGATTTATTTTGAACAGTGGACACAAGAGGGAGACCTAAATGAAGTGTATAAAATATGAAGACCCTCTCAGTTGAGGGGTGCATAACCATAGGATAGAAATTTAGGATAAGATGTAGGAGGGCTGAAGGGCATTTTAAATGGAACCATTTTACCATAAGATGGAAAAGGTCAGAGTTCATTGCCTGCAAAGGTGTTAGAGATATAATCACTTAACATTTTAAAAGTTTTCTTTGGATTTGTACTTGAAGTGCTATAATTTATAAGGTTATGTGCTGACAGCTGTAAGTGGGATTAAACTGGATAATTACTGATCACCTAGAGGAGACGTGATGGGCCAAATGGATCATCTCTGGGACACACTCACCAAACAACCCCAACGCCCTCTGATTAACAACCCCCCCCCCCCCCCCGACTCTGCCAAGGGCATGCAAGTCCTGAGCCTCCTCCACCACCAAATCCAAGCCATCCGATGACTGGAGGAAGAACACCTCATCTTCCACCTTGGGACCCTCCAAGCACATGGCATCAATGTTGACTTCACCAGTTTCCTTACTTCCCTTACCCCCACCTCATCCCAGATCCAACTCTCCAACCCGGCACTCCCCTCTTGAACCATCCATCTTCCTTCCCACCTATCCACTCCACTCTCCCCTCCAACCTATCAACTTCCCCCCACCCCCACCCCCCCACATACATCTACCTATTGGCTTGCCAGCTACATTACCCCCTAGGCCCACCCACACCCTCTCATTTATCTGTCAGCTACCTTTACCCCTGACATTCCTGATGAAGGACTTATGCCCGAAACACCAAATCTCCTCCTCCTCAAATGCTGCCTGATATGCTGTGCTTTGCCATCACTACACGTTTTGACTCTGATCTCCAGCATCTGCTGTCCTCATTTTCTCCAAATGGTACACATTTATATTATAAATTTCATGGTTCTATTCAAACTGAGGTTTTGAAGCTTGTTAGCAGATAGATAATAGCTTCCTGGCAATTCTGCTTTTATGGGAATTGGTTAGTTCTGTTGTTTGGATGGATGGTCTGTAATATAGAGTGATGCTAATACCACGTATCAATTTCTATACTGGCTGAGGTTTCCATAAAGATCCCACCTCTTATCTTCACCTGAGGCATAGTGACCCTCAGGCTAAACCATCACCAGTCATTTTCGGTGAGATGATAGTCCTCTGGGACGATGACACTGTTTTGGTTCCAATATCAAATCCAGTAAGTTTAACCTGATATTTTGAATCTTGCCAACTCATTGTTAACTAAGCCTAAACCACCAACCACTTTGTTCAAACTTTGGCCAGCATTTTCCAATTTTTTTTCTATGTGTAGTGGCAAACCACAGACAAACTCCCACACAATGTGCAACAAAGCCTGCCAAATTTTCTACATCTTGGGAACCAAAATTGTGGCCTTGTAACCTTTTTGGAACATTATTTCCTTAGGCAGTGATGTGTGCAATTATGTAAAGTAGCCAACTGGAGACCAACAAACACTGAGCGGCAGCACTACCTCAGTAACTGAAGCTTCTGTGGTACAGCAGCTGGCATGGTGAGTGATTTTTCAAGGACAGGATTTTCAGGATAGGGGCCAATCTAGTGAGGGGACAGAGTGTCAGAGGCAAGTGAGGAAGCTTTCAGCAGCTACCCACTTCTTCGTTCCTTACCCCACCCCATCCTTGCTCCTTTTACAATTGTATTGTGTTCCTATCTATAGCATACAGATTGCAGTGGTTCAAGATGGCAGCTCACTACCACATTCTCAAGGATAACTAGGGACAGGCAATAAATGCTGGCCCTGCCAAAGACTCTCACATCCCAAGAGTGAATGAGAAAAAGGATCATGTGCAGTTTCGGGCAGCACAGACAATCTTTGGTGTTCTGAAGAGGAGTCATTTTGGACTCTAAATGTTATCTCTGTTCCTCTCTCCATGGATACTCCTAGATCTGCTGAGTTTCTCCAGTACTTTCAGATTTTATTCCTGCATTCTCTTAACTGACAGGTTTTTCAAAGACTTCCAAAACTGCCCGACCCTAATGAAAACATTGCAGAACATGAAATATAGATTTCCAGTAGGTCTGTTTATGGCCATCCCAATATCATAGACCACGAATGTGAGGTTGTGATTTTCTCAACAATCAGAAGCTCTTTCTGTTTTGGTGAATAAAACAACAAAGTTGTGGCTTCAACCATTCTTGACTTATCCTGGGACACACAAGTCTCACTTAATATTTGTTTTTGAACATAAAAAGAGGTTTTCTCTTCACAGTGCTCATTATTGTCCATTGAGTAGAAAGAAAAACACATTTCAAGCCGTAATCAAATAATTTTAAGGCTTTGTTAACCTTTATCTTACAGCGTCTGAATTTTTGAAACCATTGCTTTCTGATAAAATAATTTACAGGTAACATCCCTCCATTACTTAACAGTTACAATGACAGAAATAGGAACTGAAATGTTAAAGTCTATATTCCGGTTGCTGCTGCTACACCTCCTAATAATGAATAACTACAGTTACTATATATTAAATGAAGGAGATTTCCTGAAATTTTCTATTAACTGGAATATTTGACTAACTTAAATCAATAATGCATCATATAGCAAGTGAAGAAAACACACCTCTACCATACCTTGTTAACTCAGTGTTATTACAATAATACAACTCGCCCTTGAGGTTTTTCCCTGTCTGGTTGATGCTCTGCAATTACAAAATTGTAAACGCAATTTTTTTTATGAAGACATTCCATCACCCTGTGGAGGCATTATACCTATCCACACCCAACAACCTGCTCTGAAACTCTTAAAGCTGTTTCAAATTGCTGTCTGGCAGCTAGGTATTCCACATCATTCTAAAGCAGTTAATAAAATTCAAAACAAAGCATGCTAAAATAATGTCAATCCATACAAATCCACAATATTAATGGATCCATTAAAGTATTTTTTCAGTACCTAGTCAGAAGTTGTATCATTGCTAAAACAAAATCAAATCTTTTTTCAGTCATAACCTAACTATATCAGGTTTTCATAGAATTCCTTCAGAGCAGAAAGAAACCAGTCAGCCCATTGATTCTGCACTGACCCTCCAAACAGCATGCCACCAAGACCCTCCTCATAGTCCCACCTTTACCGTGGCTAAGCCAGTTCACCCAGCCTGCACATCCCTGGAAACTGTAGGGAAATTTAGCTTGGTCAATCCATCTAACCTGAACATCTGTGAACTGTGGGTACAAACCAGAGCTCCTGGCAAACACCAGGGCAGAAACAGGGAGCACATGCAACTCCAACTGTCACCCAAGTCTGGAATCAAACCCAGGTGCCTGGCACTGTGACAATATAAGAATACAAGAAGAAATAAGGAGCAGGAGTAGGCTATCAGGCCCGATTGAGCTCCACCATTCAATAAGATCATGGCTGATCTTTCTGTGTCCTCAGTTCCACTTACCCGCGCTCTCACCATAGCCTTTTATTCCTTTACTGTTCAAAACATTATCTGTCTTAGCTTTAAAAATATTTACTTTGAAAGCCTCAACTACTTCACTGCGCAGGGAATTCCTTAGATTCACAACCTTCTAGGTGAAGAACTTCCTTCTAAATTCAATCCCAAATCTGCTTCCTCCAATTTTGAGGCTATGTCCTAGTTTCACCCAAAGTGAAACATCCTCTCGACTTCTATCTTATCTATTCCGTTCATAATTTTATATGTTTCTCTAAGATCCTCTCTCATTCTTCTAAATTGTAATGAATATAATCCCAGTCTACTCAGTCTCTCCTCATACACCAGCCCTCTCAACTCTGGAATCAACCTAGTGAACCTCCTCTGCAACCCCTCAAGTGTCAGTACATCCTTTCTCAAGTAAGGAGACTAAACCTGCATGCAGTACTCCAGGTGTGGCCTCACCTACACCCTATACAGTTGCAACATAACCTCCCTGCTTTTAAATCCCTTTAACAATGAACGACAAACTTCATTCGCCTAATTACCTGTTGCACCTGCAGACTAACATTCTGTGATTCATGCACAAGGACACACAAGTCCCTCTGCACAGCAGCATGCTGCAAGTTTTTTATCATTCAAATAAATACTCTCTTTACTGTTATTCCTACCAAAATGGGTGACCTCACATTTATTAATGTTGCGCTCCATTTGCCAGAACTTTGCCTGCTCACTTCAGCTATCTAAGTCCCTTTGCAAAGTTTCACAGCCTTCTGCACACTTTACTCTACCACTCATTTTAGTGTCATCTGCAAACTTTGACACATGGCACATGGTCCCCAGCTCCAAATCATCTATGTAAATTGTGAATAATTGTAGTCCCAACACTGATCCTTGAGGATCAGTCACTGGTCACTGATTGCCAACCATAAAAGCACTCATTTATACCCAATCTTTGCTTCCTGTGAGATAACCAATCCTCCAAACATGCTAATACATTACTTGTAATGCAATGCAAATTTATCTTATGCAGCAGCTTTTTATGCAGCACCTTGTTGAATGTCTTTTGGAAATTCAGACACACCACATCTACTCAGTCCCCATTGTACACTGTGCTCATAATGTCTTTATTGAATTCCAGTAGATTAGATCAGATCAAACATGACCCACCTTTCGTGAACTCATGCTGCATCTGCCCAGTGGGACAATTTCTGCCTAGATGTCTTGCTATTTCTTCCATCATAATAGATTCAAGCATTTTCCCCACTAAAGAAGTTAAGCTAATTGGTCTATAATTCCCCATCTTTTATCTACTCTCATTTTTAAACAGTGGCATCACATTTGCTGTTTTTCAATCTGCAGGATCTGTCCCAGAGTCAAGTGAAATTTTGGAATATTACCACCAGTACATTTGCTATTTCTCCTGCCATCTCTTTTAATATCCTGGGATGCATTCCATCAGGGCCAGGAGACGTGTCTACCTTTATCTCCATTAGCTTGTCGAACACTACCTCTTCCGTGATAAAGGTTGTTCCCAGGTCCTCACCTACCTTCGCCTCTTTGTCAATTACTGGCATATTATTTGTGTCCTCCACTGTGAAGACCAACATAAAACACCTAATCAATACCTCGGACATTTCATCATATCCTATTACAAAATCCCCCTTCTCATCCTCTAAAAGACCAATGTTTACCTTAGCTACTCTTTTCTGTTTTATATATTGATAGAACCTTTTGCGATCTGTCTTTATATTCTGAGCTAGTTTACACTCATAATCGAGCTTACTCTTTATAGCTTTTGTGTGGCATTCTGTTAACCTTTAAAGTTTTCACAATCTTCGAGTTTCCCACTGGTCTTTGCCAATTTGTATGCCTTCTCTTTGAATTTGATAGCAATGCTTATTTCCTTAGACACCAATGGCAAAAAAACCCTTTTTTCTACAGTCCTTTTCACTAGTTTATACCTTTGTTTTGAAAAATTGCTTTGAAAGTCCTCCACTGCTTACCAACCATAAAGCCTTTCCTTCCAGTCTGCTTTAGCCAGCTCCTCTGTCATCTTATTGTAGTCTCTGATGTTTAAGCACAGGACACTGGTATTGGATTTTATCTTCGCTCTGTCCATCTGTATTCTAAATTCAACCATACTGTGATTGCTCCTTCCAACAGGATTCTGAGCTATGAGACCTTTAATTATTCCTGTCTCATTACACAGGACCAGATCTAGGATAGCTTGGTCCCTCATGGGTTTCATTACATACTACTCAAGAAAACGATCATGGGTACATTCAATGAACTCCTCCTCAAGGTTACATTAACCGACCTGGTTCAACCAATAGTCAAGCTTAAAATCTCCTCTGATAATTGCCACAGTAATGGACCACTGTGTTACTCCATTTTGTTAAAATCTATCCATTCGCTTTTGAGATATATTGTTTAGAAGAAAAACAAAAGGTATAATCCCAGAGGACTGCTTCTGTCATTAGAGAGAGACAACTGGTGATAGTTTAACCCTTGCCTCAGGCAAGAGAGATATTGAGAGGAAGGACCTTTGTGGTAACCTCAGCCAGTGCAGCAATGAACCCCATAAAGTCGATTCACTTGAAATTGCAAACCAGCTGTCCAACCAACTGAAGGAACCAGTTCCCACAGCTAACTGATTCCCAGATCAACAGACTCACTAAAAACTGTTTGTTTCCATCCACCTTCAGTGGCAAAGATAGTAATGATGCCAAAATATTGTTGAAAGTCTTCCATAAACTTGAAAAATTTGATGTCTCAGATGGAAGAAAAGAAAATTACGGCAACACAATATAAATGATGCAACATCTTATACATGACGTGGATGGTTTATTCTCAGGTTGTACCTGCCTTTTGGAAGTGGGTAATTAAATGTAGTTATGCAGCAAATTATCAGACTAATGGAAGCAATGAATAAATAAAACATCAGTTAATGACAGGGCTACTGTTTAATTTAAAAGCAAAGAAATTTGTATGTCTAATTGTAGTTAGGTTGAAAATTCCCATGCTATTATCCAGATTCTATTCTAGTATGTTTCATAATGCATTGTTGCTGGGAATATCTCACCCAACACCTAATAACTGAATTTACACTTTGAGGTATGATTACTTAAGCTGTTCATATAAAAGTCCTTACAACACCACTTCAGCAGAGGTATTAAAGTATTAGGGTGAACAATTCTACGCAAACAGCAAAAGGGAGACTTTGAAGTAAACACAAAAAAAAACATAGAAAATACGAGCAGAAGTAGGTTGTTTGGTCCTTCAAACCTTTTGTGTCAAAGAGACATAAGAGTCATAGAGATGTACAGCATGGAAATAGACCCTTTTGTCCAACCCGTCCACGCCGACCAACCCAATCTAGTCCAACCTGCCAGCACCCGGCCTATATCCCTCCAAACCCTTCCTATTCATATACCCATCCAAATGCCTTTTAAATGCTGCAATTGTACTGGCCCCCACCACTTTCACTCTATACATGTACCACCCTCTGCGTGAAAATGTTGCTCCTTAGGTCTCTTTTATATCTTTCCCCTCTTACCCTAAACCTATGCCTTCTATTCTAAATTCCCTGACCCCAGCGAAAAGACTGTCTATTTATCCTATCCATGCCCCTCATAATTTTGTAAACCTCTATAAGGTCACCCCTCAGCTTCCAACGATCCAGGAAAAACAGCCCCAGTCTGTTCAGTCTCTCCTTATAGATCAAATCCGCCAACCCTGGCAACATCCTTGTAAATCATTTCTGAATCCTTTCAAGTTTCACAACATCTTTCCGAAAAGAAGACCAGAATTGCATGCAGTATTCCAACACTGACCTAACCAATGTCCTGTACAGCCACAACATGACCTCCCAACTCATGTACTCAATACTCTGACCAATAAAGGAAAGCAGACCAAACACCTTCTTCAGTATCCTATCTACCTGTGACTCCACTTTCAAGGAACTATGAACCTGCACTCCAAGGTTTCTTTGTTCAGCAACACCCCCAGGACCTTACCATTAAGTGTATAAGTCCTGCGAAGATTTGCTTTCCCAAAATGCAGCACCTTGCATTTATCTGAATTAAACTCCATCTGCTGCTTCTCAGCCCATTGTCACATCTGATCAAGATCCTGTTGTAATCTGAGGTAACCTTCTTTGCTGTCCACCACACCTCCAATTTTGGTGTCATCTGCAAACTTACTAACCATACCTCTTATGCTTGCATCCAAATCATTTATATAAATGACAAAAAGTAGAGTACCCAGCACGATCCTTGTGGCACTCCACTGGTCACAGGTCTCCAGTCTGAAAAACAGCCCTCCACCACCACCATCTGTCTTCTACCTTTGAGTCAGTTCTGTATCCAAATGGCTAGTTCTCCCTGTATTCCATGAGATCTAACCTTGCTAACCAGTCTCTCAAGGGGAACCTTGTCGAACGCCTTACTGAAGTCCATATAGATCACATCTACCATTCTGCCCTCATCAATCCTCTTTGTTACTTCTTCAAAAAACTCAATCAAGTTTGTGTGACATGATTTCCCACGCACAAAGCCATGTTGACGATCCCTAATCAGTCCTTACCTTTCAAATACATGTACATCCTGTCCCTCAGGATTCCCTCCAACAACTTGCCCACTACCGACGTCAGGCTCATTGGTCTATAGTTCCCTGGCTTGACCTTAACACCTTTCTTAAGCAGTGGCACCACATTAGCCAATCTCCAGTCTCCGGCACCTCACCTGTGACTATTGATGATACAAATATCTCAGCAAGAGGCTCAGCAATCATGTCTCTAGTTTCCCACAGAGTTCTAGGGTACACCTGATCAGAACCTGGGGATTTATCTACCTTTATGCATCTTAAGACATCCAGCACTTCCTCCTCTATAATATGGATATTTTTCAAGGTGTCACCATCTATTTCTCGACATGCTATATCTTCCATATCCATTTCGCAGAGGCTGAGCGCCAACTCTCAGACTCACAGAGGCTGAGTGCCAATTCTCAGATTCCTCCTCCTACCTCCCCCTGGCTACACCACTGAGCATCAAGCCATTGTCTCCAACACCGTGACTGAACCATTTCTTCCAGATGCCTCCCCCCACAGCTTCCAACCTCATAGTCTCCCAACCCCAGACAGCCCAGTTCTACCTACTCCCCAAAATCCACAAGAAGTACTGTCCCGGCAGGCCCATTGTGTCAGCATGCTCCTGCCCCACTGAAAGTATTTCCTCCTACCTCGACTTCATCCTCACTCCTTTGGTTCACTCCCACCCCGCCTACATCCGGGATTCCTCTGATGCCTTGCGAGACATTGACAGCTTTCAATTCACAGGCCCGAACCACCTTCTTTTACCATGGATGTGCAATCTCTTTATACCTCCATCCCACACCAAGAAGGCTTGACAGCTCTTCACTTCTTTCTCGAAAAGAGCCCAAACGATCTCCATCCACCACCACTCTCCTCCGCCTGGCTGAACTTGTTCTCTCTCTCAACAACTTCTCCTTCAACTCATCCTATTTTCTCCAAATCAAAGGTGTAGCAATGGGTACCCACATGGGTCCTAGCTATGCCTGCCTTTTCATGGGGTTTGTGGAACATTTCTTGTTCCAGGCCTACCCGGGTCCCCTCCCACAACTGCTTTATTGGTACATCGATGACTATTTCGGTGTGGCTTCATGCTCTAGTCCTGACCTGGAAAATTTCATAAACTTCGCTTCCAGTTTCCATCCCTCCATCACCTTCACTTGGTCTAGCTCCGACACTTGCCTTCCTTTCCTTGACCTTTTTGTCTCATTTCCGGCAATAGTCTATCCACTAATATCCATTACAAGCCCACTGACTCCCACAGCTATCTGGACTACAGCTCTTCTCACCCTACGTCCTGTAAGGACTCTATCCCTTTCTCTCAGCTCCTTCGCCTCCGTCACATTTGTTCTGATGAGGCCACTTTCCAAAGTGGTGCTCTTAATATGTGCTCCTTCTTCTCCAACTGTGGCTTCCCACCTACAATTGTTGACAGGGCTCTTGACAGCATGCGGTCTATCACCTGCATCACGACCCTCATTCCCTCCCTCCCCTCCCAGAACAAGGATAGGGTCCCTCTTGTTCTCACCTTACACCCCACCAGCCTTCACATGCAAAGAATAATTCTCCACTATTTTTGCCAACTCCAACACGAAGCCACCACTAAACACATCTTCCCTTCCGTCCCCCTGTCTGCATTCTGCAGAGATCATTCCCTCCAAGACAATCTAGTCCACTCCTCGATCACACCTAACACCTCTCCCATCACAAACGGCACCATCTCATCACACCTAACACCTCTCCCATCACACACAGCACCGTTTCATCACACCTAACACCTCTCCCATCACACACAGCACCGTCCCATCACACCTAACACCTTTCCCATAATACACGGCACCGTCCCATACAACCGCAGAAGGTGCAACACCTGCCCCTTTACCTCTTCCATGCTCACCATCCAAGGCCCCAGACACTCATTTCAGATTCAATTTGGTCTATTGCATTCGTTGCTCCCAATGTGGTCTCCTCTATATCGGAGAGACAACACGCCGACTGGGTGATCGCTTTGCTGAGCACCTTCGATCTGTACGCAATCAGATCCCAGACCTTCCTGTGGCTTGCCACTTCAACACAATCCTGCTCCCATACCCACATGTCTGCCCTTGGCCTGCTGCAATGTTCCAGTGAAGCTCAACGCAAACTGGAGGAACAGCATCTCATCTTTCGATTAGGCATGTTACAGCCTGCCGGTCTCAACATTGAATTCAACAACTTCAGATAATTTTATTTCATTTATTTTAATTTTTGAATTTTTTTTTCACTGTTCTGTACCTCTTATTTCTTGATCGTCTCTCTTTCCCTTGCTCCCCACTCTGTCATCACCTTTTTCTCTCCTTGTGCCCCTTTGCTACCCTTCTCCCCTGTTTTCCATTTTATCTCTGCTTCACCCCTTCCCACCCCATCCCCCACATATTTTGTCACATAGCACCGTCTTCAGCCTTGGTCATTCACAGCTCCTAATCTCCCTATATTCCCTCTTTGCGCTGTCATTATCATCTCTTTATTGCTACCTTTGCTTCTGGAGCCATGACTCACCTTCCCTCAACCTTGTATAAATACCTCCCTATTTCTGCCCTTTTTTTAGCTTTGACAAAGGGTCAGTTAGACTCGAAACGTCAGCTCTTTTCTCTGCTTACAGATGCTGCCAGACCTGCTGAGATTTTCCAGCATTTTCTCTTTTGGTTTCAGATTCCAGCATCCGCAGTAATTTGCTTTTATCCAATGTTTTGACCTCTACCACTTTCTGTGGCAGGGAATTCCACAGGCTCGCTATTCCCTAGCTGAAAAGAATTTCTCTTCAGCTTAGTCCTAGAAGACTTATCCCATATCTTTACACTGCAATGCATGATTCCTGACTCCCCAGTCATTGGGAACACCCGTGCATCCACACATTAAGTCTGTGAAGTGTTTGAAAATGGATGATGCAATATGTAAATCGTGAACAACATTTGGGGGGAGTTGTGTAATTTGCTTAGTTTCAAAGGAAATACATCACTGGGACAGACTTTGTTCACTGACAGGACTCAGCTCAGACTTAATAGATTACTAGATTTAGCTTAATAGCTTTAGGGCTCATTCCAAGCTGCTCTGTAAATGGGAAGAGTTCCTGTCTCCAGGTACTGCAATAGCTTCCAGACAGGTACTTGTGACACATGTCACTGGTGTAGTAACCTCCTCCTCTCGAGAGTTGGTTCACTTGCTTGGATTTATGTGTCAAGGTAATCCATGCAAATTGAATTTTGTACTTATTTCCAACAACATTTTCAGCTCGTTGCAAATCATGACTTAATGATCGCATTCTCTTCTCAGACTTAAACGCTTCTAGATTCTAGCTCTATTGCAAATGCATGATATCAAATTAATGTTGCACAGAAATGAGGGAATGCTACATTGCTGAAGGTGCCATTTCAGTAAAAGGCTTTAAGATGAAATTGGCTGCTTATGAGATGCAATGAAAGCCTCAGTATAAGTTGCTAAAACAAGAATAATCCTTAATACAAGGGACTAGATTTTTATGATCTAAAAATTGTTGGCAATGGATATTAGAATCAACAAAGCCAGTACAATCGGACTGTCAATTTAATTTGCTCCTCACAAAGAGCACCACATAAATATCCCATAGGCAAGAAGTGTTTCAGGTTAGTGGTGGCTTGTCATCCCACACACATAGCTTGGGTTGGTCACTGTTGATAGGCTTAAGGTAAGTTTGTATATCACATCCTAGAGTATTTGCACTCGGTTAGTTGAGTTTCAAAAGCCTTCTAGAAAATGGCCAGGTAAAAGAATAAATAAATCTTGGGGGAACTTTGCTGAGGAGTCACAAATATTTTGGTAGGTTAAATATTTTAACAACTTCTGTCATTACTAGGTGTTGACTATCAAGCTAGATCTTTTTGTTGCTGTGTTCCTATCGGCCTCAAATCTACAAAGATAAGTTTCTGTAGACTTTTTAAAAATGGAAGTAAGCATTGGTCCTTTGCAAGTGAGTCTGGGGAATTAGTAGTCAATAGGGAAAAAAAATTAATTGAACATTTTTTTTTAATATTGATATGTACTATAGAGGATGGAAGCAAATTCCAGAATTAGCCATACACTAAGAAATGCAAGGGAGAGAGGAAGTCAAAAAATTAACTACATACTAAAATCATCATATTTTAGTATGGATGAAGAAAATATATCAGCACAGGCTTGATGGGCCAAAGGGCCTGTTTCTGTGTTGTATTGTTCTTTGTTCTAATTGTCAGCAAAATGGTGCCAAGGAAGTTGTAGGATATGCAAGCTGACAAGTCCCAGATCTTGATGGACTTCATTCTTGGGACTTTAAAAAAAGGCTAGTGAAATGATTGACGTGTTAGTTTTAATTGTCCAAAATTCTCATGGTTTGCAGAAGGTTCCATCAGTTTTGAAAATAGTAAGTGTAACTCCTTTTTTTAAAAAAATGGAAATAGATAAGAGCAGGACACGATAGGCTAGTTAAGTTAGCATCTATCATAAGAAAATATTAGAAACTATTATTAAAGATGTTAGGACAGGACGCTGAGAAAATTTAAGGTAATCAGGCAGAGTCAATATGGTTGTGTGAATGCAAAACTATCTTTAATTGATTTGTTGGAGTTCTTCAAAGATGTAGCATGTGCATAACGGGGAATGGGTAGATATACTGTACTTAAACTTCTAGAAGGCAGGCAGGTGATAATGTGCCACATCAAAGGTTATTGAGGAAAATAAAAGACTCATGGTGTATGTGGTAACATGTAACATAAGTAATGACATGTAAGGACAATTAGCTAGGATGTAAGTATGCTTAAATGAGTAATTTCTTTGGTTGGCTAGATATTAATGAATGGTATGTTACGGGGATTGGTGCCATAATTTCAAATATTCATGTGTCTTTGGAGCTCTGTTCCTTGGGAGATAATAGAAGCAGAGTCTTTTCTAAGATAGAACTCAACTGTGTAAGCATTATCAGGGGTAGGTGGGTTTGTGCAGCCATTTAATCAACCATGATCTTATTTGAATGGTTGGGTAGGTTTGAGCAGCTGAATGGCCTACTTCTGTTTCTTGTCTGTATGCCTAGTGACCTTCATCTTGCATGCGCATAAATGTAGGATATAAATGCGCATAAATGTAGGATATAAATGCATTTGTTAAGATGACTGATTTGGGTTGATGAAGTTGGGAACTCCTCAATCTTATGTTTTAAAAGCTTGAGATGATATACCTTGCTGAAGATGTTTGATTTTGTGTGTTATATGATATGAAAAGCACTATTATTAGTCAGGAGCAATGATTATACAGTCTACAGTCATAGTAGAAAAGGTTTGGTTCTGATATTGAATTTATTGACTTGAATAAGGTTTGATTTAAACTCTGTTCAGCCACATAATCCAAGCTGGTTTGCAGCATTAGATCTTCCAATGTACCTTGTACTGAACTTTAGAAAGTTGCTAAGTAGTTTCAACAGTGCTGCTGTGGCACTGGGCTAGGTTTGGCTGAGGCATGTTCATGAATATTTACAAAGGTACAAAATAAGGTAAAATACAATAGTGGAGAGTAATCAGTTTTTATCCTTTGTCCCACTGCACACATTTAGTCTGATCCAATAGCACAAAGTAGCATTGTTCCTCTTTAAGAGTTCGAAATTATCATTGATCTCAATAGATTTACTCTGCTGTCAGCACGGAGCAACCAATTATTTGTGCATCTGTTCATATTCACTATTAAAAATGTGATTTTCCTGCACTCTGCAGCAGGTTTATTGCACTGTGAACCCCAGTTTGTGATGGAGTACTTTAATTAGTTGAAAATTACCTGTTCCATATACTCCATTCTGGAGACAGTGTTCAGTGAGTACAATCATTCCAGATTTTCTTTCTAAAACAAATGGTATCGACATGATGCAGTATTATGTAAAGGATTCATTTCAATCATAATATGAAACAAAAAATGGGGTGATCCTCCAATGGGTTGATCCCCTGTGGAGTTTCAGCTCTGCAATTAATCCAGTTGCATGCAAACATAAACATTGACTTTTTGTTGTTTAATCTTTGGCTAATCACATGTTAAGTACTGATATATTCCCATTTGTGGGAGAATTTAGAAGTAAAGGTCACTGTTTTAAAATTAAGGGTTTGTCCAATTAGAACAGAAGAACAGTTTTTTTCAGTGAAATATATCTTTGGAACTCTCTTCGAAAGGTGATGGGATGATATGACAGTGCAAACAAAATAATACCAAGGAACTGTGGGTGCTGTAAATCAGAGACAAAAATAGAAGGTGCTGGCTAAGCTCAGCAAGTCTGGCAGCATCTGTGGAGAGAAATTGGAGTTAACATTTTAGGACCCTACAGTATGCAATTGGGCATTGACTTTTCTCAATATTTTTGTTACCTCAGATGTAACTAACAGCAAGGGTCACTGGCTAGCAGGAATTGTAACACTGGGAATCATTCTGGTGTCCTATTGTCCTATATCTGTTGTCCAGCTAAATTCAAATTTAAAACCACTTGAATTAAGAACATTTTATCTCATGGTGATTGAGTTTCTGCATTAATCTCTCTATAAATCTAACTCGTTTATTCTTCTAGGTGCTACACTGTGCTTTTTAATTGGTGGGCAAAATTTTCCTAAACTGACACACATAAACCTTAGTTCCATTCAGTTTTTATATATTTCAGCTAGCATTGTTCAGCATTAATGACAGTGCTCAGGCAATTCTCAATGTTTGCTCACTCCTTGAGATCATCTCAAAATAAAGTAACACCTCCACTCAAAGCTTTTGCAAACAATAAATTTGTAAAACCAATGAATGATTCTCCTATATCCTGTCAATATAGATTTACTGGGCCTTCTGCTCTACTGTAGTAAATGCGAGTTGCTAAACCTGCTTTTCATGTGTAACTAAAATGACATTTTCACAACACAGATTACTACATTGCAAATTAATTATTTCCAACCAACAATTAATTTAAAATCCTGATTGATATTGCACTTGGATTCACCAAGCAGATTATTGGAAGAAATTAGGCTGTTTGAAAACACTCTGTTGCAATTCCTTTAACATAAAGCTGCCCAAACAGGGAGAAGGCACCTTGAGGCATTATTCATGAACATAGCCTGAATACTGCTGCTTATGTTCAGGCACTTAGTTTGGTTTTCAATGTGTCTCCCACACAGCTCTCGAATTATATTGCATTAATATATACTAATGCACACCTTTTGTGCTTATATTTTCCCTATTCTTCTTGTAAATGAGATTAAAGGAGCAATAAACCGTGCATTGTAATGCTGTTTCCTCGTGGATAGAACTGCAGTGTCCAAGGAATAAGACGTGCCCTAAGAGGAAATGGGTAAGAAAAGTGGAGAAATTCATTTTCTTTGAATAGTTTCTGCAACCATTAGCTGTGCTTCTGAAGATTTACAGGCAGAAGCTCCTTTTTATGTGATAATCTCAAATGGTTTTCATTTCAGCTTGGGAGAGAGAAAGGGTTTTAGCATTAAAAATGTATAGAGTATCGATTCAAATGAAACTCCAGATTATGACCAGATTGACAATCACTGCCATAGAACTTTCTGAGTAGCTGCATTCTCTTTTTTTTAACAAAAATGTGTATGTGAAGATAAAGCTTATTCTATATAGCTTATTCTATTCTAGTGTCCTTAGCTATTTTACTGTAAGAACTGTACTTTGCCTTCATACTTTGCCCTATGGTGTCAATGGATCTGAGACACAGACTGAAAAAAGTCTTATCACTGTCCTTTATATAATATTCATTCAATTAACTTTGACAAAGGACCTGTCAACTTTCATGCTTGGGGATCTTCATTTTGACATGTTTTGGAATTGGTATGACTCGTGTTCAATTGGGGTAGACGATATTTGATAAGAGCAGGGAGTTTATGTGAAGCGGCTTTGCAACATGTCAGTATTATTGTTTACTACAAATAAATTAACATTTGCTGATTATATTTTTGGTTTTCCAGAGCAAGCAGTCGAAATCAGATTGAATATGTTCAGGGTACTACCCTAGAAGAAATTGCAAGAAACCATTGTTTACCTTCTTACCCATAAATTATGCATGACTGCAGTCATGACCTTACGCACAACTTGAGGGAAAGGTGGAGCAATAAAAATCAGATAGTGATAGAATTTGGATCATGTCAATTTGTGGCCTCTCAGAGGTCTAAATGTGGTGCTACTACCTCATTGCCTTCATTGTGACATAGGGCCACATAATTTCAAATGCTGTTAGCATGCTCTGCGTTCATCAGAGCCGAGAGGCACATGATGCAGCCTATCTTCTATTTTCACAGGCAGTCAGTCTCTCTTGAAGGCAAGTCTTATTAAATTAAAAGAGGTTGCTGCAATTGCAATCAAGGAAAATGGAATGCTAGGTCAGAGAGGGGGTGTAGGTTTACAGCTGCAAAACCGGAAGCATTAGTAGCAGAGCAGAGTATGACAAACTCCATTTATCCACTGTATCAGAAAGCCCTCAAAAAGTTTCTCAAACAAGATTGAGAATGAATAGATAAGAAGGTCAAATCCAGGCATCTGGACACTAGAACCAATCATCAGCATCACAAGAAATCAAAAGATTTCACATGCTGTTAAAAGTTAATGAATGCATATTAGCATGACATATTATTTCTACTGCTGCCCCAATCTCTCACATTGCTCTGCGTACCCAACTCACTTTGCAACAGTCACTATCAGTTTATTCTCCAACATAGTATTCAGATACTTCATCTCACCCTGTTTCAAATACCAATGCTACAAGCCCATCTCTTAATGCATTCCTCCAGATATACAGATATATAGCAAATAAAATGTTAGAAAAATTCTTACTCTCGACCAGAACGAGCTGGCACACAGTAGAGATACATGGTTTTGGAAGGTGCTGTGCGGTGCCATAAGCACATGCCATTATGTTGATACCATCTGGTCTTAATGGTAGAACAGTTTAGGATCACAAAGGAATAAGGCCTAACATCCATGTCATCCTCATAGTTTTCAAACATTGTCCATTATATTAATGTAACTGTGACTAATTGCAGATATGCAATAAATTAGTTTTTGTTCAATTAAAACAAATTCTTCTAGTTAGACCAGGAAGTATTTTTCTTCACTACCACACTTAACCAACAGGTCCTACAGTTTCCTGTAATTCAAGAGGATGGTATAGCAATCTTATTTGATCAGTAGTTCAGCCAGTGGAGTGAACTAGCCTGCCCACACAATAGAATGGAATACCTAGTAGGAGCTGGTAGGAGGAAAGAGCATCTATAAACCTCTGTGGAAGAGATGTCTTTCTGTCAAGGAGTCAGTTGCAACAAAGCTTGAAGCATCCAGTATCACTGAAAGCATTGAGGATGACAGGCAGTATCCCATCTCAAATTCTGGGTCAACCTTGTCCTGCTACTGAGTTAGTGAGCAAGCTGTACTTTTTGTGGCAGCTGGCCACTTGTTTCCCATCCGAGACTCTTTTCCCTCACCCCATCCTTCTCCATCAGACTCTCTGATTTCAGGCACCCAGCAACAGCTGCCTGCCAAATTCACATCAGCTCCAGGAATAGAAGAAGGAACACCACCACACTGGTTCATTCATGGGATGTAGTTGCTAGGCCAGCATTTATTGTCCATCCCTAATAGTCCAGAGGGCAGTTAAGAGTCAACCACACTACTGTAGATCTGGAGTTGTAAGGTAAGGAATGTATAGGCAAGAAGAGTATTAATGAACGTGATGTGTTGTTTTACAATGATTGACATGATTACCATATGCCTAGCCTTTAATTCAAATTTAACCCTCTGAAATGGTGGGATTTGAACTCATGTCTGCAAAGCGTTAGCCTATTTTTCTGGATTATCAGCCTGGTGACATTATCACTATGTCACCACCTCAAATATTGAGAGGATATTGAAATCTGGATGTTGTTCATCATTGGCCACAAATTCACAGCAGGCTTATGGATTCTTCATTTTCAGGTTGCCAGAGATGGAGGTCAGAGATGGGATCTCAGGTGAGTCAGATGAAGCCATTAATGGGATGTCATACAAGAGAGCACTGAATGTCCACTGAGATGTCAGATGCATTGTCAGGCCAGTGAGGCAGTCACCGTATCACCGGCAAATACAGTGGAGAAGGCCAGTTCCAAATAGGTAGAGGGGGCATTGCATACAGCTTTCAGTCTTGGATTTCTAAATAAGAGTACTGAATATGCTGCTCATCCCCAACACAGCCCATTGTGTGTTACAGTTTTTGACCATCCACAAGTCATTAAATCTCTGCTGTCCCTACAGAACCTTCAAACAAATCCAAATACAACACTTGTGAAAATACTCCAGAGTATTCCCAGACTCTGCAATATAAAAATGATTCAAATTAACCAAATCTGTCATTTGAGGGCTAGGCTCCTCTTCCACCTCATTCTTTTAGAAGCCATAAGTCATGGTATACATCGGTACCAATAACACAAGTAGGGAAAGGGAGAAGGACCTGAAAAGAGAATATAGAAAGTTAGGATGGAAGCTCGAAGTCAGAATGAGCAGAGTAGTCATCTTAGGACTGCTATTGGTGCCATGTGCGAATGAGGATACAGAGCTAGTGCAGATGAATGCATGACTGCAGGGCTGGTGTAGGAGTGAGGGCTTCAGGTATGTAGATCATTGGGATACCTTCTGGGGAAGGTGGGACCTATACAAAAAGGACAGATTGCATCTGAACTGGAGGGCCACCAATATCCTGGGCGGGAGGTTTGCTAGAGCTCTTCGGGAGGGTTTACACTAGATTGGCAGTGAGGGTGAGAACCTGAGCTACGGATCAGATGATGGAGTAGGTAATGAACCACCAGATACAAGATGCAGAGAATCTGTGAGGAGGGATAGGCACTTGATAGGGCAAAGGTGCAGTCAGTGCAATGGGTTGAAGTGTGTCTATTTTAATGCAAGAAGTATTAGGAATCAGGGTGATGAACTCAGAGCATGGATCAGTCCTTGGAACTGTAATGTTGTGGCTATTACGGAGACTTAGATATTGCAGGGGCAGGAATGGTTGTTGGATATTCAAGGTTTTAGATGATTCAGAAGCAATGGGGGTATGGTAGAAAGGTGGAGGAATGACATTGCTAATCAAAGATAGTATCACAGCTGCAGAAAAGGAGGTCATCGAGGAGTGTTGGTCTACTGAATCATTATGGGTTGAAGTCAGAAACAGGAAAGGAGCAGTCACTTTATTGGGAGTTTTCTACAACCCCCCACCTATTGTTACAGAGACACAGAGGAGCAAATTGGGAGGCAGTTTTTGGAAAGGTGCAGAAGTAACAGGGTTGTTGTCATGGATGACTTTAACTTCCCGAATATTAATTGCAACATACTTAGTTCAAATAGTTTGGATGGAACAGTTTGTGTCAGGTGTGCCCAGGAAGGATTCCTGATCCAATATGTAGATAGGCTGAGTAGAGGGGAGGCCATTTTGATTTTGGTGCTTGGCAACGAACCGTGCTAAGTGTCAGATCTCTTGGTGGAAGAGCATTTTGCTGAAGTGATCACATCTCCATGACCTTTACTTTAGTCATGGAGAGGGACAGACAGGATGAAAGTATTTATTTGGGGGAGGGGTTTGCAACGCTATTGGGCAGGAACTGGGGCACCTAAATTGGGATGAGATATTCTCAGGGAAATGTGGAGATTGTTTAGGAAACATCTGCTGATCGTGTTGGACAGCTTTGTCCCGCTGAAACAAGGAAGGGATGGTAGGTTGAATAAACCTTAGGTGACAAGGGATGTGGAACATCTACTCAAGAGGAAGAAGGAAGCTTACTTATGGTTGAGGAGGCAAAGATCACATAGGGCTTTAAAGGGTATCAACGTAGCCAGGAAGGAAATGAAGAATGGACTTAGGAGAATGAGGAGGGAGTATGAAAAATTGGGTAGGATGAAGGAAAACCCTAAGGCTTTCTCTGCTTATACAAGGAACAAGAGGTTGGCCAGAGGTCAGGCAAATCAGGGATAGTGGAGGGAGCTTGGGCCTGGAGTCAGAGGAAGTAGAGGAAGTCCTTAATGACACTTTGCTTCAGTATTCACTGTTGAGAGGGACCTTGATGTTTCTGAGGACAGCATGAAACAGTCTGATATGCAAGAATAGGTTGATGTTGGGAATGTGCTGAAAATTTTGAAAAACATAAGGATAGATAAATCCCCTAGGTCAGACAGGATATACTCTTGGTTACTACAGGAAGTGAGGGAAGAGATTGTTGCATCTTTGGCAATGATCTTTGCCTCCTCAATGTCCACTGAAGTAGTACCAGATGATTGGAGGGTGGCAAATGTTAGCCCCTTTTCAAGAAAGGGAATTGGGATAATTCTGGGAATTACAGACCAGCTAGTGGTGGACAAAATATTGGAGACAATTCTGAGAGACACGATTTATTGTTTCTTGGAAAACCCATAGTTTGATTAGAGGTAGTCAGTATGGCTTTGTGAGGGACAGGTCATGCCTCACAAACCTTATTGAATTCTTTGAGGATGTGACAAAACACATTAATGAAGCTAGAGCAGTGGAATGTGGTGTACATTCATTTTAGCAAGGCGTTTGATAAGGTTCTTCATGGTAGGCTCATTCAGAAGGTAATAAGACATGGATTGAGGGAAACCTGTCTGTATGGATACAGAATTAGCTGGCCCATAGAAGACAGAGGGTGGTGGTAGATGGAGAGTATTCAGCCTGGAGCTTGGTGACCAGTGATGTTCCACAGGGATCTCTTCTGGGAACTCTGCTGTTTGTAATTTTTATAAATGACTTGGATGAGGATGTGGAAGGGTTGGTTCATAAGTTTGCTGATGACACGAAGGTTGGTGGACTTGTGGACAGTGTCAAGGGCTATTGTGGGTTGCAACAAGACAAATACAGGATGCAGATCAGGGCTGATAAGTGGCAGATAGAGTTCAAAATGGAAAAGTGCGAAGTCATTCACTTTGGAAGGTCAAATTGAATGTAAATTACAGCGTTAAAGGCAGGATTCTTTGCAGTGTGGAGGCACAGAGGGATCTTGGGATCCACGTCCTTAGATCCCTCAAAGTTGCCACCCAGGTTGATAGGGTTATTAAGAAGGTGTATGGTGTGTTGTCTTTCATTAAGGGGGATGCAGTTTAAGAGTCATGAGATTATACTGCAGCTCTATAGAGTCCCGATTAGACCACACTTGGAATATTGTGTTCCATTCTGGTCACCTCATTATATGAAAGATGTGGAAGTTTTAGAGAGGGTGCAGAGGAGATTTATCAGATTACTGGAAGGCATGACTTATGAAGAAAGGTGGAGGGAGCTAGAGCTTTTCTCATTGGAGTGAAGAAGGATGAGAGCTAACTTGATAGAGGTGTACAAAATGTTGAGAGACATAGATAGAGTGGATAGCGAGAGACTTTTTCCCAGGCCGGAAATGACTATCATGAGGGAGCATAATTTTAAGGTAATTGGAGGAAGGTTTAGGCGAGGTGTCAGAGCTAGTTTCTTTACTTAGTGAGTGGTGGGTGCGTAGAATGCACTGCCAGCTGTGGGAGTAGAGTTAGACAAATTAGGGACACTTGAGTGGGAGCAGCGGCCGAGGAAAAGCGAACCCGGGAGACTACAGCTAAGGTAAGACAGTTTGTTTCAAAATTACTTACCTGTAGCGGGCAGCGGAAGTGAGGTTGGAGTGCATAGCTGGGCGGGAAGGTAAGTGATTAGTATTTGAGTGGGTGTTCTAGACCCCAGGTCCTACTTTCGTAGGGCCTCCCTCCCACCCTCCTCCTCTAACCTAACTTTAAAGTCCACAGGTTATTGACTCAGTGTTCTTGTTTTTGGAGACAAAGTGTACAGTCATGGCAGCGCAGGCGGTGGAATGTTCCTCCTGCAGGATGTTTGAGGTAGGGGTGACCACCGATACTCCTACCGACTTCGTCTGCAGGAAATGCAGTCAGATCCTGATCCTCACCGAACGAGTTAGGGAACTGGAACTGGAGCTGGATGAACTGAGGATTATTCGAGAGGCTGAGAGGGTGATCGATAGAAGCTACAGGGACATAGTTACGCCGGAGAACAGAGGTAGCTGGGTAACAGTTAGAGGTGGGAAGGGGAAGAAGCAGGCAGTGCAGGGTTCCCCTGTGGTCGTTTCCCTAAAAAATAAGTATGCAGCTTTGGAAACTGTTGGGGGGGACAGCCTTGCAGGTGTAAGCTGCAGTGAAGGGGTCTGTGGCTCTGAGACTCAGAAGGGAAAGGGGGAGAGGAGGAGAGCGCTAGTTATAGGGGACTCTCTAGTTAGAGGGACGGACAGACGGTTCTGTGGACATGGGCGAGACTCTCGGATGATTTGTTGCCTCCCGGGTGCTAGGGTCCGAGACGTCTCGGACCGTGTCTTCAGAATCCTTAAGGGGGAGGGTGTGCAGCCAGAAGTCGTGGTACACATTGGCACCAACGACATAGGTAGGAAGAGGGGTGGGGAGGTCATTCAAGAGCTCAAGGAGTTAGGCTGGAAGCTAAAAGCTAGGACAGACAGAGTCGTCATCTCTGAGTTGTTGCCGGTGCCACATGACAGAGGCAAAGAATAGGGAGAGAGTGCAGTTGAACACGTGGCTGCAAGGATGGTGTAGGAGGGAGGGCTTCAGATATTTGGACAATTGGACTGCATTCTGGGGAAGGTGGGACCTGTATAAACAGGACGGGTTGCACCTGAACCAGAAGGGCACCAATATCCTGGGGGGTAGGTTTGCTAGCACTCTTCGGGGGGGTTTAAACTAATTTGGCAGGGGGATGGGACCCGGACTTGTAGTCCAGCAAGTAAGCTAGCTGTGTGTCAGGATGCCCAAGACTGTAGGGAGGCTGTGGAGAAGGTAGCATTGACAGGGACTACTTGCGGACACAGAGATGGGCTCAAGTGCGTATACTTCAACGCAAGGAGTATCAGAAATAAGGTGGGTGAACTTAAGGCGTGGATCGGTACCTGGGACTACGATGTTGTGGCCATCACGGAAACATGGATAGATGAGGGACAGGAATGGCTGTTGGCGGTTCCTGGTTACAGATGTTTCAGTAAGATTAGGGAGGGTGGTAAAAAAGGAGGGGGGGTGGCATTGCTAATTAGAAATGGTATAACGGCTGCAGAAAGGAAGTTTGAGGGGGATCTGCCTCTGGAGGTAGTATGGGCTGAAGTCAGAAATAGGAAAGGTGCAGTCACCTTGTTGGGTGTTTATTATAGGCCCCCCAATAGCAGCAGAGATGTGGAGAAACAGATTGGGAAACAGATTTTGGAAAGATGCAGAAGCCACAGGGTCGTAGTCATGGGCGACTTCAACTTCCCAAATATTGATTGGAAGCTCTTTAGATCAAGTAGATTGGATGGGCGGTGTTTGTGCAGTGTGTCCAGGAAGCTTTTCTAACGCAGTATGTAGAGTGTCCAACCAGAGGGGAGGCCATATTGGAATTGGTACTCGGTAATGAACCGGGACAAGTGGTGGGCTTGTTAGTGGGTGAACATTTTGGTGATGGTGACCACAATTCTGTGACTTTCACCTTAGTTATGGAGAGAGATAGATGCGCACAACAAGGAAGATTTTACAATTGGGGGAAGGGAAATTAGGATGCTGTAAGACAGGATTTGAGGAGCATACGTTGGGAGCATAGGCTGTCAGGGAAGGATGTGGTGGAAATGTGGAACTTTTTCAAGGAGCAGATACGACGTGTCCTTGATATGTATGTACCTATCAGGCAGGAAAGAAATGGTCGTGTGAGGGAGCCTTGGTTGACGAGGGAGGTTGAATGTCTAGTAAAGAGGAAGAAGGAGGCTTACATAAGGTTGAGGAAACAGGGTTCAGACAGAGCAGTGGAGGGATACAGGATAGCCAGAAGGGACCTGAAGAAAGGGATTAGGAGAGCTAAGAGAGGGCATGAAAAATCCTTGGCGGATAGGATCAAGGATAACCCCAAGGCATTCTATGCGTATGTGAGAAACCTGAGAATGACAAGAACGAGGGTAGGTCCGATCAAGGACAGTAGTGGGAGACTGTGTATTGAGTCGGAAGAGATAGGAGAGGTCTTGAACAAGTACTTCTCTTCAGTATTTACGAACGAGAGGGACCGTATTGTTGAAGAGGAGAGTGTGAAACGGACTGTTAAGCTAGAAGAGATACCTGTTAGGAAGGAAGATGTGTTGGACATTTTGAACAACTTGAGGATAGACAGGTCCCCCGGGCCTGACGGGATATATCCTAGGATTATGTGGGAAGCAAGAGAGGAAATTGCAGTACCGTTGGCAATGATCTTCTCGTCTTCACTGGCAACGGGGGTGGTACCAGGGGACTGGAGAGTGGCGAATGTTGTGCCCCTGTTCAAAAAAGGGAATAGGGATAACTCCGGGAATTACAGGCCAGTTAGTCTTACTTCTGTGGTAGGCAAAGTAATGGAAAGGGTACTGAGGGATAGGATTTACGAGTATCTGGAAAGACACTGCTTGATTAGGGACAGCCAGCACGGATTTGTGAAGGGTAGGTCTTGCCTTACAAGTCTTATTGAATTCTTCGAGGAGGTGACCAAGCATGTGGATGAGGGTAGAGCAGTGGATGTAGTGTACATGGATTTTAGTAAGGCATTTGATAAGGTTCCCCATGGTAGGCTTATGCGGAAAGTCAGGAGGCATGGGATAGAGGGAAATTTGGCCAATTGGATAGAAAACTGGCTAACCGGTCGAAGGCAGAGAGTGGTGGTAGATGGTAAATATTCAGCCTGGAGCCCAGTTACAAGTGGAGTTCCGCAGGGATCGGTTCTGGGTCCTCTGCTGTTTGTAATTTTTATTAATGACTTAGATGAGGGAGTTGAAGGGTGGGTCAGTAAATTTGCAGATGATACGAAGATAGGTGGAGTTGTGGACAGTGAGGAGGGCTGTTGTCGGCTGCAGAGGGACTTAGATATGATGCAGAGCTGGGCTGAGGAGTGGCAGATGGAGTTCAACCCTGCCAAGTGTGAGGTTGTCCATTTTGGAAGAACAAATAAGAATGTGGAATACAGGGTTAATGGTAGGGCTCTTAGTCAGGTGGAGGAACAGAGGGATCTTGGGGTCTATGTACATAGATCTTTGAAGGTTGCCACTCAGGTGGATAGAGTTTGTAAGAAGGCCTATGGAGTATTATCGTTCATTAGCAGAGGGATTGAATTCAAGAGTCGTGAAGTGATGTTGCAGCTGTACAGGACTTTGGTTAGGCCACAGTTGGAGTACTGTGTGCAGTTCTGGTCGCCTCACTTTAGGAAAGATGTGGAAGCTTTGGAGAGGGTGCAGAGAAGATTTACCAGGATGTTGCCTGGAATGGAGAGTAGGTCGTACGAGGATAGGTTGAGAGTTCTCGGCCTTTTCTCGTTGGAACGGCGAAGGATGAGGGGTGACTTGATAGAGGTTTATAAGATGATCAGAGGAATAGATAGAGTAGACAGTCAGAAACTTTTTCCCCGGGTACAACACAGTGTTACAAGGGGACATAAATTTAAGGTGAAGGGTGGAAGGTACAGGGGAGATGTCAGGGGTGGGTTCTTTACCCAGAGAGTGGTGGGGGCATGGAATGCGCTGCCTGTGGGAGTGGTAGAGTCAGAATCATTGGCGACCTTTAAGCGGCATTTGGATAGGTACATGGATGGGTGCTTAATCTAGGTTAGAAGTTCGGCACAACATCGTGGGCCGAAGGGCCTGTTCTGTGCTGTACTGTTCTATGTTCTATGTTCTATGTTAAGTGACTCTTGGATAGGCACATGGAAGTTACGTAGGTTAGTCTGAGCTTAGACTAGGATTAAAAAGCCAGCACAACATCAAGGGCAAAGGGCCTGTACTGTGCTGTACTGTTCTATGTTCTATATTCTACATTCTTTTCATGGTTGGTGAGTCACAAGCAAGCACATTAAATGAACTGTGTGGTTCACCTCTGGAAAATGAGTGTCACATTGGCTGGTAAGGTTGTGTGCTTTCTGACAACACTACTCTAGTTGCCCTGATGCAAACAAGAGATACTATGTGACTGCTCTGGTTAACATGGTAGACTGCACATTCCATACTAGTAGTACAATACAGAAGAGTCCTTAAGTTCAATAATGCCATCTGTGGTGGAGCTAAGGATATGAATTTTGCATCTGCATGAATTTCATTCGACTATCTACCTTTGACAGATCCTTGATATTGTATCACAAGAGACATTCATGATATCTAGACTCTGAGAAATTGGCAAAAACTGGGTTAACTGATGCCAGTTACACGGTTTTCAATTGGAAGAGGCACTGCCCATGTGAACTATGAATTTATTTTATACACGGGCGTGTTAAGCATCCATGTTATAAAGTATTTTAGAAATGGAAGTCAATAACAGAATGACAATTCAGAATGCATTTGCACAATTTAGTTTTGCTGCAAACCTTTATTTGGGTCGAAGAGAGTGAATTGAAATTGTCCAGTTTTTGAGTATTCATTGAATTAGAACATCTTTGAGCATTGAGAGCATTGAGCATATAAAAAAATTAGAAATAGGAACAAGCATAGGCCATTCAGCCTTTTCAGCCTGTTCCACCATGCAATTAAATTATGACTGATATTCTACCTCAGCAAAGTTTTCCTGCAATATCCCCTCCTCCTCTATCAATCTGAGAGTCACAGAATTATTACAGTGCAAAGGAGGCCATTCATCCCATCTTGCTTGCACTGACTATATTGTCAATTGCTAATCTCCTGCCTGTTCCTCATATCCCTGCACTCCATTACCATCCAAAAAAAAAATCCAATGCTCTCTCAACTCCCTTTGAACTTTTCTTCACCATATTTCCAGGCAGTGCACTCTATATCTTAACAACTCACTGTGTGAAAATGTTTTATTTCTCAAAGCCATTACTTCATTTGCACATTACTTGCATCTCTGTCTTGAATATAGTCACTGATTATTTTTTTAGATTACTTAGATTACTTACAGTGTGGAAACAGGCCCTTCGGCCCAACAAGTCCACACCATCCCGCCGAAGCGCAACCCACCCATACCCCTACATCTACCCCTTACCTAACACTACGGGCAATTTAGCATGGCCAATTCACCTGACCTGCACATCTTTGGAGTGTGGGAGGAAACCGGAGCACCCGGAGGAAACCCACGCAGACACGGGGAGAATGTGCAAACTCCACACAGTCAGTCGCCTGAGGCAGGAATTGAACCCAGGTCTCTGGCGCTGTGAGGCAGCAGTGCTAACCACTGATTGAGCCTGCATAAATCAGCAGCTGTTCCTTGATGCAGAAAATTTCAAATATTCAACACGTTTAAGTGCAGAAATTTCTCCATGGTTCAGTCCAAAGTTGCCTACCCTTTATTCTGAGACTGTTCCTGGATTTTAGACCAGCCCTCCTGTAAATAGCCACCAGCCAGTTGGCAAATCTAACCTGCATTTACTCTGCTGAGCACACTTAAGAATGCAAGCAGCAGAGGATAGTTTTGATCCCTCAGCCTCTGAGTTAGCGGCCCAATACACTCTTATGGTGCCACTCTGCCACATAATGAAGATTTAAAAGCATCAACAAAGTCTTTACTCATTCTGAATTTTTTTCTAACCATCTTCTGACTGAGGTTGGGGATTCCAATGAACTCCATTTCTCTTTCCCTTCCACACCAACCTGCATGTGGTGCATTTGCCAGCTCCATTGCAGTGGCCTCTTTGCTCACTTTCAGTATGTTAATACATCAGACCTTGTAAAATGTGCTAGCCACAGGCAAAGGGATATTCTGCTCCACTGCAGGTAAGACACACTGGGAGAAGGGACAGGGGAAGTGATGTGCTCACAAGGAAATTGTAGGCATGTCAAAGCAGAAGACCCCGAAATGCAAACCCAAATTCTGATCTCTGCAGGTCACTTGGTGTTAACTGCAAAGAATTGAGAATAAAGGCGCTGATTCACTATTCTCCTCCATTTCACAAATATATTCAATTATAAAAGGGAAGAAAATACAATAATTTCCTTATGTTGACATACAACCTGAAAAATGTGAATCCTTTCTGAAGGTAGGTTAATTATTGTTTTAAAAAAGGAGATGAACATCAATTGACTCAAACCTGAAACTGATCGCTCCCACATCTCCTGGCAGGGGGACAATTGAAACACAATCTGACAATTTCCAAAAATCTGTACAAATTCGAACAAACTGCATAAATCATCATGTTCAAGGCAGTGCCTGCAGGCCTAAAGAAAGGCACACAGCCATTTTTATTTGAATGAAAAGAATTAATTTTTGAGTAGAAAATTAATCAAATTGAAGACTGGAAGCTGTTAACAGTAGTGATTTATTTAAAAGGCAATAACTAGTCATTCTCAAACTTCACATTCTTTTCCCAAAGATTTACTTTCTTTGAGAGGCTCTTAATAAGCAAATTAGTTTCCTGATTTGAATTAAATCATTCTTATTTCTCATTCTGACCCTGTAGGGTGGAAGTTGAGTTTTGAATTTCCCCACTAATGATTTTTGATTTTAATGTTCAGCTGGAGCTAGCTGACATTGCTCTCCCATTCAAATTCTGACTACTTCCCACTTCTACTGACACAAGAGAATTGGAGCAGATGTGAATAGAATGCCAATGTTTCACACTGGTGGTGATTCACAATTAAACATGACCTGTTGTAAGCTTTTCAAGAAAAAGAAAGGGCTTCCAATTCCTTATTGGTTATAGATCTGTTTCTTTATTTGTTTTAAATGGATGAGTGTTGTCCTGTTGTGAGCATCCGAGCACACCAATGACCATTGTATTCCATGCCTCCTGTTTGTGAGTCCTCTATTTCAGAGCTCTGTGAGGCAACTGGCTGAAGCATTGTGTCCCCAGTATAACTAATTCTATGCCTTTCCCCAAAGTCTGCTGCACTTCACCTTAGGCCGTGGTCAATATGAACAAGCAACAAAAAAAATCACAGCGGTGCCTGACACTAAGGGAGAGTTCACAGTGGTGAAGCTGGAGTTGCTCAGGGCAACCCTGTTGTATGTATCACCACTAGAGCAACATGGTGTTATTCACCTTGAAAGCAATGTGACAGAGGACTGTTTTTCAGTCCCCATCAAAATGAAAGTTCTTTTTTGTTTCTATAAACAACCTTGAAGATCAAATAAGCTAATGTTTCAGGTCCAGTGACTCTCCTTTCTCTCCACAGATACTACTAGACCTGCTGAGCTTCCCATCAATTTTGGTTTTTGTTTCTGATTCCAACATTTGCAGGTCTTTATTTTATCTGAAGTTAAAATGTCAGGGCAAACCGTTTAGCAGTAACTCCAAACATTCAGGGCATTGAAGACGCAACTGACCCTGCTTTTACCCATTTTCTGGGCCCAGAATCAAACAACCTTGTGGCTGGTTACAACACAGAGAAACATCCAGAAAGTGCATTGCATGTTATATTGTTCAGTGCACACTTCAGTGTTCTCAGAATCTGATTGAGAAAAGGAGAATGCCCAATGCCTCCACAATAGAGAAGATGATGATACTTTGCTGAATATGAATTTGATCTGATGTTTATTTCATTCGCCGTGCCTACTGGGATTGAGTGTCTTAAGTTGAAAACACCAAGCCAGTGGTCCTTAAAGATTATTTTGAGGCAAATTTCTTTCTTTCTTTGATTTCTAGCATTTTCGAGTTCCACTTATGAAACTGGATAAGACAAAATGAGTTTTAATAACTCAAAGGATTATCTTCCTCAGATTCCTCCTGAAGAACATTGTACAATCTACACTTATCGGAGGAGAACGTGAGGACTGCAGATGCTGGAGATCAGAGCTGAAAATGTGTTGCTGGAAAAGCGCAGCAGGTCAGGCAGCACTTGTTTGTAGAGGGAGGAAGAGAGCTTCTTCAAGGAAGGCATCCTTGCAAGAGGATTCCTGAAGAAGGGCTCATGCCCAAAACGTCGATTCTCCTGCTCTTTGGATGCTGCCTGACCTGCTGCGCTTTTCCAGCAACACATTTTCCGATCTACACTTATCACCTTCTTTCATATGAGGCAATTCACAATACATTACCTTAACTAAAGGCCATTTACTCCAATTTTCTAAATTATCCTTGTGAGAAGAGCAAGCATCCATTAACCTTATTGGATTCCACTTTGTTTCAGTAATATCGTTTTATTCTAACTCCTTTATTAGATTCAAATAACTAATCATAATCAATTCTGCCAAATCAATCATGATTTTAGACCAATTAGGAAGGTTACTATTTTGAAAACTTGTTGCTTTTATGTTCAGCAGACTGTTAACAGAAATGTTCTGTAAGGGATTGATACATTCCTGACAGGTAAGGACATCAAGGGATACAGGACTAAACTGAGTTTATGTACAGATCAGAAACTTGCTGGAGAAATAGACCTGGTGGGGAGAGGGAGTGAGGGCAGAAGCTGAATGACCTTTTTCTGTTCCCTAGTTCCCATATGAAAGGTTAGAAACATCTAAAAGAACAAAAAAAATCAGAATTTTGTAACTCTGGATGCCTTTGAGTTTTTATACTGGTTAGACATATGCCAGCTGAAAAGCATTTCTTTTCTTCCTGGATGCTTTGGTCTATAGGTAAGACAGAGACTTTGCTCGGGAACATTCCTTGTTGGAGGCATTGGCGAGAAAGGCTGTAAAATGGTGGAAGAGAATGAATCAATGGAAAACTAATGAGAAAGACTACCTAAAAATGAGCATAAATCATTGTCTTTAAAAGACATAGGCTGCATGTGAGAATACTTCATGAGGCTTGATTTGATATAGCCAACATAATTAGTACGATCTGTGAAACCGGTAGAGACCAGTGTGATTGCTGCAAATCTCCACACAGCATGAATCTCCCGCATGATCAAAGTGAAACCTGCTCTGCTTGGAGGATCTGGCTGTATTTCCAGAATCTGAAGCTTCGTTTTTTTTTAATAGGCATATTTGCTGCCAGAAGCGGTGAGTTTAACACACTGCCCATTATTCACATCTAAATCATCGAGCAACCTGCAGTCAGGAAGAGACAGCCCATGAATTGTGAATTGTCAGACATTACTGGGCAAATTGTTGTTAGCTTCACAAAAAAAGCAGCAGCTTACCCTCAACTCAGTCCCTGCGTTTCGAGAAATTGCCACATTAAATTTACTTATCCACACTTAATTGTCCATTAAGTATTGTGCAGAAAGTCAGTTTACTGCTCAACCATACAGATAACTTTCGATGATCAGATTTATTTTCCTCCATAAGAAACGAAACGTTTCAAACAATGGCATCTCAATCCTACAGGTACTGCATTTTTAATTTGACATTTTCAAACTTTAAAAATTGTAGATTTTCTTCTTACCTTTTCTTTGCACTTCCATTGTTTTTCCTCTCTCTTAATTCAATCCTTCCTTTCTTCTCTTTCGGGGTGATTTACAATGCCTACAAGAACAGTGAATGTAAAGCATCAGTTGTGTAATGGCAATGGGTTGAGTTGCAAAGGACAGAATATCCAAAGTTGCTGGAAATTTGGTTGGAGGGGCTGGGGGGCATGCATAAAAACTTGGGAGGAGGGTATTGCCAAAGAGAGGCAGAATCTGGATTTATGGGAATATCGTTTCCTCTCCATTGGAGGTAAAAACTTGATTATCAGTTGTGAGGTACCTTTGGTGGTGTACGTGGCTCAGGGCTGGCCTCTTCTCCGAACCTGTACCACTGCAGTCATTTGAATCACCTTCCATTTCATCTGAAGTCTGAAGGTGCACTGTCTTTGGGGAGACACCATGTATAAACCTCTAGATAGGTGGGAGAAGAAAATACCCAATGCTGCCCTCATCTTGATGGCCACCTTTGTGTGTGGCCACATCAAACTGTGTGTAAACCCTTGGCATGCAAAGAACAAGTGTCACTATGTAATGAGATAGTACCTGTCCCTGGTGCTATGAACAATGAGCTCAGTGTTATGACAGAAGGGCCTGGCCTCATTGTCACAGAGTGCTCCAGTATTTAGAGTGTTCCATAGCACCTGTTTGTCATGGGAAACTTTGTAAAGGAAAACACGTTTGACCACAAGTATCCATCAAACAATTGTCAGCACATAAAGTCCTTGAGATCCTGTGAAGAAGAGGATGAACGCTGTCTGGTTGTTCCCTAAGCAGATTGTCAAAGTCATTTGGCAGAATGCCTCATCACCTGATGTTTCCAATAAACACCAACCAACACCGTCACCTGGCTGGTGGTGAGAACGGCACTACATGTGAGATCTTTCATGCACATTCGGACTCTCTCTGCCACCTCACTCTGCCATTGAAGCATCTGCAGGGGGAAGAGACTGTAATGCATTTCTGGCTGAAATGTGCCTAGGCAAAGGAAGTGTGTTGATGTTCATCTCGAGCAGATTCATGATGCAAGGTTCTGTGCTTTATTGGCTGTTTTCTGGGGAGCACAGTGAGCCAAACATTTTCAGCACCTGGAAGACCATCAACTCAATGAAAGATGCCCTTTGGCCAACCCAAAACTTAATGGTCTTCCTGTGAAAACAGTTATCCTTGACCATGAGTTACAGACTGGCACATTCCAAGTCCCAGGACTATGTGTTATGGGAAGCATTAAAGCTTGAGGCAACTGCCACCAAAGTTCAGTGGGAATGTTCACCATCTAAGGTCTTTCTGCCAAGGTATAACAAGAGTCTGTTAAGTTCTCAAACCCCCTAACTGCCTCAGAATGAATGTAAATATTTCCTGTTTGAGCAGAAAATGCCTTTGTTTTGCAACTTGCAGGAAGCTCTTAGGAATGTCAAAATCTAATGTATTGTTTGTTTTTTTCTGTGCGAAGAATGCACAACTATTTTAGGACCTTTGTATGTATGTACAAGGTTTTTTTTGATTAAAGTATATTCTTGCAATAAAGAGATTACTTTCAGTGAACTGCACACAAGCCAAAAATAACACTGATACGTTCATAAAATATATTTGTGAAAACATTTCAGACTTGTTTATGAAAAAAATTCTCCTCCTTTGTGCAATCTATTGTCAAAGAATTTCAAAGGTCAATGACTGTTCTGCCCGAGATCAAATTTCTGCTGAAAATGTGATTTGTGTTCAAGAAAGCAAAGAAAGAGATGAAATAACCATATAGGAATGAAGAAGTGTGGATCAGATGGACTTCAGCCCAGAGTTCTGAAAGAGATAGCTGAAGAGGCAGTGAAGGTGTTAGCAGTGATCTTTGAGGAATCACTGGAGTCAGGGAGGGTCCCAGAAGACTGGAAAATTGCGATGTAATCCCCACCCTGTTTCAGAAGGGAGTAAGGCAAAAGTTGGGAAATTACAGGCCGATTAGCCTGACCTCGGTTGTTGGTACGATTTTGGAATCCATTGTGAAAGATGAGATTTCTGGATACTTGGAAGTGCATGGTAAATGGGAAAAGTCAGCATGTTTTCATAAATTTGAAGTGATGCTTGACAAATATGTTAGAATTCTTTGAGGAGGTAATGAACAGGTTAAACCAAGGAGAGTCAATGGATGTTATCTACTTGACAAAGTGCCACACAGGAGGCGGCTGAGTAAGATAAGAGCCCATGGTGTTAGAGGAAAGGTACTAACATGGATAGAAGATTGGGTGCCTGGTAGAAAGCAGAAAGTTGGGAATAAAAGGGTCCTTCTCAGGATGGCAGCTGGGGACTAGTGGTATTCTGCAAGGGTTAGTGTTGGGACCATAACTTTTTACTTTATATATTAATGATCTGAGGCATTCTGGTTAAATTTGCAGATGATACAAAGATGGGTGGAAGGACATGTAGTATTGAGGAGATGGGGAGGCTGCAGAAGTATTCAGATAGTTTAGGAAAATGGGCAAAAAACTGGAAGATGGAATATAATGTGGGAAAGTGTAGGGTCATGCACCTTGGTAGGAAGAATAGAGGCATAGACTATTTTCTAAACAGGAAGAAAATTCGGAAATCTGAAATGCAAAGGGAGTTGGGATAACTGGTCTAGAGTTGTCTTAAGGTTAACTTGCAGGTTAAGTTGGTAGTTAGGAAGGCAAATACAATATTGGCTTTTATTTTGAAAGGACTGGATTTTAAAAGTAGAGATGTACTTCTGAGGCTTTATAAGACTCTGGTCAGACCGCATTTAGAATATTGTGAACAATTTTGGGCTCTATTTCTCATAAAGGATGCACTGGCCCTGGAGGGGGTCCAGAGGAGATTCATGAGAATGATCCCAGAAATTAGAGGCTTAACAAAGGAGGAACATTTGATGACTCCAGGTCTTTAGTCAGTGGAGTTTAGAAAGATAATGGGGGATCTAATTGAAACTTACTGAATACTGAAAGGCCTGGATAGACTGAAAGTTGGAAAGATGTTTCCATTCACAGGAGAGACTAGGACCCAAGAGCACAGCCTTAGCATAAAGTGAAGACCTTTTAAAATGGAGATAAGGAGATGTTTCTTCAGCCAGAGAGTGGTGTATCATTGGAATTCATTGTCACAGAAGGCTATGTAGGCCAGGTCACCGAGTATATTTAAGACAGAGATAATTAGGTTCTTGATTGTTAAGGGAATCAAAGGTTACAGGGCGAAAGTGGGAGAATAGGGTTGAACTATGATTGATTGGTTGAGCAGATGCATGGGCCAAATGGTCTAATTTCTGCTCCTATGTCTATTGGTCTTGCTTTTCCTGTGAAACATTGAGAACTTTCAATATTAATGAGCTTTTTCTTCCAACAGTGATGAAACTTACATCCAAGCAGTTTACTTCGAACATAGAACATAGAACAGTACAGGTCCTTTGGTCCACAATATTGTGCCGAACATTTATCTTACTCTAAGGTCAACTTAACCTACACACCCCTCCATTTATTGCCATCCATGTGTTTCCTCCAATTACCTTAAAATTATGACCCCTTGAGACAGCCATTTCTGCCCTGGAGAAAAGTCTCTGGCTATCTCCTCTATCTGTGCCTCTCATTACCTTGTGAAAAGCCCTGGCTCACTCAACTTCTCTTCATAAGACAAGTCCTCCAATCCAGGACCATCCTGGTAAATCTCCTCTGCACCGTCTCTAAAGTATCCACATCTTTCCTATAATGAGGTGACCAGAACTGGACACAATGTTCCAAGTGTGGTCTAACCAGGATTAATAGAGCTGCAGCAAAACTCGTGACTCTTAAACTCAATCCCCCTGTTAATGAAAGCCAAAACACCATGCACCTTCTTAACAGCCCTATTAACTTGGGTCGCAACTTTCAGTAATCTATGTATATGGACCCCGCTGTTCCTCCACACTGCCAAGAATCTTATCTTTAACCTTGTATTCAGCATTCAAATTCAACCTTCCAAAATGAATTACTTCACATTTATCTAGGTTGAACTCCATTTGCCACTTCTCAGCCCTGCTCTGCATCCTGTCAATGTCTTGTTGTCGCCTGCAACAGCCCTTGACACTGTCCACAGCACCATCAATCTTTGTGCCATTGGTAAAGTCACTAACCCAGCCTTCCACTTCTTCATCCAAGTCATTTACAAAAACTACAAAGAGCAGAGGCCCAAGAATAGATCACCGACCTCCAGGTGGAATACCTTCCATCCATTACCTCTCGTTGTCTTCTTTCGGCCAGCCAATTCTGTACTACCATGGGAAACCTTATCAAATGCCTTAATGAAATCCATATGCACCACATCCACTGTTTGACTGTCAACTTGTCTTCTCACATCCTCAAAGGACTAAATAGGATTGTGAGGCATGACCTGCCCCTCACAAAGCCATGCTGATTATCTTTAATCAAACTATGTTTTACAAATAGTCATAAATCCTATCTCTCAGAATCCTTTCTGGTAGCTTGCGTACCACGTATGTAAGACTGACTGGTCTGTAATTCCCAAGGATTCCCCTGTTCCCTTTCTTGAACAAAGGAACAACATTCACCTCCTTCCCATCATCCGGTACTACTCCTGTGGAGAGTGAGGATGCAAAGATCGTCATCAGAGATGCAGCAATCACATTTCTTGCTTCTCATAGTAACCTTAGATATAATCTGGTCTGGCCTTGGGGACTGATTTGTCTTGATGCTTCTCAGAACCTCCGGCTCATCTACTTTCTTAATATTAATTTGTTCAAACCTATTAACCTGGTCCACGATGTTCTCACTATCAACAAGGTCCCTCTCGCTAGTGAATACTGAAGCAAAAACTCATTTAGGACCTCTCCTAACTGTTTAGACTTCAGGCACAGGTTCCCTCCAGTATTCCTGATCAGCCCTACCCTCTCTCTTATCACTCTCTAATTCCTCACAAAAGTGTAAAATCCCAAGGATTTTCCTTAATCCTTCCCACCAAGCCTTTTTTGTGCCTCCAACTAGCTCTCCTCAGTCCATTTTTGAGGTCTTTTCTAGCTACCCTGCAATCCGCTAAAGCTGTGCCAGCTCCTTGATTCCTCAACCTTAAGTAAGGTTCCTCTTCCCCTTGATGAGAAGCCCCTTTTCTCTTGTCACCCAACGCTCCTTCACCTTTCTACTCCTTGCCTGTCTCAGTGGGACAGTTATCCAACACTTGCAACAGGAGTTCCTTAAACAGCCTCCACATTTCTGTTGTGCATTTCCTGGAGAACAATTGTTCCCAATTTATACTCCAAGGCAGTATAATTTCCTGCCCCCATTTAAATACCTATACATACTGTCTGTTCCCATCCCTCTCCATGGCTATGGAAAAGGTGAGGCAGTTGTGGTCACTGTCACTGAAATGTTCTTCCACTGAGAGATCTGACCCCTGGCCTGGCTCATTGCCTAGCAATATGGCCTCCCCCCAATTGGCCTGTCTACATATTGAGTCATAATTTCAGCTGCATGATTTGAAGAAAAGCAAGTTGCCATTATCTGTCTCCTTCCTGTGCAGTAAACATGGAAATGGATAGCTCATTGTGATATTGTGAGAACACTTTTTACCTGGTTCAATTCTACATGCAATGTTGTGGCTCAGTGACAGGAATTCTTGCCTCTGGTTTACTGAGCTCTTAGTTTTATTTTCTTTGCCAGTATCTACTTCAGTGCAGTTTGCAGGGAGTGCTGCACTGTTGAAGGTGTCTTATTTTAAATGAGACATTAAATTTGCCCTCTCATTTGGAAAAACAGTTCATGATATTCAATGACACGCAGGGAGCTTGGCCAATGTCCACTGTGATGTAAACTGTGGGATTTTTTAAGTATGTTCTTTAATGTTAGTTCCTGTAAATTTGGAATTCTGCTTTTGTTAGTTACTGGTAGGTTATTCAATGTGTCTGAAGTTAATAATTAAAGTGCGACTCTGGTGATTTCATTTTGGAATTGTTTTGAGGCTTAGCTTAGAATCAATGGTTCTTTTTATATCTTAGCAGAGTTCTACAACCAAACAATCTAAACAAGCTCCAATTTAGAAGATCAGGTGAGGACCTTTTAACCTGAAGAGATACGCCCTTCGCTGAGAGAGAGAAACTTTATATGACTTTAACTCTGAGTACTGTGAAGTGCTTGGAACAGAAAGGTTATATCGAGCAGTGCTCTTGAGAAGAAAATGATAGATATTGTAAATCAGATTACATTGGATAGAAGAATTAGTTTTAATCCCAGAGGAGTGTTTGGATTAAGAAAAAACCTGAAAATGTTACTTAACCTGTGTACAGTGAAGCTGAGGTATGTTGTAGCTCCAGGAAGAAGCTATCTGCCATTCCAGTTTAAAGGTTGAAGATACAAGTGACTTATAACCACAGAGATGTTGGATACAGGGACTCTGGTGTGAGTATTATACGAGTGGTGTTTTGAGTCTTTTAAATTTATAAAAGAGCATTTTGAGATTAATGGGATTATACTTTTACTGAATTGAAGCAAATAATTACACGTGGAGATCTGACAAAAACTGAAAGCAGAGTAAATGATTTTGACTCCTGCTGTCTTCCTACAGATGTTGCCAGAGTTTTGTCAGCAATTTTCCTTTTTGTTGTCACTTCTACTGCATGTTTAAAACCTTATGATTTTTAATATAGATTAGGTACAGTTAGTTCTGCTATTATGTGGTAGATCAGAGTGGTGCTGGAAAAGCACAGCAGGTCAGGCAGCATCTGAGGAGCAGGAAAATCGATGTTTTGGACAAAAGCCCTTCATCAGGAATAGAGGCAGGGAGCTTCAGGGTGGAGAGATAAATGAGGGGGTGGGGCTGGGGAGAAGGTAGCAAAGAGGACATTAGGTGAATGGGAGTGGGAATGGAGGTGATAGGTCAGAGAGGAGGGTGGGGGAAGGTGGCAAAGAGCACAATAGGTGAATAGAGGTGAGGATGGAGGTGATAAGTCAGAGGGGAGGGTGGAGCAGATAGGTGGGAAGGGAGATTGGCAGGTAGGACAGGTCATGAGGACAGTGCTGAGCTGGAAGGTTGGAACTGGGGTAAAGTGGAGGGAGGGGAAATGAGGAAACTGGTGAAGTCCACATTGATGCCCTGGGGTTGAAGTGTTCTGAGGTGGAAGATGAGACGTTCTTCCTCCAGGCGTCGAGTGGTGAGGGAGCGATGGTGGAGGAGGCCCAGGACCTGCATGTCCTCGGCAGAGTGGGAGGGGGAGTTGAAATGTTGGGCCATGGGACAGTGTGGTTGATTAGTGCAGGTGTTCCCTAAAGCGCTCTGCAAGGAGGCGTCCAGTCTTCCCAATGTAGAGGAGACCACATCGGGAGCAATGGATACAATAAATGACACTGGTGGATGTGCAGGTGAAACTTTGATGCATGTGGAAGGCTCCTTTGGGGCCTTGGATGGAGGTGTGGGAGGGGGTGTGGGTGCAGGTTTTTCAATTCCTGCCGTGGCAGGGGAGGGTGCCAGGATGGGAGGGTGGTTTATTGGGGGGAGTGGACCTGACCAGTCAGTCACAGAGGGAACGGTCTTTGCAGAAAACGGAAAGGGGTGGGGAGGGAAATATATCTCTGGTGTGGGGTCCATTTGGAGGTGGCAGAAATGTCGGCGGATGATATGGTTAATGTGAAGGTTGGTAGGGTAGAAAGTGAGAACCGGGGGATTCTGTCCTTGTTACGGTTGGAGGGGTGGGGTCTGAAGGCAGAGGTGTGGGATGTGGATAAGATGCATTGGAGGGCATCTTTAACCACGTGGGAAGGGAAATTGCTGTCTCCAACGAAGGAGGCCATCTGGTGTGTTCTGTGGTGGAACTGGTCCTCCTGGGAGCAGATTCGGCTGAGGCGGAGGAATTAGGAATACGGGATGGCATTTTTGCAGGAGGTAACGTGGGAAGAGGTGTAATCAAGGTAGCTGTGGGAGTTGGTGGGTTTGTAAAAAAATGTCAGTGTCAAGTCAGTTGTCATTAACGGAGATGGAGAGGTCCAGGAAGGGGAGGGAGGTGTCAGAGATGGTCCAGGTAAATTTAAGGTCAGGGTGGAATGTGTTGGTGAAGTTGATGAACTGCTCAACCTCCTCGCGGGAGCATGAGGTGGCGCCAATGCAGTCATCAATGTAGCGGAGGAAGAGGTGGGTACTGGTGCCGGTGTAACTACGGAAGATGGGCTGTTCTATGTAGCCGACAAAGAGTCAGGCATAGCTGGGCCCCATACAGGTGCCCATGGCTAGCCTTTTGGTCTGGAGGAAGTGGGAGGATTCAAAGGAGAAATTGTTGAGGGTGAGGACTAGTTCAGCCAAACGAATGAGTGTCGGTGGAAGGGTGCTGTTGGGGACGTCGGGAGAGGAAGAAACGGAGGGCTTGGAGGGCCTGTTCATGGTGGATGGAGGTGTAGAGGGATTGGATGTCCATGGTGAAGATGAGGTGTTGGGGGCCGGGGAAACAGAAGTCTTGGAGGAGGTGAAGGGCGTGGGTGGTGTCTCGAACTTATGTGGGGAGTTCCTGGATTAGGAGGGATAGGACAGTATCAAAGTAGGTGGAGATGAGTTCTGTGGGGAAGGAGCATGCTGAGACAATGGGTCGGCCAAGGTGGTCAGGCTTGTGGATCTTGGGAAGGAGGTAGAATCGGGCGGTGCGGGGTTCCCGGACTATGAGGTTGGAAGCTGTGGGTGGGAGATCTCCTGAAGTGATGAGGTTCTGTATGGTCTAGGAGATGATGGTTTGGTGATGGGGGGGTGGGGTCATGGTCAAGGGGGCGGTAGGAAGAGGTGTCTTCGAGTTGGCATCTGGCTTCAGCAGTGTAGAGGTCAGTGCGCCAAACTACCACTGCATCCCCTTTGTCCGCTGGTTTGATGGTGAGGTTGCGGTTGGAGCAGAGGGAGTGGAGGGCTGCGCGTTGTGAGGGTGAGAGGTTGGAGTGGGGGAGGGGGGGTAGACAGTTGAGGCGGTTAATGTCTCGGCGGCAGTTCGAAATGAAGAGGTCGAGGGCGGGTAATAGACCAGCGCGGGTTGTCCAGGTGGTTGGAGTGTGTTGGACGTGAGCGAAGGGGTCCTCAGAAGGTGGGTGGGAGTCTTGATTGTAAAAGTGGTAGTCCCGTTCTTGTGCAATCCTGTGTTACAAGAAAATCGCATAATAGTACACCATTTAAAGTAATGGGGTGAGAATCACGTTATAACCAATGCACACTTTAAAACTTTATGCTTTAGAAACAGTGTCCCTAATTTGTCAATCATGTGATAACGAATTTGTTTTAACAAAACGTGCATTATAGCAGAACAACCTATAGTCTGGAATATTCTATTTTTTTTTGTAATAAACTTCCATCATATTGTTAAAGCAAAATCTGCAGCATTGTGTGTACAAATTGGCATTTCTTCTGTGCAAGTGTCTTCACTTCACAGATATTTATTGCTTGCAAAGCACTTATATGCAAGTTCTTTTTCCTTCTAAATTTAAGACATTCTAGTAAACCTGCAAACAATTTCAAGTTGCCTTTCTTGCCAGCCCTGGTTAACATTGGAATTGGTGGTGACAAGTAATAACTGGATCCTTTTTCTTACAATCCCATTAGTTAATTAGTCTAATTGTCTCTTAATCACTCTGGCAGTAAATAATATTGCAACTCATTAACATCAGAATAATTCTCATGGCATGACCAATTTGGAGACTGTGTGCTGTGATTGGATTTTCAGTATACTGTTGACCTTTATTGTGCTTTCTATCCTTTTCCATATTATCACTGCTGTTCATGTAATAAAACATCTTCATACTATATGACAGGTGCACATGAGTATGTGTACAGCAACAGATGAACTTGAGCCAGAGAATTCTCGCAAAAGATCTTTATATTCTGGGATCATTAACATCAGTGAGGCTAACAAACACAGAGAATGCTGGAGATACTCAGCAGCTCTGGCAGTATCAGTGGAGAGAGAAACAAAGTTAACCTTTTTGAGTCCAGTGTGATTCTTCCTCAGAACACAGAGACTACTTTGCTGCAATCAATAGACTGAGGACACATTGTCCCCAGAATGGTGCCAGTTTTCTGCAGTGAAGTTACAGTTCAAAGATCAGCTGAAAACCATTTGCATTGTCAGAGACCATATAGCAATCCATGCAATTTTGAGGTGGTTAAGAATGTAATTTTCACTTCTCTTCCTATATAGTAAAAGCTGTTACCTGGGGGCTGTCATAGCCCAATGGTAGTGCCTCTACCTCGAAGTAGGAGACCCTGGTTCAAATCCTATGTGTTTCAGAGCTTTATTATAATATCTCTGAACTGGTTGATTGGAAAGCATGCTTTTCAAAAAAAAACTTGATGTATTGTAGAGTGATAGTTGGTACAATAATATTAAAACATCAGAAAATGAGTTTATCACAAAAATATATGCATTTTTTATATCTGTCTCATCCACCAGCTGTGGAATAATTCAATTTAAAATGATTTCAAAATAACAGTACAGGACCATTTGCTAGTTTCATTGATCTGCACTTAAAATGTTCTTATTAAGTTAAACATTTTTAAAATTAAAAACTTTTCAAATATGTTGCTGAGTGCTGTTGTGTCTAAAAACAGAACTTTGTGTAGTTGAGAATAAATATATATCATCTCTGTACATAATTATTCCATGAAAACAAGATTGACGTCAAAATCACATTTTACTGAGATGCTGAGAAGAGAATATTAAAGTCTTTTGTGTTTGGTTTTATGTCCACATTGATGAATTTAAGTTCAAATTAGTCTGATGGAGGAGAGACAAGATCAAGGACTGGGCTTCTTTATAATATAGTTTATTACAGATTAAGTACGTCTGCTTCAGTACATCTTATTCGGAAATATACAAGGCCCTTACTGTAATCTTACTGCGACATTTTGAAAGAATATTCCATAACCTCTATCATCGAATACTAGTCAGTCTTTTCTGCATGCATTTCAAACAGTCGTATGGCTAATCTTCAAGTGTCAGCCTACCTCTTACGTGTTTTTCTCCCTCCTTTTGCCAACTCTGGCTGTACTATGCTATTTACCCCCCGTGAGGAGCTGTAATGTGACATAATCACCAGGTTGTTGTAGGATCCTAAAGCTCTTAAACAACAGGAAAAGCATGCACTACAAAGTTTGACATCATATATTGTAGGGTACAAATAAAAGAGTTAGTTATGCTCCCCTGAGTGTCAGACAATGCTCATTCAAAGTGGTGGCATGGTGGCTCAGTGGTTATTACTGCTGCCTCACAACACCAGGGACGTGAGTTTGATTCCAGCCATGGGTGACTGTCTGTCTGGAGTTTGCACATTTGTTCCTTGAATGTGTGGGTTTCCTTGGGATGCCCTGGTGTACTCCCACAGTCCAAAGATGTGCAGGTTAGGTGAATTGGCTGTGCTTAATTGCCCATAGTGTTCAGGGATGTGTAGATTAGGTACATTAGTCAGGGGTAAACATAGGGTAGGGTAATGGGTCTGAGTGGGTTACTCTTCGGAGGGTCGAAGGGCCTGTTTCCACACTGTAGGGATTTTAGGACTGGATATCAAAGTAATTGTGTTTTAAGCCAATACAATAGATAACAGATTCTGAATTTTCATGGAATGTAACTTGTGATTTTTACTGGTTTTGCTTAATCTACTAGAAACTGTACTTTACTTACCAGAAATTTGTAGATTTCTCTTATACATTACTAGTCATTAACCAAAAATTAACTTCCTAATTGCAAAACAAAACTTGCAAAATTTCCTTGGCCTCATTTTCCAAAAAGCATCTGGAAATTTCTGTGCAATGCCTCTGTGGAATCTGCACATGCATGATATGTCCATTTTTGGGCCCACTTTTCACTAGGGGAAGAAAAGATAAAAACTTTAAAAATTGTAATTTTTTAAAGAAACACTGGATAACTTATTCATTTCTGTGGTATGTTTGTTTATAGTGCACCAAATGCCAATAAGGCTTCCTATCTAAATATAGTACATATACTAGATACAAAATATGCTGGAGAAACTCAGCAGGCCTGGCAGCATCTATGGAAAGAGAAACAATGTTAATATATCAGAAGAAAAGTCATACTGAACTCAAAACATTAAATCTCCCTCAAGGTGCTGCCAGACCTATTGGGTTTCTCCAACACTTTTTGCTTTTACTTCAAATTTCCAGCATCCGACAGTTTACTTTTATTACAGCTGTGTATAGTAAGTTGATCCTCTAATAGCTTTGCACCAATTAATTTTCCACTCTTCATGAGTGAAGAGAAGCCACTACACCAAATAAATTGCGTAACACAGTATGATACATTACTAAGCAGGGTAGTGGCACAGTAAGTTTAGTCAGACTTCAAAGGTCTTCTGGAGAGACCTGCAGTTAAGTGAGTAGAGAGACAGCTTGCGCGCCAACTTCCAAATACAATGGGTTCGTGAGTGGTGATGAGACCAAGCACTCTGCTGATCAGTGGGGTCACAAGATTGAGTGGAGTGGTGAAGAGAATTGTTCATCTGCTGGGTATTGACACCCTTTAAGACAATAAGCCTTAAGCTTTTCTATTTGGGCATCAGACCACAGAATCAATGAGTAGTACTTGCAGATTCCAAGTTATGAGCAACCAGTAGACTCTCTCTGGCAGAAGCCAGTTGCCATTGTTGGGTGGGCCATCTCAGTACTATGGGCAAATGTAAAGTATCAAGAGCCAACAACCTCCTGTGATCCTGAAGTGCAATTTGTGTATGCATTTGAATCAATTAATGAAAGGGATTGGCAGATGTCGGATGAAACCATCAGTATTCTTATGATGGTTGTATGGAAATCGGCTGTTCTCTGATATAACATGCAAGGTTGAGACACACAGGAAAATATGGACTTACTGGGTGCTAAGTTATATATTCAGTTTTGTGAGAACTATTTGTACACTTTGTGGAGATTAACAGGATATGGTGTCAGGTTGTAGAATGTTGAGGATTGGGGAAATAAATCTTCATTGGAAAGTGAGGGAGAAAGGAAATAAGGAGCTGTGTTATGTAGTTATTGAGTTAGAGAAAAAAAATTACAACAATGAAATGTGTGTTCAAGAAGCCGTTTAAGTTTGAGCCACTATGATAGTTTTTTTTTGGGTTTGAATGGAGCCAATGTGACAGTGCAGCCTTACTTCAATTGGAAAGTCATGAAGGATGCAAAGGCTATAGCTGTCTGCAATATTAAGACAGTGGGGCCCATTCTTGGTTACACAGTGAGGGCGTGCTTTGTGGGAACATGCAAAGTTCTGTCAAAACTGAGTCTTTGGAAAATCAGCAAGCCTGCAAAAGTCGATGACATGTTCCCTCTAACTGCCATGTGGTGAAACCAAAGAAAATCATGCTCAGTTCTTCTGTCAGTAAGCTATAATGCAGCTTGGCTGATAATACAGAGATCACTCAAAGTGCCTTGAAATGGACCTCTGCCATATACACAAAATGTAATGATTACATTTGCAGAGAGACCTTCAGGGGGAGCTGAGTGCAACTCCATGTCCTTCTGTTATAGGGAGTTGAGCTGCCCAGATTCAACTTTGGTGTAACATAAATTTTTGTCCAGTGTGTGTACAGGCAGGAATGGGCATGGGAGTGATGCTTAAGAATGACAGGGTTGAATAACTAATGATATGTAGCATCCTCTTTCAATGCAGACCAATATTCCTCTGCTTTATCCTTTCTGCTTGTTCTTTATGTTAAAGACAATTTTGTATTCAATACAAATGTCTGGTTGCTCTGGAGATGCTCTTGTCGTATGGGGAAGGGGAAATGTGGTTAAATTCTGCCAGCTGTCAGAAACAGATTGAGGCAAATCCAGATGCAAGTAGCTCTAATGACAAAGAAAAACTATCCAAACTCTGCAAAACATGTTCCTCAGTTTTAAAAAACTTATGTTATTTTCTTTGGAAAACCCACAATTCCATCTATGTCAGCCTATCTTAGTGACAAAAAAAAACACAGCAGATGCAGGAATCCAAAGTAGACAGGCAGGAGGCTGGAAGAACACAGCAAGCCAGACAGCATCGGGAGGTGGAGAAGTCAACGTTTCGGGTATAATCGTTCTTCAGGACTGAGGCTGCCCAGGCCTCACCTATCTTCACCTATCTTCACCTATCTTCACTTCATCACCCTACCCCAGCCACGCCTTTTATCTGCAGTTCCCCTTACACATACCCCCAGTTCTGAAGAAGGGGTACACCTGAAGTGTTGACTTCTCCACCTCCTGATGCTGCTTGGCTTGCTGTACTCTTCCGGCCTCCTGCTTATCTTTGTGACTGCTACCTGGCATGATATATAGCCTCAGTTCAACCATGCCAGTTAGCAATGCAAAAGCTTGAAGCTCACCTCCCCCACTACTCTGACAGTTGTTCGTACTGTTGACGATGTATGTGAGTGAGGTCAGTAACCACACAGTCAGGAGAATGAAGCAGTGACCAAATGAACACAAAGTAACTGAGGAAGTACTTCAATGGCAGAAATTAGACAGGTAACCACTTTGATCCAATTTTCCTATCAGGTGGTGAATTGTGTGTGCTTCTCTCATTGCTTACAGACCAGGGAGATTTGCCTCTTGTTTATATTGAAAACCATTGTTTTATGCTGGATTTAATTGGCAATTCTGTTTCAGTTATCTCTCAAGAGTACATCAAAACTCCTTTTTATGTGATAAGAATGTTGAGGCATGTGTATAATTGCTTTGAATATGAGTTTTAATTTATTACATTCCAGATTTTTTATACATATTGTGTGTACTCAATATGCCCTGATAAATTCTCCCAAATGCTGCAACACCCTTTTCTACGAAAATTAACTCCCTGATTTATATATCCCTCCGAATTTATAGATGTAACTGCAGCAAACATTTATTTTTGTCAGCTCAGCCTTGACCAACAGTTCTCATAAACAGTTACAATTGCATAAATATTTGGAGCTAAGTTGAGCACTGGACAGGGAAAGAGTTGAAGAGATATCACTTGTGAGCTCTGATGGATCTATCACACAGGAGATCATTTCTTTTGAGAAATGGCTCTTCCTACTCAACCAAACACTTGAGTGTCCATCAGTAAAGAGTTTCATATTTTGTCTCAAGAGGCAACTGAATTGTCAGAGCACTTTCTCCTCGCACTGACATTTTATGTTTTTCTTCATGGCTCGGGATGAGATCCTGAAGATCTGGAGAAAGACAAAGATCAGATATAATTGGCAGTGGGCAAGTTGATGAGGGTCCAGTAATGCAATGCTTTGCCAAAATAATGAGCATGAATAACTGCCATTCACCATTTATCAGACATCAAGATCATTGATGGGCCTTGCAAATATGTTCGTGAATGATAGATAGTGATGTCTAAAACAATGAATGCAGCTTAATAAAGTAACACATGAAAAACACTGATACTAAAAAGGGTGATGGATTGAATATTGCAGTAATCTTTCCTCTGCTGCTGTCCAGCTTTTTCTTGGTGCAAGTGTCTCATGTTCTTAGTCTTTTATTTTTTCTTTCTGTGCCTGAAAATCTCTATGTTTTTCAAATCTGCAGTTTGTTCTCTCATTTTAGGATAAAAATATGAAGGGCAGTTTGATAGTTCATATGATAGACATTTGTTCTTTTATCTAGAAACATACTTTGTGTCCTAGGGAAACTGCTGCAAGTGCTTTGAAAGTTGTCCATGAAATTTGCGGGATAGTCCAGTGACGAGGCATATCCTACTCTGAGTAATGATTTTCATTGACATTTGGGCTGTTTGGAAGCAGGAAAAGTAGAATTTTAGTTCCCCTAAAAGAAAATTCTGGGACTTGTTGAGTACATTAATGCTGCAATAGCAACCAAGTAGCAGCAGAGAGCAGTCTGGTGTTTTAACAGTTTAAAGAAAATCACAAGTGGCATTTAGATACAATTCAAAAATGACTATCTGCGGGTATTTCGCAAATTATACAACTTCCAAAGTTGCATGACCACCACATCAAAATCTCACACAATCCGTGCTACTGGAAAACAGGTTTCCATTCTCAGCAGTTTTCATAAAACTAAGCTTAAGACTGAAATCAGAGAGATGAAGGAATTTAGTGATTCAATTCTTAATTTTTTTGTTGAACATCGAAAAGCTAATTCTTTCCAATTCCAAAATTGTTCTCTTGATTTCTAATATCTCAGAGTAAAAGTCAATACTGAACAATTTTAGCTTGAACTTAGATTCTATAGGATACACTTTGAACTATCTTTACTTCCTGAAGGAATGTTTCTAATAAGAATTATTTCACCACAGTCTAGGAAGCAACACGTCTCATTCACATGTGGAGGCATGAATTTACTTGATACCACTCATTAAAGTGAATTTTTTTTCACAGAACTTGAGATTCATTGTGATTTTGAAGGATAGTCAACAGATTGTGAGTGAGAGTTGCGTAGTACTTGATTACTACAGTCTGCATTCATTTTCAATAATATTTCAAATTAAGAAAAGTCAAATTGGGTGAAAGAGGGAACATTGTTCAGATTAATTGACAGCTTGAAGTCAAGCATGTCTGAATGTCTGGGTTGGCAGGGTGGTTCTGTGGTTAGCACTGCAGCCTCACAAGGACTCGGGTTTGAGTGCAACCTTGGGTGATTGTGTAGAGTTTACATATTCTCCCTGTGTCTGTGTGTCTTTCCGTGGGGTGCTCTAGTTTCCTCCTACATTCACAAAGACGTGCATGTTAGGTGCACTTGCCATGCTAAATTGTCTGTTGTTTGTAGAAATGTGCAGACTAGGTGGATTAGCCATGGTAAATGTGAGGATAATGTTGGGGGCTTGAATATGGGTGGAATGCACTTTTGATGGTTAGAACAGACTGGATGGACCAAATGGTCTTTCCACATGTAGAGGTGCTATGATTGTTTCTCTGATTAGCCAGTTTTATACAAGACGAACCAGTTAGCTATTCTTTGCAATCATATCTTCAATGCAGTCAGATCATGCAGTCAGCTGGAAAAACGCTAAGTGACAATAGCTGCAGTTCCTATCTGTTTAGGTTGCCTTTAAAACACATAAATGTAACCATGGGTCATCCTTTTAATTGACTTCTTTTGATTGGCAGGAATGTAATGGCTGTAAGAAAATCTCAAAACCTTGCCTGCAAGACTTTAGTAAAGATGTAATAAACACTAACCTACAAATGTTTGAGTGCTTTTAGTTTAAATAAACATCACAATCAGACATGAATAGACATAATTAAAGGAGCAGATAGTTTGAAGAGTAAACAGAAAGTTAACAATGCAGCTAGTTTTACAGAGGGTCTAAAAGAAAGAGAGGAGGATCAAGAAGCAGAGAGATGGGCAATTTTAAAGTGCTTGTGATGGGTAGACACCTAAAGACAAATCCAGTGTTGAAGAAAGAGTGGGACTAATGGATGCATTAAGAGAAAAGAATGGAAATAAAGGAAAGGGAGAAGCTTACGTTGCACACTTCATGATCATACGCAACACTTTGCAACTTTAGTCATTGTTGCATATAGGGCGTACACAGCAAGGTGTAGCCAACCGCAATGCTATGAAACAAACAATTAGTGAATCTGTTTTTAAGTTAGTTGAAGACCAAAATGCATCATAGAGAATTTCCTTGTTGTTCTTTGAATACTGCGTAGGATCTTTTGTGCGCACTGGGTAAGAAAGATTAGATCTCAGTTCACTGACAGATCAGAAAGATGACACCTCTGATAGAAAAAATCACTGCATTGTTGTGTTGTGCTGTATTGCCTGACAGAGAAATGGAGTTGAAGGGATTTAAACAACAAGGATCAAAATAGGCCATTCAGCCATTCGTTCCTGCTCCATAATTCAATACAATCAAGGGTCAGCCTCTATCTCAATGCCATATTTTCACAGAGAAATTATTTTATGCTGATTTTGATACAATCAAAGTTTCTCATTTAGATATTTACCAATAGAACTATATATGGCAAAGGATATGGAGATCAGAATTTCAGTTGAACTTATGTTTACAGAGAAGAGAGGGTGGGAGGCTCATTAGAAGAGCAATGAAATAATTAATGTGTTGCTCCAATATCCAGTAATAGTTTTTAACCTCACACATGAGCACCATTTGCAAGACCAACATTTATTGCTCCTCTCTAATTTCCCTGGAGAAGTTAGTACTGGTTATATATTTCAATGGTGTTATCATCACTATCAACATCCTTGAAGTTATCATTGATTAGAAATTTAACAGAACTAATAAATGCAGTGGCTACAAGAGCAGGTCAAAGGCTAGGAATACTGCAGCAAGAACTTTCGTCCTGATTGCCAAAGGTACGAGTCAAGAGTGTGGTGGAATGCTTCCCACTTGCCTGGATAGGTACAGCTCCAACAACACTCAAGAAACTCGACACTATCCAGAATAAAGCAGCACACTCAATTGGCACCACATCCCCAAGCATCCACTCCTTCCAACACCAATGCTCAGTAGCACCAATCTTTACTATCTATAGGTCACACTGAAGAAATTCACCAAAAATCCTCAGGCAGCAACTCCCAAACCCATGACTACTTCCATCTAGAAATGACAAAGGCACACAGGCAACACATACGTGGGAACACCAGCTGCAAGTTCTGTTCCATGCCACTTACCATCCTGACTTGGAAATATATCACTGTTCCTTCACTGTTGCTGAGTTAAAATATTAGAATTTCCTCCCTCACAGCATTGAGGGTCAACGTACAACAGGTGGATTGTAGCAGTTCAAGAAGTCAGCTCCCCACCACCTTCTGAAGGGCAGCTAGGATTGGGCAATAAATACTGGCCAGCCAGAAATGCCCACATCCCACAACTGAATAAAATAAAGTTTGATTTAACTCAGAACAATGCAGAGATGATTGCAGAGTCTGAATAGAAAGAAAGTCTTATTTACTTTACACTCTTTCAGCTTAAGTTCTGTCTTGTTTTTGTTTACCACACCCAGGATCAACCAATCAAGCAGTATCAATTGTGAACAAATGCATACAGTCAAACCCAGAACAATTGAACCATTGAATACTACAGCGTTAGGGGGCTTCGTGAAACATTGCAGTATACTCACAGTGATGTTAGGGAAGGTGTTCCAGGACTTTGGCTTCATAACAGTGAATTCACAGTAATATGTCTCCAAATAAAGATGATTTGTCATTTGAGTGGGACTTGCAGCTTATAGTTTATCCATATTCCTGCTGTCTTTGTTCTCCTGGATGGCAGATTTCAGAACTGTGGTAGTGCTGCTACAGGCAGCTGGGCAGGTTTCTGTAGTGCCAATCACTGCATGCCAGTGTTGGAGGTAGTGGATGCTTCAAAAGATGGATAGGGTGCTGATGAAGTCGACTGAACTGACCTGGATGATTTTGAGACCTTTGAATACTGTTGAAGCTACACTCAACCAGGGAAATTTGGACAATAATTCAATCACATTCCTGACTCATGCCATTTAGATGATTCAAAGAGCTTGAGAAATCAGGAGATTAATAACTTGCCACACCATTCCTAACCTCTGAGCTGTTATTGCTGCCACAGTTTTTAAGTGAATAGTCCAGGTAGTATTCTTTTTACCTGAGGGGTATGCTGATTTTTAAAAGGGTTGCACAGTTTCTGATTTCTAACAATTCAGCAGTACTCTCTCTATCTATCTCTCTCTCCTGTTACAGCTAGATAATGTTTCTACCACACTGGACTAACTGGCCCCATGGATTCCAACACTTTAATGTGCCAACTCAATATAAATGCCATTACAATACTTGTGTGTACACATTCATGAATGACTAGTTCCAAGGCTATGTTAAAATATATTACAAGATAATATATCTCTGACCATTAAAATGACAGTTTCTTTCCAGCCAAATTGCTATACATTGAAATAACTTCATGGATGCTGGTATCCTGATAGTATCCCAAGTCACCCTTTATTTACACATGAACAGTCTTTGACTTTAACACTGCCTCATTCAGAGTCAGGAACCACAGTGTCAGTGTCTCTGACATTCCGCCTTCTTCTATGTCAGCCAGGGCTCCCTGTTTGGATGAGATTAACAGCCTGATCAGGGTACTATCATTCAATGAGGTCCAGTTGGTTGACATCATGACAGTCACTACATATTGGAAGACATTTTCACTGTCTGTTATCCCTTTTGTAGACCTCCAAGCTGCATTTGGCTTCAATTCCCTTACCAAGATGGCATCACACATGAATACAGGCTAAACCAAAAGTGTAGCTTAAGATCTTATCTTAGCCATCATGGTAAGTCTTTGGGACTTAGAGGGATATCACATCATGCATTCTACTACTGGTCTTCAATGCAATTAAATTTAATTTCAATGTTTTCAAAGAGATTAGAAGCAGCATACAAGTGTATGTTTTCATCTCCTGCATTGTTTTATCAAACACCAGTGTTGCTATGGAGAGACAGAATCCAACATTGACCTTACTCTGAGCCAAAACAGGGGCAAAAAAAAAGTAAAAAAGGATCTATTGAGCTTTAGGACAGGAGCTCAGTTTTATCCAGTTTGAACAAAGCACCAGCCAAGATCAACTAGAACTACAAAGAACTGGTGAAATTATTTTCATTAGATTCTTATTGTTCATTTCATTAGTTCAATTCGATCATGTTCAGAGCCAGAATACCTTTCAATTACTAGGCTGGCACGCATCTTTCTCCCAGCTCATGGGCATTCTACAGCTGCATATATATTATAAGCTGACCTTGTCTAACTGCAAGGTATTGATGGAGGAGGGCTTGGGGAAAGAATAGCTTTCGAGCCATCTTTAGTTTCCACAGGAACGTTTTGCATTTAAGCTTTACAAGCATTCCTTTATTTACAGCAGCACTTTAGTTCTCACTATGCACCAGATGTTATTTTGACAGCTCACAAGAAAAGGAAATGCACTCACAATGTAAGACATAATCCACATATTCTCTGGATAAGTTCTCATTATTTAAGTTAGATTCCCATCCAGGCTCCAATAGCCTTGAAATAATAGATTCCTTGTCATTGTAAAACACAGATTTTTGTAGATATTAGTCTTGTGAGTGAAGTATGTGACTTGAATGTTAAACTGGTAATGGCAAGATAGAGAGAAATCTCTATTGGCCTAAAGAGTGGTCAAATTACTATTAATGTAACACAGAAATATAAGACCTCGCTTATAATGCATATGTCTCTGAATGCACTAATGATGCTATTTTGGAAGTACCCAACTATCCATAGTGACAAAGCTGATTGAGAGAGGATTAAGAACTAGATGTGAACAGGTCTCATCCGTGACTTAATGCCAATATTGATTCACCATAAAGTCCCAGTGTATTTTGTGTAAGTGATTCAAAATAAATCTTAAATTAAGAGAAAACTGTGAAAATGCCACAGGCATAAGTAAACAACATCAGACAAAAAAAAATTGCAGCTTTCAATGTCTATCTCAGTAAACACCAAACAATACAAGAAAATTGCCGACCATGTGTCAATCCAAATCCAATACTTTCAAGGTCCCTAAGGACATCAACTGAGCGGGAGCAGCAGGGAGTTGCCAGGAAACTGTTCAGCTGTCCAAAACATGAACCCTGGGAAATTTTAATTTGTTATCTTTTCTGGCTACACATTGGTGCAGAATGTGGTGGGACTAAGTTAACACACTAATTCAAAGCCAAGAGAGAAATGCTAGGCAGATAGTTTTCAAAGAACATGTCTCAATTTCAGGAGGCCATTGCTGGAAACCATACTTTCTCCCCCACCCCGGCTCTAGCATCAGAAAGTAGCTGAGAAGGGATTCCAGAGAACATTACAAATAGGAGCAAGAGGGAGTGAATGGCCAAAGGTACAATCCTGTCAGTCCACAAACTTAAATAAAGTAAAATTAACTAAACTCGATATATCTCCTCTAGCTCCATTTTGTTACCTCCAGGTTGGCCTAGTCACTAAACTGTAATGGCTTCACCAGCAGTTGGTGGATTCAAATTACATTTGGAGGCCTTTGATATGATATATATTTAAACAACCCTGATACTTTCTGACAGTCATTTCTGTTTAAAGAAACAAGTTAAAATTACAACCCTTGAGAACTTAGTATCTTTGGAAGAAGTAGATTGTTGCAGTCATTTTAACTGCCCATTACTTTTATCCCGACCCCACTATTATTTTTTTACTGTCAAATGTGTTAAAATTGGCCCTTTTGCGTTTGAATTGCTTTTCAAACTCTGCCTCGATTTGCTCCAGCACAAATGTGAAACAATTAAATCTAAATCCTTTCTTTCTACTCCAAGTTCCAAAGAGTTTGTGGGCCCGAAACATTAATTTTGTTTCTCTCGCCACTGGCACAGCTAGAATTGTTGTGTCTGTCCAGTTCGTTTTTTTAAAATTTCATTTTCCAGCATCTGCAGTAATTCACTTTTATTTATTCCATCCCTGTGCCTGTGAGAGATTTACATGAGTTAAATGTGATTTTAGCAGGACCTAGTCAACAATATGATCCTGACTAAATTGGAAATCTCACTTAAAAAGAGCACACAAATATGCAATATATTCTGCCGCATATTTTTTTTCTGTTATTTTATTTTATGGTTCATGGTGCTTTGTTGGCCTTGAGAAGGAGCTTCTTTTTCCAGCAAATTGTTGTTCCATCTGAAGTTGAGCATGTCATGTTGTCGCTGGTACCAAAAATATACAGTTGTCATTCTGGTTTTTCCAAAATTTCTTCACCAAATTTAATTGTGAAAGATTCTGATATTGTACCTTGTTACTTAACATTTACTGCACTGAGGGTTGTTCACTTCTTGTCAGGAAGTAAGGAAGAGAGTTCTGCACTCTTGTTGTCTAGCTTGTTATTGTGAGTTGCTGGATGTGCAAATTTGGATATCAACAAAACAGGCAAACATTTCTGGAGCTGAAAATGTGTTGCTGGAAAAGCGCAGCAGGTCAGGCAGCATCCAAGGAACAGGAGAATCGACGTTTCGGGTATAAAGAAGGGCTTATGCCCGAAACGTCGATTCTCCTGCTCCTTGGATGCTGCCTGACCTGCTGAGCTTTTCCAGCAACACATTTTCAGCTCTGATCTCCAGCATCTGCAGTCCTCACTTTCTCCTCAAACATTTCTGGAGCCAAAGTATGAACCTCCTAATCTGTTACTATGCTCCACAGGGCAAATGTTTTTTCCAAAGTAAAGGATTCCTTTGAGGACACCACTTCACACACTTTAAGGGCTGGATTTTACCCCATGAGGTTGGAATGGCAAAGAAACCCTGGATCTCCCTCACCTTAGTTTAAGACTTTCCTCTCTGGGACTTATGTGACTCTATAAAGGAATGTTGCTTTGTGCCTAACAGCCATGGAGTGACAATGGCTGTTTTCAAATAAGAGCCCGAGACTGAACGTTGAAATTAGGTTTGTGAATTAAAATATCATTGGGTCTGGCATGCGAGTTTGTTGTTTGGTGTAACACACAGATTGCAGACAAGAGCAGCTTAGTAAGGCTTCCTTTGAGAGTTGAATATGAAAAGCAGAATAAATAAAGGTCACACAGAACCAAATAAAATTCTTAACATAGGAAGAGCTGGAGAAAAGGACTTCCAGCTGCGCATCATATCCATAAAGGGTCTTTCGGAAGAAATTCTATTTTATCTTCATTATTTCAGGTGGCATGAGATTTGCTAGAAAGGCCGGAATTTGTTGCACACTCCTAATTGAGTAGGTAGTAGTGGGCCACCTTCCTAAACCACTACAGCGCATGTGGTGAAGGAATAGTGATATACTTCCAAGTACAAGTAGTGTGGGTTTTAGAGGGGACTTGCAAGCAGTGATGTTCCCATGCATCTGCTTTCCTTTCACGCTTAGGTGGTATATATCACAGGAGCCTTCATGAATTGCTGCAGTGCATATCATAGATGGTACACAGTGGTGCCACTGTGTGTTGGAGTGGAAGGGGTGAATATTGAAGATGAAAGATGGCTATCCTACTTCAGTGAGGATACATGCAAGTGATATCTGCACTTCACAAAGGGAGTTGTAACTGAAATCTGCAAACATTATCAGATAGATCGCAATGTGGAAGAAGAAATGACAGCATTGTCTGTTGCTGTCAAGATCATTATGTCTCTTTTCAGCTTTTGTACTTCTGGTTTCTTCAAAGCTGCTGCTGGGAGTCTAGGCAAGAATTTATCCTCTTAGGAGCTAAAAACTGGACCATCCTTTTCCCCTGCCCTGCATATAGTACAGTCTAAGAAAGGAATGAATGGAATGTATGTTGATCACCTTGTGACACAGCTCTCACTGAGCTTAGAACATTTTGTCAATTTTCTATGCAGCTCTGAGTTAATTCATTCAGTGAGTTGTTGCTGGTTGAGTTGTGTTCATTATCGGGGTAAAGGTTTCCATCTCTTCAATGAAAACTACATCTCCTTGTGCAGGCCTTGCCACAGGAATATAATCAATACATCAGCTCCAATTTCCCACAATTTACTCTGTCTTTTCTATCTAACATATAATTTTCCATCTGATTCACTGTACGAAGTCTTTAGATTTGAAGAACGTCACTAGGGTTTTGTAGTCTGCCCATATTTTAAAGTATGACAAAAAACACAATCTGTAACCCTTGCATGAGACAGCTAATTCTGCTTTTTCTGTAACTGTGAATCTCTGTCAGTGAATAACATGTGTTGTAAGTTAATCGACACTTGCTACCCATCTGTATCTGAAACAGTGCAGCTCCCAATCTTGGGGAATATGCATCGACAGAAATAGTTCTGTGTCATAGTGACATAGAATATAAGGTGACACATTTCTGTTCTCAGAAAAATCCCAGTTGTGCACCATGTACTGTTGTGTCATAATAGCTGACAGACTGGCTTATTGATGATAGCCAGGCTGATCAAGATTGCTCCAACTTGGTTTACTCAGCCATGAATCTCAAGCGTGGTTATAATCCAAGGAGCTGGAATCTTCTTGATAACTTGTGTCTTCTGTGGATCAACTCTGATGCCACAACAAAATGCCCAAGGAACTTATAGTTGCCTGTGAGAATTTGGATTTGTTGCTGAGTGTGAATCCTGCTTCCTGTAGATGTTGCAGTACAGCTCACACTATAGTGTCATATTCTGTCTGAGAGGATCCATAGATCAGGACATCATCCATGTGTTCTATGACTCCATCCAGTTCTAATGAGGTGTTTAGCATTGTTCTCTGGAAGATTTCTGGTGATGTTGGTTACATCTGAGGAACTTGATCTGAAGAAGTCCTGCAGGGATGTCCTGACGCTGAGATGACTAACCTCCAATTACTGAAACCATCGTCTTTTGTGCCAAATGTGTCTTCAAACAATGGAGACAATTCCCCCGATTCCCATTGATTCCAGTTTTGTTGGGTTTTGTGATGCCACACTTAGTGAAATATTGCCTTGATATCAAGCACAGTCAGACCATAAGATCACCCAGTCCTTCAAATCTGCTCTTCCATTCAGTGAGATCATGGGTGATTTGAGAATCCTTAATTCTACTTTTCTTCATTTTCCCTATAACCTTTGATTTCCTTAACTATTACAATTTTGTCTATCTCAGCCTAGAATATTTATAATGACCCAACATCCATAGCACTCTGCAGTAAGGAATTTGATTGATTCACTAGCCCACAGTCAAAATTTCTCCTCATCTCTACCTTTATTGGGTGACTACTTATCCTGAGATTACGCCCCGATCCTAATCTCTTCCACAGTGATGGCAAATCTCCTTTATGCATCTGCCCTGTCAAGTCCACTAAGAATGAGTATGTCATTGACATCTTATAAATTCTTGAATTAAGATCTCTTGCCCATGTTTGGAAAAATGGTCTGATGTAGCCAGGAGCTGACATTGGCATGGTGGTAATGCCAACGGGTAGTGTTCTGAAAGCCCATCCTAATCCTCTGAGATTTAGATTTAAATCCCACCAGAATATTGGAATTTAAACTCAATTCATAAAAATTCATAATACAAACATATCTTAATGCAAGTGACCATAAAGTTATCATGAATAAAACATAGAATAATGTAGAACGAAGAACAATATGTCATGACCTGGTCTGATCTGCAGATTAGTTCAAGGACAGTCATGAAAGTGTAGAAAATGTTGGCCTTGCTAGAAACTCCTGTATCCCATGACAGAAGAAGAAAAATTAGCTGATTGCCCTGACAAAACACAGACTGATCATCAGTGAGCAGGTTATTGATGCTTAATATGAAAGAGCAACAAACTTTTATCTTCTGTGCAATTGTTTTAAAAAGTGCTCTTTGATAACTCTGTTGATGACCCTCCCATCACTTTGCTGATGGCAAAAGTAGACTGACTGTATGGTGTTATAGGCCATGCCAGACCCTTCCAAACATTTCAGGAAAGTAGCCCTGACCCTAATTTTGTTAGTTGTATAAGCAGGTGTATGGTGGACATTCCAGGAGTGATGCAGCTGGCCCAACCAGAACAGAACAGAAACAGAACAGAATTTATTTGCAAAATTACCGAATGAAACACAAATAAAAGAGAACAGAATATAGAATAACTTAACCTATCTGAAAATCCAACAGATTATCTCAATTTAATGATGCTGTTCCAAATACTTGCTACAATCTCCATAAACACCCCTTAGCAAAAAAGGTAAAATCAAACACAGAGTCTTACAGAAGAGATTTCAGAGAGAGGACCAGCAGGGACCTGTTTCTTTAGGTCCAGCAGCTTCACAACTCTGCCTGTTAAAATTAAAACAAACCAGAGAAAAGCTGAGCTGAGAGAACTGGCCACTCCCTTTTCAGTGTGTAAGTGTCTTTTTTTAAACTTAAAAAAATTCTCAAGTAGTTAAACCCAGACTTTTCTGAATTGCTATTTTTATGACTACTCTGAAAAAGAATGTCAAGGACAGTATATCCTTGTTCAAGGAGCATCATCATCACAAAGGTAGCTGCAGGACACACCCTGGCTAATGTTTTGCATTATTGAGTTGATGTCGATGTTGTAACTGGACAGAAATAGCTTGGCTTAGAGTGCAGCTCATTCTGGAGCATACATCTTCAGTGGAGCTGCCAGGGGTTGATCAGGTCTCATGTGCTATGCAGTCTTCGATGCTCTCAGCTATTTCTTGATACTATTTGGAGAGAATTGAATAAGTTGAAGACTCAAATTTAACATGCATGGAACCTCTGGAGGACGCAGAGATGAATCATCCAATTCACAATTATAGCTGGTTGCAAATATTCAACCTTTTCACTTGCAACATTGTGGTGGGCTCACCTATTGTTGAGGTTGAGAAAATTCATGGAGCTTCCTCTTCTTTGACTATCCACTGTCATTCATGGTTAAATTTGGCAGGGCTGCAGAGTTTACAATGGATCCATTGGTTATGGTCACTTAGCTTTGAGTATTGCATACTGCTTCAGCTATTTAATAAGAATGGAGGCCTATGTCGTATTTCACTAGGTTGACATTTCATGTTCAGATATGCCTGGTGCTACTGCTGGCATGGCTGCTTACACTTTTTTGTTTAACCAAGGTTGATCCCCTGGCTTGATGGTAATGATAAAGTGGGGATATGCAGGCAATGAAGTTACAGATTGTGTTGGAGTGCAATTCTGCTGCTGCTGATGGCCAAGTATATCCCCAGCATTGTATTGTTAGATATATTCAAAAACTATCACATTTAGTATGGTGGTGTGTCACACATTACGGTCATGATTTGGAGATGCAGTGCTCCGAAAGCTAGTACGTCCAAATAACCCTGTTGGACTATAACCTGGTACTGTGTGATTTTTAACATTATGGTTGATTTTCTAAATATAAACAGGGGACTTTGTCTCCATAACGATAGTACAGGTAATCACTCCTGCCAATACTATACTAGACAGGTAGATTAGTGTGAACAATATCAACTAGGTTTATTTTCCTTTCGTTTGTCCTGTCACCAGCTGCCTCAGTCTGTTGGTATATCCTTTAGGACTCAGCAACCCAGTCAGTCATGATGTTACCAAGCCACTATTGTCGATGGACATCAAACCCCCCCCCAGTGTATAAATGATTATCAACAAGCATTAGGTTTATTTATTGATCATTACTTTATGATCAGGTACATAGCAACAGGAAGTTCTTTGATTTGTTTGACATGATGCCTTGAGAATTCATTGAGACTAGGGTCAATGTTGAGGACTTTGATTGCCACTGTCACTTCTGGTACCTGTTTCCATTTTATTTATACTTTATAGCATTTAATAAAATTGTGTCCAGTGACATTACCAATACACGGTCGCTTCACACTTAAAGATATGCATGAGTTTCTTGGAGGTGTCATGAGTGCTGGAGAACTGTGTGAATAGCTCAAAGACACTGGTGGGTTTTTCTCAGAAATCACCAAGCCATGAAGTGGAGATTACATGGTTGGTGGACTCTGCCAAAGCTACGCCATCAGGATTGTTATGATTCTAAGATGACCAGTGTGTAGCAAGGACTGTTTGTGGTCATAATCACATCCATAAATATCAACAGCAAAACTTATTGTTAGATAGGACTCCAGATTCACTCTACATGAATAAAGAACAGCAGATAGTGGAACTGTAGAGTGACATCGTGCCACACTTGCGAATGGATTTATGATCTTGTAAGATGCATTATTTATTACATTGATAATAAAAAAAGAAAAAGTACTTTTTAACTTGAAGTATAAGTGGCCTTCTAATTCATTTTTAACACCAGTTCAAACTAATGTAACTTCAGGTAAAATTTATTTTAAAAATGCAACCATTTTGTTTTGTTTTTTTCATTTGACTGGTTGGTAAATTTTGCTTAGAATTTGGGATGCTTGCTTTTGTCACTCGTGGCATAGTTTGTAAGAGCAGGGAGGTAATTTTGGAGTTGCGCAGAACTTTGGTTAAACCACAGCTGGAGTGCTGTGTGCAGTTCTGGTCACTGTGCTATAGGAATAATATGATTGCATTGGTGAGAGTGCGATGGAGATTCACTATTAAGTGAGGCTGGATAAGCTGGATAAGTTTTCTTTGGAGCAGAGACTCTGGATGGGGGAACCTGATCAAGGTGAATAAAAGTTTAAGGGGCATGTACTCGTGGATAGAAAACAGCTTCCACCCTTAGTGGAAGAGTGAATAACAAAGAAGCATAATTTTAAAGTGAAAGGAAAGAGTTTTGGAGGGGATTTGGGAAAAGATTTCACCAAGAGGATGGTGGGGTCGGGAATGCCTTGTCTGGGGCAGAAGTTGAAGTGGGAAACCTCACAACCTTTAAAAAGTACTTGGATGAGCACTTGATATGTCATAACATTCAAGGCTATGAGCCTTGTGTGGGAAAGTGGGACAAACATAGGCAGTAACATCTTTTTAGCAATATAGACTCAACAGACTGAAGGGTCTCTTCCAAACTGTATGATTTTGCAATTTTAATTACAATGTAATCGCCCTCTCACAATAATGCAATAAATTTGAGTGATGTGGTTGAATAATGTGGGAGAAATAAGAATGTGGGCTGTAGGTACAAGGCTTGTAGCCCCAGTAAATGTGAAATAAAAGTTACTGTGGTTCCAGTGGCTCATAAGCTGCTCTCTCATTAGAGAGATTGAACTGCTGGCAAGTTTGACCTGAGCATCACCATATCACAACTCAATTGAGAAAGCAGATCCTTCACAATAACCTTGATTAGTAGAAGAATTGAACTTTTGCTGTAGCCATCACTCTACGTTGCAAATCTGCTGTCCAGCCAACTGAGCTAATGAATCTACTGGAGGCTGAAGTAGAGTCCATGAATTGCAGCTGGAGTCCTGTTTGGTAGATTGATGACAGATACGGATATAGTAAATTGAGCAGCCAATGGGTTTTCACTTGGCAGGGAGTGACATTTGGAGATGAGTTCCCTCAGCCTGATAAATTGTGTCAGATTTTTAAACTTCTATTATTGCTCTCATGTCATTGGATCAAAACTCTTAGATTTGGATTCAATTATTATTCAATCCCACTGCCTCCTGAGTATGACGGTTGACCATGTGACGATTCACAGATACAAGGCATTGCTTAAAAAAAGCGATGAATGATGGAAATCTGAAACGAAGACAAAAATTGCTTGAGAAACTCAGCAGGTCTGTCAGCACCTGTGGAGAGAAAATAGTGTTGACATTTTGGGTCCATTGACCATTCTTCAGAACTGATGGCAGTTTGGAAAAGATGAAATATATGTTGGGGGTGAGGGTGCAAAAGGGAGTACTTAATAGGTTGACATTATTGTGATTGTGTTTCACTAGAACCAAAGCTATAATACAAGGTAGACAGGAGGTAAATTTGAACAGGGAATATTTTATTGTGTGTCCTGTTAGCCCCACAGTCAGTTTTAGACGTGCGCTGGTTCACCTGACCCACTTTTATAAAGGGCAATACCACCCACCTACATATGTTACAGAAATGGAGCTCAGGGAGGGAGAACAGCAGTTAGGCTGGGAGCCAGGGAGATAACAAATAGGGACTATTAATTGGTGAAAATGGGTTGGCTGTGATGAAAGCAGCCCATGACATAAGACGGCCTGGTGTATGTGTGTGCGTGTGTGTGTGTGTGTGTGTGTGTATGAAAGATGCCATTCAGCCCATCAAGTCTGCACCGACCCTTCTAAAACCCGCCCAGACCCAGAACACCACCTAATACCCAAAACCTTATATTTACCATGGCTAACTCACCTAGCCTGCACTTTCTTGGACATCATTGAGTAATTTACTATGGACATGGAAAAAGCTGTTCAGACCCTAAACTTGATATTGAGTCCCGGAGGCTATGGGATCCCCAAGCGGAAAATGAGGTGCTGTTCTTTCAGCTTGCTCTGAGCCTTGTTGGAGCACGGCAACAGAGCCGAGACAGAAATGCTGATCAAGGAACACAAAGGTATGTTGAAGTGGCATGCAACTGGAAGCTCAGGATTGTTTTTATGGACAGAATGTAGGTGTTCTGCAAAGTGGTCCAGTTTAACTTCCACAAGGCCTCCAGGAGTACCTCAAAGCCCTGATGTACACCTTTGAAATGTCCAGCTAAGCTCAAATATCAAAGCTTGGATTAACTGTTGGAGAGTGTTCCATTGCTTTGGTTGCAAATACAGCACACTTCCCTTTAAGAAATTCAGGCTGCCTTTAAATACGATTAGGCACTAACAATATCAGTCCTCCTTGAAGGCAAACTGCAATCAGAAATCATTTAGAATAGCAAGCCAAAATGCATCGCACAACGAATAGGCATGTGTTCCCATAATCAATTTAGGAAGTTCACAAATTTTTCCCTCAAATAAAAAATGCACAAACTGATGATGAAACTATAGAAATCCTTCATATTCACTTTGCATAGCCTTCTACAAGAAACTGCCCTCACCTGGTTCCTTCTCATAGCTCCAGCAATTGGAGTTGTTTATTAAGGCTGTGCTGCCTCTGCATTTTAACTGTTCCCTTATCCAAATGCAACTGAACATAGAAGTATTATAAGTTAATGAATTTACTGAACAAAAGAAGGGCATGATATAACAGAAACAAACATTAGAAACCATACGTTCTATTGAAAATTGTAATAGCGATGTGATATAATATATATTTTAAATTGACCTTTTCAGCCATGTTATAGCACAGCTCTGAAGAAGGTGGGACTTGAATCCAAGCTTTGAGGCATGTATGCTCCCATTGTGCCACAGGATCCACACTGTAACATAGTATTTGTAAAGGTCCAATTAGGGGAGAACCCTTTTATTTTCTCCATGTGTGTTTCTGACAAACCTGTCTCTCTTGGTTTTACTGGTAGATTGGTTGCTGTCCAGGACTGCTGTGATTTTTGTTAAAATACTATGCCACTGTAATTGTGCCATGCGACCACAATTTACTAAGAGTGATGAGGCTAGCTTCTGTTGGATGCTTTGACTGATTGAAAATTGTTTGTGCTAGTCAATGTGAAAGCATAAGAAACCTGACAATTCCTTCCTATCTTGTACGTTGTAAAATTGGCACAATGGAGTGTATACTGATGAGGAGGGTTCTGGATGCTGCCTGGAATACACTTCACCTGGGCTTGCAATGTGCTGTTACTAAATCACTCATTTGGAGCAAGTTTCATTTCACAGTGCAACTGTCTGACACTTCAAGATAAAAAATTGCAAAAAACAAAAATCCAGCTGCATTTATTTTTATGTCAGTACTTCCAGTTATGAAATTGAACATCATGGTGAATATAATTGTGGTCTTGTTTTCACCATCAGCAGCTCATATAGGATGATCACTGTGGAATTGTATTGGACGATTGTGATGTTCTCTCCTAAACAACACATTGATATACTTAGCAAAGTGGGTAATACACTAACCTCTTATTTTATTCCCTAGCATATCTCAGAAATGACAAGACACTTATTCAGTGAAGACATGGAATAATGTCTGCAGCTTTAGCGGGATTAGAAGTTGCTGATTTGAGTTGTGAATTGCTATCTGGCTTGACAGGTGCAGTACTCCAGAGAGCTGAAGGTTAAAAGATCAGGTGCACATTTTTCAGTTTACAGAAGATTTCTGTGGAATATACATTAGCTCACAGATGTAGAACAACCTATCCATGACCCTTTAGTGCACTTAAATCACCAAGGAAAAATCACTGTTGTGTTTTAGTTTGTGTGGTATTATAGAGTCAGCATCTCTTGTCTCTAGCTGGCATACATATATGGGTTATCAAACTGAGTGAGAGACTGCTACAAGATTTATCAGTGCAAGAAGATTGGAAATGCAGTGTAATAGGTGGAGCTGTGATAAATACTTGAACAGTCAGTACAATAGGTCTTTTTAACGTTCTACATATAATTATCTTTGAATAAATATAATTACGTGTTGAAATTAACTCACAGCAACATATAATATTTTCTCTCCACATATAATTTGGCACAATGGCCTTGTTAATGTGGGCAATGATTTGAATCTAATTAGTCAGCATTGGATCTGGTTTATGAATGGAACTGATGTGAATGTTTTGAATATTGACGAGAACTAGCAAGGATATTTTAAATGCTTAGTAGTTCCTAAATGATATAAATTGGAAATAAATGTTTTTTACTGTTTGTCATCGTTTGTATTGCAGCTAAGCCTCAATAAAAATAAAACAATCTTCCAGCTCAACCTATAAAGACAAAAATATTTAGATAAAATCTAGTTAATGTTCTTTGTTGTCATATGTTCTCTCTACACCACTAATTGTTAGATTATCAGCAAATAATTATGAGCAAATTCACTGTTAGTGTCAGAGATATCTCAGTAATAGAACACTGTCCTTTCACCATTGGGATTTGGCATTGACACAAGAAGAAGACTAATGTGTTGAAGATCTCTCTCCCATTTGTAAAATTCCCATATCTCTGCTCTGTTCCTTGTGGATTTATGTTCACAGTACGAAAGGTTTTCTACACTGGAGCACAAATTGGCACTGAATAAGTCACGATAAACATGACAGATAGAGCAAACAACATGGAGTAAATGGAACTCCTCTGAAATAGCAGCCAAGGTACGTTTTTGCAGCAGAGAATAAGAAGTGTTACTGTCCAGCTGGCTGTGCTAACCTTGATCTTTGAGTGTTAGATTGCTGGCATGTGTTACTAAACACATTGAGAGCAGGATAATATTATTGTTAAGCTTCTCTTTGAATTCCCCACAAAGGACACAAAAAAATACAGTGGGATTCAAAGTTGAACACTTGCACAATACCTTTGCAACCTTACAGAAGGCTAGAAATTTTCCAAAATGTTATAGGTGGAATATCAGTTGTTGAGTAAAAATATCATTTAATGTTTGTAAACTGCAGTTCATTCAAGATAATTGATGAAAATTACTGAAGTCAAGCTGATGATTTCAATCATGTTGAATATTATAACAATAAAAGGACAAGCTTGAGGAGCCACGTCTCATTGCGTTCACAAAACTAGATTAAAAATATTAAGCGATTCCTTTGCCAATTCATGACTGTAGTCTTCCAAATAGCCACATTTCAGATTTTATTTTAGGAATTTTTTTTCAGTGATCTTCAATTTTTCTTTGTTTGTGGGATGTGAGCATTGCTGGTAAGCTATCTTCTTCAATCACTGCAGTCCACCTGCACAAGGGAGGGAATTCCAGGATCTTGACCCATCGGCTGTGAAGAATGGTGAGAGAAATCCAAGTTAGGATGGTGAGTGGATTGAAGGGGGACTTGAAGGTGGTGGCGTTCCTCTGCTCTTGTCCTTCTAGATGGAAGTAGTTGTGGGTTTAGAAGGTGAATCTTTGGATCTTTGGTGAATTTCTGCAATGCATTTTGCAGATAGTACACACTGCTGCTCACACTCTCTCATTGAGCATCAGTGGTGGAAGAAATGGATGCTTGTGGATGTACTGCCAATCAAACAGGCTGCTTTGTCCTGGACGGTGTCAAGTTTCTTGAGTGTTGTTGGGGCTGCACTCATCCAGGCAATTCAGGAGTATTCCAGCATAAACCTTGTGCCTTGTGAATAGTGGACAAGGTTTGGGGAGTCAGGAGATGACTTACTCGCTGCAATATTCCTAGCCTCTGACCTGCTGTTGTAGATATTGTGTTTATGTAGCAAGTCTAGTTAAGGTTCTGGTCAATGGTAAACCCCAAGGATGTTGATAGTGGGGGATTCGATGATGACAACACCATTAAATGTCATGGGACAATTGTTATGTTGTCTCTTGTTGATGATGGCCACAGCCTGGCATTTGGGGTTACATGGTGGCTCGGTGGTTAGCACTGCTGCCTCACAGCACCAGGGACTCAGGTTCATTCCATCCTCAGGCATCTGTCTGTGTGGATTTTGCACGTTCTCTCTGTATTTGCGTGCATTTCCACTGGGTGTTCCGGATTCCACCCACAGTCCAAAGATGTGCAGATGAGGTGGATTGGTCATTTTAAATTGCCCATAGTGTGCAAGGGATATGTCGGTTAATTGGGTTAGACATGGGAAATGCAAGGTTACAGGGATGGCAGTGGGGGTGGGGGGTGGGGTCAGGACTGGGTGTGTGGAGGTTTGGTATGGACTCGATGGGCCAAATGGCCTGTTTCCATATTGTAGGGATTCTGTGGATTCTATGAATTGTGTAGTATGAATATTACTAGCCACTTGTCAGCCCAAGTCTGGATATTTTCCAGCTTCTATTATATTTGAACATAGATTGCTTCAATGTCTGAAGACTGGCAAGTGGTCCTGAACATTCTGCAATGTGAGTGAACATTTCCACTTCTGACTTTATGATGGAGGCAAGGTCATTGGTGAAGCAGCTGAAGATGGTTGTGTGTAGGACAGCATCCTGAGGGACTCCTGCAGAGATGCCCTAGAGCTGAGATGACTGACCTCCAACAACTTCGACGATCTTCCTATGCACCAGCTATGACACCAAACAGTGGATGGTTTGCCCCCTGATATCCATTCATTCCAATTTTATTCAGGCTCCTTGATGTCACACACTGTTGAATGCAGACTTAATGTCAAGGGCTGTCAGTCTCACCTCACCTCTGGAATCAGTTCTTTTTTCTATGTTTGAACTAAGGTCATATCGAGATGAGGACCTGAGCGGCCTTGGCAGAACTCAAACTGGGCATCACTCAACAGGTTATTGATGAGGTTATTGCTAGTGTTGAAAAATATTCTTTTATATTTCTAATTGTCTAACAGATCTTTCTACTCTCAACAGTACCAACACTTCATTTTTGTGTTGGATTTGCCCAGCAATCTCTCTCTCTCAAGCTACCTTCTTATTTGCCTTTTACTCCTGTTTCCTGATGTTAATCTTCATGTAGTTCCAGGTAATTGCCCACTACAAATGTAACTGAGGCCACATTTTCAGAGTGTAGAATTTTAAAGTGGTTATAGAAACTTGAGGCATGTAGATCCTTAACAATATAACCCTATTACATCCACCTCCCAACTCCCCATATGGGTTTGAGGTTTCCTGAGGTGGAATCAAGGACATTCCTAGTCATTCCAATGGAAGATGAAAACCGCCATTCTGAGAACAGTCTAAGAACTGCTAAGGGCCAGAGTGAAGGAGGAACAAGGAAGCACACAGCCGCCATTTTGTATTGGTGGAATGGCTGAAAACTTTAATATACAAGTTCATGAGAAACTTCTGTCCTCACTTTTTTTAGGACACAATGCAACATGGACAAGACTACAGCTTATGCTTCTTCTCAGTCTGAAATGTTATATCGATTTTGTGGTATTTGGTTCAACCTTTTTAGTTGATGGTTAAATTGGTTTAAGACATCACTGGAAGGAGGACTCTTATAGCACAGTGACAGGTCCCTACTTCTGAGTCAGGAGGTTCAGGTTCATAATCCTAGCCAGCTCTAGAGATGTGATCAAGTTAACTAGAAAATATCTATTGCGACATGTCTCTGATAGAAGAGAGCAGGGAACTATGCCAATGCAAACTAGTAAACACTTTGTTGACAATTTACCCCATTTGCAGAGACAGACATTAGTAGGAATATATTAGTACCTTCTTTCTTCTGGTTCTAGTTACAGTGTTCTGACATTATTGCTGGTGCACTCCAGCTATTGGCATAACAAATACTAAGCCCTTTGGCTGCTGTCTATCCTCTGTTCTCATCCCTCCTTGAAAGCCTTAGGATAATAAGATTCCTCCCCAGTGGTGTCTTCACAATTCAATGTGTCAGCTTTTCCTGATTTAAATCATTGTTTGGTTTTCTGAGTTAATCAATTTTCTAAAACAAAAAAAAATTAACAGGCGATGTACTGGAATTGCAGTGTTCAAACTTTATGTTACTTACATTTCTTCACGTTAGGACCACAGAATCCTTCATGTGGAAGCAGGCCATTCAACCCACATTGCCCCTCTGAAGAGCATCCCACCCAGATCCATTTCTCCTACCCCATTACTGTAACCTTGCATTTCCCATGGTGAATCAACACAGTGTGCACATCACTGGACACTTTGAGCAATTTAACGTAGCCAATCCACACGGACTTGCACACAGGCTGGAATTGAACTCAGGTCCCTGCCACTGTGAAGCAGCAGTGCCAACCAGTGAGTCACCATGCCGATTTGTTCGGCGCTGCCATTCAGCAGCTTAGAGGGATCCCTTTTCTTGAGTGCTTTTCACAGGTTTCAATGTGATCCAGATTTTCCAGGATACCCAGCACTAATAATTGAGGTTAGAAGCATGCCAGGCCAATTAGCCCCTCAGATGTGCTCTACCATTCAATTAGGTCATAGCTGTTCTGCATGCTGCCAGGAGAAAAGTAGGTGTGAGTGTGGAGGTTGGACAATAATTTCCTGAGAAAAATAATGTTGCATATAATATTTGGTGGATCAAAGTGAGAACCATTGTATTACTAATGAGTGCAATAAGAACACAACATCGTAGTGTAGTTTGAGGCTGTGAAAGACTGTAAGTGATCACACAGTGGTTGAAAAACAAAACAATGTTTCACACTGACTGTTCATATTTGTTTTTCATTGTCCCAGTGGACTAAAGTACAAATTAAACCATTTAATCCATGCAATGAGAAGAACGTTTGGAATGATAGGGAGTCCAGACCTCCGCACATTTGGCAGAAACATCGGCCACTTTTATCTCGATTCTGGAGCTCTATTTGCTTCATTGTATAAACATGAAGTTGCGGACAGTGTTGTTGAAAGTAATCTCTTAGAATTGTTTATTGGATTTTAGAGTGGAGTTAAGAAAAGGATTCTCTTTTTTTAAGCAATGGCTAAGAGAGATTAACTCCCTGTGATCAGCTAGACAGAAAGAATTGCATTTATATAGTGGTTTTCATGGACATCAGATGTCTTAAAGCTTTTCCAAGGAAATGTAGTTTTTTTTTCCATTGAAGGGTAGTCACTGTTGTAATTTTGCAATTGTAGCAATCAAGTTGCAAAATGCAAGCTCCCACAAACTGCAATGTGATCATGGTCAGATAATTATCTGTTATTTCCAATGATGGTTGAAAAATATATATTGAGGAATCCTTTAGGGAGAACTCCCCCAGCATTTGTTCAAGGTAGTGCCATGGGATCTTCTCCACCTGCCTGAGCACGCAGAAGTGGCCTCAATTTATTGTCTCTATTAGGTAAGGAACCTTCAGTTACAGTTTTAACCATTTTCTATTACAATAATAAATTAGACTTGAATTTGGGAATGGGTGTCTCTTTCCTTCTCTGACTCATCTGTCAATGGCAAATTCAGATTCTTTGGGGATTTTATTTGCCTGCTACCAAGGCTCCTCTGAGCTGTGAGACGAGATTTATTCCTGATATTACTGAGAGATAGATGTCTAATTGAGTGCACCAAATGATTGAGGGCTTCATTTTGAATTCTTCATGTTTCATTCATTTCCTGAAGCAGCTCAGAAAGTCTTCCAGCAGAAAAGTAAATACATCAGACAGGATAATTTGAAGCAAGGGGAGACTCATTTTCTGGCTCATGAGTCAACAGGAGTCCAACATCACATACTATTGAGAAGGCTTGCCTCCAGTAAGTGCCAGTCAGAGACTTCACTGGGCAGCAGGATCAAGGACCATGGGACAAGGGGAAGGAAGCATCTATGCTCTGGAAAAGCTTAAACCGCAGAAATAATTATGGGGGTGGAGTGGGGGGGAGTTTGGGGAGTTGACAAGATACTTGTCTTTATTGGTCAGTGCATTGAATGCAGGAGTTGATAAAATGTGGAGATGCAACAACACAGCAGATCAGGCAGCATCGGAGGAGCAGGGGAGTTGATATTTCAGGTTGGGACCCTTCAGAGAACAGAGGACATTACAGCGCAGTACATGCCCTTCAGCCCTTGATGTTGTGCCACCCTGTGAAACCAATCTAAAGCCCATCTAACCTACACCACTTCATTATCATCCATTTGTTTATCCAATGACCAGTTAAATGCTCCTTATGTTGGTGAGTCCACTACTGTTGCAGGCAGGGCATCCCACACCCTACCACTCTCTGAATAAAGAACCTACCTCTGACATCTGTCCTATATCTATCACCCCTCGATTTAAAGCTATGTCCCCTCTTGATAGCCAGCACCAACCAAAGAAAAAGGCTCTCATTGTCCACCCTATCTAATCCGCTGATCATCTTGTATGCGCATATTAAGTGACCTCTTAACCTTTTTCTCTCCCATGAAAACAGCCTCAAGTCCCTCAGCCTTTCATCATAAGACCTTCGCTCCATACCATGCAGCATCCTGGTATATCTCTTCTGAACCCTTTCCAATGCTTCCACATCCTAGAACTGTATGCAATATTCCAAGTGTGGCTGCACCAGAGTTTTGTACAGCTGCAACGTGACCGCATGGTCTTCTTAACAACCCGATCAACCTGGGTGACAACTTTCAGCGATCTATGTACGTGGACACCGAAATTTCTCTGCTCATCCACACTACCAAGAATCTTACCAGTAGCCCAATACTTTGCATTTCTGTTACTCTTTCCAAAGTGAATCACCTCACACTTTTCCACATGACACTCCATTTGCCACCTCTCAGTCCAGCTTATCTACATCCCTCTGTAACCTGCAATATCCTTCTGCACTGTCCACAACTCCACTGACTTTAGTGTCATCAGATAATTTACTAACACATCCTTCTACGCTTTCAACCAGGTCATTTTTACCAATGACAAACAGTAATGGCTCCAAAACAGATCCTTGTGGTTCACCACCAGTAACTGAACTCCAGGATGCACATTTCCCGTTAACCGCCTCCCTCTGTCTTCCTACAGCTAGCCAATTTCTGATCCAAACCATTAAATCACTCTTAATCCCATGCCTCTGTATTTTCTGCAATAGTCTACCATTAGGAACCTTATCAAACACTTCACTGAAATCCATATACACCACATCAATTGTTTTATACTCATCCACCTGTTGGTCCTGTTCTCCAAGAATTCAATAACGTTTTTGAGGCATGACCTATCCTTTATAAAATCGTATTGACTATCTCTAATCAAATTATTCCTCTTGAGATGATTATAAATCCTATCTCTTATAGTCCTTTCCAAAATTTTGCCCACAACAAAAGTAAGGCTCCACTGGTCTATAATTATCAGGGTTGTCTGTACTCCTCTTCTTGAATAAGGGGACAATATTTGCTATCCTTCAGTCTTCTGGCATTCCTGTATATTCCTTATATTCTTGTAGGCAATGACAACATAAAGATCGAAGCCAAAGGCTCTGCAATCTATCTCCTCCCTAGCTTCCCAAAGAATCCTAGGATAAATCCCATCTGGCCCAGGGGACTTATCTATTTTCACACTTTCTAGAATTGCTAACACCTCCTTTTTATGAACCTCAAACCCATCTACTCAAATAGCCTGTATCCCAGTATTCTCCATAACAACATTGTCTTTTTAGATCCATCTTTAGGTCCTTCCTGGCTAACTTGTAAAGACTAATGAAGGTTCCCAACCTGAATGTCAATTTTTCTACACTTTCAATTCTGTCTGACTTGCTTAGCCTTTCCAGCTCAACATCTTATCAGCACTAGCTTCCTGAATCAGCAATCCTTACCATTTCCATTAAGTATAGAAGTTGGGAGGTCACGTTGTGGCTGTACAGGACATTGGTTTGGCCACTTTTGGAATACTGCATGCTATTCTGATCTCCCTGCTAATAGGAAGGATATTGTGCAACTTGAAAGAGTTCCAAAAAGATTTATAAGGCTGTTGCCAATGTTGGAGGGTTTGAGCTTTGGGAGAGGGTGAATAGGCTGGGCTAGTTTCCCTGGAGAGTCAGAGACAGAGGGGTAACCTAATAGAGGTTTGTAAATCATGAGGGGCATGGATAAGGTGAATAGCCAAGGTCTTTTGCCTGGGGGAGTCCAAAACGAGAGGGCTTAAATATAATGTGACAGACAGACCCCACTGACAGACACAGACCTCACTGATACACATAGACCTCACTGACATACACAGACCATGCTGATTCACACAGATCTCACTGACAGATACAGACCTCACTGACACACACAGACCTCACTGTCAGACACAAACCTCATTTACAGACACAGATCCCACTGACACACACAGACCTCACTGACACGCACAAATGTCACAGACACACACAGACCTCATTGACACACATGGACCCCACTGATAGACGCAGACCTCACTGACACACAAAGGTCTCACTGACTGACACAGACCTCACTGACACACAAATTCTCATGGACTCACACATGCCTCACTGACTCACACAGACCTCACTGACACAAACAGAACTTACTGACAGACACAGACCTCACCCACTCACACAGACCTCACTGACTCACACAGACCTCACTGACACACATAGACCTCACTGACACACACAGACCTCACCGACAGACACAGACCTCAATAACTCAAACAAACCTGACTGACAGACTGAGACCTCACTGGTGCACACAGACCTCACTGACTCACACAGATCTCACTGACTCACACAGATCTCACTGACACACACAGACCTCATTGACTCACACAGACCTCACTGACTCACACAGAATACACTGATTCACACAGAACGCACTGACACACAAAGCTCTCATGAACTCACACATGCCTCACTGACTCACACAGACCTCACTGACACACAAAGACCTCACTGATACACACAGAATCCACTGACACACACAGACCCCACTGACACATACAGACCTCACTGACAGACACAGACATCACTGACTGACACAGCCTTCACTGACTCACACAGAATGCACTGACACACAGAGACCCTGTTGACAGACACAAACCTCACGGACACATTCCTCACCTACACACACAGACCACACTGACGCACACCGATCTCAGTGACTCACACAGACCTCACTAACACACAAAGACCTCACTGATACACACAGAACCCACTAACACACACAGACCCCACTGACACACACAGGCCTCACTGACACACACAGACCTCACTGACACACATAGATCTCAGTTACTCACAAAGACCCCACTGACAAACACAGTTCTCACTGACACAGCCAGACTTCACGGACAGATACAGACCCCACTGACACACACAGACCACACTGACAGACATAGACGTCACTGACGCACACAGACCTCATTGACACACGCTGACCCCACTGACAGATACAGACTTCACTAACACAAAAAAGATCTCAATGACTCACGCAGACCTCACTGACAGACACAGACCTTATTGACTCACACAGACCTCACTGACTCCCACAGAACGTACTAACACACAAAGCTCTCATAAACTCACACATGCCTCACTGACTCACAATGATCTCAGTGACGGAAACAAACCACACTGACAGACACAAACCTCACCCACTCACACAGACCTCACTGACAGACACAGATCTCATTTACACACACCGACCGCACTGACAAACACAGTCCTCACTGACACATACAGACCTCAATGAATCACACTGAACCTCACTGACACACACAGACCTCACTGTCACACATAGATCTCAGTTACTCACAAAGACCCCACTGACAAACACAGTTCTCACTGACACAGCCAGACTTCACGGACAGATACAGACCCCACTGACACACACAGACCACACTGACAGACATAGACGTCACTGACGCACACAGACCTCATTGACACACACTGACCCCACTGACAGATACAGACTTCACTAACACAAAAAAGATCTCAATGACTCACGCAGACCTCACTGACAGACACAGACCTTATTGACTCACACAGACCTCACTGACTCCCACAGAACGTACTGACACACAAAGCTCTCATAAACTCACACATGCCTCACTGACTCACAATGATCTCAGTGACGGAAACAAACCACACTGACAGACACAAACCTCACCCACTCACACAGACCTCACTGACAGACACAGATCTCATTTACACACACCGACCGCACTGACAAACACAGTCCTCACTGACACATACAGACCTCAATGAATCACACTGAACCTCACTGACACACACAGACCTCACTGTCACACACAGGCCTCACTGACACACACAGATCCCACTGATACACACAGTCCTCACCGACACACGCAGACATCACTGAATTATACAGACCTTACTGACTCACACAATCACTGATGCACATAGGTCTTACTGACAGACATAAATTTAACTGACTCACACAGAACTCATTGACACACACAGTCCCCACTAACACACACAGGCATCATTGAATCACACCGACATCATTGACACACAAAAACCTCCCTGAGAGACACAGACCTCATAAACATCACTGAATCAGACATACTTTCCTGACACACACAGACCTGACTGGATCACATGCGCTACAGTGACACACACAGACCTCATGGATCTCACACAGAAGTCACTGACAGACACAGACCTCACTGACAAACACAGTCCTCACTGACTCAAACAGACCTCACTGACAGATACAGACTTCACTGACGCACAAAGCTCTCATGAACTCACACATGCCTCACTGACTCACAGAGACCTCACTGAGAGACACAAACCTTATTGACACACAGAGACCTCACCTACTCACACAGACTCACTGACACACACATGGACCTCAATTACACATACAGACCTCATTGACTCACACAGGCGTCACTGACACACACCGACCTCACTGACATACACAGACCTCACTGTCAAACACAGACCTCACTGATGCACACAAACCTCACTGACACACACAGACCTCATTGACACACACAGACTCACTGACTCACAGAGACCTCACTGACACACACAGACCTCACTGATGCACACAAACCTCACTGATACACAAAGACCTCACTGACACACACAGACCTCACTGACACACACAGACCTCACTGACACACACAGACCTCACTGATTCACACAGACCTCATTGACAGACAGAGATCTCAAGGCCTCACACATAACTCACTGACACACACAGACCTCACTGACACACACAAGCCTCATTGACACACACGGACCCCACTGACTGACACAGATCTCATTGAGAGACACAGATCTCACTGACACACAAAGACCTCACTGACTCACACAGACCTCACTGACAGACACAGACCTTACTGATGCACAACAGACCTCACTGACACACACAGGCCTCACTGACACAGACACAGACCTCACTGATGCACCCAGAGACCTCACTGACACCCAGAGATCTCCCTGTCTCAGACAGACCTACATTCATACACATAGACCTCACTGACACACAACAAACCTCCCACTGACACACACAGACTTCACTGACACACAAACATCTCATAGACTCACACAGGCCTCACTGACACACACACAGACCTCACTGATACACCCAGAGACCTCACTTACTCCTCACATGGACCTCACAGACTCACACAGATCACACTGACACACAGACCTCACTGACACAGACAGACCTCACTGACAGACACAGACATCACTGACTGACACAGCCTTCACTGACTCACACAGAATGCACTGACACACAGAGACCCTGTTGACAGACACAAACCTCACGGACACATTCCTCACCTACACACACAGACCTCACTGACGCACACCGATCTCAGTGACTCACACAGACCTCACTAACACACAAAGACCTCACTGATACACACAGAACCCACTAACACACACAGACCCCACTGACACACACAGGCCTCACTGACACACACAGACCTCACTGACACACATAGATCTCAGTTACTCACAAAGACCCCACTGACAAACACAGTTCTCACTGACACAGCCAGACTTCACGGACAGATACAGACCCCACTGACACACACAGACCACACTGACAGACATAGACGTCACTGACGCACACAGACCTCATTGACACACGCTGACCCCACTGACAGATACAGACTTCACTAACACAAAAAAGATCTCAATGACTCACGCAGACCTCACTGACAGACACAGACCTTATTGACTCACACAGACCTCACTGACTCCCACAGAACGTACTGACACACAAAGCTCTCATGAACTCACATATGCCTCACTGACTCACAATGATCTCAGTGACGGAAACAAACCACACTGACAGACACAAACCTCACCCACTCACACAGACCTCACTGACAGACACAGATCTCATTTACACACACCGACCGCACTGACAAACACAGTCCTCACTGACACATACAGACCTCAATGAATCACACTGAACCTCACTGACACACACAGACCTCACTGTCACACACAGGCCTCACTGACACACACAGATCCCACTGATACACACAGTCCTCACCGACACACGCAGACATCACTGAATTATACAGACCTTACTGACTCACACAATCACTGATGCACATAGGTCTTACTGACAGACATAAATTTAACTGACTCACACAGAACTCATTGACACACACAGTCCCCACTAACACACACAGGCATCATTGAATCACACCGACATCATTGACACACAAAAACCTCCCTGAGAGACACAGACCTCATAAACATCACTGAATCAGACATACTTTCCTGACACACACAGACCTGACTGGATCACATGCACCACACTGACACACACAGACCTCATGGATCCCACACAGAAGTCACTGACAGATACAGACTTCACTGACAAACACAGTCCTCACTGACTCACACAGACCTCATTGATGCACACAGACCTCACTGACACACACAGACCTCACTGACTCACACAAAACTCACTGACACACACCGATCCCACTGAGACACACAGAGACTTCACTGACACATACTTAGCTCACTGACACACACAGACCTCACTGGTTCACACAGACCTCACTGACACACACAGGGCTCACTGACACATACAGACCGCACTGACACACACAGACCCCACTGACACACATAGACCTCACTGACTCACATAGACCTCACTGATTCACACAAACTCATTGACACACACAGACATCACTGAATCACACCGAACTCATTGACATACAAACCTCCCTGACTGACACAGACCTCACTGACTAACTCAGGCCTCACTGACACAGATAGACATCACTGAATCAGGCATACTTTCTTGACACACACAGACCTGACTGGATCACATGCGCTACAGTGACACACACAGACCTCATGGATCTCACACAGAAGTCACTGACAGACACAGACCTCACTGACAAACACAGTCCTCACTGACTCAAACAGACCTCACTGACAGATACAGACTTCACTGACGCACAAAGCTCTCATGAACTCACACATGCCTCACTGACTCACAGAGACCTCACTGAGAGACACAAACCTTATTGACACACAGAGACCTCACCTACTCACACAGACTCACTGACACACACATGGACCTCAATTACACATACAGACCTCATTGACTCACACAGGCGTCACTGACACACACCGACCTCACTGACATACACAGACCTCACTGTCAAACACAGACCTCACTGATGCACACAAACCTCACTGACACACACAGACCTCACTGATGCACACAAACCTCACTGACACACAAAGACCTCACTGACACACACAGACCTCACTGATGCACACAGACCTCACTGACACACACAGACCTCACTGATTCACACAGACCTCATTGACAGACAGAGATCTCAAGGCCTCACACATAACTCACTGACACACACAGACCTCACTGACACACACAAGCCTCATTGACACACACGGACCCCACTGACTGACACAGATCTCATTGAGAGACACAGATCTCACTGACACACAAAGACCTCACTGACTCACACAGACCTCACTGACAGACACAGACCTTACTGATGCACAACAGACCTCACTGACACACACAGGCCTCACTGACACAGACACAGACCTCACTGATGCACCCAGAGACCTCACTGACACCCAGAGATCTCCCTGTCTCAGACAGACCTACATTCATACACATAGACCTCACTGACACACAACAAACCTCCCACTGACACACACAGACTTCACTGACACACAAACATCTCATAGACTCACACAGGCCTCACTGACACACACACAGACCTCACTGATACACCCAGAGACCTCACTTACTCCTCACATGGACCTCACAGACTCACACAGATCACACTGACACACAGACCTCACTGACACAGACAGACCTCACTGACAGACACAGACTTCACTGACGCACACAGACCTCACTAGCGCACACAGGCCTCACTGAAACACACCGACCTCACTACCACACACAGACCTTACTAACACACGCAGACCTCACTGACACACACAGACCTCACTGACACACACAGATCTCATTTACACACACAGACCCCACTGACAAATACAGTCCTCACTGACACAGACAGACCTCACTGACAGACACAGACTTCACTGACGCACACAGATCTCACTAACACACACAGGCCTCACTGAAACACACCGACATCACTGACTCACAAAGATCTCATGGACTCACACAGACCTCACTGACATACAAAGACCTCACTGATGCACACACAGACCCCACTGACAGACACTGTCCTCACTGACACTCACAGACATCACTGAATCACACCAAACTCATTCACACACAAAACTCCCTGACAGACACAGACCTCACTGACTAACACAGGCCTCACTGATACACATAGATATCACTGAATCAGGCACACTTTCCTGACACACATAGACCTGACTGGATCACATACACCACACTGACACACACAGACCTCATGGACCTCACACAGAAGTCACTGACAGACACAGACCTCATTGACAAACACAGTCCTCACTGACTCACACAGATCGCACTGACAGACACAGACCTCACTGACACACACAGATCTCACTGACAGACACAGACTTCACTGACACACAAAGCAATCATGAACTCACACATGTCTCACTGACTCACAGAGACCTCACTGAGAGATATAGACCTTATTGACACACACAGACCTCACCCACTCACACAGACTCACTGGCGCACACAAAGACCTCAATTACACACACAGACCTCACTGACTCACACAAACATCACTAACGCACACAATGTCACTGACATGCACTGAAACACACATACTTCGCTGACTCACAAAGATCTCATGGACTCACACAGACCTCACTGACATACAAAGACCTTACTGACACACACACCTCACTGACACACACAGACCCCACTGACACACACAGACCTTACTGATTCCCACAGACCTCACTGGCACGCAAATACTTCACTGACAGACACAGATCTCACTGACAAACACAGTCCTCACTAACAAACATAGTCTTCAAGGACACACACAGAATCCATTGACAGTCACATATCTCAGTAAAAAACACATTGCTCACGGATGCACACAGACCTCACTGACAAACAGAGACCTCATTGAAACACACAGACCTCACTGACGCACACAGACCTCGTTAACACACACAGACTTCCCTGACGCACAAAGCTCTCATGAACTCACACAGAGACCTCACTGAGAGACACAGACCTTATTTACATACACAGACCTCACCCACTCACACAGACTCACTGACTCACACATGGACCTCAATGACACACATCTCACAGACTCACACAGACAGCAAACACTGACACAAACCTCATTGACACCCACAGACTTCACTGACTCACATAGACCTCACTGACACATAGAGACATCACTGACTCACACAGATGTCACTGACTGACACAGACTTCACTGACGCACACAGACCTCACTAGCGCACACAGGCCTCACTGAAACACACCGACCTCACTGACTCACAAAGATCTCATGGACTCACACAGACCTCACTGACATACAAAGACCTCACTGATGCACACACAGACCTCACTGACAGACACTGTCCTCACTGACACACACAGACAGCACTGAATGACACTGAACTCATTGACACACACAAAACTCCCTGACTGACACAGACCTCACCTCACTGACTAACACAGGCCTCACTGACACATATAGACATCACTGAATCAGGCATACTTTCCTGACACACACAGATCTGACTGGATCACATGCACCACACTGACACACACAGACCACATGGATCTCACACAGAAGTCACTGACAGACACAGACCTCACTGATAAACACAGTCCTCACTGACTCACACAGGCCTCACTGACAGATACAGACCTCACTGACACACACAGATCTCACTGACAGACACAGACTTCACTGACACACAAAGCAATCATGAACTCACACATGCCTCACTGACTCACAGAGACCTCACTGAGAGACAAAGACCTTATTGACACACAGAGACCTCACCTACTCACACAGACTCACTGACTCACACATGGACCTCAATTACACACACAGACCTCACTGACTCACACAGGCGTCACTGACACACACAATCTCACTGACACGCACACTCCTCACTGACTCACACAAACAGCAAAGACTGACACAAGCCTCCCTGATACACACAAACTTCACAGACTCCACAGACCTCATTGACACCCACAGACTTCACTGACTCACATAGACCTCACTGACACACACCGACCTCACTGAAACACACACACTTCACTGACTCACACAGACCTCACTGACACACACAGAACCCATAGACACACAAAGACCTTACTGACTCATACAGACCTCACTGACACACAGACCCTACTGACTGACACAGACCTCACTGACACACACAGACCTCACTGATTCACACAGACCTCACTGACATACACAGACCTCAGTGACACACACAGACCCTACTGACTGACACAGATCTCATTGAGAGACACAGACCTTACTGACACACAAAGATCTCACTGACGCACACAAAGATCTCACTGACACACACAGTCCTCATTGACAGACACAGACCTCACTGATGCACCCAGAGACCTCACTGACACACAAAGATCTCACTGGCTCAGACAGACCTCAAACACGCACACAGACCTCACTGACACACAACAGACCTCACTGACACAAAGAGACCTCACTGACGTACACAGATCTCACTGACTCACACAGACCTCACCAACTCATACAGATTATACTGACACACAGACCTCACTAACACACACACAAACCTCACTGACTCACACAGACCTCACTAACACACACAGACCTCACTGACTCATACAGATTACACTGACACACAGATCTCATTAACACACACACAAACCTCACTGACTCACACAGACCTCACTAACACACACAGACCTCACTGACACACACAGACATCACTTACTCACACAGACCTCACTAACACACACACAAACCTCACTGACTCACACAGACCTCACTGGCAGTCACAGACCACACTGACACACATAGACCTCACTGGCTCACACAGATCTCACTGGCACACACAAGCCTCACTGACTCACATGGGCCACAACAGCTCTCACCAGCCATGCTGGCTCTCATTGGATGCACTGATTCGCTGAGGTCTAGTCAATGATCCTCAACAAGGTGTCATTACTAGAACCTGCTCAACTCTGTTGGTGTCTAGGGAATCCAGGTAGGATCTAATCATAATGTGGAGAAAGTGAGGACTGCAGATGCTGGAGATCAGAGCTGAAAATGTGTTACTGGAAAAGCGCAGCAGGTCAGGCAGCATCCAAGGAGCAGGAGAATCGATGTTTCGGGCATGAGCCCTTTCCTGAAGAAGGGCTCATGCCCGAAACGTCAATTCTCCTGCTCCTTGGATGCTGCCTGACCTGCTGCACTTTTCCAGCAACACATTTTCAGCTCTAATCATAATGTGGGCTCACACAACTGTGTTAGGTCCTGCAACCTCTGTGGACTTGCTCCTCTACTGCAATTTAATACAGTTGAACTTGATCAGTCTTGTGTGAGCTTGGTGTGGCCCCACATGAGGCTGTTAGGGTCTACATCCACTGTGTAGGGTCTGTGCAACTCCAGCAAGATCATGAGATGAGATGTTGTGGAAAGGTGGGAAGGATAAGCTAGGGAATTATTGACAGGCGAATCTGACATCAGTGCTGAGTCATTTATAAAACCATGAGAGGTATGGATAGGGGGAATAGTCCAAGTCTTTTGCCCAGGATATTGGAGTCCAAAACTAGAGGGCATAGGTATAAGGTGAAATGGAAAAGATTTAAAAAGGACCCGAGGGTCAAACCTTTCACACAAAGGGTGATGTGTATTTTGAACAAGTTCCCAGAAGAGTTGATGGAGACAGGTACAATTACAACATTTAAAAGACATCTTGATGGGTACATGAACAGGAAGCGTTTAGAGGGATATGGGCCAAATGCTGGCCCATGGACATAGATCAGTTTAGAATATCTGGTTGGTGCACACGAGTTGGACCAAAGGGTCAGTTTCTGTGCTGTATTACTCTATGACTCTAACTGCAACTCTTTGTTGCTTGACACTACCCAGGGTATTGTGGCTGCTACTGCTAATCCATCTCCTTCAGGCACAAAGTCACGAGTGACCCAGGTATTTGTGAGTGAAGCTGGGAGTCTACCTGTGGGCAAGAAGGGAGCTTGGCAATGGGGACAGACTGGCATCAGACCCTTGACTCTGGGGAAGATTGGTGGCCTGGCCCCTCAGTCAGGAACTCAGATATTTCACTGAGTCTGCAAGCAAACATGTCAACGTCTAGTGGCAAGCAGACTTTGCCCACCTGCCACTATCTCATGTGATTAAATGCCCCCCTCACATCAAAGGTGACATGGGAGAGGGCATTAAATTCCACTCACTGGCTTCCGCAGTGACCCAATCTGATGCCCAGGAAGCGTGTTAGCTGTACCTTCCCTCCCTTGTAAAGACACATTAAGAGACAAGGGCCTCAAAGGCATTGGGAAATGTAATTGTGTCAGCTCTTTGATTGCTAAACTTTACCATGATGGATTTGGGTCAGCTATAGGAACTGGCTGCTATCTTGACAAAGATGAGCTGGTGGTGTAAGCCAATAAAGACCAAAATCACTGGCCATCTTTCTCCAGTGTTGTAACTTTCCAATTGTCACCTGTGTGCACCACCAATGCCAGGGGCCGACCTGTACTGCTGGTGTCACATCCAGCAGGAGCTTTGTGGGTCAAAGGAGGGGCCAAGTCAACTGGCAACACTGGCAGTGCCTATAGGAGTACCGGAGTGGACAGTCTTCCAGAAGGGTCAAATTGTCAGAGCCCATTTTATTATCTTTGCAACCCACTGAAGTGGGGAGAGTTCAAAACCCATCATTCTGAGGCCCTGCACCCCAATCCAGCTTTTCCTCTTGTCCAACAACACTCATGCCTCATGTTGGACATACTGTGGGCATTCTTGGTGGAACTCCCATTTTCCAGACACACACTCCACCACTGCTGTCCTTGAGAAGACAGTGGGCATGGAGAAAGCAAATTTTGAGGCTGGTCCATACAAAGTGGCTCTGGTGAGTGCACTGAGGCCTTGCTTGTGCCCTGGGCCCGTACATAGTTTTGGACATCACAGAGGGTCCCACTGGAATATTCAGCTCCTTGCAGCACTCCACACTCTGCAGTTTTTAAATGTAGACACTGCTGCCTTGTAAGGAAGTACAACAGATTTCCACAAGTCAGGTGAGAGAGTATAGTTGAGCCTTTTTAGTGTATCAGTTTAGAGAGGAATATTGGCTCAGACACTGAGAACTCCCTGCTAGTCCTTAAACTGTACTGTGGAATCTTTAAAATCCACCCAGCTGGATTATTATTGAGCTGACCTGGACACACTGATAGCAGCACAAAGGAAGTCTTCATTCTGCTGGAGGGCAAATTTTTAAACTCAGTGCTAATCTCTGGAGTACTAGAGACAGAAGCTTCTTTCCACATTGTGTGCAAATCATTATTGCTATAGAGAATCAGACAGAATTTGTTTTATTTCAACTCCAGTACAATTTGCCTGCATAGTAAAAAACAACTATTGAATGTTTGCCAATTGAGTGAAAACAAAATTACTGAATTCTTAGCTGCTGTGTTTGAAGTCTCTTAAAATCTGATGTTGTACACAGTGCCAGAAAAGGTAACCTATCTTCAAGGTTATAGTAATGCAGTGAAAAGTATTGTGGATGTTTATAGCACATGAATTGGCACTGTGTCACTTTTTCATAGGCATGCAATTAAATATCAAAAAGAAAGCAACTTGCATTTTTATAGCACTTTTCACAACTGCTTCAATCAAGTGTTTTTGAAATGCAATCACCTTGTTAATGTAGGGAATGTAGTCGTTAATTTCAGCCTATCAATCTCCCATAAAAAGCAATGTAATGAGTACTTGATTAGTTTTGATAGATAGCTAAATATTACAGGAACCTGGGTATCCTTTTCATCTATCTGGGCATTATCCTGATACCTCACTCAAAGATAGCTGTTCTGTCAGTCTAGTTCACCCACAGAACTGTGTTCCAGAGTCAGTCTTAATGTTTGCGCTCAATATTATGTCAACTACAGTCGTGTCAATGGAATCATAAAGACAGCTTGTACTAAATTCCTCATCTGGATTGGCAGTGCCAAATTTCTTAGAAAAACTTTTAACAAATCTATTGTAAATTCCTTTAACCCTCGGATCCAACGTGTTATTTACCTTTGTCACACTAGATGATCAATTCCAATGACAAGTGACGCCATTCGGGCTAAAAGCTGCCCCAGCGACTATCCAAGCCAACCAACTAGTAGGCAGTGTTCCTACTTGTGTAGTTTATCTTGATGATGTATTGGTAAAGAGTGACACTTGGAAGGAATACTTGGAACAACTTTAACCTTTGTTTAGGAAATTGCAGTCGGCTTATTTGTGATCAACCTTGCCAACAGTAAATTGCAAAGACATTGAGACAATACCTAAGGCATTTAGTAAGTCAAGGACAAGTGTTGCGAAGAACAGTAAAAGTCCAAGAATTAGTTTGATTCCCTGCTCCTAAAACAAAATAAAAAAACACACAAGAATGTGGGAATATGTTGTTTTTATTAGAAAATTTCAGTACTACAGTCGCTCTATAATGATAGAATTTTTTCTAAACACACACCAAGTAGTGCTATTGAGCATCTTTGAGAAGGGACAAGAAGATGGGTTGGGCACAGAGAAGCTAATAGAATACTTCTCTAAAAAGCTAAAGTAAGATCAAAAGGAATATGTTAAGATGTAGAAAGAAGCTCATTGCTATTGGCTTTTAAACATTTTAAAATATATATCTATCACAGCTACATATGGACATTGGTATATAACTGATCATAGGGGACAGTGAGGTCTGCAGATGCTGGAGATCAGAGCTGAAAGCACAGCAGGTCAGGCAGCATCCTGATGAAGGGCTCCAGCCCAAAACATCAATTTTCCTGCTCCTCAGATGCTGCCTGACCTGCTGTGCTTTTCCAGCACACTCTCAACAAATACTGATCATAACTGGTTAGACTACGTGAAAAAGAATAAAAATTATGCCGGTCTATTTAAACTGACTTAACTATTACAGTCTCATCTTTTAAAGATTGTTCACAATTTGGGAAGAACCAATGTAATCGCTGATGCAATTTTAATAAGGTATTGTTAAGGTTGTCTCAACACAAAGAAATTTTCAGACATAATTAAATAAGTTACAAACAAAGAGCAAATTCAAGTAAGTGTGTTAAGAGTTCTTAATATTTTTAATGTTTTTATTTTGTCCACGCAATTTACAAATGAAATACGTGTACAAACAGTGGTTAATGGTTTTTTCCAAGAGTGGAGGTATAACAAAGACACTGCATATTGATGGTTTTAAGTTTTGAAGGATTGTGGAAATGGATTTATTCTATATAATTTTATGGAGGTACTTGGAATTGTTTATTTAAAGGAGATCTTTGAAAATTTGATAGTGAAATTGGAATTTTTGTTGAACTAAACTTACTAGAAATCACATGACAGGTGATATCTGCTGCTTTGAGGTAGACCCCCCCCCCAACCCCCCCCTTTTGGGCCAAAAGGTGTGACGCTGGAAAAGCACAGAAAGTCAGGCAGCATCCAAGGAACAAGAGAGTCAATGTTTTGGGCATAAGCCCTTCATCAGAACTGTAATTGATCTGAGGAGGTTCTTGTTCCTTACTTCACTGAGTTGGATAGAGTCATAGAGGCATACAATCCTACAGCACAGAGACAGGCCCTTTGGCCCAAACTGGTCCATGTAACCAAAATGTCCAGCTATGCTAACTCCATTTCCCTGCACTTGGCACATATTCTTCTAAACTTTTCCTAGCCATGTATTTGTCCAAATGCCTTTTCAATGTTGTTAATGTACCCACCTCAACCACTTCCGCTGGCAGCTTATTCCATATGCGCACCACCCTCTGTGTAAAAATGTTGCCCCTCAGGTTCACTTTTATTCTTCCCCCTCTAACCTTAAATCAATGCAATCTAGTCCTCAATTCCCCAACCCTGGAAAAAAGACTGAATGCATTCACTCTATCCATGCCTCTCATGATCCTGTACACTTCGACAATATCCCCCATCAGTCTCCTGTGCTCTAAAGAAAAAAGTCCTAGCTTGTCCAACCTCTCCCTACAACTCAGACCACTAAGTAATGGCACCATCCTTCTAAGTTTCTTCTGCTCTCTTTCCAGCTTAATAACATCCTCCCTATGGCAAGATGACCAAAACTGAACACAATTTTCCAAGTGTGGCCTCACCAAAGTCATGTAAAACTGCATCATTGCTTCCAAGCTGCCTAGATAATGTCTCTCATTTCTAAAAATTTGGGTAAAATTTACTCGTTCTTATGGAAGAGTGACTTCTTGTTGCTGCCAACATCATTAAAGACCCCTCCCATCAGGTAATGCTCTCCTACAACCCCTTCCAACAGGCAGAAGACACAGAAACTTGAACATATGCGCCAACAGATTCAAGAACAGCTTCTTCCCTACCATTATTAGACTGTTGGATAGACTCTCTCACTTCAAGTAATGTTGATCTCGCTTCACCCACCTCTATGCAGTGTAACCTATATGCCTCACTCTGTCCAAGCACTCTATGATCTGAGTGTCCTTGCTTACTATGATCTGCCTGCACTGTGTGCAGACAAAGCCTTTCACTGTACTTAGGTACACATGATTACAATAAGTCAAATCAAATTAAATGAAGAAACATCACAAAATTATATTTCTTGTGCCAGCGGTGTCTGCACAAACTTCAGAGACTGACGTGATGATTGGTGACTTAACCACATGTGACAGAGTAACAGAGCAATTAAGTTAGAACATACTATGCTTTATAATTTTGGCTTCAAAAATCAATCCATTGACCAAAGTGATGATTTCCCCCTGAAAGCCAAGAAATCTGTATGTGTTTTGAGGATGTTCAGATGGGATAAGCATTGGTCTTACTACTGTGTATTATGTTACTGACTGTGTATGTTAACCTATTACTGCAACCTAATTGAATGTCTATTTTTAATAAACCAATAATTGAGTTTATCAAGAAATCTGGATGATAGTTTTGTTTAACACTTAGTTCCAATAAACCATTTAATTAAGACACTGTGGCAATCGGAAAAAGTGTTTTTATTTTATGTTGTGACCTGTGGAGCAGTTGGACCAGAGCGACTATGTACTTCTCCAGATTCAGTTGTAAAGTATAAGAAAATGAAGACTGCCTAAACGTTACTATTTTCACATGTTCACAGTTGCAAACTTGAGTGTTGATCACATTGTGAAATTATTCAATGTAAATTAACGAACAGCGGAAGATAACAGCTGGAAGTGAAGAGGAGCTCAGTGAAAATGGAAAGTTGCGAAAGTTGCAAATTAATGTCAGGAGTGGGTAGACTTTAAACAAAAAAACAGAAAGTGCTGGAGGAACTCAGTAGGTTGGCAGCACCTGTGGAGAGAAAAACAAAGTTAACGTTTCAAGTCCAGTGCCTCATAATTCGGTACATACTGTTCACACACAGGAATAGCTCTGTTCAAGGTTCTCGATTTTTATTCTATGATTCCGTTTAAAAAAAGACTTAAATAGTGAATCGCTATGTTGAAATTTTAAGCATTTGCTTTATTAAAAAAATCTAAATTTGATCCATTTTGATTTCATCAGATATGAAAATGAATTTGAGTAATTGCTTGATCGAGGAAAGCTAAAATTTATTTTCAGTCTTATCCCTGATTATCACTATAATGCCTCCAGGGGTGGCACGGTGGCTCAGTGTTTAGCACTGTTGCCTTACTGTGTCAGAGACACAGATTTGATTCCCACCTTGGGCAAACGTCTGTGTGGAGTTTGTACATTATCTCTGTGTCTGTGCAGGTTTCCTCTGGGTGCTCCGATTTCCTCCCACAGTCCAAAGATGTGCAGGTTCGGTGATTTGGCCATACTATATTGCCCATAGCGTTCAGAGATGTGTAGGCTGGTGCATTAGTCTGGGGTAAATGTAAAGTAGTAGGGGAATGGGTCTGGGTGGGTTCCTCTTTGGAGGGTCAGTGTGGACTTATTGGGCGGAAGGGCCTGATTCTATGATGTTCTATGTACATCTAGTACTTGGTTCTTTGTTGCCCTGTTTCCATGATTTTACATTCTCTTTTCCTTGACCCACTGTTGCTTAATTTGACCTAAAGCATTTGGCCTTATGTCCTGGAATTTCCTCTCCAAACTACTGTCAGTCTCCACTTTCATGAATCATACAGTGGAGAATTTAACCATTTAGATCATTGTATCTTTGTCAGTCATTTGAAGAGTTATCCAATTGAACACACATCTCTACTGATTTCCCATTGCCTAACAAGTTTCTACTTTTCAAGTGCACATTCTCTTTTTTCATGTGGTTTTATGATACACAATGAGTCTGGTTGTGTTAAAGACTGGTTGAGGAAAAAGCAAAGTAAAGCTTAGACTTCATAATAACTTTTATACTTACATACATTAATGTTAAATACTGCTACGCAAGTTGGATAATGGCTGTGGTATATCTAAACTTCCAGAAGGCATTTGACAGGGTGCTGCATAAAAGACTGATCCAGAAGGTTATACCCTAGGGAATTAAGGCAATAAAGGTATTGGCTTTAATAGATAATTGGTTTATTTCCAAAAAGCAGAAGGTCAGGATAAATGGGTCCTTCTCTGGATGGTGAATTATAACTAGTGGAGTGCCACATGTTTCTGTTATTGGACCTCAACTATTTATAAACTGTATAAATCATCTCCAAGCAAAATGCATGCATCATACTAAGATAGATGGGAAAACAGACTGTGATGAAGTGGTAAAGAGTTTACAGCTGGATATTGATAGACTAGGAGAATGGGCCAGAATCTGGCAGATGGAGTTTAAGGGGGATAAGTACAAAGTTATTCATTTTGATTGGGAAAATATAACAACAAATTATTATTTAAATGGGAATTAGATTCAAATGCGTCAATGTAGAGGGATTTGGACGTCTTTGTGCATGAATTGCAGCAAGTGGGTATGCAGTTACAGCACATAATAAGAAAGGCAAATGGAGAGGTACCAAAAACCTGGTGGGGAGATTTTCTAGAGGTAAACTTGGGCAGGTTTAAGCAAGTCTGACAGGGCTTGAGATGTAAAGCAGCAGGAAGACAAAAGAGAAAGTTGATGGCATGACAGGGCAAGTTAAATAGTAAAAGCAGTGTTGGTAATCCTAGTACTAGATGCAGGACAAGCAAGAGCATGGTAGGATGCAAGGGTTCAACTGCGTTTATTTCAGTGCAAGAGGCTTGACAGGTAAGGCAAATGAACTCGGGACACAGATGGGTACAGGGGACTGGGACATTATAACTATTAGTGAGTTTTGAGAAGATTTGTAGCTCAGGTTGAGGTTCTGGATGTAGGTCTGTTCACTAAAAATGAACCTTCCAGCTCAGAGAGCAAACCTACATCTGTATTATAACTATGACAGAAACATGGCTGAGGGAGGGATGGGACTGGCACCTTACTGTTATAAGAAGGATTGAAGAGGAGGCAAAAGTGGAGCAGTGTTGAGTTTTTGATTAGGGAGAACATTATGGCAGTACTGAGACAAGACATTCTTAAGGTTTGTCCATTGAGTCTATATGCATAGAATATTTTGAAGTAATTAAGAGGATTAATGAGGGCAGAGCGGTGGAAGTGATCTATATGGATTTCAGTAAGGAGTTCAACAAGGTTCCTCATAGTAAAAACAATGACTGTAGATGCTGGAAACCAGATTCTGGATTAGTGGTGCTGGAAGAGCACAGCAGTTCAGGCAGCATCCGAGGAGCTTCAAAATCGACGTTTCGGGCAAAAGCCCTTCATCAGGAATAAATGCGAAAACCATAAACCAAATCATCCGCCGACATTTCTGCCCACCTCCAAAAAGACCCCACCACCAGGGATATATTTCCCTCCCCACCCCTTTCCGCTTTCCGCAAAGACCGTTCCCTCCGTGACTACCTGGTCAGGTCCACGCCCCTGTACAACCCACCCTCCAATCCTGGCACTTTCCCCTGCCACCGCAGGAACTGTAAAACCTGTGCCCACACCTCGTCCCTCACTTCTATCCAAGGCCCTAAAGGAGCCTTCCACATCCATCAAAGTTTTATCTGCACATCCACTAATATCATTTATTGTATCTGTTGCTCCCAAAGTGGTCTCCTCTACACTGGGGAGACTGGGCGCCTCCTAGCAGAGCGCTTTAGGGAACATCTCCGGTACATCTGCACCAATTAACCACACCGCCCCGTGGCCCAACATTTCAACTCCCCCTCCCACTCTGCCGAGGTCATGGAGGTCCTGGGCCTCCTTCACCACTGCTCCCTCACCACCAGACACCTGGAGGAAGAATACTTCAACCCCAGGGCATCAATGTGGACTTCAACAGTTTCCTAATTTCCCCTACCCCCACCTCACCCTAGTTCCAAACTACCAGCTCAGCACTGTCCCCATGACTTGTCCGGACTTGTCCTACCTGCCTATCTCCTTTTCCACCTATCCACTCCACCCTCTCCTCCCTGACCTATCACCTTCATCCCCTCCCCCACTCACCTATTGTACTCTATGCTTTTTCCCCACCCCCACCCTCCTCTAGCTTATCTCTCCACGCTTCAGGCTCTCTGCCTTTATTCCTGATGAAAGGTTCCTCATGGTAGACTAGTTAACAAGGTTAAATCTCAAGGAATACAGGGAGAATTAGCCATTATGGATACAGAACTGCCTGAAAGGTAGAAGACAGAGGGCGATGGTGGAAGGTTGATTTTCAGGCTGGAGGCCTGTGACCAATGGTGTGCCACAATGATCAGGACTGGGTCCACTGCTTTTTGTCATTTATGTAAATGATCTGGATATGAAGAAAGGAGATATCGTTAGTAATTTTCAGATGATACCAAAATTGGAGGTATATTGGACAGCAAGGAAGTTTACCTTAGAGTACAATGGGACTTTGACCAGTTGGGCCAAAAGGTCAAGGAGCGGCAGACCAAGTTTAATTTACATAAGGGTGAGGTGCTGCATTTTGAAAAGGCAAAGCAAAGCAGAAATTATACACTTAATGGTAAAGTCCTGGAGAGTATTGCCGAACAAAGAGATTTTGGAACGCAGGTTCATAGCTTCTCAAATGTGGACTCCCAGGTAGACAGGATAGTAAAGGTGTTTGGTATGTTTGCTTTTATTGGTCAGTGCATTGATCATAGGAGTTGGGAGGTCAAGCTGTGGCTATACAGGACATTGGTTATGCCACTTTTGGAATACTGCATGCAAATCTGGTCTCCCTGCTATAGGAAAGATGTTGTGAAACTTGAAAGGGTTCAGAAAAGATTTCCAAGGATGTTGTCAAGGTTGAAGGGTTTGAGCTATAGAGATAGACTGAATAGGCTGGGGCTATTTTCCCTGGAGTGTCAGAGGTTGAGGGGTAACCTTATAGTGGTTTATAAAATCATGAGGAGCATAGATAGGGTTAATAGCCAATGTCTTTTCCCCAGAGTAGGGAATCCAAAACTAGAGGGCATAGATTTAAGATGAGATATAAAAGGGACCTAAGGAGTGACTCTTTCATGCAGCGGGTGTTGCATGTATGGAATGAGCTGCCAGAAGAAGTGATGGAGGCTGGTACAATTAGAATATTTGAAAGGCATCTGAATGGGTATATGAATAGGAAGGGTTTGGTGGGATATGGGCCAAATACTGACAAATGCAACTAGATTAAATTAGGATATCTGTTCTGCATAGATGAGCTGGGCTGAATTATCTCTTTCCATGATGTACAGCTCTATGACTCTTTGATTATAACTAAGAAATAAAAAGAGAGAGGTCACTTTGATAACATTGTATTATTGGCCCTCCAATAGTCAGTGGGAGATTGAGGATCAGAACTGTAAGATTGCAGATCACTGCAAGAAAAATTGGGTCGTAATAGTAGACAATTTTAATTTTCCTAACACTGACTGGGACTGCCATAGAGTTGAGTGCTTGGATGGAGAGATATTTGTTCAATCTGTTAAGGAAGAATTTTACATGTAGAATGTAGATGGCCCTAATGGAGAAAGGACATATCTTGATCTCCTTTTGGAAAATAAGGCAGGGTAAGTATTGGACATGTTGGGAAGAGCACTTTGGGACCAGTGACCAAAATTTTATTAGTTTGAAAATAGCTTTGGAAAAGGATAGTCTGAACCACAAGTTAAAATTTTATATTGGCAAGATGGAGGCTTTCAAAAGTGAGTTAGTGAGGGTCCAGGGTCAGCATGATCCTGTTAGAGTGAAGAGTAAAGCTGGCAGGAATAGGGAACCCTGGATGACTAGAATTGTTGAGGTCTTGGGTGAAGAAAAAGAAGACGCCATACCACATATACAAGCAGCTGGGATCAAGTGAATTCCTTCAGGAGTACAAAGGGTATAGGAGTACACTTAAGAGAGAAATCAGGGAAGCTAAAAGGGGACATGGGATGGCTTTGGCAGACAAGGTAAAGGAGAGTCCAAAGATATTTTCCAATCCATGATGGGTAAAAGAGTAACTAAGGATAAAATGGGGCCTTTTAGAAATCAACAAGATCATCTATATGCATCAGTATTTGCTACTGAGAAAGGCGTGGATGCTAGGGAACTTGGGAAAATAAATAGTGATGTCTTGAAGTGAGTCCACATTACAGAAGAGGTGGTGCCTGAATTCTTAAAATGCATTAAAGTAAATATAAATCTCTGGGACCTGATGAAGTGTATTCCAGGAATATGTGGGAGGCTAGGGAGGAAATTAGTGTGATCTATAGACCCAAGTAAAGTGCCCAAAGATTTGAGGGTGGCTAATGTTGTGCCTTTCTTTAAGAAAGGCTGCAAAGAAATGCATAGGAACTACAAACTGGTGTGCCTAACATCTGTGGTGGGTAAGTTGTTAGAGGGGATTTTGAGAGGCAGGATTTATAGGTATTTGAAGAGCCATTTGGTATAATCAGCATGGCTTTGTGCATGGGAAATCATGTCTCATGAATTTGATTGAGTTTTTGAAGTGGTGACTAAGGAAGTAGATGAGGGCAGTGCAGTTGATGTTGTCTACATGAACTTTAGGAAGGCCTTTGACAAGGTACCTCATGGTAGATTGCTTAGTAAGATTAAATCTTACAGGATCCAGAGAGAGCTAGCCAATTAGATAAAGAATTGGCTTCATGGTAGAAAACAGAGGGTTGTGGTAGAGGGTTCTTTTTAGCCTGGACACCTGTGATCAGTGGTGTGCCAAAGGCAACGGTGCTGGATCCACTGTTATTTGACATTTATATAAATAATTTGGATGAGAATTTAAGAAGTATGGTTTGTAAGATTGTGGATGACATCAAGATTGATGATACAGTGGACAATTAAGAAAGTTATCTGAGAATGCAGCAAGATCTTGATTAACTGTACCAGTGGGCTGAAGAACGACAGTTGGAGTTTAATTTAGATAAATGCAAGGTATTACATTTTGGTGAGTCAAATCAGGGCAATGATAGAGCCCTGGGGAGTCTTATAAAGCAAAGACATATGGGAGTACAGATTCAAAGCTCCTTGAAAGTGGAATCATGGGTCGAGAAGGTGGTGAAGAAAGTTTTCGTCATGCTTGCTTTTATTGGTCAGAGCATTGAGTATAGGATTGGGAGGTCAGTTTGCAAGATATTGGTGAAGCTACCTTTGGAGGACTATGTGCAGATCTGGTTACCCAACAGTAGGAAGAATATTATTAAACCAGAAAGAGTGCAGAAAGGATTCACTAGGGTGCTAACTGGACATGAAGGTTTAAGTTTTAAGAAGAGGCCGGATAGGTTGGGACTTTATTTTTCCCTGGAGCATAGGAGACAAAGGGTGACCTTATAGAGATCTATAAAATCATGAGAAGCATAGATAAGGCAGAGAGCCAACAGCTTTCCCCATGGTAGGGGAGTGTAAAGTGAGAGGACTTAGGTATAAGGTGAGAGGGGAGAGGTCCAAAAAGGTCCAAAGGGGTATTTTTTCACAAAGAGGGTGGAGTGTCTGGAACAAGCTGCCAGAGGTAGTGGTGGAAACGAGTACAATTTTGTCATTTAAGAAACACTAAGACAGGCACATGAACAGGATAGGCATGGAGGGAAACAGATCACATACAGACAAATAAGAGTAGATTACCTATGAAAACTGGGTGGCATGGGCAGGTTGGGCTGTAAGTCCTGTCTCTGTGCTATAGACTTCTATAACTTTATTGCAAAAGGACAGGATTCTAAAAGTAAAGAAGTGTTGTTAATACTGCAGTCACTGCACCACTGTTGTTAATAATTATATAAGGCGTTGGTGAGGTTACACATGGAATTTAGTGTCCAGTTTTTATCTCCTTCTTAAAGAAAGATATAATGGCACTGGAGGCAGTTCAGAGGAGATTCCAGGGGTCAAAGCACTGTTGGAAAAGGATGAGTTGAATAGCTTGTGCTTGTGATAGAGTTCAGAAGATTGGGGGTGGAGGGGCAGGGGAGGTGGTCGGCGGGGGGGGGGGGGGCGGGGGGGGTGTTGGTTGGGTGAGGTGGGATCTGATTGAGGTATCTCAAATGTTAACGGGATTTATATGGTAGACATTGAAGAGTTAGTCCCCCTTGTGGGACAGTCTCAATCAAAAACGTCATAGATCGAGAATGAGAGAAGGTAGATTCAAAACTGCTTACTCTCGCTCCTAATTCCTATGCTCCTATACATGGTAATCATAGATTTACCAGAGAAGGTGGTGGCCTCATGGTGTTATCACTGGACTGTTAATCCAGAGACCCAGGTGATGTTCAGGAGACCCAAGTTTGAATCCTGCCACAGCTGATAGTGAAATTTGAATTCCACGAAAATTCTGGAAGTCTAATGATGACCATGAATCCATTGCCAATTGTTGAAAAATCCTATTTGGTTCACTAATGCCATTTAGGGAAAGAAGCTGCCATCGTTACCTGGTCTGACCTACATGTGACTTCAGATCTACAGCAATGTGGTTGACTCTTAACTGCCTAGTGGGCAATAAATGTTGGCCTAGCCCTTATGCCATGAATAAATAAAATAAACAGGCATAATGCTAAGTGCTACTATATATGATAATCATAGATATATCAGGCTTTGACTTAGAGTTTCAATAGTTAAGGGGTTCTCTATCTCTTTGTGTTCTCATTCCATATTGTAGTCTGATCTGGTGCAAGGTGTTCTAACTCCACCTGCACTGTGCTCTTTATAGTTAATGATGAACCGCTCAATGACATCATCATATGGTTGTTCTGGAGTCCTTGAAGCCCCTGTATAACATCTTTAATTCTGTTTTGAAACTGTTGTTGAATTTGCTTCTCCCATTTCAATCACTGACTTCCAGATTCAAACTACTTGATGTTGTGAAATATGTCTTGAATTCCCCTCTAGAATTTTGTCACAGCTAAATTTTGTTATGTCTTGCAGTTAAACTATTCACCAGTATGTCCTTTTCATGCTGTCCTGAAAACTCAACTCTTTTGCAAAATGTTTTGGCAGTCAAATAAGTCCTCCTTCAAGCTTAATGTTAAATTCTTACTTCAATCTCTCTGAAATGCTTTAATCTATTTTACTTATATTAAAGGTTCTAAACAATATAATTACAGAAGGTCTTCTGGTGCAGTGACTGGCATCCCTGTTCTGAGTTCAAAACTCTTATTTTAATTTCTACTCCAGGCCTTAATGGCTAAGGAAAGTGCATTCTGATCAGGATCAATAGTTTATTTCTCAATTTGTAAATCTTTCTAATGTATGCCCATGCCAGATGGGAAGAGTCAAAAAAATTCTTGGTTAGCCATGTGATGGAAAGCAAGGTGGAGCCTGTCCCATCACTATCAATAACACTATGTTTGTAAAATATATGTTGCCATAGCAACTTGGACTCCTTCAGTGATCTGCAGTACAAACAAACAGCAAAAAACAGTTGGTAGTTGTTCTCCGTCATTCTCTGATAGAAACGTAGGTTTGCTAGTGACATTATGCAAGACTAGCCATTCTTCTCAAATTGGTTGCAAATCCATCATGCAGTAGTTCAGACATGTCCTGTCCATGTAATTGTACCAAGAAATTAGAGCTTGAGCATAGTCACATCTCAATATCTATACTACTTAAAATAGAACATACTCACTTCCTATGACAACAGAAGAATCCCCTTAATACCTTATAATCACCCACAAATACACTGCTGATCTGTATTTCATCCTAGGAGCACAACATGGAACAGTATATTGCCATGAGACAGTGTCAGGAAGCACTACAGCACGTTTCTGGTAAAAAGGGGAAGCAAATACCATTATACTACAATAAACTACAATGTCTCTGTTCATTGTTTTTTCATGGTATCCACATAGTACTAGAGTACATTTTTCATCCTGCACAGTCAGTCGCACCAGTGAAGAATGGCCAGGTTAGAGTCATATTGTTGATCAAAGGATTATATCCCCACACTTTAGTCATTCTGAGTTGGTACCAGATCTCTAGGTTGATTTAAAATTGTCTAGCACAAAAATGCAAGAGCTTCATTTTAAAATTTAAATAGATGGTAGTGTCAGTATAGCAAATGCAGGTTTGATTCCCTAATCTTCTCCTGGAGGAGATACTGTTCACACACAGGAATAGTTTTGTCCAGGAAGGTGGAATTATTTATCCTTTGATCACATTTGAAAATAGACTTTGAGTGAATTTCTGAGATATAATATTATAAAGCATTTGCTATATTTTTAAAAAATCTGCATTTGCTCTGTTTGACAGCATCATAATGTGAAAATGAATTTGAAAATTCATCAATTTTTTTCCCCATACAAGTAAAATTGGGGAGAGTAGGAGGGATGAGGTAGGTACAGCTGCACCTGAAATTTAATGCCCTAACTGTGGTCCAGAATTAGACACTCTAAATTGGCTCACAGCCAGAGAAATCAGTGTTGACAGAAAGTTTGTTAAACTAAATTAACCAGCAGCCAGCAGAAAGCAGTTACAGAGAACAGTGGAAATCAAGATCAAAAAGGTCACAAAGTTTTGGGGAAACCAGTTACAATTATACGGAGGGTTGAATATTTGAGAAGTATTGATCAGACTTCCTGACATCTTAACTTCCAGCCAACGCCTGAGGACATGCAATTTACACATCCCCAGCAGCAATTGTGAAGGATATTGACAAGACCCCATTGGATGCTTTGTACCCCACTCATACCTCATTGGCTAAAAGCCACAGGATATTCTGAAAGGTCTGGGGCTCAGGAGATAAAAACACATGCCTTGACACTACTCCCTCAGTGAAGGCTCACAACAAGGCATGTGGCAGAAGACCACGCAGCAACCCAAGAAGACCCAGTAGAAGATCCCCTATAACTTGTAAGACCCACCTATGTGGAAGAGGGTCAGCCTGCTTCAAAGAGGAAGGAGATTTCAATGGCCCAGCTCAAAGAACTGGATCAAAAAGTTGTGGGTAATATCCTTTTTGATATGAATTGAATTAGGTGGGGAGTAAATATTGTGAAAATTTGGGAAATGTTCACAAGGTGATTTTAGTCAGGAACATTTTGCTAATAAAATCCAGTTGAACTTCAAACTGAATTCTATGTTCCTTTGTCTTCCTCGCTGACAAGTACACTTGGATTAATGTAAACTGGTTGAATTATCCAAGGCATGGAAAACATTACTGATGAAACTGTGCCAATAGTTTTGCCCACACTTACCAAGGACTATTCTAAGAAATTTGTCTTCATAGGCAGGCTTTGGCTAGGGTATTAGTAATAGTGTGTTGTTGTTGCACCTGCAGACAGTTCCACTGCAGAGATGAACCTGAGGTCATTAAGGTCAACATAACCCTGGGAATTTAGTGATCAGCTCCATTCCATTTTACCAGTCATGGGGCATCAACAATACCAAAGATTCTACCATCACAGATGAGTTGTTCATTAGGGAAATGTTTTTATTTTCCTTATGGAAAACTAGAAGTTGAACTGGTAGCTGAATTTCCTGCAATCTTCCCATTTCCCAAGATTACTCAAAGTCCCAGATGTTTTCTGTACAAGTGAAAGTGCATGGTAGTGTAATTTTTTTTCAAGAGATATGGGCATTATTAAAGAGGGCAGTACTGATTATCCATCCCGAATTAAGAAGGTAGTGATGCATTGCATTCTTACATGCCACTCCATGGCTTGCTGGGTCATTTCAAAGACTAATTGGCATGGTATAAAAGATTAATCATATGTATGTAAATCAGAGCCAATAACATTAGCAATGCAAGATCACATGATGACAGAATCTATTAGAAGTTGGTTGTATATGAATCATCATGCTAATCCTTGTTGTCTATACGTTTAATAGACTACGCTCAGTCAAAGGTAAAGTGCACTAACTGCTTTGCCTGTCACAGTCACTATTGATTCCAACCAAGGAGACAGCCCCAGCTAAGACCCACACAATGATAACAAAATTAGGACACTGTTGTGTTATGTCCCACAGTCAGTGTACTTTTAAAAGACATGCACATTGTGTCATTGTATATGATCACGGAGTATAAAGGTCTCAGACTCCATATTAGCTCAGGTTGCATGATATGCTGGTGGAAATATACACTTTGTAACTTAATAGCCTAATACCAGTTGAGATATTGAAGGGTCTGTGAATCTAAGGTTTGCGTATAACAGTCACCGACAATAAACATTCTGTTGGATTCTTCAATACCGCATTATGCACAACCAGTTTCTTTTGTAATGGGAGGTAACATAAGCAGTGGCATATCTGGTAAAACACCCTGCCAACCACAAAACATATATTGCACTCAAACACATTGGTGTAGATCTGGAGTTGCAGGTAGGTCAGACTGAGCAAGAACAGCAAATTTCCTATCATGAAAGCCATGAGTAAGTCTGATGGGTTTTTCAACAATTTTGTTGTTATTGAGTGAAATTTATGTGATGCTGGCGATTTGACAGCAGGGCATCTAACACCTGGGTGGAATTTTCTTTTTTATTTATTAATGTGATATGGACACTACTACTTAGCCCAACATTTATTACCCATCCCTAATTACCTAGAGATCAGTTAAGAATCATATCTGTGAGTCTGAAGTCATATCTTGGCCAGACCAAGTAAGGATGCAAGGTTGCCTTTCCCAAAAAGGCCATTAATAAATCAACTTGTGTTTTTAAATAATCAACATTAGTTACATGGTCACTAGTAGGCTAGAAATCACACAACACCAGGTTATAGCCCAACAGGTTTAATTGGAAGCACACTAGCTTTTGGAGCGTCGCCCCTTCATCAGATGATAGGAGCGGCGCTCCGAAAGCTGGTGTGCTTCCAATTAAACCGGTTGGACTCTAACCTGGTGTTGTGTAATTTTTAACTTTATACACCCCAATCCAACACCGGCATCTCCAAATCATTAGTAGTCTAGTTTTTCAATTTCATATTTTATTGAATTCACAAGCTACTATCCCACCAACTCATAATGGGATAAAAATCTATGTCCCAAGAGCATTAACCTGGTTTAAAAGTTTTTCTGTGTTTTACTGAAGGGTTTATGCAATTAGATTGGAGCATTGTAACTCAACAGAAATGGACAGAGCGCAGTAACTCTGGAAAAGATTGGTATTTTGTTTAAAATAGATAAAGTGAATCTGGTGTGATAATGTGGACTACTTATTAGCTGAATTTGTGATTATCATAGAATTATACTGTATAGATAGCAGATGGTTAATTAGATGACATAAAAGTAGTGAACAGCGAGTGCAAGTTAAAGCCAAGATCAGAGTTCACTAAAAGCAAGAGGTGAGTCTCTTGCCTGAAAGAGACAAGCATGATGTAGTTGTTTAAATTGACTGTGGTAGACAAAACATTGTGATGTTTGCCAATGATTAAACTGATCATGCGCTGGAGACTGGATAGTGTCGAGAGTATAAATGCAAAGCTTCTCAGTGTGGAAAATACATAAAAAGCCCATGCCTCACGTTGAAGTTAGCCAGCTGAGGAGATTGCCTGATTTAACAGCTGGAACTTGAGTTGAAGCAAGTTCTTGTCTAATCTTCAGACAAGTCCACGTAAAAGGGTTCACTTATGATTAGGTACACTGTATGAGTAAGATTTGTGCATTTTTTTTCTTGCAGTGTACTTTGCTTTAACAAAGAACATTGGGTAAATCCTGTTGTTAGAACTGCTTTGGGTTCTTCATATTCAGAGTAAACCCAACAGGCCAGTGAAAATGAGAATAAAAGATTACAACTAGGTCTTTTCTTTAATGTAGCATGTAGTTTGGAGGTGCAATGCACTATCTGACAGTATGGTGGAGACAAATTCAATTAAGGCCTTGAAAAGAGATTTAGATAATTATCAAAGTGAAAAAAAAACCTAAGCAGCTACAGAAAAGGCGAGGGTGTGGAATTGGTCAAGTTGCACTCCAAGACAGGACATGAAATGTCAAATGCCAGCTCCATATACGATAACCAATCCCTCATAACTGGAAACAGTGTCACTAAAGGTTCAATGACTTTACGAAAGCAGGGAAGTAAGTGAATCATACTTTCAGGTGCCAACCCTGATATTCTGATTTCCCCAGTACTCTCCTGCACAATGTTCTTCAGACCAATATACCTTACAGCTCCACTCATGCCTCTTTCTTGAACTACCTCATCACATCCTCAACTTAAAAGCCATCTCTGGCACTCACCCTCATCTTATTGCCATTCCACTTCCGTGCTTCACAATCATCCTCAAAATTAAATTATTCTCTTCTATTCACACAATCTATTCCTCAGACTGAGAACCCCTTGGTTTTAATTCTTCAGGAAGGGTGGAAGCTGTGTGTTAAGAGACGTTAACATATTGGGTAGGGAATGTGAAAGAGCAGGTGATTTAAATAAGAGGTAGTACAAGACTGAGTCTGGGTATTAGGAACTAGACAGCTGCGGGCTCTTCAGGAAGCTCAGGAAGGTCATGAGAAGTGGTAAATGGGGGTCACAATAACAAAGTGAGATTGAAGTTCAAAATGTGCAAGTTAAGTGGATTGGCCAGGCTAAATTGATAATAGTGTCCAGGGATGTGCAGGCTAGGTGGGTTAGCGATGGGAATGCAGAGTTACAGTGGTAGGAGATGGGCCTGGGTAGGATCAGTGTCGAATTGATGGACTGAATGGCCTGCTTCCACACTGTAGGGATCCTATGAAGTGTGACAGAGTGGATGCTAAGAGAAGTAAGTCTGTCTAGAGTGATAGAGCAGGGAAAAGTACAGACTGAACAGGGAGGATTGGTCATGTTAATTAGAATAGGAGATTCCTTAGCTCTGTTTGCGTGAGTTCCTGCACTGCTCAAATATCCAAATGTTTGTGAAATGGGAAACAGAAATCAACACAAAAAGATTGTGTGAGCGTTCTGTTAAGACAAAGCATTTATTACAGCATAACAGTTAACATGCTCCAGCCACTGATCTTTGATAACCTAAAGAGGTCATATGATACATTGAGCTCTGAGTTGAATGATAACTCATACTCAACAACATTGATGGCAGTAAGACTGGGTCAGGGGTGGGAGGGGGTGGGGGCGGTTGTCTCTGTGAGTCATGCAGAAGCCTTCACTGGCCTCGGTATCTGAATGTTATAGAGATGGGATGGCATTGTTACAGATGCTGTTAATTTCAGGGGTATCAGGGCTGTGTCACAGAGGATAATGAAAGCTGTGAAGATTCTGTCTCATGAGCCAAATGTCATGTGCATGAAATGCACTGTGGTGCTCAAAGATACAAATTCCTTACACAAGCCAAATGATGAAGTGGACAAGTCATTCATCATGCTAGATGAGCCTCACTGTTTTGAGTACCCCAGTAACGCCTCACTGATGTCTTCTACAACCTCAAGATGACTTCCCAACGCCTACACTTGAAGGGCTGAGCAATGAAGCCTGCCAACTAGTTGATGGAGAAAGTAGGTCTGATAATTTCAACTTTTTCAGTGGGAAGATTGGTAGTGGTAAATGTTATTGCATTGTTAGGTTGTTGATAGTTATTTAAAATTGTTGACCATGTCCTTGATTTGAATGATTATTGTTAGGATTTGGATCTCCTTGCACTACTCATTTTATTGTCTTTTTTTTTTAATAAAGTTCTTGAATCGTTGTTGTTGTAAAGATTATAATTGTAATGAGAACTTTTAAAGTTTCTACTATTTTGAATGCTGTTTTCAATATAAACTTAAGATTTCCTTCACCCATAGAGTGCCCTTGCAGAAATGAATGAAAATATTCCTTTTCCAAGATGGCTGGAAGTGTTTCCAAAGATCTGTGAGTAGAAACTTTCTCAAGGAGGCTCATTCAGTTTATTTTCTGTGTCAAAGTTAGCTGTTCTTTAATTTTTTGTGACTATATCAAAGGTAACTGCTATGAAATAATTTAGTCAATCTTTTGCCTTGGGTCTGAGATACTTTCGCTTTCAATTTGACACCATGTGTCCTGAAACTCTTACACAACAGTCTTGCCTTGCAGAGACTGAATTTTTGTGCAGGCATGTCTGAAATTGGAGTTCTGGAAAGTTCCAGCAATCTTCAGAACTTCCTATTCATATGATTTGCAATTCTAGTTGTATATTCATATGCATAGCAACTTTAGAAGAATGTATCTAAGTAGATAATCTGACCTATCTCCGGTGGATGTAACTCACACTTTTAGGCCTAAGGTACACCTAATTTTAAAAAAATACATGATTCCACCCTCTGCACATTGTCATAACAACCCATCTTGCCATTTATGTCTTTTAGGGAAGGAAATCTATCATCCTTACCTGGTCTGGCCTACATATGACTCCATACCTATAACAATGAAATTGACTCATAATTGCACTGTGAAACAGTCTAAAAAGCTGTTCAGCTCAAGGGTAAATGAGAGTGAGCATCAAATGTTGGCCTTGCCAGTGATGCCGACATGCCGGTGGGCGGCACGGTGGCACAGTGGTTAGCACTGCTGCCTCACAGCACCAGAGACCCGGGTTCAGTTCCCGCCTCAGGCGACTGACTGTGTGGAGTTTGCACGTTCTCCCCGTGTCTGCGTGGGTTTCCTCCGGGTGCTCCGGTTTCCTCCCACAGTCCAAAGATGTGCAGGTCAGGTGAATTGGCCATGCTAAATTGCCCGCAGTGTTAGGTAAGGGGTAAATGTAGGGGTATGGGTGGGTTGCGCTTCGGCGGGGCGGTGTGGACTTGTTGGGCCGAAGGGCCTGTTTCCACACTGTAAGTAATCTAATTTAAAAAGAACTAATTCTACTGTACCCTTCCACACCTATTTGCCTATCCAATTGGTGTAGGAAAAGACGATTTGTTTAGGTTTATTCTCACAAATGTATGGAGAATACTTGATTTCTTCCTCACACAGTTTCCTGTCCTTTGGCTATCAGACACAATGTTAGCTTGCTGAATTACAAAATAGCATTTCTCTCCTGTGTTTACTTCAGTGTTTTTGATAGGGAGCAGGCTGTGCTTATTGTTTGGGTTGACAAATGACACACATTTATATCAACTAGGGATATTTCATCAATTGCATCAAAGAAACTAGTTTGTGTGGCAAAGCTGCGGTAAAGTCCCTTCTCCAGGGTGCGTGACAAATATGATATAACAATAGACCGTGAACTGTAGAAATCCATCACAGGCTTCAATGTGAAACAGCACGAATTACAGAATAGCTCAGGATGACTTTGTAAACATTATCAGCCTTTACAATGACAGGATTATCAGTCCTGACAATCACTCTGCTGGCTGCTCATACCACTTATTAGGGCTATTATAATGTCACAGTGGTCAAGTCAATGTGGCCTCAGGAACAGACTGGAGCATTTGTCTAAACTTGCCACTGAATGAATCTTTATGCTTCTGATAGCATCAAAGATTCAACCAATTTTGTATTGCAAACAGCTATAAACAGCACAAATCTCTCTAATATTCCTATGACTTTCAGCTTCAGCCTCATTGTAACTTTACTAGAATACAGTAGTGTGTTTCTGTTCTTCCAATGGCATTTCTATCCCTCTTTCAATGGTATTTTGATGAAACAGAGGTAGAATTCCTCAGGGAATGCAGGTCCATAATTTGAATCCCTTCTGTTTTTTGTTTATATGACAGGGTTATTTTGCGTTACAAACGCATTATGTCTCTTACAATCTCAGATCTGTGCTTTTCACTTTTTAAATTAATGTTCTGGCATAGGTTAGTTCTAACAATTAATCCTGATTCTTGCTTACTCTAGAATTCATGCATTGTCGAATTCCTATGATTTTTTTCAATCATTTGAAAGGTGTAAAAGGTCATACACTAAATTAGCTTTGTGTAAACTTAAACAAGAAATCAAACTTATTTGCAGCTTTTTTGGCACAAAGCAAAAGAAAAATGAAGGGATGTAAAATTAGTTGCCAAGAGGGATTTTAAGTGTGTAATGATCTTCATGATCTCTACACTTCTGTGGTTCTGTTAGGGCTGTCCGTGGCTAAAGTAACATAAAATGGTTGAAAGTGGGTCTCAATGACATAAAATGGTTGAGGGAGATTTTGAGCTGAAACAGCAGCTTCCATAGTTTAATGTTTAAAATCAAACAATAAACCCTGGAGTAATTGTAGCCTTCATAGAAGAAGAATATCCAAGACAACAAGATTAAGATAACACACAAAGGGTCTTGTGAAATGCATACAAAAGAGTCCTGTTGAATAAGAAGTGAAAATGCATCTGCTGCTTGTATTCTGACCAGTTTGATAAGGAACATTCTTGACTGACAGAAACATCCATACAGGCTGGTCCAAAACCTGGCATTAATCATGGGATAGAAGGGAAGGGTCTGACTCGGATCAGTAACAACACCCTGATAACCATAGCCACAGGGTTATATATGAAAAATGCAGTTTTAAGTGTACATGCCTTAAGGGATTTAACTGCATCCCCATAGATATTCAGTCTCAGGCAGATAGAAGGCCTCTTGCTATTAGTATGGAAGTACTGAATAACTGGCACAGGAGCTAAAGCCTGGAATGTGGTTGAACAAGATGAATTGTGAAGGCCAAAGGATAAGTGAAAAGAGGGCCTCCAAACATCATGACATGATAGGATGACCTAAAGCTGTCCATAAACTGATCACACAGTCACAGGATGAATCTGATTGTATGTGTAGAATAGAATATTGTCATGTGCCCTCGAATGAGTGCAGTGAAAGGTTTGTAATGTGGCTGCTCTGCGCCATCTTAGGTAAAGAACCTCAGTACTGATACTTTGAGTATAGTTACAGTGGAAAAACAAATAGATAAGCATGGGAAGAGGATTTAAAAAGTTGAGTATGATAATTGATGTAACAATAAAGTACTTACATTTCAATCCCTCTCCAACAGGAGTCCGAGTCAGCTGGCCCCAGAACAGGAAGTCACACTGCCTCCACATGCTGGCCTCCATCTAGGATTCATTCAGCTGCTGCTCCAGCTCTGGCCCATTCACCCCACGACTGGACTTGGCCCAATTAATAACAGAATTGGTTTTGTAACAGCCAAAGGTGAACTAAAAACAAATACATAAAAAGTACATGTTTTCCTTTGTTCTGTGAAGAAGCTCCTGGACTACCCAGAAACTTTCTTCCTAGTGCTGTAAAACAATAAACTCTTAGAAAATAAAAAAAACTGAAAGAACTGGATCCTGTAAATCAGACAAAAAAACAGAAGTTGCTGGAAAAGCTCAGCAGGTCTGGCAGCATCTGTGAAGAGAAATCAAAGTTAATGTTTCGGTTCCAGTGACCCTTCTGAGGGAGGTTCACTGGACCCAAAATGTTTACTTTGGATAAATTCTTAGATGTTAAAAATGGACTTGGATATCAGGCGAAAGTGAGGACTGCAGATGCTGGAGATCAGAGTCAAGATTAGTGTGGTGCTGGAAAAGCACAGCAGGTCAGGCAGCATCCGAGGTGCAGCAAAATTGACGTTTCGGGCAGGAGCCCTTCATCAAGAATGAGGGTGATATTTTCAGTCCTTCGGCCCCAACAGTTCCAAATCCTACCCAGAAGAAAAAATGCTCTATTGATTTGGGGCAAGTGGGGAGGGGGGGGGAATAATTTTCCGATGCAAACAATATTGATTGTGTTTGGAAATGGGGCTAAAAGTGTTAATGTTGAAGAGTGTCATAAACACAACCCACTATGATGATGTATATTCCATGTTGTACATCTCTGCGACTCGACATGGAGCTAACTTTTGCTGTTTCTTTTACTTAAATGTTATTTTAATCACAAGTAAGTCCTAAGTTATGCTATCAGCATTGGGCAATAGTAAACTATGGCCTTTGAGTCAAAAGTGAGTGTTCTGGTCGCATTTCATAGGTTCAACTACATGATTTAGAATGATACTTCAGTAACTGAGGAAATATCATAGAGTGTCAGAATCTGTTTTCACATGAACTATTAATTGGAGGATTATACTTGTTCTTATTTGTGGATATATAAAATCAATCTTTTTTAAAGTAGAGGATCAATTTTCTCCAAGTATACTAGCCAACCATTTACCCTCCCAACCCAGCGTTGAAAGAACAGATTATTTTATAATTTACTTCATTGCTTGTTGTGTCTATGTCTCCAAGTTCTAGATTCCTCAGAAACGTCCTTTCATTGTCAAAACCTCTTGTTCCAATGAGTTCACCTCTTATCCTTCTAATGTCCAATGAGTATCAGCTCAACCTGGTAACACTACTTTATTGTAAGAAACAACTAACTATACCTTCTCTGAATTGCTTCGAATGAAAGTATATCCCTCCTTAAGTAAGGAGAGCCAACTCTTACATAGTAGTCTATGCAGTGTTGCTGACTGACTCCTGTACAACTTATCACAGTTTCCTTACTTTAATACTGTACTGCATTCCCTTTGCAGTAAACAGATGTCAATAGTTAACTACACATTCATTCTAAAATTAGGTACTGAGCTTAAGGGGCTCTGTCACTACATTGTCAGGTCATATGGAACTGGGACATGTACTTTTAAGGTTCCAGACATTTTAAATTGGGCACAGAGGCTGCAGCCAGTCTTCTGTCAGACAGCCTTAAATGGCTAGAGATGATTAGCCTGCAGCCTTTATCTATCCAACTGCAAGAACCAGAATTGACCAGTCTCATAGTTAAAGGCCAAATTCAGGTAAAGACAAGGATTATTAAAATGCTGCATGTTATAGCCATCCATTCATATTCATTGCACAGGAGGAAAGCCTTCAGGCCTGAAATTTGTGCTTAAAGTAGAATAGAATGGTAATTTATTGCCACTTGCATTTTTACAAATGTACAGGTGAAAAGTGTTTAAATCACCACACTCTGGCATCTACATTAATTATAGGGATCATTTATATTAAAATAAATTAAGACAAAGTCCATCTTTGTTCAGTTCATAGCTCATGGATTCCCAAGGTCAAGGAAAAGACTGGAATCACTTTCTTCACTGCTGCAGAAAGCCAACGTCGAAGCCACCAACTCTTGAGCCAGTGGAATCCCAGGCCAGACTGCCATGCCACCAAACATGCCACAGAAGGTGCCTCAAGGACGCACCTCATTGCTGAAGCCACTGCTGAAGCAGACCAGCACACTGGGCCATTGGAATCCTGGGCCATTTCATCACCAAAGATTCCATTGACCTGGGCCATTGGAGGTCTGGGCAGGACCCACCATGCTGCCAAAGCCACTGAAGCAGACCACCACTCCACAGGTCCCACCAGGATGTGGCTGCAATAGCCAAGAGGAACTTAAAACATCGAACATATAACATTACAGTGCAGTACAGGACCTTCGGCCCTCGATGTTGCACCAACCTGTGAAACCATCCTGAAGCACGTCTAACCTACACTATTCCATTCTCATTCATATGTTTATCCAATGACAGTTAAATGCCCTTAAATTTAACAAGTTTACTTCTGTTGCAGGCAGGGCATTCTGCACCTTTACTACTCTCTGAGTAAAGAACCCACCTCTGACATCTGTCCTATATCTATCACCCCTCAGTTTAAATCTATGTTTCCTTGTGCGAGTCATCACCATCCGAAGGAAATCGCTCTCACTGTCCACCCTGTTTAATCCTCTGGTTATCTTGTATGTCTATATTAAGTCACTAAGTCCCTCATGCTTTTCTGCTAAGACCTTCTCTTCATATCAGGCAACACCCTGGTAAATCTCCTCTGCACACTTTCCAATGCTTCCATATCCTTTTGATAATGCAGTGACCAGAACTGTATGCAATATTCCAAGTGCGGCTGCACCAGACTTTTGTACAGCAGCAAAATGACCTAATGGCTCCGAAACCTAATCCCTGTACGAATAAAACATAACACACTATATACCTTCTTAAAAACCCGATCAACCGGTTGACAACTTTCAGGGATCTATGCACATGGACAACGAGGTCTCTCTGCTCGTTTGCATTACCAATAATCTTACCATTAGACAAGTATTCTGTTTTCCTGTTACTCCTTCCAAAGTGAATCGCCTAACACTTTTCCACATTAAACTCCATTTGTCACCTCCCAGCCCGGATCACAACTGCCTTCACTGCTGCAGAAACCCTACAAATATCTGTCTTTCACTGAAGCCATTAAAAGAAAGTAAGATGAATTTTGACGTTAAACATAAATAAATGAAAAAAAACTTTAAAAAGAAAGAAACGGCAGGCCTGGTGATCAGAGTAGATGGGCTCAGGAGCCCGAAGACATTCTATCTCCCCTATCATTGCCATCTTGCCTCCACTCTCAGTTCTTGCAGTTTCACCACCATTCCCCACACTAACTCTTGTCTCTAAGGTAGATGCAGGAGCTCGTAAATGAGTTTGAACAGCAATTTCCACAACATTTTTTAAGTTCTAGGAAAGCTCACGTTGTGAACCACAATACAGTGTACCACAATATTGCCAAACTCATTTGCTGGTTCACACCTAGGATTGTCCAACCTCCATGTAACAACAAGGTAGAAATTGAGATTGATGCAATGCTCCAAAAAGGAGTTCTCAAAAATCACACAGTTGACTATTGATGTACTGCTCTGGTGTCATGTTCCCAAACCAAATGGCTCTGTTAGAATTTGTGTTGATTAATACATTTCAACAAGGCAGTATAATAAGAAATATGTCCAATTTCATCAGACCAGAGTCTAACCAAACCTGTAAACAGCACAATCTTCACTAAAATGAAATCAGAACAGTGGACTTCTGACACCTCCTCCACATGAGGGCTCCAAATTTCTAACCACGTTCTAAAACCATCTGGAAGGCACTTATTCAACTGCTTTCACTTTATGTCGCATCTGCACCGAACATTTTCCAATGGACAATGTCCAAAATATTGTAAGTTATCAAAAATGTCAGATTCCATGTGGATGACATTCTGAGTCATGATCCATTATTAAAATAGTGGTAAATTTCAGCTAATAATTTCTAACTTACATCATCTGATTCTTATATCTGAAAACATCTGATTTTTATGTCTGAAAACATTGATAGACAAAAATAAGAGAGGATAAATGTTGATTGGAAATGACTGCCTCAATCACCTGACAACAGATTGAGGCAAGTCTAGAGAATGCATATGGCACGAGTATTCCCTCTGTTGTTTGAATCAGCATCAAGAAATTTACATTTACATTCTAACTTGCACTTCTATGAAAGCTGCACGAGCCAGTTGGCCAGCTTGGAAAGACAATAGGGCCAAACTCAGGGATATACAAATTAATTATGGCTGAGCAGTGAGGAGAAAAATGATTTTTTTAGCAAAAACTGAAATCTCTTTCTCTCCCTGATCCTTGTGATTCCCTCAATCTCTCAGAGGGCAATACCAAGTAAAAATTGGAGAAACATGCATTCACTGAAAACTCAAAGAAATATTTAAAATTTTCCCCGGTTGAAGATACCAGTCATCAATTAAACAACTGTGGTTTTGTGTTAACAATATATACTATTGTGGCTCAGTGGTTAACACTGCTGCCTCACTGCATTCCAGTTATCTGTGACTATGTGGAGTTTGCACATACTCTCTGTGTCTCTGTGGATTTCCTTTGGGTGCTCCGGTTTCCTCCCACAGTCCAAAGATGTGTAGGTTAGGTGAATTGGCTATGCTAAATTGTCACATGTTCAGGGATGTGTAGGTTGGGTGCATTCGTCAAGGGTTAAACAATGGGTCTGGATGGGTTACTCTTTGGAGGGTTGATGTAGACTTGTTGGGCCAAAGGGCTTGTTTCCACACTGTAAGAATTCTCTGCTCTATGATAAAAGGAGTCTAATGAATTTAAAATTGTGTAACCATCTTATTATCTGTACCAGGCTCTCTTTCCTGTTTAAAGTTATCACTTGTGTTTGTGTATGTCTTTGATATTACTTTATTATCTTTTTCTCTCAGGGTTAGAAAGCAAAAAAGCTTTCCTCTGTATTTCACTAAAGGAAATCTTGGCATTCCCTCCTTTTTTGACCTAATTAATTACATATTTTATTGATGCTTGAAATCGTTCCATACTAAAAGTAAATAAGAATATCTGTTGTGACTAACTCAGATGGAGAAAGAATCACCCTTCCTCACCAATTGCAACATGACTGAAAATAGTGTAAGATAAGTCTTGACAGAGCTGAAGGATACTGGGTTGACACTTATTAACAAGTGTGAATTCTCAAAGGCAATGATTAAATTGGTACTTTGAGAATGAGAGCATTACTCCTAATATTTCATCATTGCTTTGAATTTCACTATGAATGACATAGTAGAGACAAATATCTTTGCAAGAAAGGCAGGTGGTTGTACCCAGGTGAATGATCTCATTCTGTCAACCTAAGCATTATCATTGCAACAATTGAGTTACTGCTGTCAGGACATCAAGCTAGTTTTTGTTTGACAAGAATATAATTTCAAATAGCACATTTAAATTGGCTGGAAAAAAACCCCATAATTAAATGAAAAAAAAGCATCCAGTGGAACATTGTTGATGCTGTGAAAGACACTTCACTCAAGCAACATGAAGAACCTGCAGATCTAGAATGCTTTAGCATCTTCAACCTCTACTAATGAACCATAGCTGTCTGGAAAGACCTCAGGAATATGAAATGTGGCTCCAGTTTTAAATTTCTCTTTCTATCTATCCACCGCAGAGAGCAACCTTGCAAATAAAATCACCACTGAAGCTGGAAGAGAATCTTAATTGCTAAGCCACAGCATAGAAATGAGCATCTAATAGAAACATGATGCAACATTGTAGTTAACCATATTGTTAGACTGCAGCTGACATTGATATAAATTAGGTTATGAATATATTAAATAATATTGGTAGTAAATAATCAATGCCACTGTGATACCAGCTATGTTGGCCATATGTCCCAAAACCTGGAAGTGTATCAGAAATGTACCACTTTGGACATTTAACTAAATAAGCTACAAACTGTACTCAAACAACCCATGTCCACCATTAGACAGATAGGCTGTAATTGGGTCAAGGGCAAGTGATGGTTTGTTTCCCAGGCATCAGAGGATGAGGCAGACTTTGTTGAGGACCTCAGAGGGACAGTATACAGGTGACTATTAGTTAAAAACACACATGTGATCCTGGGTGTCAACACTGTCAAAGGCATGGAGGATGCAGCTAGTTCCACTCCATCTCCTTTGAGAATCTTCCAATGACCTTGACATAGATGACATGTGTGGCCCAAATTTCACAGCCTGGCATTACTCTGCCCATTCGATACCATGATAGCACTGATTTGAAGTGTTCAGGACCACATCTCATATCCATGTAGAATATTGCTTGGTCATGATGATAGCAACCAGAGATGTATCCTGCCACAGGAAAAGTCAGATGGGCCTTCATAAAAGCAACATAATAAGTTTTTGAATTATGTTCCTCCTTTTTCGCATTGTCAGTCTTAGAATGGAACTGAAGTGTACAAAATTCTGATGAGTTGGATTCATGTGAGAGAATGATTGTGATTTTAGATAGTTCTTTGTTGTTGTTATTTTGAACTCATCTAAATGAACGCTTCCCTCACTAAAGGTTACTTGGCTCATTTGCTAGTGTAAAATTGATTGAGAGTCAAAATACACTTCACTGTAAAAGAAGATTCTAAGTCAAAGTTATCCCCTGACATTGAAACAATGCTTTCAAAAGATTGATCTTGATGTCACACTACAGTAGATTTTAAAAGGCTATTGAGGTGCAGGAGGTTAAATTAAAATGAATTACCTAAAGATACTATACTGCCTCCAGCCTCAGGCCATCTTTCCTTCTTGAACATTTCCCATTTGTTCAAGATCCTATTACGATGGCATGTATGTCTAAGTTGGTGACGTGAATCATGTCTGCTTGTCATTCAGTGCATGGGTCACTGAAATAAATGGTGGAGGGACCCAATAATTTATGAGAAACATGCAGTCCTGTGAGGTTTTGTGTACCAGTACTGCAGGCCATCATGGAAAATTGGTTGCAATGTTTATTTGGAACATGTATGAAAAAAATTCACGAAGACAGCTTTACATATCTCAGTTATGGGTTCAGTACTTCCCTGTTATTAATCTTTTGGCTTGAAATGTGATTATGATGCAACAAACTGATCAGGGTTCCTAATTCTTCAGCATGGACTGCCGTTCAGTGAGTGTCTGTGATAGGAGGGGCAAGGGTTTCCACCCACCTGCACAGCAGAAATTAGAGAAAGCACAATATTGCTTTCATAGTAACATGGGATCTGAGCAGAGTAGGGAGATGAACTTCCAGTGCATCCACTGGGGCCTATATTTGGAGCACTCTGATGTTACACTTATATGGCTTCTCTACTTTCTCTTGTCAAAGAGCATCTCAGAGTCCAGTGAGTCCCATCGTGCATGTGTAGACAACACAAAACACACGTCACGCATTATATAAATTCAGGATGTGGTGTAATGCTTGATAACTGAGGAAATGGATTGTCAGTCTTAATAAGCAATGACTCACAGACTATGTTTAAAATCAGCACTGTGTCAAAGCTGGAAAGCATTGCTGAAACCCTTGAGGAGAAGAGAAAGGAACTAGGCACCCTTTCATAGCTCATGTTCTTACAGGTGATTAAATTACAATGAATTACCTAAAGATACTATGCCACCTCCAGCCTCAGGTCATCTTTGTCAGTTGAACGTTTCCCATTTGTTCAAGATCCTATTACGATGGCATTATTCAGGTATTTGAATCATATCTGCTTGCTGTTTAGAGCATGGGTCACTGAAATTAATGGAGGAGGGACCCAATCATTTATAAGAGACATGCAGTCCTGTGACGTTTTGTGTATCAGTGCTGCAGGCCATCATGGAAAATTGGTTGCAATGGCCCTACCTGCGACACATTTGTCTCATCAAGGTGAAGAAAAGCAGCACTTAGTGCTGAAGCAGGTTTTCTTTCACATAGTGACAGTACTCATCACTTCCAGGCCATGTTTGGCACAGCTTTGAAGCAGTGCAAGTTTCTCCTCCAGTGCCTTAATCAGATTCTGCAGCAATGTCTCCTACTGCTCTGCTGCCCACTCCCATCACTCATGGGGTCTTCTCTGTGAACTTGATCAAGTGACATCAATTACAACACCAAATTAAACAACATCTTGTCATTTGTACTCTTAGCACACAGGGAATTGGTTAGAGATTATCCAAATACATTTTACTTAATACTCTTACAAGCCATTAAAATGTGAAGATCTCATTTTAACTCTGATGTATTCTGAGTCCCAGAAGTGAGTCAACATTAAACAAGATTTCCGTTTTGCTGGCAATGATAGATCAAACATCTCTTGCACTGGTTAAAATACTGTCACTACACATAGACCTAATGCAGGGATTACTTCGAAAAGAAGGAATTGAACTTGGTTTTAGCCTTGTTGGGTACTGCTGATGCCAACCAGGAGCAGGTTTACAAAAGGATCAAAAATGTTATTTGTTGTCAGCTCTCTAAAGGAAGGTGGAAATATCTATTCCCCACAATCCTTTAGAATGATATGGTAGTGGACTCATAAATCCTCTTTGTAAGTGTGTGATGAAAGTAGGTAATATCCAGGCCTGACTTCTGATTGAGCCCCGCCCTCCTGCAGCTTGGACATCAGCCTTGACTCTATATACTGACCTATCTTTCTTCTGCCTGGCTAAGAACATGGAAACTTTTGCCTGGCTTCTCTTACACTAGCTGCTCCCTTTCTTTTCCTACTCCTTTTGATAGGTAGATGATCCATTTCAAATATAGCTGTGGCTGTTGATGGCTTCCACTCAATTCCATTGTTCTTTGTCACATCCTGGTAATTTACACCAGGAAATGTGCCAGAAAAGCCACATAGGTTCAGCACCAATTAGTTTTGAGCTTTCTTACAATTGTGTTTTTTTTTTGTCAGCAATCTAAAATGCTTTCAGTAATGGATGACCAGAAGTAAATGCAATTTCTACATTCAGCATACCTGGGGACTATGAGTGAATGGCTCAAAGAAGCAGAATCTATTACTGCTGGTCAATGTTGCTCAAAAGGAATAATTTCTGGAAAGTACCAGCAGCCAGCATCAGAGTCAATGTGTGGGAAATGTCAAAATCAGCTGAAACTAAAAATGACATGAACTCAAACAGACAACATATTGGTCGTAACTAAGAAATAGACTGTAAAAACAAAACAAAATGAGAAAACAACCATCTTGAACCTCAAAGGTAGTTTTGCCACATTGTGAATGTAATTTTGATCCTGAGAAGGAGTGAGAGAATTATAGTTCAACTAGTCTGCTTAACAGTGTTCTACAGGATAATATCAATGTTGGCCAACATAGTGCGGAGGCCATTATTCTTCAAGTAGTAACTGAATCATTTAAAAGATAAAATCCCAGGGTATAATTTAAGACTTTCTAAAAGCACACAAACAAGACTTGACAATGTATATGTTATTTACAGATTTAATGAACAATTGGTGCATTGAGCAAAACAAAATGGCTATCAAGTGCAAGCAGAAAATGCAAGCAAACAGAAGTTGTAGGTGAGAATGAATGTTGTTATATTCGGGGCTATTCTTGGTTAAATGTAATGAAGATATTTAGCCTTGTTGAGTATTTAAAATTTCGTTATGGCAACAAATGGTCAGGCAGTGAACACAAGCTCTGTTTATACTAATCCACAAACTATGATTCATTGTAGATTACAGAAAATACCTGTCTGACCTTGGTTCACCCTCGATGTAGGTTAGTGCTCATATTGCTGTCAACGTAGCTTTTTACTTTTTTAATTTTATTGGAGGGCTCAATTTCTGATTTTGAATTAAAGTCTTTGTTGAGAGGAATTCTTCGCATTCATGCCATGGATTGGCCCTAGTTATCTTATGTAATCTTTTGTTTTTCACCTCATTAATTATGTATCCAGGCACCATGCTGCCATAATGTCTTGTGGCAGGAGCGGCTGATTGTTACACAGCAAAAGTGTTCATGCTAGATTGAAGCAGTGGATTTCTGACAGTAAGCCACCATAATAGCCACATCCCTCTGAAACAAGAATTCTCCTTGCATATTTACAATTCAGTGTGTAAATGTGGCAGCTCTAATACTTTGTCTTCCGGTGATAGTTTTGGAATATGTATCAGTATTGCCAAACATAGGTGCTACATTTAAGCTCATATCCGATGACATTTTCTTGGCTGACAGAACAAAGAGAGAATTAGTGCAACCTGACTGACCATGGCAAATATCGTGGACTAGAATTTATCGGCCCCTTGATTGAATGTGGCAGTACCTTTTCATTGTTTTGACCCCACTAAGGCCTATTCCCCTTTAACTTTCAGACAAAGTCATTTGCTTGATGAACATGCAATGTAACTGATGTGGAAGCTGCTGGCACATGGTGTAGGTGTGGCATAAATGTAGCACCATGCCATACAGCATTATGTCCACCCTTTGACTGTCCAGTGTTGTTAACTATGACAAGCTTCCTGCCTCTCTGTCTGTACTAAAAGGTAATGCAAGCCAAAGGAACTGGCAACCTCCAAGTAAGAACAAATATGAGTGAGTGAGTATGAAGGAAATGAGCTGAGAGACATAAAATGGCTTCTTGGAAGTGATGACCTAGTGATATTTTGCTAGTCTATTAAACTAGAGATGCAGGCAATGTACCAGGAATCTGATTTTGAATCCTGCCATAGAAGATAGTGGAAGTTGAATGCAATATGCATCTGGAATTAGTTGTCTATTGACCATGTAACCATTGTTGATTGGGTGGGGAAAAAGCCCAACTGACTGACACCTTTTCATAACCTTGCCTGTGTGTGACTCCAGACCCACAGTAATGTGTTTAATTCTGATATGCTCTTTTGTTTTTTTTTGTTGTAGCTTTTAGACTAGATTAGTTTAGATTCCCTACAGTGTGGAAACAGGCCCTTTGGCCCAACCAGTCCACACTGACCCTTAGAAGAGTAACCCAACCAGACCCATTTCCCTCTGTCTAATGCCCCTAATACTATGGGAAATTTAGCATGGTCAATTCACCTGACCCGCTAGAGTACCCGAAGGAAACCCACGCAGACTCGGGGAGAATGTGCAAACTGCACACAGTCACCTGAGGCTGGAATCAAACCTGGGACCGTGAGGCAACACTGCTAACCACTGAGCCACGGTGCCAAAATTGACAATTGACCCAAACAGAGAACACACTTGTCCCATCCCTACCACGCCTGACAGAGAACTGCCAACATGAGACACGGTCAAAGTAGAATATGACAGTCAAGCCAGGTAGGATTCAAACCTACAATCTTCTGATACAAAGTCAGACACGTTATCCATTACATCACTGGCCCAACCTACATTTTCCTGATTAATGTTACACAATAGGAAAGAAAACCTAGTCACGTATTTATCCCTAAGTAAAATGGGCGGTGTGAGACCTTTCATCATTGTTTTGCTTGATCATTTATAATTATGTTGTTTTCTGAAATAGGTTAATGTGCGAGAATTTATTAAATCATAGAATGGTCACAGCACAGAAGGAGATCATTAGGAGTAAGCAATAAGTTCTGGTCTAGCCAGTTTTGCCCACAGCCTGTGAATGTGCTTTTAAAAACTACCTGAGACACACGTACGTCTCTGCACACTAAGTGATTTGGCAGTAGCGTATGAGATGTATTTGCCCCAAGCTCCAAAGCTTGGAGGACTGAAATGGAGGGAGAGTTTGACCGAGAGCGGGCATAATTACATACTGGGCTCGTGGTGTGCCGAAGCTGACTTATGTAAACTAAGGGGAGGAGGAGAATGGTATTTGTGTTGTGTGCAAGGATGGTTTTGTGATGACTAAGCTGTTTGAAGGGCTAGGGAAACAAGCAGTGAGCTGCAGTTGCCAGGTAACCGCTTTGACTTTTGTGATGGGAATTGGCACTGCCAAGTGTCTCGGGTTGGAGAGGAGAATTGGATGCTGGATAGAAATGAGGCAAGTTGGGACAATAATGAGATGCATTTTTTTATGCAAACAATGTTATTACCACACAGCAAGGTTCTGAAACTACAACTTGAAGCTTATGAGGAGAATCACAAATTTATTTCCTGATGTCAAGATCTGATTTTTTTTCATTCTCTTCATATTTTTCCTTAACTTTATCATTACTCACAACACTTCAGCAATGGAACATTCAGCCCCAGCTGAGTGCTATTTACCCATATCATAAACCAATAGCTTTCCCAGTGTGTATGACAAAGTCTTTATTTTAGTGTCTTTTTGTGTATTTGGCTTGGAGAATGGACAAGAATGTTCCATACATTGTGCTCAGTGCATTGAATATATCTAATCTGGTCCTGAATGTTTGCTGCAAATACAGTTCAGATTTAATGTGGTACTGATGATAGACCATGCTAATGATTGTCAGCAGCTATCTTGAAGATGTACTGGGATCTACAGCTTTACAACTCAAAATAGAAATTGTTAAATGGTACTATTTGTGACTGTGTTCATTCTGATTGCAGTGTTCAAATTGTACAGGCTATGTAATTGTTAATCTGTGATTTTTCTTTTTCAGGTCATATGTTTTGTTAATTGATATTTGCTATTGGTTGTAGCTTGTTACATATCATATCCTATTCTTGTGGAAATCATGATGGCAAGTGATAAAAGTCTCCAAATATATTGCAAAAACAGCAACGCAAAATATAATTGAAAGAAACAAAGATAAAAATGAATGATATGTGAAAATGAAACTGCTGGCCAGCACCACTGTGACACGATCCTGACTTACAACATGCATATGTTGTATCTTGCTGACATTCTGAAAAATCATCACTAGTCGCAAAATATTAACTCTGATTTCTCTCCAAGAATGCTACCAGACCTGCTGAGTTTTTCAAGCAATTTCTGTTTTTGATTCTGATTACCAGCACCTGCATTTCTTTCAGTTTTTTTTTGGCTGAATCTTTTCCTGATTAATGTTTCATGTCAGCAAAGAAACCTCACCACACATTTATGCCTAAGTGAAAAGGGCAGTGTGAGACTTTTCATTAATGTTTTGCTTGATCATATATATATGTATTATTTTCTGAAATAGGATAATGTGCAAGAACGTATAGAATCATAAAACAGTTACAGCACAGGAGATCATTTGAGCAAGTTACTGCAGATGCTGGAATCTGTACTGAAAACAAAAAATGTTGGCTATCACTTTTTGGAGTCACTTGCACGCTCTCCATGGATGCTGCCTGACCTACTGTGATTCCCAGAACCTTTTGTTTTCAGATCATTTGAGCCCTCCTCATCCAACTGGTTTGCTGCAGGGTAACTCACCAATCCAACTTCCTTAATAGCTCTACCAATGCTTTCTCTTCAAGTGCCAACCCAATTCTGTTTTGAAAGCTGGCATTGAACCTGCCTAATCTGACTCAAGGAAATTGTTTTCCAGATTCTAATTCCTCATTATGGAAATTATTATTTTTCCTCATATCACTTTTGTTGCCAATCTGTTTAAATCCATGTCCTCTGCTTCTTGACACTTCCATATAGGGCATGTCCATAATCCTCAATTTTGAGCACTTGAAACTCCATTGATTAATGTCATTCATAACGTTGTGGGCAGCGCAGTGGTTAGCACTACTGCCTCAAAGTGCCAGAGATCCGGATTCAGTTCCCGCCTCAGGCGACTGACTGTGTGGAGTTTGCACATTCTCCCCGTGTTTGCGTGGGTTTCCTCCGGGTGCTCCGGTTTCCTCCCATAGTCCAAAAATGTGCAGAGGAGGTGAATTGGCCATCCTAAATTGCCCGTAGTGTTAGGGGAAGATATAAATGTAGGGGAATAGGTCTGGGTTGGTTGCGCTTCGGCGGGTCAGTGTGGACTTGTTGGCCAAAGGGCCTGTAATCTAATCTAATCAGGACTCCCGCCCACCTTCCGAGGACCCCTTCGCCCACCTCCAACACACTGCATCCACCTGGACACCCCGCGCTGGCCTATTACCTGCCCTCAACTTCTTCATTTCCAACTGCCGCCAGGACATTAACCGCCTCAACCTGTCTACCTCCCTCCCCCACTCCAACCTCTCACCCTCATAACGTGCAGCCCTCCAATCCCTCTGCTCCAATCCCAACCTCAGCATCAAACCAGCAGATAAAGGGGGCGGAGTGGTAGTCTGGCACACTGACCTCTACACTGCTGAAGCCAAACGTCAACTCGAGGACACCTCTTCCTACAGCCCCCTCAACCATGACCCCACCCCCCCATCACCAAACCATCATCTCCCAGACCATACACAACCTCATTACCTCAGGAGATCTCCCACCCACAGCTTCTAACCTCATAGTCCGGGAACCCTGCACTGCCTGGTTCTACCTCCTTCCCAAGATCCACAAGCCTGACCACCCTGGCCGACCCATTGTCTCAGCATGCTCCTGCCCCACTGAACTCATCTCTACCTACCTCAACACTGTCCTATCCCCCTCTAGTCCAGGAACTCCCCACATACATTCAAGACACCACCCACATCCTCCACCTCCTCCAAGACTTCCGTTTCCCTGGCCCCCAACGCCTCATCTTCACCATGGATATCCGATCCCTCTACACCTCCATCTGCCATGACCAGAGCCTCCAAGCCCTTCGTTTTTTCCTCTCCAGACGTCCCCAACAGTACCTTTCCACTGACACTCTCATTCGTTTGGCCGAACTGGTCCTCACCCGTAACAATTTCTCCTTTGAATCCTCCCACTTCGCCCAGACCAAAGGGGTAGCCATGGGCACACGTATGGGCCCCAGCTATGCCTGTCTCTTTGTTGGCTACGTAGAGCAGTTGATCTTCCGTAATTACACCGGCACCACTTTCCACCTCTTCCTCCGCTACATTGATGACTGCATTGGCGCCACCTTGTGCTCCTGCGAGGAGGTTGAGCAATTCATCAACTTCAGCAACACATTCCACCCTGACCTTAAATTTACCTGGACCATCTCTGACACCTCCCTCCCCTTCCTGGACCTCTCCATCTCCATTAATGACGACCGACTTGACACTGACATTTTTTACAAACCCGCCGACTCCCACAGCTACCTGGATTACACCTCTTCCCACCCTACCTCTTGCAAAAATGCCATCCCGTATTCCCAATTCCTCTGCCTTCGCCGGATCTGCTCCCAGGAGGACCACTTCCACCACAGAACGACCAGTTCCACCACAGAACACACCAGATGGCCTCCTTCTTTAGAGACTGCAATTTCACTTCCCACATTGTTAAAGATGCCCTCCAATGCATCTCGTCTACATCCCGCACCTCCGCCCTCAGACCCCACCCCTCCAACCATACCAAGGACAGAACGCCCCTGGTACTCACCTTCCACCCTACCAACCTTCACATAAACCAAATCATCCGCCGACATTTCCGCCACCTCCAAACAGACCCCACCACCAGGGATATATTTCCCTCCCCACCCCTTTCCGCCTTCCGCAAAGACCGTTCCCTCAGCAACTACCTGGTCAGGTCCACGCCACCAAACAACCCATCCTCCACTCCTGGCACTTTCCCCTGCCACCGCAGGAACTGTAAAACCTGTGCCCACACCTCCTCCCTCACCTCTATCCAAGGCCCTAAAGGAGCCTTCCACATCCATCAAAGTTTTACTTGCACATCCACTAATATCATTTGTTGTATCCGTTGCTCCCGATGCGGTCTCCTCTACATTGGGGAGACTAGGCGCCTCCTAGCAGAGCGCTTTAGGGAACATCTCCGGGACACCCGCACCAATCAACCACACCGCCCCATGGCCCAACATTTCAACTCCCCCTTCCACTCTGCCGAGGACATGGAGGTCCTGGGCCTCCTTCACCGCCGCTCCCTCACCACAAGACGCCTGGAGGAAGAATGCCTCATCTTCCGCCTCGGAACACTTCAACCCCAGGGCATCAATGTGGACTTCAACAGTTTCCTCATTTCCCCTTCCCCCACCTTATCCTAGTTCTAAACTTCCAGCTCAGTAACTGTCCCCATGACTTGTCCGTACTTGTCCTACCTGCCTATCTCCTTTTCCACCTATCCACTCCACCCTCTCCTCCTTGACCTATCACCTTTATCCCCTCCCCCACTCACCCATTGTACTCTGTGCTACTCTCTCCCCACCCCCACCTTCCTCTAGCTTATCTCTCCACGCTTCAGGCTCACTGCCTTTATTCCTGATGAAGGGCTTTTGCCCGAAACGTCGATTTCGAAGCGACTTGGATACTGCCTGAACTGCTGTGCTCTTCCAGCACCACTAATCCAGAATGTAATCTAATCTAATCTAATCTAATCCTCTCACTTCTCTGGAATAAACAAATGCAGCTTAACAGAGAAACATAGGACTGAGAAGAAGGAATGCTCCATTCTCGAAATGAAATCTCCCTTGCCAGAAAACACTATCTTCTAAATCTTTTCTTCACCCTTTTCTGAAGCTTTCACATCCTTCCAAAACTGTGCTGCTCCGAATTGGCCACCATACCCCATGGAGGCTCCTGACCTTCTTGCATCTCTACTCTCTGCCTCTGTTTATTAATTCCAGGTTTAGGAAATCTTTTGAGTAAAATCCCCAATCTCCCCTACCGCTAGCAATTACCTTGTAATTACAAGGTCCCCCTGATTAGGACTGTACCCTTTTTAATACCGCATGAGTTCAAGTACCCCATTTAACTGATTTATTCCAAATTAGGTTTACATACACAAATATACAGAAGGTCCTATTACACTATTCAGCATCACAGTTTAGTTTCCTGTTACTTAACAAACTACATTTATGCTGCCACTGAACATTTTATTCCATGACCTTCAAATTTTCTGGAAAACCTATGAAAAGTATGGGAAATCCATGCAGAAGGGCAGCAGACTGATAGGGAATGAATGCTTTTTATCTCATAGCCATTGGAAGTGAACAAAATTATTACTTTGCAAGACCATGTTTCAATTCTATGCAAAGTTATGCCAGATATAAATTCACAATTCAAAAATAGGATTTACTTTTAGTTCACACTTTGTGGACATCACTGGCTGGACAAGCATATATTGCTTATCCTAATTGCCTTCGAGAGTATGGTGATGATTTGCTTTACAGTCAATTGTGAGTAATTACCCCATAATAAATTTATGGAGGGAGTCCCAGGAATTTTTATCAAATGACAATAAAGTTCCAAGTAGGATGGTGGTTGGCTTGGAGGAGAACTTGCAGATGGTAGTGTTTCCATGTCTCTGCTGCTCTGGTCTTTCTATAGATAAGTGGTCACAGGTTTGTAAGGTGTTGTCTAGGGTGCCTTGTTGACTTATTGCAATGCATAGCATAGAATGTAGCCACTGCGTGCTGCTCTTGGAGGGATTGAGTGTTTATTGTGGTGGATAGAATGTCAAACACATAGACTATTTTGTCCTGGATGGTGCACTCATCTAAGCAAGTGGGGAGTATTTCATCCACCCTTTTTATAGATGGTGAACATATTTTTTAGGGTGTTAGGAAGTGAGTTATTCGCTGCAGGATTTATAGATTCTGACCTGCTCTTATAACCATAGTATTTAAATGGCTAGTCCATTTCAGTTTCTGGTCAATGGTGACCTCCAAGATGTTGATAGTGGGGGGAAATGCCACTGAATATCAAGAGGTGATGGTTAGATTCTCTCTTTTTGAGTACAGCTCTATAAACAGTCAAGAAGCTTGACACCTTCCAGGATAAAGCAGCCTACTTGATTGGCACTACAGCCATAAACTGTCTTTCCCTCCACCATGGATGTTCATTATCACCTGTATATATACCTTCAACAAGATATACTGTACTAATTAAGGCTCAATAGAGATCTCAAAACAAAATCATGATCACTACCAGACACAATGACAAGGGCAGCAGATACATGGGGACACTACCAAGTTTGTTTCCAAGCCACTCACTATCCAGACTTACAACTATATCGCCATTCCTTCAGTGTAACTGAGTCAAAATCCTGAAAGTTCCTCCCAAATGCATTATGTATGTACCTACATCAAACGGACTGCAACAGTTCAAGAATTCAGCTCATCACCTTCTAAAGGACAACTGTGAATGGGCAATAAATATTTGCTCAGGCAACAATGCCCACATCTCCTGAAAAGGAATGATGGTTGCACATCAATTTGTGATGTTTCCCTTGTTGCTTTTCTGATCAAAGGCAATTACTCTTTTGTATTTGTGACTGATACATTCATCAGCAAAAGCTGGAGACATAACCTGATATTGAGAAGCATCTCATTAACAAATCTCTTACTTTTCCTTAGCCATGTTTGAAACACAGCTTGAAGGCTGGACAGGACCATTGATGGGCTACATTCTGGGCCATTAGCCATCGGTTAGACAAGTTGGTGTAAACATTTGGATAAAAATTAGACAACTAAATTTCCTTTCAGGATATCCATACCTTTACAGAATGGCCAGATGAAGTAAAATGTTTGTATCTTTTCATACTACTGTCCATTCAGATAAAGAGGAGTGCTCCCAGTTGTCCACTTTAAGTTTGGCAAAAGATCTATGAGAAAAAGCAGAATAGTGTAGATGCTCCACTACTGTTGTCCTGGAATTTGATCAATGTTGCACTGAAGATGCAGAACTCCATTTAAGGGTTCCCTTATGTTAATCATATCTTTTATTGAAACTGAGTAAGATTTGGACTGGGTGAATGAGGGAAGAGTTTTTTTTCATTTCCACAGTTCTGTTCATGGATCATAAAGGAAGTTGTTTAATTAACAAGGGGAATCACAGGAACTTCCCACTGGTTTGTATCCCAAAGTGTATTCGAGTCATAGAGGTTAGCAGCACAGAAAAAGACCTGGGATCCATCAAGTTTGCACCAGACAGAATAAGAATTGATTGACCTGTCGAGCCATTACCTACCATCTCTGTGAGCTCTCTTTCTGCATTTCGGACTGTACTGGCTGAATAGTATAATCTGCTTTGCAACAGAATCACATCAAGAAAAGCAGACATTGCCCAGATCTTCCTTGTGTTCAAAGATAAGAAACTTGAATGAGTAGAATGTAAAAGTTTGGTGAAAGGAAGAGTTAGCTTTTGAGCAGTATCTCAAAAGGAAGAAAGGGATGTAGAAAGGCAGACAAATAAAAGCAAATATTACAGATGTATGAGATCTGAAACAAAATTAGCATATGCTGGGAAAAAAATCATCAATCTAGCAGTGGAGAAAAGAATCTAATAGGTCCCAGGATGATGCGAGATTTCTGGCCAAATCTAGAGAGATATACGCTGCAGTCTATCTTGTCAAAAGCAACTGGCTCCAACTTTTATGCATCTGCTGAATAGTGAAGCACATTTCTCATTTGGGCAGTGGCAAGTTGCCAATTAAGGGGGATTATTGGTTGTTAAGTGTCTTACTAATGGCACAATTCACCTCATTAAAATCCAACTACCTGTTACCACATGCGCCAAGCAAATTAGACATCAAGAATTCTCAACATGGAAGTCAAAGCAGCTGTGTTGAGTCTTCAACTTACCTTAGACTGTGACAAGCCTCCAAGTTGCTCAGCTTTAAACAGCCTCTCAGGGCACAATCCAGGCACCAGCCATACTCATCCATCAGCTGCAAGGACAATGTGTGCTAGGGCAGATACCCAAGTCACAGATTGGACCAGGCTACATCCAAGGGCTGCTTGCCTGTTTTTTTGCTCACTCATAATGCCAATTACATTCATGCCATGCCATTCCTGTTTGCACATTGGCACTTCAGCCAAAGGGAATTGGTATGGTGTTACTGACGTGCTGTTTTGTGCAGACACATGGACAGGTTGCTTGTCAGTCAGAATCTACCAGTGGAGCATATACATCTTGCTATGTGACACACTGAAATCTCAACTTAATGCTGATATCATGTGCCAACTGTCTGTGTGGCAAACACTCCATTTATTCAACAAGTGGCCACATCAGAATTTGGGCGTGTGCCAGCCCTTCGTCCTGTCATGGGGATATAAGTTTTTAATCAAAGCATTGTAGTACCATCAGTCATGGGCACTGTCTGCACACTGTCCAGGAGCTTCAACACAATCAACCATCCACCAAGGCCAGTCATGGTCAGGGGAAATGTCTGACTACAGTCTGGGGAGTGGGAAACAGTCAGTACTGTCAGGCCACCACAAGCAGTCAGGGAAACCATGTTTCACCAGTCAAGGAAATGCAACATAGTGGTCAGGTGTCTCGATATTTAAGGCACAGGCTGCAACTAGGACTGTGGCAGCATAGGTGATGGAGCTGTTGAAGATGTGGTTCCACTGCTTTGACCAGTTTGGGAGGCCCTACAGTAAAGTCCTACATGCTGTGCTGTGCTGTGCTGTGTACAATTGGAGCAGGCGAGCAAATTGGCAATGGACAGCATGGCTTTGTAATGTTGTGCCATTACATAACTGGTGAAGTACAATGCATGTCTGGATGTCCTGCAGTCTTTCAAAGATGGCACGGGCTCAAGGAATGTCAATCATTTTAGCGGATATTTGTTCTGACAACGGCATGTGTTAAAATCAGGCTTGAATTTGGCAAGAGGCATGCCTTTGGAGAGGGGTAAATAGTTAATGAGGTGAATTTGGCAAGATATGGCAAAAATATTTCTTGGCTTCATTGAAAAACACCGTAAAAAAAAATCAATGCAGGTGCCATTTAGCCAAAATAAAACGATTCAACTCAGTTCTTCAACTCCAACGTGATTCTTCTTTGGAACTGAAGAAATAGAAAATGTATTAGAGTGCAAATGGTGTTATGAAGGGAATTCCCAAGAGTTTAGCTTTCAGTTAATAGGAGACACTCCAACCATAATGGCAAGATGAAATTTGGGCGTGCACAAAATTCTGGAAGTGGGAAAGTGCAGGTATACAAGGCTATGGCCAAGAGTTGGAAAATGGGAGCATTTAGAATAATTTTTGAAGGGATTTTTGTGTGCCATTGATCTCCATCACTCTATGATTCCACAATCTTGGAAGATTGTGGGGTGAGGCATGGAGGAAACCAGGGAGTAATTAGAAAACAAGCAAACGTAATGTTAAAATAAATATTTAGAAATACTTTGTTTCCTACACAATTTAAGAAAGCCTAAAGAGCAAACAAAACTGGCAAACTGCCAACATAGTCAGACACTTGACTTAAAAAACACAATTGAAAAAAAAAACACAACTAATAACCGTGCTTTGCCAACCTCCCACAGATATAATGCAAAAATAATTGAACACCAAGAGCCTGAGAAACAAACATACTTAATGGAGAGACAAATTAGATATAGCAGAAAAAGAAAAAATGTAATTCTTTACTTTAAGCTACAAAAAGATGCACAATTTCATCAATAAGCTGCACAGTCTTGGTTTCAAAATTGCATTGTTGTACATCTAGCAATGCACTTCTGTTCTAGTTAGATCAGTTCAGCATATCTTCTGTTGATGCTGACATCATTTTAGTTTTAATTCAATTCAGGCCTTCACACCATTGCATTTCCAAATGCATAGAATTTGTTTTAGGTCAGGTTCTGTGAATGGCAACATTAAAATTAGAAATGTCAGCCCCAGGTTGTCCCAAGGCATCTTACAACAAATAAAGTAATTTTGAACTTACAGCAACACATTTTCACATTGAAATTTCACACAAACAGCAACACAATAATGAACAGATAATCCATCATGGAATGTTAGTTGAAGAATAAACTTTAACAAAGATGTTGGAGACACCTCCTTGGCTTGTTTTCAAAATAGCATCATGAGATCATTTATATTCACTTGGCAGATAGGATTTGATATCTCATCTGACAGTTGGAACCCCTGTCAGTGCATTATGCCATCAACTCTGCACTGGAGTATCAGCCTGGATTTTGTGCTTGAAGGCTTTTCCCAGGCTGTTGGAGGCAATTGGGAGATATAAGAACCAAGACAACTGGAGTAAAAAGGTCATTGCAAATATGTTCCAATGCCTTCCTACCCCCATTTCAATTTAGTGGTGGAAGGTTGTTTGCAACCTGCATAGTAGGGTATACTTCGTTAGAAGTATCTCTTTGATCTGTGTTCTCAAATTGGATAGTGAGAGTTGGAAAATGTCCATGTCTTTTTAGAAAATTGCCTGAATGGAGTAACATGTAGAATGAAGTTGGGCCCATGCCCCAGTGCAGATCTGAGGGAACTGCTGAGTTGCAGAAGCAAGTTGCTTCCCCCATCCTGTTTCTCTGGGTCATTGGTCCAGCTATTTTGTTAAATAGTAGGCCCCCTATTTCTCATTGCTTACCTCATCAAACCACATCCATGCCACTTCATGCTTGCCCATGCCCCCTGAACCTATCCTCATGCCAAACCATTCACACCCTATGCCTTCCCATCCTGCATATCAATTCACTTTTATTTGGCATGAAGACTTAAGGAGTTATGTATGATGATGTAAAATAAAGTTTGATATATTTATTACAGCTTTCACTATTTGACACAATCACTAATGAAATCCCACTCAAAAATCTAAATCCCTAAAATTACTTAATCCCTTAAAAAAACAGGTGTATTCATAATGTCACTTTAATGTCAACTAATTTTTTTAATAATCTCTTTGAGTTATCAAACAAACTATGAGCTTTCAATTCCCCATTTTCCTTCAAGTGTTTATATGATTCTTTGAAAAATCCATAGCACCCACAGCTATTGTTAAAGTTCACTTGAGAATGTAACTTTAAGAAAGTTCTGGGATTTGCATATGAAAGAACTGAAACCAACATGCCCAATCTAAAGATAAGAGATTTAACAAGCAATCCAGATCTTTTTCAATATATAATTTCAATTACATCACACTGTAAACTTTTGCTGTAAATTCTGTGTCCTATGATCTTATACTCTGCAACCACCTAATGAAGGAGCAGCATTCCAAAAGCTAGTGTTTCCAAATAAACCTGTCAGAATATAATCAGGTGTTGCGTGATTTTCAACTTTGCACTTCCCACAATGTAGGTTATGGCCTTTGCTATAGTGAAAGGGGGTCTGTTTGAATTCGCCACTAAGGTGAAATTGTCTTATTAAGTCTGGGCCTCACGACACTGAGTTATGCTGAGCATCCTTTCTCCCTCAGGTGAAACTGAGGGTCAAAGGTCATAATCTCCGGATTACTGCCCAAACCACATGCCAATTGGCATAGGGATAAGAAAATTAGGGAAGTAAACACGTGGCTAAGGGATTGGTGTGGGAAAGAGGGATTCCACTTCATGGGGCATTGGCATCAATTTTGGAACTGGGGGGATCTGTACCTTTGGGACGATCTCCACTTGAACTGATCAGGTACCAATGTTCTAGCGAAGAGGATAAATAGGTTGGTCAGTAGGACTTTAAACTTCTGAGTTGGGGGGGGGGGGAAGGGAAAGTGAAAATGACAGGGAGTATGGAGTTAAATGGAAAGATAAGCGGCAGGATAGCATATGTGCAGGCAGATTTAAACTTGAGACAGACTGGGAAGGCAGCAAAAAAGGAAGGATAACTTAGGACATCTTATGACTTCCAATATCTCTAATGATAAGAAAGTTAGCATTAAGGCACTTTAGCTGAATGCTCGTAGCATTCGTAACAAAACAGACAAACTAATGGCACAGATCATCGTGAATGATTATGATGTGGTAGGCATCACAGAGACGTGGTTACAGGGGGGTCAGGACTGGCAGTTAAACATCCAAGAGTTTTCAACTTATCAAAAAGACAGGGAGGTTGGCAGAGGGGACGGGGTTGCCTTGTTAGTTAAGAACAAAATTAAATCTATGGCACTGAATGACATAGCGTCGGATGATGTGGAGTCTGTGTGGGTGAAATCGAGGAATCACAAAGGCAAAAAAACCATTGTGGGAGTTATGTGCAGACCTCCTAACAGTGGTCAGGACCAGGGGCGCAACATGTACCGGGAAATAGAGAAGGAATGTCAGAAAGGCAAGGTCACGGTGATCATGGGAGACTTCAATATGCAAGTGGACTGGGTAAATAATATTGCCAGTGGATCCAAATAAGGGGAATTCACGGAATGCTTACAGGATGGCTTTTTGGATCAGCTTGTCATGGAGCCCACTAGGGAGCAGGCTATTCTGGACCTAGTGCTATGTAATGAACCAGACTTTATAAAAAATCTTAAAGTAAGGGAACACTTAGGAAGCAGCGATCATAATATGGTAGAGTTCAGTCTGCAGTTTGAAAGAGAGAAGGCAAAATCGCATGTAATGGTGTTACAGTTAAATAAAGGTAATTATGAGGGCATGAGAGAGGAACTGACGGAAATAGACTGGAAGCAGAGCCTAGCAGGGAAGAAAGTAGAGCAAAAATGGCAGGAGCTTGTGGTTAAAATTGAGGACACTGTACAGAGGTTCATCCCCAAGAAGAGAAAGATTATCCGGGGAGGGATTAGACAGCCATGGCTGACAAAGGAAGTCAGGAAATCTATCAAAGAAAAAGAGAGATCCTATAAAGTGGCCAAGAGCACTGGGAAATCAGAAGATTGGGAAGGGTACAAAAACAAATAGAGGATAACAAAGAGAGAAATAAGGAAGGAGAGGATCAAATATGAAGGTAGGCTAGCCAGTAATATTAGAAATGATAGTAAAAGTTTCTTTCAATACATAAGAAACAAACGACAGGCAAGAGTAGATATTGGGCCACTTCAAACTGATGCTGGAAGCCTAGTGATGGGAAATGAGGAAATAGCAGGAGAACTTAACAAGTACTTTGCGTCAGTCTTCACAGTGTAATATCCCAACAATTAAAGGAAGTCAGGGGGCTGAGTTGAGAATGGTTGCCATTACAAAAGAGAAAGTGCTAGAAAAGCTAAAAGGTCTTAAAATTGACAAATCTCCTGGCCCCGATGGATTACATCCTAGAGTTCTGAGGGAGGTGGCTGAGGAAATAGCGGAGGCATTGGTTGAGATCTTTCAAAAGTCACTGGAGTCAGGGAAAGTCCCAGATGATTGGAAGATCACTGTTGTAACCCCCTTGTTCAAAAAAGGATCAAGGCAAAAGATGGAAAATTATAGGCCAATTAGCCTAACCTCGGTTGTTGGTAAAATTCTAGAATCCATCATTAAGAATGAGGTTTCTAAATTCTTAGAAGAGCAGAGTCTGATTAGAACAAGTCAACATGGATTTAGTAAGGGGTGGTCGTGTCTGACAAACCTGTTGGAGTTCTTTGAAGAGGTGACAAGTAGGTTAGACCAGGGAAACCCAGTGGATGTTATCTACCTAGACTTCCAAAAGGCCTTTGATAAGGTGCCACACGGGAGGCTGCTGAGCAAGGTGAGGGCCCATGGTGTTCGAGGTGAGCTACTGGTATGGATTGAGGATTGGCTGTCTGACAGAAGGCAGAGAGTTGGGATAAAAGGTTCTTTTTCGGAATGGCAGCCGGTGACAAGCGGTGTCCCGCAGAGTTCAGTGTTGGGACTGCAGCTGTTCGCATTATATATTAATGATCTGGATGAAGGGACTGGGGGCATTCTAGCTAAGTTCGCCGATGATACAAAGTTAGGTGGACAGGCAGGTAGTACTGAGGAAGTGGGGAGGCTGCAGAAGGATCTAGACAGTTTGGAAGAGTGGTCCAGGAAATGGCTGATGGAATTCAATGTGAGCAAATGCGAGGTCTTGCACTTTGGAAAAAAGAATACAAGCATGGGCTACTTTCTAAACGATGAGAAAATTCATAAAGCCAAAGTACAGAGGGATCTGGGAGTGCCTAGTTGAGGATTCTCTAAAGGTAAACACGCAGGTTGAGTCCGTGATTAGGAAAGCGAATGCAATGTTGTCAATTATCTCAAGAGGGTTGGAATATAAAAGCACTGCTGTGCTACTGAGACTTTATAAAACTCTGGTTAGGCCCCATTTGGAGTACTGTGTCCAGTTTTGGTCCCCACACCTCAGGAAGGACATACTTGCACTGGAGCGTGTCCAGCGGAGATTCACACGGATGATCCCTGGAATGGTAGGTCTAACATATGAGGAACAGCTGAGGATCCTGGGATTGTATTCATTGGAGTTTAGAAGATTAAGGGGAGATCTAATAGAAACTTACAAGATAATACATGGCTTGGAGAGGGTGGACGCTAGGAAATTGTTTCCGTTAGGCGAGGAGACTAGGACCCGTGGACACAGCCTTAGAATTAGAGGGGGTAAATTCAGAACAGAAATGCGGAGACATTTCTTCAGCCAGAGAGTGGTGGGCCTGTGGAATTCATTGCCACAGAGTGCAGTGGAGGCTGGGACGCTAAATGTCTTCAAGGCAGAAATTAATAAATTCTTGATGTCACAAGGAATTAAGGGCTACGGGGAGAATGCAGGTAAGTGGAGTTGAAATGCCCATCAGCCATGATTGAATGGCCGAGTGGACTCGATGGGCCGAATGGCCTTACTTCCGCTCCTATGTCTTATGGTCTTATGGGACCTGTTGTAAACGGCAGTGAAATGTCTGTCTCCAAGTGTCTGGAGTAGGGCTTGAAACCACAATCTTCTGACTCAAAAAGTGGAATAGCTGCTGACAGGGCTGTAATAGGACCACTTGTACTTGTCCTGATGTTGTAATCATGATATCTGAAAGGTGCACTAATTGCTGTTGAAGTAACATTGTGACACCTTAGCTGTACATTAATGATATAGATGAAGGTATTAAAAGTAATATAAGCAAATTTGCTGATGACACAAAGCTGGGTGGCAGTGTGAAATGTGAGGAGGATGTTAGGAGAATACAGGGTGACCTGGACAAGCTAGGTGAGTGGATGGATGCATGGCAGATGCAGTTTAAAGTGGATAAATGTGTGGTTATCCACCTTGGTGGCAAGAACAGGAAGGCAGACTCCTACCTAAATGGAGCCAAGTTAGGTAAAGGGGCAGTACCACAAGATCTAGGTGTTCTTGTACATCAGGCAATGAAAGCAAGCATGTAGGTACAGCAGGCAGTGAAGAAAGCTAACAGCATGCTGGCCTTCATAACAAGAGGTCCTTCTGTAGCTGTACAGGGCCCTGGTGAGACCGCACCTGGAATACTGTGTGCAGTTTTGGTCTCCAAATTTGAGGAAAGACATTCTGGCTATTGAGGGAGTGCAGTGTAGGTTTACGAGGTCAATTCCCAGAATGGCGGGACTATCTTTCAGAACGATTGGAGCATCTGGGCTTGTATACGCTTGAGTTTAGAAGGTTGAGAGGATCTGATTGAGACATATAAGATTAAAGGATTGGAAACCTTGGAGGCAGGAAGTATGTTTCCACTGATGGGTGAGTCCCAAACCAGAAGACAGTTTAAAAATAAGGGGTAGGCCACTTAGAACAGAGTTGAGGAGAAACGTCTTCACCCAGAGAGTGGTGGGTGTATGGAATGCTCTGCCCAGAAGGCAGTGGAGGCCAAGTCTCTAGATACTTTCAAGAAAAAGAGTTGGATAGAGCTCTTAAGGATAGTGGAATCAAGGGTTATGGGGATAAGGCAGGAACAGGATACTGATTGAGGATGATCAGCCATGATCATATTGAATGGTGGTGCTGGCTCAAAGGGCAGAACGGCTTCACCTATTGTCTATTATCATTATGTTTGAGTTATATAAAATGCTATATAAGTATTTCAATAAGAAATAAATTTCCATCAATCTACCCGCATTTATATAATATAGACATGGATTGACATTACATTAAGTGAAGACCCTTCCCCTAATTCTTGTGGATACTGTAACGGGAGAATGCTCCAATTAATTTTTTGAGAAATGCCAAGTTAAAAGCTATTTTCTAACATAGTATCATCCTCTCTTCCATTTGTCAGGCAGGATCCACTCCCCACAAGAGTGGCCTTCGGCCCAAACCACAAAGCTAAAGCTGAACCACATGATCTATTTTATTGTGTTCATTGCATTTTATTCTGTTTTGATGTGCCTCAAAGCATTCCTCAACTTAAGGACATCATTTGCACAGGATTACTGTTAACAATGTATTTAATATCCAATGAAGAACTTTGCTAAACTGAGCCAGGAACTGGAAAAATAACAAACAATCAAGAGAAACATGTTTCTGCTCTTCATTTGTATTTTTTATTCCTTCAGTTGTTGCATATATTTGTTGTCCTTGAATTGAGTAGCTTATTAGTTTATTTCAAAGTATGCTTCTGAATTGCTGTGGGTCTGGAGTTACAAATATGCCAGAACAAGCCAGGATAGCAGATTTCTTCCCCTCATTAGTGAACCAGATGGATTTTTCCATTAATAATAATTCAACATAACCAACTGATAATTTTATGACCATGATGACTGAGAGTAGCTTCATCATTCTAGATTTGTGCATTGAACTTTAATTCCCCCAAATGTTGTGGCAGGATTTGAACACAGCCCAAAGAATTCAACTTCTGGATTACTCGTTCAGGAAAATCATTAATATTCCACTGTATCCCCACAGTCTCTAGTCCACCTTAATGGCTTTCTCCACTTCTAGCTCTCCTAGGCATCATTTTTGCCTGAACCCCATATTTTGCAAACTAGGAACTAGCAGACCAACTCTAAATCTCTCCACCATACCAAGGACTAATTCTCCACCAACACTTCTGGCACTTATGCACCTCTCCAACATGCTGCAACCCCAACATAACTTATGGAGTCATAGGGTTACAGAGATGTATGGAAACAGACCCTTAGGTCCAACTCGTCCATGCCGACCAGATATCCCAGCTCAACCTAGTGCCACCAGCCAGCACCCAGCCCAAATCCTTCCTTTTCATATACCCATCCAGATGCCTTTTAAATATTACAATTGTACAAGCCTCCACCACTTCCTCTGGCAGCTCATTCGATACACGTACCACCCTCTGCATGAAAACATTGGCCCTTAGGTCTCTTTTATATCTTTCCCCTCTCACCCTAAACCTCTGCCTTCTTATTCTGATTCCTCCACCCCAGGGAAGAGACTGTCTGTTTATCCTATCCATGCCCCTCATGATTTTATAAACCTCTGTACAGTCACCTCTCAATCTCCGAAGTTCCAGGGAAAACAGCCCCAGCCTGTTCAACCTCTTCTTGTTGCTCAAATCATCCAACCCTGGCAGCAGCCTTATAAATGTTCTCAGAATCCTTTCAAGTTTCATAACATCCTTCCGATTGGAAGGAGACCAGAATTGCACACAATATTCCAATAGTGGCCTAACCAATGTCCTGTACAGCCACAGCATAACCTGCCAACTCCTGTACTCAATACTCTGATCGATAAAGGAACATATACCAAACTCCTCCTTCACTATCCTATCTAACTACAACTCCCCTTTCAAGGAGCTATGAACCTGAACTCAAAGGTGTCTTTGTTCAGCAACACTCCCTAGACCTTACCATTAAGGTATATAAGTCCTGCTAAGATTTGCTTGCTCAAAATGCAGCACCTTGCATTTGTCTAAATTAAACTCCATCTGCCACTTCTCAGCTCATTGGTCCATCTGATCAAGATCCCATTATATAATCTGAGGTAACCTTCTTTGCTGTCCACTACACCTCCAATTTGGTGTCATCTGCAAACCTACTAACTATACCATTTATATAAATGACGAAAAGTAGAGGACCCAGCACCGATCCTTGTGGCACTCCACTTGTCACAGGTCTCCAGTCTGAAAAACAACCCTCCACCACCACCCTCTCTCTTCTACCTTTGAGCCAGTTCTGTATCCAAATGGCTAGTTCTCCCTGTATTCCATGATCTAACCTTGCTAAACCAGCTGCTCATGGGGAACCTTGTCGAACGCCTTACTGAAGTCCATATATACCAAACCTATCACTCTGCCCTCAATCCTCTTTGTTACTTCTTCAAAAAACCCAATCAAATTTGTGAGACATGACTTCCCATGAACAAAGCCATGTTGACTATCCCCTAATCAGTCCTTGCCTTTCCAAATACATGTACATCCTGTCCCTCAGGATAGGAAGCACGGTGGCTCATGGGCAGCATGGTGGCTCAGTGGTTAGCACTGCTGCCTCACAGTGCCAAGAACTGAGGTTTGATTTCAGCCTTGAGAAACGGTCTGTGTGGAGTTTGCACATTCTCCAAGTGTCTGCATGGGTATCTTCCAGGTGCTCTGGTTTCCTCCCACAGTCTAAAGATGTGCAGGTCAAGTGAATTGGCCATAGTGTGAGGTGGATTAGTCAGATGTAATTGTAGGGAAATGAGTCTGTATGGGTAACTCTTTGGAGGGTTGTGTGGTCTTGTTGGGTTGAAGGGCCTATTTCCACATTGTAAGGAATCATTTCTAATCCAAACTTGCCCACCACGGATGTCAGGCTCACTGGTCTATAGTTCCTTGGCTTGTCCTTACAACCCTTCTTAAAGAGTGGCAACATGTTAGCTAGCCTCTAGTCTTCCGGCACCTTACCTGTGACTATCGAGGATACAAATATCTCAGTGAGGGGCCCAGCAATCACTTCCCTAACTTCCCAGAGTTCTAGGGTACACCTGATCAGGTCCTGGGGATTTATCCACATTCATGCATTTCAAGATATCCAGCACTTCCTCTTCTATAATATGGACATTTTTCAAGATGTCACCATCTATTTCCCTACATTTGATGTCTTCCATGTCCTTTTCCAAAGTAAACACTGATGCAAAATACTTGTTTAGTATCTCCCCATCTCCTGTGGCTCCACAGTAAGGTCACCTTGCTGATCTTTGAGGGGCCGTATTCTCTCCCGAGTTACCCTTTTGTCCTTAATGTATTTGTAAAAAACTCTATTTGCTAAAGCTATCCCATATACCCCCTTTTCCCCTCCTGATTTCCGTCTTACATTTACTCCTACTGCCTTTATACTCTCCTCAGGATTCATTCGATCTATTTTGTCTATACCTGACATATGACTCCTTTTTCTTAACCAAACCCTCAATTTCTTTAGTCATCCAGCATTCCCTATACCCACCAGCCTTTCCTTTCACCCTAACAGGAATATACTGTCACTGGATTCTTGTTATCTCATTTCTGAAGGCTTCCCATTTCCAGTCATCCCTTTATCAGCTTTTGAAAGTTCTTGCCTAATAATATCAAAATGTGCCTTCCTCCAATTTAGAACTGCAACATTTAAATTTGGTCGATCCTTTTCCATCACTATTTTAAAACTAATAAAATTATGGTCACTGGCCCCAAAGTGCTCCCCCACTGACACCTCAGTCACTTATTACTCAAGTTTGCACCTTCCCCAAGTAGGTACATCCACATACTTAATCAGAAAGTTTTCTTATGCACACTGAACAAATTCCTGTCCATCTAAACCCTTAACACTAAGGCAGTCCCAGCCTACATTTGGAAAGTTAAAATCTCTTACCATAACCACCCTATTATTCTTACAGATAGCGGAGATCTCCTTACAAATTTGTTTCTCAATTTCCGTCTGACTATTAGGGAGTCTATAATACAATCCCAATAAGATGATCATCTCTTTCTTATTTCTCAGTTCCACCCAAATAACTTCCCTGGATGTATTTCCAGGAATATCCTCCCTCAGCACAGCTGTAATGTTATCCCTTATCAAAAACGCCACTCCCCCTCCTCTTTTGCCTCCCTTTCTGTAGCATTTGTATCCTGAAACATTAAGCTGCCAGTCCTGCCCATCCCTGAGCCATGTTTCTGTAACTGCTATGATATCCCAGTCCCATGTTCCTAACCATGACCTGAGTTCATCTGCCTACCTAGTTAGGCCCCCTGCGTTGAAATAAATGCAGTTAAATTGATCAATCCTATCTTGTTCTCCGCTTTGTCCCTGCCTGTCTTGACTGTTTGACTTGCTTCTTTTATCAACTGTACCAGTCTCAGATTGATCTCTTTCCTCACTATCTCCCTGGGTCCCACCCCTCCTCAAAGTTTTAAGTACTACTGAGTCACTGCAGCAAATCTCGCTGTAGTATATTAGTTCCCTTCCAATTTATGTGCAAACCATCCTTCTTGTACAGGTCACTTCTACCCAGTAGAGATTCCATTCATCCAAAAATGTGAATCCTTATGCGCACATGAATGGGAAATGGATTGGAGGGATATGTGCAGACAAATGGGACGGGTATAATTTGGGATTAATGTTGATGGGTCTATTTCCATGCCATATGACTCTGACTCTTGTCTGAGGTGCAGTGACCCTCAGGTTAAACCACCACCACTCATTTCTCTCCCTCTAATCAAAGAGCAGCCCTATGGTCTGGCATGATTGTTATTGTCTTGCAATACCACATCAATAGCATTGTTTTGATCCATATATTGGAGCTGTGTACTCTGATTCCTCCACATTTTGGCATCCAAATAAACAGCTTTACCCCTTTAGAATATCGTATACTGCTTACCTCCCCCCCCTCCACCCACCGAGACTTCAGTCATCCAAATACTCCAGTGAAATGTAATCAAAGGCTCATATTGAGATGATATTTACTCGCATCCTTTTACTCAAGGATATAAACTGTAGTTTAATCTCCTCCTCTCTGAGCTGCAGAGATGTCTTTGGATGCAATGCAATCGGAAGTTCCTCTAGGCCTCTGCCTCCCACTCAGAGGAACCGAAGACATTGGAGCCTGCTGAGGGAAAGTTTACCTCAATCTCTTTCCTCATTGTTCACTGCTATATATATCCATGCATCTTTCCTATTATTCTTCCTCTCTCCTCTTCTTCTTTATTTCCTATACAACTATATTCATTCTCTTTATCCAAGACCCTACCCTTCCCATATTGGTCTTAATTTTAGAGAAAAGTACAGTAGATAAAAGACCAATAAGTACGTCCGATAATAATGAATAAAACATGAAAAATCCACCAAATTTACTACCAGAAAATGGAAGTGTTATGGATCAGGCCAGACCCCCTGAAAACATTTCAAGAAAGTAGCCCAGATCTTAACTTTGCTAATGGTGTGAAGAAGGTGTAACACAGATATTCCAGGAGGGATGCAGTTAATTAAACAACTTAGCTTTAAACAAAACATAATTTATTTACAAGATTAATGAGTGAAACAAATAATTAAAAAAAGAACAGAATACAGAATAACTTAACTATTCAAAAAACCCAACAGATCATCCCAACTTAATGATGCTGTTCCAAATACTTGCAACAATCCCCATAAGCACTCCTTAGAGAGAGAGAGAGAGAGAGAGATGCTGCGTTGCGTCCAGCACCTTTTACAACCACCTGACTGCTTTCAGTCCAAACCAGAGTAAAGCTGAGCTGGGAGAACTGGCATTCATTGGACAAGGGTTGTTTTTAAAGAAACTGTTTGCCTGAGGCAGTATCTGTTCGCTGTAATCAAACTGGTCCTAAAGCCCATCCAAGTCCAGATTTTTCAGAACCATATGACCATCTCAAAAAGAAAAGTCAATAACAACATAACCTTGTTCAAGGAACAGCATCATCACAGAAGAAAGAAACAAAATCACTCCAACCAAAAAACCAGGAGGATCTGGAGGAGCTCAGTAGGTCAGACGTGACCTGTAGGGAGAGAAACATTTCAAACAGAAATCACTGCTACATATGAATAAAGAACAATTCAGCTCCTGGAGCCTGCTCTGCCATACAAAAACAAAATCATGGCTTATCTGATTGTGACCTCAAGTCCACATTCCCACCACCCCCTCGATAGCCTGTCATTGCCTCACTTAACAAGAATGTAACTATCTCTATGTCGACAATGTTCAAAGACTCTGCTTCTGCCAGGTTTTCACCAGGAGAGTTCCAAGGCTCACAACCCTCAGATAAAAAAAAATCAACTCTTCTTGGAAACAGAAACACTAACATTGTTACTTTCTCTACAGATGCTGCCAAACCCACTGAGCTTGTCCAGCACTTTTGTTTTTATTTCGGATCTCCAGCATCTAGAGATTCTTGCTTTTACCCAAATCACTCCTGAACTAACACCACAGTGACTGGTATCCCATCACCAAGACACCCTTTACTGATGTGAAGATTCCAGCTTCCTCAGAGGCAGCTCTCAATTACCAGGACATCTGACACTCCTGTTCTTATCTGTCAGCCAGGGTTCCCTGATTGGACCAGATTAACAGCCCAATCAGGGAGCTCACATTCTATGAAGTCCATCGGGCTGACCTCATTACAATCATTACAACTTCAATATTGACATGAAAATTGATTTGGTTTCTCTACAAATACTCAGGTTTATTGCATTATAACAACAGAAACATAAAATCGGTAGAATTGCAGTTGAATATCATAGCATTTTGTGCTTGAAATGTTTTTGGTTAAAATTTCCATTGTAGTCCTGAATATACATGGAAAGCTTCAAACTTGTATCAGTGCTCATCTAGTGCCTGTGATCTTTAGACATGCTTTTGGTTATGGACTGGTGGCTACTTACAAAGTCTGTCTCACCCATTCCCACCCTCTGATAAATGTAATATGACTGAATGAAATAACTACACAGAGGCCAGTATCTCATCATCAAGTTACTCTGTATTTACTTGTACACAATACACTGGTTATGGTGAGCCAGCTCAGCATCAGTTACCTGAATTTAGGAGATTCTAAATTCCCTAGTTATATTGGTCAGCCAGGGCTTCCCGATTAGCCCAAGGGTAATAATCTCAATCAAGGATCTTGTAGTCAACAAGATCCATCTGATTCCAATCACTACATCCCTCCTACCCACAACTGGGGATGTGGGCCCAGTTCTCTCTTCTAGCTTTTTTTTGAGATGTTTTTGCCCCAGGTCTGGTTTCTCTGACTCGGGCACTGACACCAGTGGTGTGTACCAGACCATAGCCCATCTCTTGCATCCAGAGCATCTCAGGAGAGTTTCCTCCCCCTCTTCCTGCAGTAGTGGTATCAAGACTGCATCCATCTTGGACTCAGAGCTCTCTTCGGTAATAGATGGGATGGGAGAGCCTACGATTTCTGACAGGCCTTCTGGCTCATCTGAGGGGCCAGGTACATTTTGCTCCTGCCCTGTTTGTGAGGTATCAGCTTTCAGGTGATCCACATGTTTGATCAGGACTGTCTCACCAACCCAAAATAAGCTCTTGGACCTGACCTCGCATCAATCTCACCTCATACCTAGAGAGGGTAATTCCCATGGTTCCCCTGAATTAAATTGTCTCTTGCTTAGAGGAAGCATGTGGCCAACCTTGATGTTCCATTTCACCCTTAGACCCTCCAGGTCTGGAAATATCAGATTTAACCTTGTGTGAAGTCTTCTCCCCATCAGCAATGCTACTGGAGCTATCCCTGCTTTTGCATGAGGGGTGGTTCTGTAACTGAACAGGAACAGGGACAGTTTCGTATCAAGTGACGCTGTAGGCTGCTTTTTCACTTTCCTAAAGGCTACCTCTTGGCTACGCAACCATTTCCAAGGCTGGCCCTTTTTCAATAGCAAGCATAAGGGTGCCAATATGGAGGTCAGGTCACAGATGAACTTTCCATAATAATTCACTAACCCAAGGAATGACTTAAGGTCCGGTACAGATATAGGAGCCTGATTGTCTTTATCTTCCAACAGATGTAACCCAGTTTTGTTGACTATGTAACCCAAGTAGATCACTTGGTTCACCTGAAAATCCCTTTTGTCTTTCTAACGCATATGCCCACCTAAGAGAAACATTTAAGCACGATGTTCAAATTCCCCAAGTGTTCTTTATTGGCCTTCCCAGTTTTTAGTACATAATGCAGATAAATGGAAAACTGGGGTAGCCCTTGTAAAATGTTCTCCATAGTCAGCAAAGGGCACAGGCTGATGATACCCCAAATGGCAGTCTTGTATATTGGTATAAGCCCATATGGGTGTTAATTGTGGCATACTTCTAGGACTCCTCATCCAGTTGCATTTGCTGGTAGGCATGGCTCATGTCTAACTTTGTCAAGGCCAGCATCTCCCCTGCCAACTTTGCGTCCTTGAGGCTACTGATTGGGTATTTATCCAGCCGTGAGAGGCAGTTTACCATTTGCTTAAAATCCCTAGAAAGACGAACTAAGCCATCAGACTTCACAATCAATACAACTGATTAATGTTTACTGTTTTGTAAATTGTAATGTTTAATTTTTTTTAATTAACAGGGAATTTAGAATCACCTCAGTTCAAACAAAAAAAAGAGGAATGAGTGCAGGGGCAGGCTGCCTTTGAGTGCCTGGAGGGTGGGAGGTACAGATGGCTTGCTGGGTTATCAGGGGCATCTGTGTTATATGCATTATTTTATTGTTCAGTTTATCAAACTGTCTGAATGTGATTGTGTTTACTGTTTCCTTCTTGATTGATATTAGGTGGAATTTGAGGTTCATCCTCTTTTCCCTGAGAACTAGTTGTATGGTGGGGTTAAGGGGTCTGGCTTTGCTGTCCCTTTCCCCTGTAAATTGCTCTTTCTTGTAAACTGCTGTTCATTGTTAACTGTTTGTTTGTAATTTATACTGGTTATTAAAATTTTATGAAAAATATGTAACAGTGGGATTTGGGGTCTAGCTTTGCCACCAATTTGCCCTGTAAATTGCTGTTTCTTAGATACGGCTGTTCATGTTAACTGTCTGTATGTAATTTTTACTGGTTAAAAAAAAAACAATATAAACAGAGGATTTAGAATCTCTAATTGCTTAGCAACATCCAAATTGGAACTGATTCAAATTAATGTTTGGTTAAATGATCACCCAGCTCCTATGGAGGTTGATACCAGCTCTGCTGTATCTGTGGTTGCAGAATATGTCTTTAACAAGATTTATTTGGGACTCCAACCCTTAAGTTTGAGCATGACCTCAGACAGACTGAACATACAATGGGGAACCGTTGCAGATGAAGGGTTTGACATTGGTTCTAGTCTCCTATGAAAAGCGGTTGGGACAGTTACCACTGATGGTATTAAAGAAGCTCAGGTCCGAGCCTGTTGGGTTAGAATTGGTTAAGAAAGATTCATCCAGATTGGCCCAATGTTTTTCAATTAGAAAATGGTTGCTTCAGTGAAGTCCTAGTGAAATACCCCAGTGTTATCAGCAAGGGCTTAGGATTATCAAAGGGGCCAAGCCACTTTACATTGCTAGGCAGCAATTCCATGATTTTACAATGCCCACCTGGTGCTATTTGCCTTGTGGGCAAATGTGGAGATGGAAATAAAGAGGCTGGAGAGTGAAGCAATCATCAGACCAGTGCAGTTTGTGGAATGGGCAGCACTAACAGCTGTATATAAAGAAACAGCAATGTTACAAGGGAGAGGAGCAGCAAAGCCAGGCCCCAAACCTTACCATTCAACCAGTTTTCAGGGAAATGAGGACAAACCTCAAATCCCAGTTTCACTCATTACAAAACAGTAACAAATGACATTTGTACATAAAAGACAGTCTGATTACATTAAGAAAAGTGCATAAAATACAGACCCCCCGCTATCCAGCAAGCCACCCATCCCTCCCACCTTCCAACCACTCTAGGGCAGCCCGCCCTATGCCCCTTCCAGCTCTCGGTCTGCCCTGATACACCTTTCGACTAGCTTTAGAGCAGCCCATCCTGCTTCTCCAAACCCCCCAGGATGACAGCAGTCAGGGCGGCCTACTCACCTTCCGGCTTCCCTAACCACCCTTCACACCTTCCAGCCACCTCTAGGACAGCCCACCCTGGTACCCATCCTGGGTGACAGCGCTGAGGACAGCTTACCCACCTTCCAGCTCTTGGTCTGCCCCTACGTACCATGGGCTCTCACCCACCCCGACACACCATTCCTGTTTTTTTTTATTAAACAATTCACAGTTTACAAAACAAATAACATTTACAGCTGCATACAGAGAAACAGCAATTTTACAAGGGAGAAGAATGGCAAAGTCAAGCCCCAAACCCTGACATTCAACCGGCTTTCAGGGAAATGAGGACAAACCTCAAATCCCAGTTTCAATCATTACAAACAGCAACAATGACATTTGTACATATAAGACAGTCCAATTACATAAGAAACAATGCATATAATACAGACTTCCAGAAAACACAGCAAGCCCGCCACCCCCATCCCTCCCACCTTCCATCCACTCTAAGGCAGCCCACCCCTACGCACCTTCTGGCTTTCTGTCCACCCCATGCCCCTTCCAGTTCTCAGGCCACCCTGTCACACCTTTAGACCACCTCTAGGGCAGCCCATTCCAGTACCCACCCAGGGGGACAGCTATCAGGACAGTCTACCCACTTTCTGGCTTCACTAACCACCCTCAGCACCTTCCAACCACCTCAAGGACAGCCCACCCCAGAGCCCACCTGGGGGACAATAGTCAGTCTGCCCTTACATACCATCAGGCTCTCACCCAGCCAACACACCATTCCTCTGTTTATATATATTTTTCTTCCTGTTTATGTTGGTCTTCCAGGGCTTCCTGATTGGTCCAGGTTAACAATCCCAATCAAGGATCTTGTATTCGACAAGATCCACCTGGTTCCAATCACAAGAGTTAACAAATCCTTTCATTCCCGCGGAGAAATAATTAGAACTTTGAAAATAATTGCAAACGTGTTCATATCGTAGATGACTTAAAACGTTGGAGATAATTTTACTCATCATCTAATGACATGCAATGGGATATTTCAAGATAGTACATGAAAGAGAAATGATAAAATAAAATGCCACATTCCTAAGTGGAATCTTTAATTTTTGTTCTGCATTCTAAATGGATGCAGCACTTGCGTTCATTTTGTTTCTTTGTCCTGCAAACTTAAAACGATTATGTTATTGTCGTACAAGAAAGAGGACAGGCTGGGAATATCATCGTGACTCGAAAATGCTTCTGTAAGGCTTTTTCATAAATACATGAAACAGTGTTGCAGAGTTTTTGAGAGAAAAAAGGAAAAAGGCAAACGATGTTAACTTTTGAGTTTTCTAATTATTTCATCTATTCATGAAGACCAAATTAATTTGGATTGTAAAAACTATTCTTCCTAAAATATGCTTGCAGCCTGGGTTCTACAGTTGCACAATATTCTAGGTGATTTTGTTCTATTTTCACAAGCATCTTGCATGCTTCTGTTCAATAACCTTTGAGTTTACCCATTTTCTTGCCTATCAAGTCCAGTTTGCAACATGTTTTTTTGCTGTAAGTCTATAATAGCACCAGATGCTGTCAATGAACTTCTTGAGCCTTTTGAGAACTGCCATTTTACTTGACTGTTTTTTGAAAAATATATTTTTATTGAAAAATAGATTTTTAAAAATTACAACTACAAAACAATGCAATTCAAAACAATACAAAGAAAAAGCACCAAAAAATGTTTTAAAATCCCAACAAGCCCTCATGTACAATTGTATAAATATATAGAAAAGTATATATTTTTTAAAAAGCCCAACTAAATAAATAAATAATAACCAACAACCAACTAATAAATAGTAATGACTCAGCTCAGCTAAACAAAACATGCATACATTCACTCCTCCCTGGATACAGGCCATATAAAACACAATTGTTACGACTATATAAAAGCCCTTATTAGTGTGGCAGATAAATCTGTGTCCAGGTATTCCAAAAAGGGCCGCCATGTCTTATAGAAATTCTCCGTTTTGTGGTGTACTGTACTTAGGAGAAAATCCAAGGGGAAATGCTCCATAACAGTCTTCAGCCAACCCGGCAGGCCCAGGGGATTTTCGGATTCCCAACCTAACAAGATATTCTTTCTTGCACATAAAGTGAGCATGTTGAAAAGCGTTTTCTTATGTGCACCTACAGGGAACACTGGGCAGGCCAGGAAGAACAGAGATTGGGTCCTTCTCCACTCTTACAGCCAAAGTCCCCTCCATTGCACCCACCACAGTGCTCCAGTATGTTTGAAGCCTACCACAGGACCAGAGACAATGGGTGAGAGTACCCGTACAGGCCTTGCACTTGGGACATGTTGAAGATACTGCTGAAAATGTGTTGCTGGAAAAGCGCAGCAGGTCAGGCAGCATCCAAGGAACAGGAGAATCGACGTTTCGGGCATCAGCCCTTCTTCAGGAATGAGGAAAGTGTGTCCAGCAGGCTAAGGTAAAAGGTAGGGAGGAGGGACTTGGGGGAGGGGCATTGGGAATGCGATAGGTGGAGGGAGGTCAAGGTGAGGGTGATAGGCCGGAGTGGGGGGGGGGGGGGGGGGGGAGGGGCGGAGAGGTCAGGAAGAAGATTGCAGGTTAGGAAGGCGGTGTTGAGTTCGAGGGATTTGACTGAGACAAGGTGGGGGGAGGGGAAATGAGGAAACTGGAGAAATCTGAGTGCATCCCTTGTGGTTGGAGGGTTCCCAGGCGGAAGATGAGGCGCTCTTCCTCCAACCGTCCTGTTGCCATGGTCTGGCAATGGAGGAGTCCAAGGACCTGCATGTCCTTGGTGGAGTGGGAGGGGGAGTTGAAGTGTTGGGCTACGGGGTGGTTGGGTTGGTTGGTCCAGGTGTCCCAGAGGTGTTCTCTGAAACGTTCTGCAAGTAGGCGGCCTGTCTCCCCAATATAGAGGAGGCCATATTGGGTGCAACGGATGCAATAGATGATGTGTGTGGAGATGCAGGTGAATTTGTGGTGGATATGGAAGTGTCCCTTGGGGCCTTGGAGGGAAGTAAGGGGGGAGGTGTGGTTGCATTTCTTGCGGTTGCAGAGGAAGGTGCCGGGAGTGGAGGTTGGGTTGGTGGGGGGTGTGGACCTGACAAGGGATTCATGGAGGGAGTGGTCTTTTCGGAATGCTGATAGGGGAGGGGAGGGAAATATGTCCCTGGTGGTGGGGTCCGTTTGGAGGTGGCGGAAATGACGGCGGATGATATGATGTATATGGAGGTTGGTGGGTTGGTAGGTGAGGACCAGTGGGGTTCTGTCCTGGTGGCAGTTGGAGGGGCGGGGCTCAAGGGCGGAGGAGTGGGAAGTGGAAGAGATGCGGTGGAGGGCATCGTCAACCACATCTGGGGGGGGAGATTGCGGTCCTTGAAGAAGGAGGCCATCTGGGTGGTACGGTTTTGGAACTGGTCCTCCTGGGAGCAGATGTGGCGGAGACGAAGGAATTGGGAATATGGGATGGTGTTTTTACAGGGGGCAGGGTGGGAGGAGGTGTAGTTGTGTTGAAGATACCCCCAGTTTAAATTTTGACAAACGCTCTGGAGCCAAATGGACCATGTGGAGAATTTTCAACTGTAAAGCATTGGTCCTATTGCTAATTGATATATTTCTTGTGTTTTCCCAAATATCTTCCCATGCCTCTGAGGAGATCTCAATGCCTAGCTCTCTCTCCCACTCTCTGTAGAGTCGATTTAACTCATCTGATGGGGCACCCCCCAATTGATGATATAAAGTGCTAACAGTACGTGTACTCTTAGCACTGAGCACCCTGCTCTCTATATTGGATTTGTAGGGATCAGTAAAAAGTGTAGTCTTTTTTTGATTAAAATCCCTAACTTGTAAAAAGCGCAATAGGTCCCTGTTAGACAGCTTGTATTTTTATGCTAACGGATCAAAGGACATAATTGTTTCTCCCTCAAATAAATCACCCATGCAAGACACACCACAAGCTGCCCAACAATTGAATCCTGAATCTATCATCCCCGGTTGAAATTCCGGAATACCCACTTTAGCTGTAATGAGAAGAAGTTTTGCCAATATTGCCTTCCTACTTGACTGTTATGGTATCAGAAGATTGAATAAATGTCACAGTTTTAATCTTGATGATCATGAATCTTCAAATTGTTGGAAACACCCATCTTTTTCACTGACATCCCTCAAAAAAAGGAAATCTTATTTTGTCTGATCAAGATGATAGTCTGGATTCACAGCAATCTGATTGGTTCTTAATTGACCCTAGAAGTGGTCCAGCAAGCCACTCATTATACCACACCAATACAGATAAGTTACTCAGTACTCCATACAGTGTTGGAAGGGGCTAGCCGAATCTTGTGAAGTCAATGATATGTGCGAGTTAGTGGGAACCACAAGATAGTAGTGCTCCCATCCACCTGGTGATCCTTTTATTCTTGGTGGTAGAGTGTGCATCTTTGAAGGGACCATGACAAGTTGTAGCATTCGAGGATTTTTGTAGGATGTGGGGGTAACAGGCAAGAGCACTATTTGTTTCCTGTTCTAATTGTCTTGCTACATCAATGAAGAGTCAGTTCAAAGTCAGCCACTTTGCTGTTGACCTGCACAAACCCACAGGTTCTAATCAGGTAAGGATGGCAGATTTTCTTCACCGGAGGACATTATTACACCAATTATATTAAAACCACTGGGTTTTATAATAAATAATTATGATCACCATTGCTAAGACTAGTTTTTTATTCTCAAATTACTTAAGTTTTTAAAAACAAACAAGTGAGTAGGGTGGGTTCTTTCTTGATTATATGTTTTATTGGGATATGTCTCTTTATTAAACTTAAAAATATAAGCCATAAAAATATTAAGTTAGCCTGGATCAGTGTTTTGGAGAGGAATAAGACAGTGCTACTTTCTGGATCTGTAGATTGGAAGAAGCAAAACTGGCCTTTAGTGGAGTGATATGCTCTTCTTGTTGGATGTGGGAGTTTATGGAGAGTTTACGTGTTACTGAGGATTATATCTGCAATAAATGTCATTGGTTGTGAATCCTATCAGATCGAATGGTTTGGTTGGAGCAACAGTTAGAGGCGATGAGAAATTTACAAGAGCAAGAGGGTGTGATGGATGGCAGTTACAGGAAGGGAGAAAAGTCACTGATACAGTCACATAGATGAATTAACTCTAGGAAAGGTAAGAGAGGTAGGCAGGCCATGCAGGAGTCTTGTGGCTATCACCACTTCAAACAAGTATGCTATTGTAGAAAATGTAGGGGGTGATGGATCCTCAGGGGAATGCAGCAAGAACAGCCAAGTTCCTTGTATTAAGACTAGCAATAATGCAATGAGAGGTATGTCGAGTTCCCAAGAGATCAATTGTGTTAGAGGAGTCTCTAGTCCGAGGCACAGACAGACATATCTGTGGCCAGCAGCAAAAAATCGTAATGGTGTGTTGCCTCCCTGGTGCCAGGATCAATGATGTCTCAGAGAGTGTGCAGACTGTTCTTAAGGGGGAGAAGGACCATTGTACACATTGGAACCAATGACATAGTAAGGGAAAAGAATGAGATTCTGGAGGGAGAATATAGAGAGTTAGGCAATATCTGGAGTAGTAATATCTGGATTACTCCTGGTGCTGCGTGTTAGTGAGGGTAGGAATAGAAGGATAGATAGATGAATGTATGGCTGAGGACCTGTTTAATGGGAGAATAATTCACATTTTTGGATCATTGGAATCTCTTCTGGGGTAGAAGTAACCTGTACAAGAAGGATGGATTGCACCTAAATTGGAAGGGGACTAATATACAGGAAGAAAGAGCTGATCAGGAGAAATTCAATTAGTAAGATGGGGGATTAGGACCCATGGAAAGAGTGAGCAAGGAGACCAATCTGAGGCCTGATAAGGTCCTGGGGATTTATCCACTTTTATGTGTTTTAAGACATCCAGGAGAGGCAAGGACAAAGCAGAGAGCAAGGTAGGACTGATAAATTAAACTGCATTTATTTCAATGCAAAAGGCCTAACAGGGAAGGCAGATGAGCTCAAGGCATGGTTAGGAACATGTGACTGGGATATCATAGAAATTATTGAAACATGGCTCAGGAATGGACAGACTGACAGCTTAATGTTGCAGGATACAAATGCTGCAGGGAGGACAGAAAGGGAGGCATTACAGCTGTAATGAGGGAGGATGTTCCGGAAATACATCCAGGGAAGTTATTTGGGTTGAACTGAGAAATAAGAAAGGGATATGACCTTATTGGGATTGTATTATAGACCCCCTAATAGTCAGAGGGAAATTGTGAAACAAATTTGTAAGGAGATCTCAACTATCTGTAAGAATGATAGGGTGATTATGGCAGGGGATTTAAACTTTCCAAACATAGATTGAGTCTGACATAGTGTTAAGGGTTTAGCTGGAGAGGAATTTGTTAAGTGTGCACAAGAAAAGCTTCTGATTCAACATGTGCATGTACCCACTGGAGAAAGTGTAAAGGTTGGCCTACGCTTTGCAAATAAGGCAGGGAAGGTGACTGAGATGTCAACTGGGGAGCACTTTGGGGCCAGCGACCATAATTCTATTAGTTTTAAAATAACGATGGAAAAGAATTAAAGTTAAAGTTCTAAATTGGAGGAAGGCTAATTTTGATGGTATTACAAGAACTTTCAAAAGCTGATTGGGGGCAGGTGTTCGCAGATAAAGGGACAGCTGGTAAATGGGAAGCCTTGAGAAGTGAGAAAATGAGAGTCCATAGACAGTATATTCCTGTCAGGATAAAAGGAAAGGCTGATAGGTGTATGGAATGCTGGATGACTAAAGAAACTGATGGTTTGGTTAAGAAAAAGAAGGAAAAACATATGTCAAGTATAGATAAGATAGATTGAAATGAATTCTTAGAAGAGTATAAAGGCAGTAGGAGTATATGTAAGAGGGAAATCAGGAGGGCAAAAAGGGGACATGCAATAGCTTTGGCAAATAGAATTAAGGAGAATCCAAAGGGTTAAATACATTAAGGACAAAAGGGTAACTAGGTAGAGAATACGGCCCCTACAAAGATCAGTAAGGTGGCCTTGCAAAGCAGGCAAGGAGCCGGAGGTGATGGGGAGATACTAAATGAGTTTTTTTTATCAGCTTTTGCTGTGGAAAAGGACATGGAAAATATAAGGATTTCAGGAAATAGATGGTGACATCTTGAAAAATATCCATATTACAGTGGAGGAAATGCTGGATGTCTTAAAACACATAAAAGTGGATAAATCCCCAGGACCTTATCAGGCGTACCCTAGAACTTTGTGGGAAGCTAAAGAAATGATTGTTGGGCCTCTTGCATCATCAATAGTCACAGGTGAGGTATCGGAAAACTGGAGGTTGGCTAATGTGATGCCACTGTTTAAGAAAGGTGGTAAGGACAAGCCAGGGAACTATAGGCCAGTGAGTCTGAGGTCAGTGGTGGGCAAGTTGTTGGATGGAATCCAGAGGGACAGAATGTATATGTATTTGGAAAGGCAAGGACTGATTAGGGGATAGTCAACATGGCTATGTGCATGGGAAATCATGTCTCACAAAATTGATTGAGTTTTTTGAAGAAGTAACAAAGAGGATTGATGAGGGCAGAGAGGAGGACATGATCTATATGGACTTCAGTAAGGCATTTGACAATGTTCCTCATGGGAGACTGGTTAGCAAGGTTGGATCTCATGGAATACAGGGAAAACTAGCTATTTGGATACAGAATGGCTCAAAGGAACAAGACAGAGGGTGATGGTGGAGGGTTGTTTTTTAGACTGGAGGCCTGTGACCAGTGGAATGCCACAAGGATCGGTGCTGGGTCCACTAATTTTCATTATTTATACAAATGATTTGGATGTGAGCATAAGAGGTATACTTTGTAAGTTTGCAGATGACACCAAACTTGGAGGTACAGGGGACAGCGAAGAATTACAATGGGATCTTGATCAGATGAGCCAATGGGCTGAGAAGTGGCAGATGGCATTTAATGTAGACAAATGTGAGGTGCTGTATTTTAGGAAAACAAATCCTGGCAGGACTTATACACTCAATGATAAGGTCCTAGGGAGTGTTGCTGAACAAGGAGCCCTTGGAGTGCAGGTTCATAGCTCCTTGAAAGTGGAGTCACAGGCAGATAGGATAGTGAAGAAGGCATTTGGTATTCTTTCTTTTATTGGTCAGAATATTGAATACAGGAGTTGGGAGGTCATGTTGCGGCTGTACAGGATATTGGTTAGGTCACTTTTGGAATATTGTGTGTAATTTGGGTCTTCTTGCTATCAGAAGGATGTTGTGATACTTGACAGGGTTCAGAAAAGATCTACAAGGATGTTGCCAAAGTTGGAGGATTTGAGCAATAGGGAGAGGCTGAACAGGCTGGGGCTGTTTTCCCTGGAGCGTCAGAGGCTGAGGGGTAACCTTGTCGAGGTTTATAAAATCATGATGGGCATGGAAAGGATAAATCGACAAAGTCTCTTTTCTGAGGTGGGACAGTCCAGAACAAGAGGGCATAGATTTTGGGTGAGAGGGAAAAGATATAAAAGAGACCTAAGTGCCAACCTTTTTACACAGAGAGTGGTACGTGTATGGAATGAGATTAGATTACTGCGGCCCAACAAGTCCACACTGACCTGCCGAAGTGCACCCACCCAGACCCATTCCCCTACATTTACCCCTGCATCTAACACTACAGGCAATTTAGCATGGCCAATTCACCTAACCTGCACATTTTTGGACTGTGGGAGGAAACCGAAGCACCCGGAGGAAGCCCACGCAGACACGGGGAGAATGTGCAAAATCCACACAGTCAGTCACCTGTGGCAGGAATTGAACCGGGATCTCTGGCGCTGTGAGGCAGCAGCGCTAACCACTGTGCCACCGTGCCACCCACAAATGAGTTGCCAAAGGAAGTGGTGGAGGCTAGTACAACTGCAACATTTAAAAGACATCTGGATGTTATATGAACAGGAAGTATTTGGAGGGATATGGGCTGGGTGATGGCAGGTGGGACTAGATTGTGTTAGGATATCTGTTCGTCATGGATGAGTTGGACTGAAGGGTCTGTTTCCGTGCTGTACATCTCTATGACTCTATGACTCTAAGTAAAATCAAATTTCACCAACAGCCATAGTAGAATTTGAACCCACACACCCAGAGCATTGTCCTGAACTTCTGGATTACTAGTTCAGTGATATTATCATGTTGAAATAGTTCACAATGTCTTCACAATGTGTCAATGAATGGGGGAGTTAATGGTGAAGCTGGCAGATGGGCTGCTGATCAAGGATCATTTTACCACAGGTTGTGTCAATCTTCTTGAGTATTGTTAAAGTTGTATTATTCCAGGCAATCGGGAATGTTTGGCTATACTCTTGACTGTACCTTTAAGATGGTCAACAGGCTTTGGGGAGTCAGGGCACAAGGTATTTGTTGTAGAATACACAGGTTCTGACTTAATTTTGTAACCATAATTTTTAAGTGGCCAGTTCATGTAGGTGTCGAAATGTTGGTCAGCAATGCTGTTGGGAATGGCAATGCTGTTGTGTATCAAAGGTAGCTATTAGATTGTCTTTTGATGGAGATAATAATTCCCTGACACTTGTGTCATGTTCCCAATGTATGCACTTACAATACTTAGCTCCATCCATCTTCTCTCTCTCATAGTTCTGACGCATTAACATTATTTCTCACATTTAATATTGGATCAATAGAACTTCCCTTTATCTAAATATTAGGAAGGCTGCAGCTCCTTTTCTGTCCTTCTTTGATCAACATCTTGGTCAACTGTCCTTATATCTTCTCTTTTAGCTTATGTACATAATTTGACTGATTATGTACAGGTGAAATGCATTGACATCTCTTGCTATGTTTCCAAGGCACTATATAACTGTAAGTACTTGGCCTAGGCTTAAAAATAACTATTCAATTAGACTGGTATTATTGAAATTTAGGATTCTGGTGTCACATCAACTGATCAGACAGTGTGACATCATGATAGCATCAATTCAACATGCACATAGCAACTCACTTAAATGTGTCCATATCCTGAAAAATATTATTCAGGCTGCACAAACAGCAGCTGACCTACTCTCAGGAAAGTGGCACTACAGATACAAATCTTGCATTCTGCGTTCATTGCTCCACAGAAAAATTTTATTTCATAGCATTTTTTCTGAATTACTTCACTGGAAGTGATCACTTCATAACACAACTAATGCTCCCTGCATTATTTTGTAAACATTGACTCGTTGTGACCAATGTAATAATGTGAGACCTTACACTCCTGTGAGTGAACAGCAACAGGTGCTTATTAATCATGTTTAATAAAATGATAGGCCAACAGAGCAAGAGTGACGTGAGAAAAAAATTTTGTTCAAGTAATTAAGGTAAGGAATGCACTGTGGTGGAAGTAGGTTTAATTGTAGCATTCAAGAGGAAATCAGATTTTTTGGGTACAGTAATGTATGAAGGGGAGAAGACAAGAGATTGACAGTAGACAATAAAGCCGGACAAAATGAAAGGGCTATTATAGGCACAATGTGCCAAATGGCCTCTTTTAGCCTCATAATAGTTCTGTGATTCTATGAACTATATATAGGGGATGGTAATAAGAGGTGACATCTTACCTGCACCCCACAGACCCAGGCTCCAGTCAATATGGTCACGTCACCATAATCCAGCTCTTTTTATCACATGCTAAGCTGCAACACTTCAAGTAAGGTTTACCCAACCCTTTACTTGACAAGAATCATCGCTGGATTGGTGAAAGCTTTGAAAAATAAACTGGGAAAATAATATAAATGTTCAAAGCAATCAATTGTAACAATGTTTTTAAAGCTAACCTTAACTTTAATATCCAATCTAAACTTTGGATCACTGCAAGGTCTTTAACTACCCATTCATCTTTAACCGACACTCTTTGGAAAATCGGGGAGATATTATGTTCATGCAGTGACAAATGACAGAAAATTATTTTAAATTTGAATTTTATTTTAAGAAAAACTGAATTAAAGGAAAGAAACCACTTGGTCCACTTAGATCATGTTAGTCTTCCACACAAGTACTGTTAAAACATATGTGTCCATGTGTTTCCATACTCTTATTCTCCCCTCTTTCCATTTATTTTTTTATAAGCCACGGTCTCTTCTTCAAGCACTAACTCTGGTCATTCATTACAAAGCTTCATATTCCTTTATTTAAGAAAAGTTTCTCCATTTCTCTGATCGGGATATTTTACCTTTCCCCCAAATACGCATGCCCTCTCATTTTGAATACCAAGACAATTGGAAAGAATCTGGCTTCATTCCACCCTGCTCAATCCCCTCATTTATTTTAAACAGCTCTGCCAATTTATCGCTTATAAGTTGAAGATGTTGCCGTCATGTGAGCGCTTTGGGATAGAATTCTATTTCTCATCTATATTGCATTACAATTTTTTTTAAAGTTCCTTAGGAATTTAATTGGATTTTAGCAACATTGTATTTGAATATATTTTATTGGAAACGCTGATTACACCCCAATGGAAATTATCATAGAAGATTCACTGAATAAAAGCAATATGGTACTGTTATTGAGAAGATGTTTGACATTCTTGGTACACAGAAAGGATCTGCACTCACCATTACTTTAGGCTGGTAATTATTTTTGAGATAATTTGCAAAGTCATTTCTTTCTAATACACTTGCATTTTTTTCATCCCTTGTGTGAACTATTTCCGCACGTTCAGAAATGTCATCACTTCTTTATGACAATTTATTTGAGTGCTTGTTTGTGCCTGCAAACAAATTGCTGAAGATTTTTCTTTACATAAATTACCATCTTTTCAACAAATTACAAACTAATTTCCTCCAGTTCCTCACCAGTATACTTTCTTATCCAAAATCAAATGGATAAGGTGAATAAAAGTTAGACATTGCACATCTTGATTACTCTGTTTTTTGCATCAGCAATGAATACGTATAAGAATTTTTTTTCAGGTACTGAAAAAGCCTTGAAGATAGACAACATGAGATTATATGCTGCAGTGCTGGTTTATCTTGCAATTTATGAAAGGTATCAGTTAAAGGATTTGACATCCTGCAGAGAAGAATCATGAAGCCATAAAGAGTCATAAAACCATATAGCACAGAAACAGACCCTTAGGCCCAACTCTTCCATACCGACCAAATGTAACATTACCAATGTCTAGTACAGCCTCAACATGATGTCTCAACTCCTATACTCAATGTTCTGACCAATGAAGGTAACCATGCCAAATGCCTTCTTAACCACCCTGTCTACCTGTGATGCCACTTTCCAGGAACTATCTACCTGCACCCTAGATCTCTCTGTTCAACAACATTTCCCAGGGTGTGGATGAAAGTATAATAATTCTTGAGTCATTTGTGAAAAATTTTGATTTTTCTGGCCAAATGTGCTCACCTCACCAAGTTAAACTTTTTGTGATCTGCTCGTTTACTATGAAGATTCAAAAATGTGAAAGTCTGTTGTGAAAACCTTGGGCTTTCTTGAGACATGGAACATAGAACGTAGAACAGTACAGCACAGTACACCCTTTTGGCCCTCGATGTTGTGCTGACCTTTTATCATACTCTAAGATCAAATTAACCAACATACCCTACATTTTACTATCATTTTACTATGCAAGAGTCATTTAAATGTCTCTAATGTATCTGACTCTATTACCACTGCTGGCATTGCATTCCATGCATCTACCTCTATGTAAATAACTTAGCTCTGACATCACCCCTAAACTTTCCTCTAATCATCTTAATGTTATACTCCCTCATGACAGCCATTTCTGCCCTGGGGAAAAGTCTCTGGCTATCCACTATATATATATGCCTCTCATCATCTTGTACACCTTTATCAAGTCACCTCTCAACCTTCTTCGCTACAGTGAGAGAAGCCCTAGCTCCTTCAACCTTTCTTCATAAGAAATGCCCTCCAGTCCAGGCAGCATCCTGATAAATTTCCTTGACACCCTTTCTAAAGCTTCCATATCCTTCCTATAATGAAGCAACTGGAACTGAACACAATATTCCAAGTGTGGTCTAACCAGGGTTCTATTATAGAGCTGCAGCATAACCTCGCGGCTCTTAAATTCAATCCTCCTGCTAATGAAAGCCAACACACTAAATCCCTTCTTAATGACCTTATCCACTTGATTGGCAATTATTCAGGGATTTATAGATCGTTTGTTCCTCCACACTGCCAAGAATCTTTCCTTTAACCGTGGAATCTGCATTCAAATTCAACCTTCCAAAATGAATCACTTCACATTTTTCCAGGTTGAACTCCATCTATCACTTATCAACCTAGCTCTGCATCCTGTCAATGTCTTGTTGCAACTTACAAGAGCCCTCCACACTATCCACAACTCCGCTAATCTTCATGTCATCGGCAAACTTAGTAAGCCACCCTTCCAATTCCTCAACCAAGTCACTTATAAAAATCACAAACAGCGAGCTCCAGGCTGAATATTTTCCATCTGCTACCACCCACATGTCCACAAAAGTTGAAGGAAGATCATAAATTGTTTGAAAAGTTTTACTTTTTTGAATACCAAAATAGCGTGAATTTCATTGGAGTAATACATGGCTATCTTTAATCACACAACACAGATTTACCCCCCTTTTTAGAAAAAGGCCAATGAACAGTTATCAGAACATAGATATGATCCTTCTGAGATGTGACCTTTTGCCTTATCTGAACAAAGGGGAGCCATTAAAACACATCATGTCTGAAATGGTACTAATTTGGCCTATTTTGTATCCATTACTTTACAGCCCCTTGCATTATAAACAATTAGTCATTTCTTTACAGTAAGTGCTTTAACAGGATTGCATTTCCATTAAGCAGTGCAGACAAGCAGGAATATGTGCTAACCACGCATACCAATGGGTTTGCTGTCAGGTTTTCACCAGAATTTTCAGCAGTTCAAATGGATCACCATCATCTGAACATCAGTCATCCAAATGAGGATGCAAGCAAAAACTTTGCATACTGTTTGCCTTAATGTAGCAGTGCACAAGCTGACTGCAAATTGAAACATTGTGTAGCCCCCAGCTCAGACATTTGAGCAAATTGAAATATCACAACGAGTATCATTCAGATCAGTGGTACTTTCCTCAGACAACTAATTAACATGAACAATTTTGCAGTTTAATCAAATTTAATGACTCAGCCTCCCTTCTGTAATGACTGTTGTTACAATTCAGTGGAGGTGATAATTATGCTGCCTATTTACCCATTAGGAGGGAATTAAATAAAACCTTCCACTGGCATAACAAGAACAATAAAGTACATGTTTGTTCCTGTTTGTTGTTAAGTATCATGTTTGTTAGATACTTAACAGTAAATAGGAAATAACAAAAAAAAGGAAGCAATTGAAAAATGATTCAGATGACATATGTTTTACAACAGGTTAATTAGTGGTTTTCAAAAAAAAAATCTTTGGACATTTGTGTTTTAAACCCAGTCCAGGCTGATCAGTTGAGTTTTTTGCTTTGGTTTTTGTGAAAGCCTTATATCAAATTATAGAATCCCTACATTGTGGAAACAGGCTGTTCGGCCCACCGAGTCCACACTGACCTTCTAAAGAACCAGCACCCAGACCCACCCCTATAATCTTACATCGCCATGGCTAATCCACCCAGCCGACACATCCCTGGACACTCTGGGCAATTTAACATGGCCAACTTACCTAACCTGTGCATCTTTGGTCTGTGGGAGGAAATCAGAGCACCTGGAGAAAATCCACATAGACATGGGGAGAATATGCAAACTCCATATAGACTATGCACACTTTCCTGGCACTGTACGGCTACCGTGCTGCCCTGTGATGATGCTGTGTAATCTCAAACTAGAAAGAATATTTTCTGTATGCTTTGCCTGAAGCATTTGCTAAACCTTAAATCAAAGTTTATGATTTTGTTTAACAAAGAGAAGAATGTTATCTTCCAGATCATAGTAGATAGAGTTGCTCTGTTTTAATGGTGTTGGTTGAAGGATCACTCCACAGTTCTTATTTAAATACTAATATGGGATTCTTTTAAACTACTGCTATTGGCATCAAATCTTCAGCCAGTCACCATACACCCTCCTCCCTGACTAACCGTCTCATCCTTTGAGATTTTACTTAAAACACCTCTCATACACACGTTAAATTAATTAGTTACAAGGTCAAGGGAATACAGCAAGCTCTGTGCATTTCATTGCCATATATAATTCATTTAAACTGGGCTAAGTTTCAGCTTTGTGTTCTAACAGCAACACGTTTTCTCATACTTATTCTGTTTTGAACTGTGTGTAATGAAACATTTCCAGGAACTGAGCTTTGATCTGACATGCAAAGTTCTGACAAAAACCATACTTTGTCAATGATTAGAGGCATGGGATTCTATAAATGATTGTCCATGTCACAATTCCAGGTGCCACGTCATCATTCAAAGAGACAGAAATCAATACATACAAGGTTAAAGTAAAAACAAGTGTGCCACATAAAAATGCCATTGTTTTACAAATTCTTTTACAGTTTTTGAAGGAGGAAAAATAGTTGGAAGTGATATACTGAATATTTCAAACCTAAACAAATTTACATTATTGTCAGGTCAGAATGATGAATGAAAGTGTATCAATAAAGTTTGTGGCCATTCTTTCTATGCTGTCTGTAGCTTCTTGTTAATATATTGAGGTTTTGACTTTGGGCTTTGCTGAGCTCTTTGATGAGCTTCATTTTGTTACATCAAGTCCCTGTTTGGTTTTCCAAAGGTGCTTGGAAAATATCTGAAATTTAGTCTGGACATTTTTAACATGTTACCAATCGATACCTGCAGTTTGTTTTCAGTCCATTACTCAGGAAATTATGGCACTCAGTACTTGTTGGTACTCATCACTTGCAAAATAGAACACCAGTTAGAATATCAGGATTCTTCAGTGGTCTGTGTGGTTACAGAATAAGTAAATGCAAATGTTTACAGAAACTGTATCAGTGGAGCCAGAAGTAGCTTCTGCATTTACCTGACTCCATAGCAATGCCCTCCACTATCATTGTCTGCACCAACACCTTCTCATGATTTAACTTTTATGATTCGCGAGTTCAGGAGCTGCCTGTGGAAATATACTCGGCGCTTGCAGATCAATAGTGTCAGCATAAAAAGGTAATTGCACTCAAGACCCAATTATACAAGATCTTGGGCAATTTAGTTAGACTGTGTTACTTTAAACACAGAATAAAACAAGGAACTGTGAAAGCTGGAAATCAGAAACAAAAACAGAAATTGCTGGAGAAATTCAACAGGTCTGGCAACAGAATTACTGTTTCTTCAGTCCAGTAACACTTCTTCTGAACTAGTAGCATTCAGGAACTAGTGTTATTCATGGTGATGACAGCGAATGGGGGGAGAAGGAGTGCATGCATAGGTACAGACTGAGCCCTGAGAAAAAGAGAGAAAGAGAGAGAGAGATTTTTAAAAAGGTGGATAAAGAGATTGTTGATCATAAGCCAGGGAAGAAGAGAAGCTGTATAGAGTTATAGGACAGGGACTATGAATGTATGAAAATGGGTTGCCTATGCAGAAAGCAACCCGTGTCATGACAGGAACTAATGTATGGACATGAGTAAAAAAGATGAAAGAAGGTGTTTGGGTTCAGAAACATTGGCATCGGAACACATTAATGTCTTGAAATGGCAGACAAATGGAAGCTTGAGGTCATTTTCATGGACAGAAAGTAGGTGTTTTGTAAAGCTGTCACCCAGTCTTTGTGTCATCTCCCTCTAGAGGAGACCACATTGTGAGAAACCCATGCAGTAGACTAGATTGAGTAAATTACTGCTTCACCCGGAGGTGAGTATGCAGCCTTGGATAGTGAGGAAGGAAGAAGTAAATTGGCAAGTGTTACCCCTTTTGCAATTATGTGGGAAGTACCTTGGGAGTGGGAGGAGGTGAACAGAGGATGAGTGGACCATGTTGTCTCAGAATAATTGGTCCCTGTGGAATACTGACAAGGGAGGGGAGGGAAATATGTGTCCGATGATGGCATCCAGCTGGAGGTGATGGAAATGGAAGCGTATGGTCCTTTGGATATGGAAGCTGGTAGGTGGTAAGTGAGGACCAATGAGACCCTTTTTTGGTGTGGGAGGCAAGAGAAAGGGTCAGGGCAGAAGTGCAGGAAATGGGTCAGGCAGCTAAGTGCCCTGCCAATCATGGTAGCGGGAAATACTTGGATAGGAAGGAAGGTGGACATTTTTGAGGCCTCCTTGCAGAAGGTGACATCGTAAGAACAGATGTGACAGAGAAACTATGAGAATGGAATGGAGTCCTTAAAGAAAACAGGATATGAGGTTGTATACACACTGTGGTTTGTTTACACTTTGGTCTCAGATTGTCTCCTCATTTGATTCTTTGAACAACAAAGAAGGAAAAGCCCTTAAATTAAAACAAAAAATAAATCAGATTTAATGCATTCATGGAACCACATGAATGCCTTAGTGCATATATCTGCAGAATACAATTATTGCAACTCTTTAAATCAAAACACTAATTACAGCTACAAAACAGAATTGACTACATAATTGGCTGCAGTTAAGAGCATAAAATGGAGACCATTAAGTCTCCTCAACAATTCATAGCTGATCTGTTAATCCTCAACACTATGTTTCTGACATTTCTCCATAACCCTGGATTTCCTTAATGATTAGAAATCTGTTTCTCTCAGCCTTGATACAGTTAATGACCAAATCTTAACTATCCTCTGCAAGAAAGAATTATATGGTTTCATTACCTTCTGAGAGAAAAATAAACCTCTTCATCTGTATTTTAAACATGCAACCTCTTATTCTGAGATTATGCCTTCTGATCTTAAACTCAAACTCTCAAAGAACACCTCAAAATCTACCTTGTTAAAGCTCCTAAGAATTTTATGTTTCAATAGAATCTCTTTTCATTATTCTAAACTCCAATAAGTACTACAAGCCCTGACTATTTAAAGGTTTCCTCAGAGGTCAATTTCTCTCTGTCCAGGATCAACCTAGTGGACCTTCTCTGGACTGAAACATTCCCTTCATCTAAGGTACAATGGCTCTCAGGTTAAATCCTACCAGTTGTCTCTCTCTGTCTCTCTAATGAGAGAGCAGCCCTATGGTCTACTGAGCCTATGGTGACTTCATTGATGAGTATAATAGAATTGAGACAAAGAATGATTCTGATTTCAATCTATATGTGTAAAGCAATTTTACCTAAATAAAAGTTTTGCGTGTTCTATTAAGTAAGACTGCAGCAAAGCAAGCTTATCATTCTCACAGCCGATACTGCATATTAGATGACTTCTGAACTTGCAGTATGTATATCAAGGTGATTAAGCATTTCTATTATGAAAGCATCATGATTTCTATTGAACATTAATAGGGAAGCTATGGCCCTGCATAACCCTCTCTCCTCCATCGCTAAAAAGCCAAGTGGTCAACCCCGGTTCAATAATAAGTGTGAAAGAGCAAGGTGTACCTAAAAGTGTGATGGCCATCGAAAGAAACTGTGACACAAGAACTTATGCAGGTTGAAAAATGGAAGATAATCATCAGTTAGCCATATCTAGAAATGAATGCTGATTAGGCAACTAACCCGAAGAGATTCCTATCCTAAGTGATGTTTAAGCCCACAACTTGAGTGCCTGTACAACAGATAATTTGGACGTGTTTGCCAACTATCTTACATCTAAACTACTGAATTAATGATGTTTTGTTGCCTGCGTCTGAGGTTTTCATCAACATTGATGAGAGTCTTTAGCTAATCTCAATCCCTCCATGTGATATCAAGAAACAATTACATACATGATTCGGTTAAGGCGAACTACATCAGACACAAATTTCTAAGAGCTGCCAACTAACTAATTCCTGCCAAGTTGGTCTAATATAGCAAAGTTACTGAGATAATGTGCAAAGGCATCCAATAAGCTGCTCCATCAATAGTTACAATGTGAAGATTGTAGTGTGGGATTAAATAACAAACAGCAAGCAGAGAGTAAGGGCAAATGTGTCAATTTCAGGATGACTAGCTGTCATTAACAGAGTGCTTTAAGGAACAGTACCAGGAACTCAACTATTTTCAATCTGTAACAATGACTTGGAATGAAAGGTTCAAAGGTTTTTAGTTAAATTTGCTGATGACACAGAATAGGTAGAGAAGTAGATTATCAAGAGGACACAAAGATTCTACAAAGTTGCAAGGTTTGTGAAGGTTTGTAGCTCAGGTTGAGGTTTAGGGTGTAGCTTTGCTCACTGAGCTGTAGGTTTGATATCCAGACGTTTCATTACCTGGCTAGGTAACATCATCAGTGGTGACGTCCAAGTGAAGCGAAGCTGTTGTCTCCTGCTTTCTATTTATATGTTTGACCTGGATGGGGTTCCTGGGGTTTGTGGTGATGTCATTTCCTGTTCATTTTCTGAGGGGTTGATAGATGGTATCTAGATCTATGTGTTTGTTTATGGCGTGGTTGGAGTGCCAGGCCTCTAGGAATTCTCTAGCATGTCTTTGTTTAGTCTGTCCCAGGATAGATGTGTTATCTCACATAGATCCAGATACCATCTATCAACCCCTCAGAAAACAAACAGGAAATGACATCACCACAAACCTAGGAACCCCATCCAGGACAAACATATAAATTGAAAGTAGGAGACAACAGCTTTGCTTCAAAGTTTGGGAGAAGATTTGTAGCTCGGGTGCTCGTTGTTGTGGTTCTGTTCGCCGAGCTGGGAATTTGTCTTGCAAACGTTTCGTCCCCTGTCTAGGTGACATCATCAGTGCTTGGGAGCCTCCTGTGAAGCGCTTCTGTGCTGTTTCCTCCGGCATTTATAGTGGCCTGTCTCTGCCGCTTCCGGCACTCATCCACAAACTCTATCAACAAACACATCGACCTGGACCCAATATACCGGCCACTACAGCGGACAGCTGGAACTGACAACCGGAAGCGGCAGAGACAGGCCACTATAAATGCCGGAGGAAACAGCACAGAAGCGCTTCACAGGAGGCTCCCAAGCACTGAGGATGTCACCTAGGCAGGGGAAGAAACGTTTGCAAGACAAATTCCCAGCTCGGCGAACAGAACCACAACAGCTTTGCTTCACTTGGAGGTCACCACTGATGATGTTACCTAGCCAGGTAATGAAACGTCTGGATATCAAACCTACAGCTCAGCGAGCAAACCTATACCATATTCTACAAAGTTATTCTGACAGATGAACTGAGAGGGCAAAAAATTGACAAAAGGAATATAATATGGGAAAACATGAACTTGTCCACTTTGGCAGGAAGAATAGAAAATCAGAAATTCATTTAAATGGAAAGTGGTTGCAGAATTCTGCAGTAGAGAGTTCTGGGTCTCCTGACAAATGAATCACTAGTAATAGCAAGAGACTAGGAAGGCATATTAAATGTTGGAATTTATTGTGAGAGCAATCAAGAAGTGCAGGAATAGCTTTTTCAAGCCTTAGTGAGACTGCATTCAGGTAAGTCACTTGAACAGTCTTAATCTCTTTACACCGATACAATAAAATGGGATATTTTTATTCGTGTTGAAAGTGTGCATTGCTGGCTGGCCAGCATTTATTGTTTACTCTTTATCCCTAGTTGCCCTTAAGAAGGTGGTAATGAGCTGCCTTGCTGAACTGCTCCTGTCCACGTGGTGTTGGGGAAGGAATTTTAGAATTTGACACAGCATTCAAAGTTGTTCAGAGGAGGTTCACTCGATTGATTTCTGTAATTAGTTTCTGAGGAAATGTCAAGCAGCTTTGGCTTATAGCCATTTAAGCTTGAAGAATGAGAGGACTGAGGGGACTTGACAAGATAGCTGCTGAGAAAATGTTTCCCCTCACAGGTGAAGGGTATTGGAGGCTTGTTAGAACTTCCACTTAAGATTGGGATAAGGAGAGAGTTTTGTCTCAGAGGGTTGTTAGCATATGAAATTCTCTTCCCCATCGAACTTTGGAGTATGGACTATTGAATAGATTTAAGGCTAAGTTAGAATGATTTTTGACTGTCAAGAACATTATAAGTTATGGGGGCAGATGAAAGTCAAGGTCACAATCAGATCAACCATGATAGACCAGGCTCAAGGGGTTGAATGGCCTACTCATACTCCAGATTCTAGAAAATTACCTAAATATGTCTGTCAAAAAATTGCTTTGATAATGCAGTCCATCCCTGAAAGCAGCAAGACATGTTGCCTGATCAGTGTCAAACAATGTCATGCCCCACAAGATCTTGAAATCAATAACTCTAACAAGAGAAAGCTCTGAACATACAATGATATAGCTATTGCCAGGTCCCCTAACATCACCAGTAAGTAGAAGCACAATGGATCAAGCATAGAAATAGTATGATTTCCAAAACTTGAGCAGGTCAGAAACTGAATATTCTGTGACAAATGAATCTCCACATAAGAGTGTGCACTTCAATAGGGTGAAACTTTTTAATTAAAGAAATAGCTGAAATAGGTGGCACCAAGTTTATATGTTTATTGAAGTAAAGACAAAGGATGATCCTGTTCCCTCAAGAAGGCTGACATTCCAGCAAACAAGACCTCTGCTGACAATAGGAGGAGACTACTATCAGGAACATAGCTCCCAAGGCATGGCTTCAAATCTGGAATAAATTCAATGGCCTAATCAGAGTAGAAGGCAAGAATCTTAACTCTCATGTCCTCATTCCTCTTCAAGCTCCATCCTCACTCTTTCTTCCCTTCATCCTGTGATCCCAGCACTATTCTCTACCACACTCCCTTTTCCTCAAACACACAAACATAAGCATGCCCATTCTGCTCTTGCTGCCACTGCCACTATTGCAACCCTAATTTCCCTATACTTCAAATCTTCTATAAAACCGCACATCTATCCAGGAATGTTTTTAAAATTGTTTTCATGGCACATATATATTCCTTGATTGAAGGAAACATAAACTCTACAGAAGGAATGGTATAGAAATAGTCCATTTGTCTTAGACTTCCAAAATTGGAAATTATGCTCTTCACCAACCCCTTTCCTTCTCTCCTCTTCATATTACCCCACTAGGGAACACTCATATTCATATCTGCCTATGCACTCATTTAGCTGACCTTTAAATGCATGTAAGTAATTCACCTCCACCACTGACACAGATGAAGGGCATATGCCCGAAACATCGAATCTCCTGTTCTTCAGATGCTGCTTGATCTGCTGTACTTTTCCAGCGCCACACGTTCGACACTGACACAGAATCCCAGAAGAGTGAATTTGGTTTCATCTGAGAGGCCCCCATTGACCTGCCTCTGGATTTGTGCATTATTTCTGCCTGTCAACTATTCTTCAGTGTCGTTGCTTGTGAAACACTGACTGTCAATAAAGATGTAAGAGACTGACATACTTAACTGCCACCTTACCCCTCACCCATTTACCTGCTACCTTATTCCCTTACCCACCCACACACTACTCCATAATCAACTAACTTTAGACACTTGCCTTCTCTCTGTAGTTGTTGAAAAGCTTTTGGGACCTTTCAAAGCTATTTACTCATCATACTACATCAGAAACATAGAAAATAGCAAGAGGACTCAGCCTTTTGACTCTTTAGGCCTGCTCCACCATTGAATATGATCTTAGCTGATCATCCAATTCAGTACTCTGTTCCCATTTTCTCCTCATACCGTTTGTCCCTTTCACCTGAACAACTATATCTAATTCCTTCGAGAAACCATTAAGTATTTTGGTTTCAATCACTTTCTGTGGGCAGATAATTCCACAGTCTCGCTACTCTCCAGGTGAAGAAATTTCTCTGAATCTCAGTCTTAAGTGGCCTACGTCATATCCCTAGACTATAACTTCTTGTTCTGGAATTTCTGATCATTGGGAACATCCCGATTACATTTACTCTGTCTGGTCTTGCAGGAATTTTATAGGTTTCTATAAGATTCCTCTCTTTCTTCTCAAGTTCAGTAAATAGTCAACTATTGCCATAATGAGAAAATCTGCCCAGATTGCTGGACTGCATCAGAAATTGCAGTGGAAATTTGTGGGAAGATCTATGGGCCATTTTTTGACAAATCAACTGAGCAAAAGATTTGGGCTGTAATGTTGAATGCATTACACCACAGTAATGTTTCTATAGGTTCCTGGAGAAACCCTTTATTATGATCAAAAATATAATTGGCTGCTTGATGTTTGCAAACTTAGAACAAGTAGTGAAAGATGTGGTCTATTGCATTTGACTGGAACATGTCCAATTCTGATGGACATGAAATACCACAATCTGAAACTGCCATTTGGCAAAGGCCCGTAATTTTTTTTATAGCTAACCTGAGTATTCTTATTAGCTGCTACTAAACACTGAGCCCATATAGACTATGCCCTGCATTGGTTCCTAATGAGCCTTCTCCACATCATGTTTGCAATAATCCTCAGGCAGAACAGCAGATGCTGTTGCTTCAGCACTGAAGCGACCTTCTGCCAGTGACTTGTAAAACTGCATTCACAGCTGGAACTAAACCTGTTTGGAATTGAAATAATGGCCAACATGTAGGGAAATGGGTTCAAACTCAGGAGATATTGACTGTTTAATAATCCTTCAAATTAAACAGGATAAACCCTCACAGAATTATAGAACTGTTGTGGTGCCAACAGAGAAAATTCAGTCCATTGTGCATGCAATGGCTCTTCAGATAAGCATCATTAGCACCTGCTAGTTTCCTGCTTTATCCCTGTACACTTTCTATCCAATGCCCTCTTGAATATCTTAATTGAACCGATCTCCACCACATTTCTAGACACTGCAATCCAGTTGCTAACTGCTCGCTGAGTGAATTTTTTTCTCTCACCTCACATTTATTTCTTTTGCAAATGAATCTTTACCTTGTGGTTCTTGTAACTTTTATGGGCAAGAAGTTTCAGCCTTTCTACTCTATCCAGCCTCCTCATGATCTTGATCTGTCACACATCCTCTCAGTCTTCTTCTCTCCAAGGAGAACTGTCCCAATGTCTTCACTCTATCCTCATAACTGAAGATCGTCATCCCTTGAACTATTCTTGTAGCCAGGACCTCATGAAAGATTGTAATGTTCTAGGCCACTCCTACATTAAAGGCAATGCTACTCTGATATCCTGCCTCATGTTACTTATCCCAATCTGCCCTCTCTTTCCCTCCGCTCCTGTTGGATGTCAACATCCAACACCGCACTATTGCAATGTCGGCAGATTTGCAGTGACTAAGCTGTCAGTATCTATTCTTCCTCTCCACGTCCAAAGGAATGGTGAGAGTCACCTTTCAGGCATGTATTGTTAATCTCACACACTGAAAATGGCTAGTTTGGCTGTGGAAACCTCAACTACAAAAATACTTTCCAATCTGTGGCTTATAGACTTTACCTATAGTTTTGACTGCATTGACCAAATGTTGGTCGATGGTTCTTTGGGTTCTGTGAGGGATTGTAGTCACACACATCACTAATGACATAAGACTTTCACAAATATACCAAAAGAACAGCAACATCTTTCTGAAATTGGAACAGGTATCCACCTCTTTGACCTCAGACAACAATGTTGTCACCTATTGGGGAATTGCAAATATAAGAACAGTGAAAGTGTTTTGTTCATTCACACACGCATATGTGCATCACTAGCTGGGCCATCATTTGTTGCCCATCTCTAATTGCCCCTTGACCTGAATGCCTTTTCAGAGGTCAGTTAATAGTCAACCAGATTTCTCTGCGTCAGGAGTCTCACATAAAAGCCAGACCAGGTAAGGATGAAAGATCCAAAAATAGATGTTGCTGACAAAGCTCAATAGGTCTGACAGCGTCTGTGAAGAGAAATCAGAGTTAACATTTCAGGTCCGGGGACCATTCCTCAGAACCGATGTTTGCTAGGAAAATGTTAGTTTATATGCAGAAAATAGGTTGGGGGCGGGGAAAAGGAGGAGAGAGAACCCAAGGAAAGAGAAGACGTTTAGACAAAGCGCTTGATAATGATCTGACTGGGAGACTGAATAGCTGTCAATGGAGACTGTTAGTGGCGAACAATAGGTGGTGTGTAATGGCAGACTATGTCACAGCACCTTCCCTTACAACCGCCAAAGGTGTAACACCTGCCCCATTTACTTCCTCCCTCATTAGTATCCAAGAGCCCAAACATACTTTCCAGGTGAAGCAGCACTTTATCTGCACTTCACACAATCTAGTCAACTGCATTCACTTCTCACAATGTGGTCTCCTCTACATTGAGGAAATAAAGTATAGACTAGGTGCGTGCTTTACAGAACATCTACGTTCTGCCCACAAAAAAGACCCTGAGCTTCTAGTTGCCTACCACTTTAACACATTACCCTGTTCCCTGGCTAATGTTTCCCTCTCAGACTTGCTGCAGTTTTCCAGTGAAGCTCAGCACAAGCTGGAAGAACAACACCTCACTTTTCACTTGGGGACACTGTAGTCCTCCAGACAGAATATGGAGTTCAATAATTTTAGGGTCTGAACTCTCCCATGCCCTCGGCCCCAACCCCACACACCAGGCCTTGATATCACATAGTCTGCCATTACACACTACCTATTGTTAGCCACTAACAGTCTTCAATAACAGCTATTCAACCCCTTAACCAGATTGTTATCCACTCCTTTGTTTGTCCAACTGTCTGCTCCCTCTTTGAGCCCTCTCCCCATCTATTATTTACTACTTATTCCCTCCGCCTCACCCTAACTTTTGCAATATAAATTTTGCAACATTTTCCAAGCCACCATCAATTCTGAAGATGGGTCACCTGACCCAAAACGCTAACTCTGATTTCTCTTCACAGATGCTGCCAGACGTGCTTAGCTTTTTCAGCACCTTTGGTTTTTGTTTCTGATTTACAGAATCTGCAGTTCTTTTGGTTTTTATTAAGGATGAAAAATAGCCTGTCAGGCATTCCCCTCTCGGTGGGATCCACCCTCTCCTTTACCCGCAGGGTGTCAAGGACACTACATGCTGACCACTTCCTGATGGACTTGTGGTCAAACATGTTTTTCTTTGCAAATTTCTTCACAAAGGACAGATGATATGGAATGGTCCAAGTACTTGCAACATTCCATGGTGCCAAGGCCAGCCCAAACTTCACAAAACCAGGAACAGGTAGAGCCTCAATATGTAGTGACACTTAAGTGTTTGTGTACCGAGGATCTACATACAGCTTAACACAGCCATACACAAAGGTGGTCATCGTGATGTTAACGACGATGGTTGGAGAACTGTGAAACACCTTTTGAAGTCTCCAGTGGACTGTTGGGAGACAGTCAAGGGGAACGTCAAGAGATTCCTTATCGTCAAAGGTGTTCAGAAGATGAAAGGGAGACAGGGGAAACTGTCCCAAATCCAGAAAAGCATGTGGAACCTGCTGCTGCTGCAGATGATGGGCATTGATGTCAAGGTGAATCACCAAGAGGTGCAGAGCCAGAAAGCTCTTTGTATTGGACGCCTCCAAGAAAATCTTCCAGTCCAAGGTCTACACCACACAGCAGGATGAGATGTACTCACATTTCTTCTTTCAGAAATTGCACAGGGAGAGCACTGTGATCAGAGCAAAGGAAGATGATGGTTCAGTAACGTCATCTCAGTCTGACATCTTGAGGATCAGCAAATGCTTCTGTGTCAGATTGTATGATGTGAAGCCCCCAGATAGCACTACCTCTCAGACATTCTCATCACCGAGGTCTCAGACAATAGCATATGAGAGTGGTTGGACCAGCTGTTACCTCTGGATGAGCTGACCAAGCCCCTTTAACCCTTTGAAAAGCAGAAAACTCTAGGAAGTGATGGTTTACGGGCTGAGTTGTATTCAGATCTGTGAGACTTGATTAGCCAGGGCCTGCTGGAGGTGTATGTCAATAAGCTTGTGACAGGTAACAAGTGCAAATCTCTGAGAATGGGCATCACCACCCTCATCTACAAGCAGAACTGGGAGAGGGAGGCAATTAGAAATTTACAACCAATTTTACTATTGAGTGTTGATTACAAAATCCTGTCTGAGGTCAACCCCATTGGGTTAGGTCTACTCTAAGATCGGTGTATAGCTGTTCTGTGCAGGCAGGAAGAGCTCTGAGAGCGTCATTGTTCTCAGGGGCACAATTGCCTATGTGCATGACGGGGGGAGGTGGATGCCTGTCTCATCAGCCTGGAACAAGAGAAAGCCTTTGACAAGAAATCGCGCACCTACACGTAGGATGTGCTCTCCAGAATGGGCTCTGGGGAGGGTATCTGTAATTGGATCCGACTGCTCAACACTAACATCAGTAGCTCACTGTGGGTGGCATGGTGGCACAGTGGTTTGCACTGCTGTCTCACAGCGCCAGAGACCCGGGTTCAATTCCTGCCTCGGGCGACTGACTATGTGGAGTTTGCATGTTCTCCCCGTGTCTGCGTGGGTTTCCTCCGGGTGCTCCGGTTTCCTCCCACAGTCCAAAGATGTGCAGGCCAGGTGAATTGGCCATGCTAAATTGCCCGTAGTGTTAGGTAAGGGGTAATTGTAGGGGTATGGGTGGCTTACGCTTCGGTGAGTCGGTGTGGACTTGTTGGGCCGAAGGGCCTGTTTCAACACTGTAATCTAATCTAATCAATCAATTGGTGGGGAATCAGAAATCTTTCCAATTATATCTGGAGTCAGGCAGATCTGCCCACTGCCCCCTTGTCTTGTTTGACTCCAGATATGAGTCTTTTGCTGAGTCCATCAGGAAAGGTGCAAGCCGGAAAGGGGTGACTATTCCAGGCAATGAGATCTACAAGTCAAAGTGCCCCTGGAATATGGATATTAAATGAATACAAAGGGACAGAATGATTCCTGATTGGTCAGGGTTGAGAGTGTGGTGCTGTAAAAGCATAGCCGGTCAGGCAGTATCCGAGGAGCAGGAGAATCAATGTTTCGGGCATAAGTCCTTCATCAAGAAAGGTCTTCCTGATTGGTCAGTCATGATCAGGTGATTCTTTTTCACTTATCTTCAATTTCACTTAATTTTCATATCCATAATATTGTAGATGAGTAGGATTTAAGTGAGTGGTAGACTAGTACAGTTCTGGGATTTAGAGTATCTAGACTGTTATTCATTGAATGTGTATTTAGTATTTTGGAGTGAGAATTGAATACTAGGGACTATCTAGTCTGATGTAAATTAATTTAATAGAAATTTAATTTTAATATCCATGGACATCATCACCGTTTTCTGCTAAGATGCACTGTCAGTGCACAGATCATGAACAACCAGTTTGAATTGGCCTCAGGAGGCAAAGTAAAGAGCAAAGTTCTTTGGGAAGTGGGCCAACCGATCATTTATTCCATTCACTGTCAGGTTAGTTTATCTGAAGGTGATGAAAATATGGTTCAGAGAGGCTGGGGTGCACACAAAAACTTGAGAGGAGTGTATAGCCAAGGTGAGGCAGACATTGGGTTTTTGGGAACACCACTCCCTCTCCATTGTGGGTAAAAACCTGGTCGCTAGATAGTGTGATTTTATTGGGCAGAGGTAAGGCCCATTCCCAGAAGCTATGCTGCTGCAGTCACCGAGCCATCTTCCATTTCATCTGGAGGTCGAGGATAGACCATGTCCACCAGGACACCAAGTACAAAGCTTGGATAAGTGGGGGAAGCACATACCCAATGCCTCATCATGATGTCCACCTCTGTGTGTGGCTGCATTAAACTGTACATTGATCCTCGATATGAAAACACCAACTGTCACGACATACTACATACAGACTTTTCCCCAGTGTTGTGAAGGATGGAGCTGGCCTTGGCGTCGCAGAACACTCTAAGTAGTTGGACTATTCCCAGTCACCTATTCTTTGTGGAGAAATTTGCAAAGTAAAGCACCTTTGACCACAAGTCCATCAGTCAACACATAGTATTGGTGAGACTGTAAGGGAAAAAGGGAGTCATTTGGCAGAATGCCTCATCATCAGAACTTTCCAACAAACACTCAGGCATGACTTGGCTGGTGGTGAGAAGGGCCTTACCTGTGAGCTTGTCTAAATACACCCAGACTCTCTGCACCGCCACATGCTGCCCTTGAAGTGACTTCAGGGCATAGAGACCGTCACATATCTTTCTCTGGAAGGTGCTTATGGAAAGGAAGTCTGGAGAGGGATACAGTAGTTTTTTTGTTGAGGTTTATCCTGAGCAGTGGGAGACTGCTTCTCAAACTGAGCTGGGATTGGGCTGACTGGGGGAGAGTAGGTCGCGGGTTCGGGGTGGCCAGTGAGTGGTTTGTGGCCAGACCGTTGTCTTGGGCTTGGGGAGTGGCTCAGGTGATGTGGGGCTTGGGTCTTGGGAGAAGGTCAGGCCGCTCAGGGCCTAGGTTCAGGAAGTGGGTCAGGCTGCCAAAAGCAGCATCATCTGCACCTCAGCATAGGATAATTCTGGTCATAGTTCTGCACCAGAGGAACAAGAATGTTTTTACTGGGAGGGAGTAGTGATGGAGGGGGACATTTTTATTGAGGGAGGGGATATTTTTACTTGGTGGGGGGGGGGGGCGGTGATGGAGGGATACGTTTTACTGAGGGTTTGTAAGGAACTTTGATTTTAGCCTCTGCTGCCTTGTAGCCATACCCACTCATAGGAAAGACTTTGGGAGTAAACCCTGAGGACAAATCCAAAGCTTGAGTCCCTAAGGCAGTCCGGCATTGTCTTCAGCCTCGGTCAGGAAACTCCTGCAACGATGCTGGTACCAAACTGTATCAGCCCTTGCCCTTCCTTTGGACAACATTGGTGGCATGGAGAAGGGAGTCTTGCTGCTTGGATAACTGCCGGTCTTCCTTACAACTTTGCCCAGGTCTGTGCCCTGGAGAGGACATTCCAGCATTGCTTCACTGTGATGACACAACGTGGAAAGCAGCACTCTACTGGCTATAAGCGTGCACTTGATTGGCATAGAGAAAGGTACCGGGGATGCTTTTGATGGAGGGAGAGGCCACAGCACCTCACTGGACAGCTATTGCCCACCTCCAGCTGGGCAGCCCCCAGCCAATTAGGTGCTGTCCCGCCACAGTCCGCCTGCTCCACCGGGTGCTTGGGGCTTAGGGATACAAGCAGCCCGAACTGCAATCTGTAAACACTGCACCAAGCACAGCAAGAAGACAAAGAAAGAAACCAGCACTCAGATTAGGATGCTGAAATATACGGACCATGACCACTAGTATATCAATGACCTTCGAGAGATCAGCAGCATATGCAAGACAGCAGTGATTAACAGGGAACTACTGAGACTCCACGTGGACATCGCAAGACTCCAAGAAACATGCCTCACAGAATCAGGAATCCTACATAAGAGAGGCTTTACCTTCTTCTGGCAGGGAAAGGGCTCAGATGAGATCAGAGAGCATGGTGTTGGTTTTGCCATGAACTCACTGCTGAAGATGGTAGAGCCTAGTGAGAATGGGACGGAGTGGATTTTCTCACTTTGATTCCATACATCCGACGGGCCTGTTAACCTTGTCAGTGTCTATGCCTGAACCCTCTACTCTACACAAGAAGCTAAGGACGAGTTGCTGCTACTTGGCAACTTCAACACCAGAGTGGGTGCTGACCACGACCCCTGGGATTGGCAGTATGAATGACAATGGGCAACAATTGCTTGAGCTATGCACGCTTCACAAATTGTATACCACCAGCACGTACTTCCAAACCCAAGCTCAGCACAAAGTGTCTTGGCAACATCCCCGCACCAAACACTGGCACCAGATAGACCTGATAATCACAAACGCTACCACTTGAGAAACGTGCTCATGACTCGCTCCTTTTAGAGTGCCGACTGCGACATGGATTACTCTCTGGTTTGCTGCAAGGTCAGACTTTGGCCAAAGAAGATGCTCTACACCAAGCCTCCAGGCAAGCAGTGCATCAATGCCAGTAAGACCCAACACCCAGACAAAGCAGCGGAGTTCATCAAGTCACTGGAAGATGCACTCCTTGCAGGCCCACCAGGACGAGATGCTCAGCAGAGATGGGACTCTCTCAGGGACACTGTCCACAGCACTGAACTCAAGGCCTTTGGGAAGAAGCAGGGCAAGACACAGACTAGTTTGAAGCAAGCTCAAGTAAGCTCACCACTGTCACTGAGGCAAAGCATGTTGCACTATAAGAGCACAAACACCAACCCACCCAGGCAACGCTGAAAGTGCTAAAGACAGCAAGAGCAAGGCCCAGAAAACAGCCAGACACTGCACAAATGGTTACTGGCTACAACTAGCGAAAGCATTCAGTCATCATTTGACACAGGCAGCATTTGTGGAGTATGCGAGAGAATCAAGAAAACCATCAGTCCAACCCAGAGAAAGACCTCACCACTGAAAACCATAACAAACGAAACCATCAAAGACAAGGGCAAGGAATTAGAGAGATGGGTAGAGCATTACTCCGAAATCTACTCCAGAGAAAACATCATCTTGGACAGTGCACTAGACGCCATGGAATGCCTGCCTGTCATGGAGGAACTGGATGCATTACTGACTGCTGAAGAGCTGAGGAAAACAATTAATAGTCTGCCCATTGGAAGGCATCAGGATTGGATGATATTCCACCAGAGACCATTAAGTATGCAAAGGGAGTCCTGCTGAACCACCTGCATGAAGTACTGCATCAGTGCTGGAAAGAGGGAACAGAGCTACAAGACATGTGAGATTGCAAAGTTGTCACCCTATATAAGAACAAAGGGGACAGAAGCGACTGTAGCAACTACAGGGGAATCTCTTTGCTGAGCATCACTGGGAAGATCTTCACTCACATGGTCCTGAACAGACTGCAGAAAATCGCTGAAAGGGTATATACCGAGTCTTTGTGCGGTTTCAGGTTTGAATGGTCCACAATTGATATGATCTTCTCCCTTCGATAGTTAGAAGAGAAATGCAGAGAGACTCTACATTGCTTTCATTAACCTCATGAAGGCCTTCGACCTTGTGAGCAGAGGCAACCTTTTCAAAATCCTCGCCAGTATTGGTTGTCCACCGAGGATCCTCAGGATAGTTCAGTCATTCCGCACAGACATAAACGGAGTTGTTCAGTTGGACGACTCTTCTTCGGAGGCCTTCAACATTTGCAGCAGTGTGAAGCAGGGCTGTGTGTTTCCCCCACTCTGTTCAGCACCTTCTTCGCATGCTGAAAGATACCTCTGGAACATCAACTGATGGTATCTACCTCCACACCAGATCAGACAGGAGACTGTTCAGTCTGTCCTGGCTGAGGGCAAAGACCAAGGTTCGTGAAGTACACATCAGGGACATGTTGTTTGCAGGCGATGCAGCACTGGCAACACACTCGGAAGAGCAATTGCAATGCCTCATGGACAGCTTCTCAAGAATCTGCCAGGACTTCAGCTTGACCATCAGCCTGAAGAAGACCAACGTGTTGGGTCAAGGCATTGAGCACCTCCCTGCCATTATCATCAATAACTACAAGCTGGAGGTAGCCCATATCTTGGCTCCACCATCACAGACAGTCTCTCCCTCAACTCTGAGATCAACAGGCGGATATGGCTGAGCAGCCTCAACATTCATTAGGCTGACACAGAGAGTCTGGAAGAACAGAAAGCTGATGATGCACACCAAGGTTGCAGTTTACAGGGTCTGCATCCTCAGCACACTGCTTTACCTGGAGCATCTACCCCAGACAAGAGCAGTGTCTCAACATCTTCCAACTTTGTTGTCTGAGACATCAAGTGAACCAACTGAGTTACCAACAATGAGGTCCTAGCCCACGCCCAGATACCCAGCCTCTTCACTCTGCTCCAACAATGCCCTATCTGCTGGCTGGGCCACGTACATTGCAAGTCAGGATCCCAAAAGACCTGCTGTACAGGGAACTGGTCTCCAGCAAGGGAGCACAAGGCCGGCCCCATCTTCATTTCAAAGATGTCTGCAAGTGAGACATGAACTCACTGAACATGAACATCAAGAGGTGGGAGTTCATTGCAAGTGATCGCTCTCACTGCAGGCTGGAATTCGCAGAGATCTAAAAATAGGAGAAGAGAAGCTAAGGTTTGCTGCTGAGGAAAAGCGCACCAGCTGACAAAACAACAGCAAGACAACACTGGAGGACAGTGCATTCAAGTACAGTCACTGCAGCAGAGACTGCCACACCCGTGTGGGCTGCTACACCCACAACAGACATTGTTCTACCAACAAAGATTGACGCAAGACTTCACAGGTGTAGATCCATGGACTCATGAGACTAATGGATGCCACCACCACTGTCCTGAGTAGCTCCGTGACGCAGGACTTGTGCTCTATACCCTCTTCCCCAGGATGCACACTAAGACAAATATCAACTGCACCTGGAAAACCATCAATTCAGTGAGCGATGCTCTTTGATCTGTCTGAAGCTTATTAGTCTTCCAGTGCAAGAAGTTGACCTTGACTGAGTGTTGCAGACTGGCACATTCCAAGGTCCAGGCCTAGGTGCTGAGGGATATCCTCAAGCTTGGGGCAGCTGCCGCCAAAGTGAAGTAGGGAAGGACCACCATTTAAGGTCTTTCAGCCAAAGTACAAAGGGAGTCTATTCAATTATTGGAGCCTACCCATGCGTTAAACACATTTTAATAGTATTTTGCATAAGTAAGAAATACCTTGAGTTTTATCTACTCTCCATATGCAAAGACTGTACAGAACCGAACTGCTCTATTGACCATATCTATATATACAGACTTTTTTCAAATAAAGTATATTTTGAAATGAAGGTTAAAAAAACTTAAGAGCAGGGTATTGACGTTTATACATTATGTGCAATGTATTGTTGGAGTTGCACTTTAAAACATCACAATTTCAAAAGTATCATTTTGGACTGAGGACCTCCTAATTGGTCAGTCATGATCAGGTGACTTTTTACTTATCTTAAATTTCCATTCATTTCATACCCATAATACTTTAGATTAGTGGGAATTAGGCTAGTAGCAGACCAGTACAGTACTGGGATTTCAAGTACATAGACTGTTGTTTATAGAATTGTGTATTTAGTCTTTTTTAGTGAGAATCAAGCACTAGGGACTATCTAGTTGGATGTAAATTAATTTAATCGAAGTTTATTTTTAATTAACAAGATGCTAGAGGGGAGAAATTGTAGTATACTTCTTCTGTGGAATGTGGTAAATCAGAAACGTCTCTGAGAACTACATCTGCAGGAAACATGTTCAATTTGCAGCTCCTGTCAGATGGTATGGATTAGTTGGAGGTGAATTTGGACACATTTAGTAATATGCAGGAGATGGAAAGCACCCTAGACAGGAGTTTTAGAGAAGGGATCACACAGAAGGTTCAGATGGGTGACCACAAGAAAGGGCAGGCTGATATTGCAAGGGTCCCCTATGGACATTCCTGTCTCTAACAAATTTACCTTTTGGATACTGATGGTGGAGGTGGGGTTGGTGGGGGGGGCGGGGTGGTGGGGGGGGGGTTGCCTCTCTGGAAATGGCAATATGCAACAGCCAGAACAGTGGCACATCAGTTGGCTCTCTACTACAGCAGGGAGGGTTAAAGCACAGTACAGCACTAGTATTAGGGGACTCTATAGGCAGGAGCACAGAAAGGCATTTCTGTGACTGCAAAAGAGACTCCAGGGTGGTGTGTTGCCTCTGTGGTGCTCAAGTCAAAGATGTCTCTGAGTGGGCGGGGGACATTTCCAAAAGGGTGAATGAGCAGCCAGAGGCCATGGTACACATTGGTGCTAACAACATAGACAGGAAGAGTGATGAGGTCTTGAAAAGGGAAATCAGGGGCTTCTAGGAGGTGTAATCTTAGGATTATGGTAAGGCCAGGAACAAGAAGACACGACACTTCAATGTGTGGCTGGTATCGAAGGAAGATCTTCAGGTATGTGGATTTTTGAGATGTCTTCCAGGGCAATTGGGACCTGTACAAGAAGGATAGAATGCACCTCAACCAAAGGGGCACCAATATCTTGACAGGGATGTTTGCTGATACCACTTAGGACAATTTAAACTAGTATGGCAAAGGGTTGGGAACCAGAGCAGCGGGTCAACAAATGAAGTGACCGAAGAGGAGCTAGAGATTAATGTCAGTAAGATTAAGAGGAAGAACAATCAGTGAAAGGTTACTGATCACAACAGGTCTGGCAGTGTGAAATATACATGTTTTAATGTAAGGAGTATGATGGGTAAAGCGGATGAACTCAGAGTTTGGATGTTGTTACAGAAGTTTGTGAGAGAGACAAGATTGTTAGCTTAATGTTCCAGGATTTAACTGTTTCAGTCATGATAGAGAGAGATAAAAAAGAAGTGGGAGAATTGGTTTACTGATAAGGGAGAATATCATAGGCATACTGAGGGAGAATACCATAGTGGGCTCATCCAGTGATGCCATATAGGCAGAGGTGAGGAATAGGAAGAGTGCGGTAAAATTGCTGGGATTCTACTACAGCCCCCTCAGCAGCCAGCAGGAGATAGAGGAACTGATATGTGGACAGACAATGGAAAAATATATAAACTATAAGGATGTTATGACGGGTAATTTTATTTTCCCGATATTGACTGGGACCACCTTAGTGCCAACAAATTGGATTGGAGGAAATTTGTTAGGTGTGTCCAAGAGATTTCTTGATGCGACGTGTAAATTGTCCAATGAGAGAAGGGACCACACTGGACCAGGTGATCAAAATTTCAGTGTGGGAGTATTTCAGAAACAGCGATTATCATTCCATAAATTTTAAGTTACTTATGGAGAAGAGTAATCCCTGGATGAAAGTATTAAATGGGGTAAAGGCTAACTACCACAATATTAGGGAGAACCTGAGGAATTTAGATTGGGAGCAGCTGTTTGAGATATGTAGCAATTTAACGGCCAATTATTAGAGTTTAGGGACAGCATATTTCTGTCAAAATGAAGGATAAAGATAACAGGATTCATGAACCTTGGATGATAAGAGAAATTGAGAACTCAGAGAAAAGGAAGCATGTGCAAAGTTTAGGAAACTGAAGACAGGCAGAGGCCTAAAAGAATACAAAGTAAGCAGGAAAGAACATAAACGAGGAGTTAGGAAAGTTAAATAGGCCATGAAATGTCCTTAGCAAATAAGATTAAGGAAAATCCCAAAGCGTTTTATATATACATAAGGAACAAGAAGGTGTGTAAGGAAAGGGTACGTTCACTCAAGGACAAAGGATAGAATTTGTGAGTGAAACTGGAAGAAGTGGCTGAGGTTCTTAATGCTTTGCTTCATTTTTCATAAAGGAGAAGGACATGGTGGATGTTGAGGAGCAGTATGTTGATATTCCATGGCATATTTATATGGAAAAGTAGAAAGTGTTGGATGTTTTGAAAAACATTAGGTTAGATAAGTCCCAAGACCTAATGGGTTCAATCCCAGAATACTGAGGGAGGCAAGAGGAGAAACTACTGGGGCCTTAGATGAAATCTTTGTATTCTGTTTGGTCAATGAGAGGTCCCAGAGGATTGAAGAATAGCAAATGTTGTTCCTTTGTTTAAGAAGGGCAACAGGGATAAGTTGGAGTATTACATGCCTTACAATAGTGGTAGGGAGAAGATTCTTAGGTACAGGAATTACTCACATTTGGAAAAATTCTTACTTATTAGCGATGGAGTCATGGAGTTATACAGCATGAAAGCAGAACCTCTTAACCAACTCATCTGTACCAACCAGAAATCTTAAACTGATCTAGTCCCATTTGTCAGTATTTGGCCAATATCCATTTAAACCCTTCCAGTCCTTGTTCATCCAGATGACTTTTAAATTTTATAAGTGTACCAACCTCTACTACCTCCTCTGGCATTTTGTTCCATACATTCACCACCCTCTGCACAAAATAGTTGCTCCTTAGGTCTTTAACACAGAGGGTTCACATCTTTTCCCTTTCACCTTAAATGTATTCCCTCGAGTTTTGGATTCCCCATTCCCTGGGAAAAAGATCTTAACTATTCACTCCATCCACACCCTTCATGATTTTATAAACCTCAGCCTCTGAAGCTCCAAGTTAAAAAGCTCCAGCCTATTCAATGTTTTTACATAGCTCAAACCCTCCAAGCCCAGCAACATACTTGTAAATCTTTTCTGAATCCTTTCAAGGTTAACAACATCTTTCATATAACAAGGAGATCAGAATTGAATGCAGTATTCCAAAATGACTTCCCAACTCCTGTACTCAATGCACTGACCAATGAAGGTAAGTATGCCAAACAACCTCTTCACAACCCTATCTACTTGCAACTCCACTTTCTAGAAACTTTTCACCTGCACACTTTAGATTAGATTAGATTAGATTAGATTACTTACAGTGTGGAAACAGGCCCTTCGGGCCAACAAGTCCACACCGACCCGCCGAAGCGCAACCCACCCATACCCCTTCATCTACCCTTACCTAACACTATGGGCAATTTAGTATGGCCAATTCACCTGACCTGCACATCTTTGGAGTGTGGGAGGAAACCGGAGCACCTGGAGGAAACCCACGCAGACACGGGGAGAATGTGCAAACTCCACACAGAGAGTCGCCTGAGGCAGGAATTGAACCCGGGTCTCTGGCGCTGTGAGGCAGCAGTGCTAACCACTGGGCCACCGTGCTGCCCAGGTCTCTTTGCTTGGCAACAGTTTCTAGGGCCTTATCATTAACTGTGCAAGTCTTGTCCTGGTTTCCCTTAACCAAAATGGACACCTCACATTTATCTAAATTAAAATCCATCAGCCATTCCTCAGCCCATTGGCCCATCTGATCAAGATCCCATTGTACTATAAGGTAATCTTCACTGCCCACTAAACCACTAATTGTGGTGTCATTTGCAAATTTAGTAAGCATATCCCTCAAATTCACATCCAAATCATTTATATAAGTGATAAGATGCTGTGAATCCTTGCAGCATATCACCGGTCATAGCTTAGAGTCCAAAAGGAACTCTTTATTACCACAGTCTGTCTACTATCTTCAAGCCAATTTTGTCTCCAATTGGCTAGGTCTCCCTAGATTCCATGTAATCTAAACTTGCTAACCAGTCTACAATACACAACCTTGTCAAACACTTTGCTGAGGTCCATATAGACAAGGTCTACCACACAGCCTTCATCAATCGTCCCTGTCACCTCTTCAAAAACCTCAATCAAGTTAGTGAGACATGATTTCCCACACACAAAGGCATGTTGATTATCCCTAATCAGTCTTTCACAGGCAGTGTGGCTTTGTCCAGGGAAGGTCACGTCTGACTGAGTTTGTTGAGGAAGTGACAAAGGTGATTGAGGACATGGTGGTAGATGTTGTCTACGTGGACTTTAGTAAAGTCTTTTACACGGTGAAGGCACATAGGATCTGTGTTGAGCTGGTAAGGTAGATACAGAACTGTCTTAGTCACAGAAAACAGAGAACAACAGTGGAAGGGTATTTTTCTGACTGGAGATCTATGTCAGTATTGTACCATAGGGATCAGTGCTGGGACCCTGTTGTTTGCAATATATATAATTGACTCAGAATAGAACATAGGTGATCTGATTAGTTTGCACACAGCTTGGATAATGAGGCTACTGATAATGAGGATGATTACCAAAGGGTACAGCAAGATATAGATAGGCTGGAGACATGGAGTGGAGAAATGGCAGATGGAGCTTCATCTAGTCAAATTGGAGGTGATGCACTTTGGAGGGCTGAATGATGGAGAGAAGTGTATAGCCAATAGCAGAACACTTAGAAGTATTAACATACAGAGGGGTCTCGGCTTCCACATTTCACTGAAAATGCCAACAAGGCCATATGGTTTGCTTTCATTATTCATCTCGTGGGACATAGAGTACAAAAATTGGTAAGTCATGTTGCAGCTATATAGAAATTTGCTTAGATCACATGCGGAATATTGCCCACAAGTCTGGTCACCACACTACCAGAAGGATGTGGAGACTTTGGAAAGGATATAGAAAACGTTTATCAGGATCCTGCCTGTTCTGGGTACCAGCTGTGAAGAGAGCTTGGACAAATTTGGTTTGATTTCACTTGAATGTTGGAGGCCGAGGGGTGACATGATAGAAGTTTACAAAAAAATGAAGGGCATGGATAAAATGGATAATCTTTTTCCCAGGGTATAAATGTCAGTTACTAGGCGACATAGGTTTGAGATAAAAATCGGAAAGTTTAAAGGAAAATTGGGAAGCAAGTATTTTTATACAGAGAGGACTAAGGGCATGGAAAGCATTGCCAGAGCAGGATATGGAGGCAAAAGGCTTTTAGTTTAGAAAGGCGTCATGTGTTGACACAAGTTTCATGGGCCCAAAAGGCCTGTACCCGTGTTATACTGTTCTTTGCCCTTTCATTGATTTCTGTGAACTCTCCATGACTATTGGCAGATCCCCCATTTTATTTCTGAACAAAACAGTACCTTCCAGATGAAGAAACTGCAGGGATGAGACAAGTAGGTAGCTGGCCACACTACAGAGTGATACAGGGGTTGGTAATAGAGTTGCAGCCAATTCCCCCATGAAGCACATTTCACAGTTTTGATAGGTGTTTGAATCCTGGCATCAACAGCCTGCCATTGCTGCTCTATATCTCCCTTTTGAAGGCAGGCAAGTTCAACTGGTCCATGATACATGTCTCTTAAGAGAAAATTTTGACCTGCTAAAAATGAGATGCATGGCCTCCTTCAACTATTTTCGCATTTAATTTTGCTGGTCCTATATAATTCATGGTCACTGTAAGAGGGCAGAAGTCCAATCTATCTTCAAACCAAAGGTCTAGCTGGCAACCAAAAGTTACATCCCTAGTTCCTCAGATCTGAAAGTAAAGAAAACAGGAAATCCACATGCAGTGAGGACAGGAAAGCACAAGAAAGTTTCTTTTTTTGGCCACATTTGGCATAACCATGCAAGGTGCTGCTTGAAATACGCAAAAGAGAGTTCATATTCAATTGATTATTTAAAAACACATTCTTACTTGAATAAAATTAAACGAGGACAGTTGCCTAAATCTAATTGAATTAAAATGCTCTCTAAATGCTCTTTGTTACTGAGTGAGTTTTAACTTTGCTGAGCACTTGAATAAAAGCAAAATACCATGATTGGTGAGAACCTGAGACAAACATAGAGAATGCTGAAGACATTCAGCAGGTCTGGCAGCATCGGTGGAAAGAGAAACAGAGGGTAACATTTAGTGTCCAGTATGCCTCTTTATAAGAACACTAAAGTTCTCAAGGAGAGTCACAAGAAACTCCAAATGTCCTATCTGTTTCCGTCTCCACTGATGCTGCCAGATCTGTTGAGTTTCTCCAGCATACTCTGTTTGTTTGCTGAGCATTCTTTATTTTGTCGCTGTTAATATTTTAACAGCTGTGACTGACATTCTCCTGAAAATAGTTCAAGAAGAACGGATAATATGTTGAATAATCTATTTATCTCAAAGAATGATATATTTTAACTTGCTATGCGGGAATGTATCTTTGAGAGAGCATTGATCTAGACCAACAATCGCAAAGGAAAGGTGCTGATGGGGTTAAAAAACAGAATTATCTACTGGGAGAGGAGAAAGTGATTGAAAATACAGCCAAAGAAAATTGAATAAAGAAATTAAATGTGGCTATTTAGCTAATTGCTACTCAGAGGTTCCTAAAGCAAATCTTTTTACTTTCATCAAAGCCAAGCTCTAGTGAAAACATAAAATAATGAGCAGCATTAAAAAGAAACATGAGTTGACCCTGATATGCACATTTCCTATAAATATTGTGCAGCTTCTTTGGAGTAAATGAACTCAGTTCACATATCATGAATAATTTAAATTTCAAAAACTCCAATTTGGCACTTAAAATGAATGATAACCATTCTGCTAACACGTACCACAACTTCAATCATTAAGATTACATTGCTAGAAATGTAAACACAAAATGAAAGAGTGATTATTATTCTCTGTTCCATTACTTCCTTATCCTTTCATGCTACAATACATTGATATCCATGTGTGAAAAGAATTACTAAAAACTGCTATTGATTATATTCATTTGATGATTCAAATTTCAAAACTTTCAATGTGTGCACAGACTAAAATCATCCTTGGCCATTTGGTGCAATTTCAATACTCAAGCCTTCATGTTATTTAACGTGATTCTAGCCCTTGATACGTCATAAGTGGAAGCATTTGTATATTCTGGAAGGGGAAGCGAAAATTACAGATGAAAGTGCAAGAAAAAACTTGGAGAGGAAGTGACATCTTGTATGGGAAAAGAAGCTGAGGAGAAGCTGCGGCAGGAGATTTCATAAAAGGGGAATGTGAAATCTGCAATTTATTGGGGTACAGAACAAAACAAATAGTATTACCTTCAGACAATGAAAGGGACGACCCAGATGAATTGAGTGAGGAGATTGAGAAAGAATTCCACCTTGAACTGTGTTGTGGCAGGGAGTTAATTCTACTGTGGAGAAAACGAGGACAGCAGATGCTGGAGATCAGAGTCGCAAGTATGGTGCTGGAAAAGCACAGCATTCCTGATGAAGGGTTTATACCCAAAATCTGGATGCTGCCTGCCCTGCTGTGCTTTTCCAGCACCACACTCTCGGAGTTAATTCCACTGTGCTCCTTGTGTCATTCTTTGCTTTAATTATCAATTCACCTCTTCCCACAGAAAAGGGTCAATATGTTCTGCCTTCAGCACAGTCTGCAGCAAAACTCACCATACTCTGAACCCTCTTAGCCAAATTAATTATTCCCTGGTACACAACACATATTTCTGCTGAATAACTGATTTCTCCAATCATCACCAGATCCGGTGGGAACGATCTATCATTGTCATTTTCCAATCATCTCTGAGGAAACTGTTGCCTGCACCATTGAGTCATGCTGAAATCATGGCCCTCCAACTACTCTATTCCAGAATTAAACATTGCCTCTAACACTTTGCATCAATACCTTTGCTTTCAACATGAACCTGTGGACATTTTAGTGCTAATTCAAGATCAGCTGTTTTGCTGGTGCTGTTGTCCAGAGGGCCAAATCTCTCCACCACCTTCTGTGGCCCTGGCCATAAATCCTACATATTTCTCTAGATTTTCTCCTCATGTCCTCTGTGGGTTCATCTTGTCCATAACTTTTGCCTCCTGCTCCCTTGTCTCTATTCCAGTGGACTTCCAGATCAGTCTTATCTATCTAGCTGCAGAGAATCAAAGTGTTACTTTTCCAAATCAAGAATGGACTTATCTGCTATATATTTTTAAAGTTAGGATTGGCAAACATAACACTGTCAGGAGGAACCAGTGTAACAATAGTGGCAGCTGCCTCACCTTTCCCCATGCCTCAAAATCTATCAATTTCTGTCAGGTTTGGCATGATCTTTAATGTGAGTTTGAACTCACTTTCAAAGTATATATTATTTCCCCTCTTCAGCAATGCAGTTTTCATTTTGAATAGCTCCCAAGAAGCTTGGTCCATTACTATTTCCTTTCTTCCCTTTCATTAGACTGGCACTGTGACACAGTGGTTAGCACTGTTGCCTCCCAGCGCCAGGGATAGGGTTTGATTCCAGCCTTGGATGCCTGTCTGAGTGGAGTCTGCACATTCTCCCCATGTCTGTGTGAGTTTTCTCTGAGTGCTCTGGTTTCCTTCCACAGTCCAAAGATGTGCAAGTTAAGTAGATTGGCTGCGCTAAATTGTCCATAGTGTTCAGGGATGTGTAGGTTAGGTGGTTTAGCCATGGGAAATGTAGGGTTACAGGGATTGGGTAGGAGAATAGGTTGAGGTGGGATGCTCTTTGGACGGTCAGTGTGGACTCGATGGGCTGGAAGGCCTGCCTCCATACTGTAGGGATTCTATGATTACTGGATATAGGCATAATTTGGTGCTGAAATCAATTTTAAGATATAAGCTGTTTTATTCCTCTTGTCCACTATGTTGTTTACATCTACTTATTTTTTGCTTTTTACCCCATTCACAAAAATACTATCCTTGAGTGAGTTTTTAGGCCCAGATTCAACTGGCTGCAGATCAAACGTAACTGTATCAGGCTTGAAGTTGAACTTTTGATTTCTGTGGACTCTTTTCAAAAACCCCACAATTAAAGACCATAAGTTATGAAAGCAGAAGTAGGCTACTTTCAATCAATAAGGTCTGTTACACTATTCAAATAGATTAGGGCTGATCTAATCTAATCAGCCTCAACTCCATTTTCCTGCCTTATCCCCATAACTCCTGATTATCTTACATATTAAAAATCTACCTATCTCAGCCTTGAATATATTTAATGACCCAGCCTCAACGCACTTTTACTGAAAGAATTCCACAATTTCATTACCTTCTGAGAGATGAAATTCCTCCTCATTTCTGTCTTTAATGGGTGATCCTTATCTCTAAGGTTATAGTCTGTGGTCATGGATTCTCCTACAAGGGGAAATAATATCTCAACATCTACTATGTCAAGTCCATGAAGAATAAATTCCAATAAGGTTGCCTCTCACTCTTCTAAATGTCATTCAGTATAGGCCCAAATTATTTAACCTTTACTTGTAAGACAGTACCTCTGTCCTTGATGAGTCTTGTCTAGACTGCCTCTAATGCTAACATATCCTTCTTTTGATAAGGGCAACAAAACCAGTTCACAGTAATCTAGGTATGATTTAACTAGTGTCTTGAATAGTTTTAGCAAGACTTCCCTATTTTCATACACTTTTCACTTTGAAATAAAGACCAACGTTCCATTGACTTGCTTATTATTTGCTGAACTTGGATGCTAGGTTTTTGTTATTCATGCATAAGGTCCCCCAAATCCCTTCGTGCTGGACCTCTCTGTAGTCTTTCTCAATTTAACTACTATTCAGCTCTTTTATCCATCCTGTGAAAGTGTACAGACCTGCATTTTCCTACATTATACTACAATTGCCAGGTTTTTTTTCCCACTTACATATACTTGCTCCTCCTTCTGTGGACTCTTTGTGTCATCCTCATCATGTGCCTTCCCATTATGTCATTCGTAAACCTGTCAACAGCAAATTCACCTATCATCTAATTTATTCATGTATATTGTAAATAATTGGAGCCCCAGAACTGACCTCTGTGGCACTCTATCAGTTACATGTACGTAGCCTCATTTATCCAAGTCTCTGTCTTCTATTACTTAGCCAATTCTCTATCCATGCTGATATATCTCCAACATCACAGGTTCTTATTTTATTAAATAGCCTATATGTGGTACCTTGTCAAATGTCTTTTGGAAATTCAAATGTATTTCATCTACTCCTTTCCCTTCATCTATCCTGCCTTTACCTCTTTAAATAATTTTAAATGAATCATGCATGATTTTCCATTCATGGAGCCATACTTGACTGTCTCATGTATTTCTAAATTCATTACTGTTACATCCTTTATAATAGACTCTGGAAGTTAAGTTAACTCACCTGCAGTTACTCAATTGTTGCTGCCTCTCCCTTTTGAATAATTGAGTTTCATTAGCTATTTTCCAGTTATTTTAGATTTTTTTTCAGAATCAAAGGATTCTTGGACAATTAAGAACTGAGGGAGAGAGAAAACTGTGAACAACAGATCTGTTAGCCTGACATAAAAAGTAAGCAGCACATTAGAATCTGTGATAAAGGATGTGATAATTGAATATTTAAAAATAATGATCTAAGTTTGTGAGGAGGGGTAGACAGTTGATAAGGTTCAATGAGCCAGAAGGCCTATTCCTGCTCCTGTTCCTTATAATGTTCGAAGAAGCATCTTCCATTACCATACTACTGTCCTTTTGCGACCACTGCGAATGTATTAATAACATGCTCAAAGTTCTTATCCTTGTTCAAAATTAATTCTCTCATAAAAACAGAAAGTGCTGAAGAAATAACATTGTAAAGAAAGGAACAATTCTCAATCTCATCTCTGACAGGTAAACTGGTATCTGCACAGTGTCAGCAGTCAAGAATGCGGCTCAAGTCACATCACCCCCTTCACCTCTGAGAAGGAGGCCATACATCCCTCTGAGGTTCCATCAGCAAGGTTGTCTCCTGCACCTTCCAACAGCTCAGATACTGATGCCGTGGTGGAAACATCAGTTATATCAGAGTTGGGAGCACAGTCTGGTGAACATACCAAGTCCACCTCTCCACTGCCAGCAAAGAAAAGGATCCCCTAGGTCACTCAAAGGACTACTGGAGACCAGGTAAAAGCTCCACCTCAGACAGGAGAGGAACCATGGTATCAGCAATTCAGAATTCATTGAAATGCACAAGAAAACACATGAACAGCAGATAGGTTTGTCAGATGTAACTATCATGTAACAAATAGTCTATGACAGAAAGGTTTGTATAGTGCTACTTCTGACATGCAAACATCTGACTGCCTTCATAGACGAGATTGCAGCTGTCATAGAGAGCAAGGTCCAGTGCTGTCAGAGTCTGCTGAATGTGCACACAGACCTTCACCCACATCTCTTTATCCATTGCTGCCCAGCATCAATGGCAAGGTGACAAGGATGAGGGCCCCTGATCTCACTCCAGTCACCTCTTTCTCATAAGGATACAAGGTGATACCAGTACGCACTCAGCTGGAGATGGAGCCACACACAGTACTCATGCCCTCCAGAAGTCTCCTCTTTGGAGGAGGTCAGACATTCCACCTCCATCAAGGTTTTACTTGCCCATCCACTAATATTATTTATTGTATCCGTTGCTCCCGATGCGGTCTCCTCTACATTGGGGAGACTGGGCGCCTCCTAGCAGAGCGCTTTAGGGAACATCTCCGGGACACCCGCACCAATCAACCACACCGCCCCGTGGCCCAACATTTCAACTCCCCCTCCCACTTTGCCGAGGACATAGAGGTCCTGGGCCTCCTTCACCACCGCTCCCTCACCACCAGACGCCTGGAGGAAGAACGCCTCATCTTCCGCCGCATCAATGTGGACTTCAACAGTTTCCTCATTTCCCCTTCCCCCACCTCACGCTAGTTCTAAACTTCCAGCTCAGTAACTGTCCCCATGACTTGTCCGGACTTGTCCTACCTGCCTATCTTCTTTTCCACCTATCCACTCCACCCTCTCCTCCTTGACCTATCACCTTCATCCCCTCCCCCACTCACCCATTGTACTCTATGCTACTCTCTCCCCACCCCCACCCTCCTCTAGCTTATCTCTCCACGCTTCAGGCTCACTGCCTTTATTCCTGATGAAGGGCTTTTGCCCGAAACGTCGATTTCGAAGCTACTTGGATGCTGCCTGAACTGCCGTGCTCTTCCAGCACCACTAATCCAGAATTCCACCTCCACCCTGTCTGCCTGCCTCAGCTCTGTGAGAATACAAACTATAGATCATACAGCAGCCTCTGGGCTCAACACACTCAACATTTGGGCCCTCAAGTCTCAAATTCTTTCAGGTTCACCTGACCAAAACTCCAAGCTAACTGAGCTCCATTGTAGAGCAGGGTCCTTTCACCCCAGCTGCATACTCTGGGACTGCACCGAGATATAGTGGGATAGAAAGGGAGAAGCCAAACCTCTGAGGGCACATAAGTAGAATGGGAGACACTTCTTGTAAATTCATCATCACATTTGTAAATAGATTTTCATTTTTCATCATCAGCTGTGTGAGCAAATTACAATATTGAAGCTTAGCCAGCCTTAGTACTGTGCAAAGTGTTATGGTTCATAGTGAGAAATGAGCCATTCCTCCATCATACATAGGTTTTAGGAGCTTGGGAGGTGCCAGCTGTTTCAAAAAATAGTATGACCTTTCCAGGCCACAAGACATTATCTGTGCACCACAGGCAGTTAGTGGGGTTAATTCTTAATGTTGCATAGTGCGGTCAAAAGTGTTTTAGGTAAGGATTTGGACTCCACACTTGTATCTTTCACCTATTTTGCATGACTGTGTTTGTGTCATCCAATTGCTCTTCAAAAGAGCCTCACATGGATTGAAATTTAACTGCACTCTCTCACAAATCAAAAAAAAATCTACCCACTCTGGATGTAGTGGCAGCTATTTTTAGCTCCATTACACACTGGCTATTTGCATCAAGATGGACTGAAATAGCAATCACTCCTCACATGGTGCGGATTCGGCATCTAACCCTTGATGAACCCCAAATGGATCCATTCCTCTCTTAGTAGCAAACCGTGATAATGCCACTGGCGTTGAACTTCCCATGCTCCTAACCCAATCCGTCTTCCTTACTATTCACCTCCCTACTTTCCTACCTCAGCTCCAGGAAACTGGAGTCAAAATACACTGTCCCTCATCAAAACCAGGGGACTACTGACTGTTAATGAACTCCCCTCCTACTTTACACATTTTCCTCCATGTTGTCTTGTCTCCCCCCCACCAACCCTTTATGTACCAAGTTGCTCCCCTTTACAGTTGTTTTACCCTCTGCGTTCTGACATGTTATCTCCAACCCCCCACTTGAGTTCATACGATCATAGAACCCCTACAGTGTGGAAGCTTGCAATTTAGTCCATCCGTGTCTGTCTCATATACTATTTCACATATTTCAAAAACGTCTTTTTCACTACAAGCTTCCTTTGATATTTATGTTCCAATTAATCAGTGCTATAGATCTTAAGACATTTGGAATGTCCAAATTATGCATTCTATAAGTTGTGTTTTATGACCTCACATAGCTTTGATTATTATAGGGCAGCAACTAATTTTTTAAAAATTGCTCCTTATGACATAGGGGCGGCACAGTGGCTCAGTGGTTAGTGCTGCTACCTCGCAATGCCAGGGACCTGGGTTTGATTCTGGCCTCACGTGGAGTTTGCTCATTCTCCTCCTGACCGTGTGGAGTTTGCTCATTCTCCTCTTGTCTGTGTGGGGTTTCCTCTGGGTTCCTCCCACAATCCAAAGATGTGCAGATTAGGTGAATTGGCCATGCTAAATTGCCCATGGTGTTCAGGGATGTGTAGGTTAGGTGCATTAGTCAGGGGTAAATATGGGGTAGGGGCATGGTGCTGGATGGGTTACTTTTCGGAGGGTCAGTGTGGTCTCGTTGGGCCGAAGGGCCTGTTTCCACACTGTAGGGGTTCTAATTCTAAATAGCTGAACATGATTGGAAGTATTCAGTCGCTTTCAGCTGTGTCATATTGTGTACGTTATTTGTTTGGTGATGCAAGCGCACTTTTGTTAGTCTTAGCATAAATCATTCAAATGATAAACAGAGTAGTCTAAATGGCTGTTAAAAGCAAGTAAAGTCCCAGACATAACCAGAGATGATACTGGCTCTCTGAACACTGCTTTTTTTCTTGTTTCTGGCTTTTTTTCAAAGCTCATTAAAATGAAGGATGGGAGGACAGCAGCACACAATATTCTTGCATTGTGTATCCAATAGGAGCTATGCTGTGTCAGAACCACAATGGCTTTATAGCAAGAGAAGGTTCAAGATATAGATCTGAAACATTGCAACATTGTACAATATACAGTGCTTGTCAAAGCAGAAACTTCCCACTGTTATATCCTGGTTAAACAGCACAATGCACTGAAGATGCCACATTTTCAACTACTGTTAAAAGAATCTGACAATCCTGCACTTTCTGTCAGACTATTCAATCTCCCCTCAGGTATTGTGCCATAAATCCAATAAGACCTCAGGCCCAACATTAAAACTTAGTAGCATTACTGATCAAGGACTATGCTTTATGTTTATCTTCAGAAATGTTTGGAAACTTCAACAGCAAAGGAGCTGACCACCAGTTGATTTGATTCACTCCATGTGATATCAAGAAATAGTGAATATGCGGGATACTGCAAAGACAATGGGTCCTGAAAACATATTGGCAATAGTCCCGAAAATCTGTACTCTAGAATTAGGCGTGACCTTAGCCAAGCTGTTCCTGGATAATTCCAACACTGACATTCACCCAACAATGTGGAAAATTGCCCTTAAATTGCCACAAAAAGCAGGACAAATCCAACATGGTCAATACCTGCCCTAACAACCAACACTTGATCATCAGCGAAGTGATGGAAGGTGTTCACAGTGCTAACAAGTAACAAATGCACAGCAATAACCTGCAAACTGATGCTGAATTGAAAACCAAAAGAATTGTGGATGATGTAAATCAGAAACAAAAGTAGACATTGCTGGAAAGGTTCAGCAGATCTGCTAACATCTGAGGAAGGGTCACTGGACCCAAAATACTAACTCTGATTTCTTTGCACGGCTGTTGCCAGATCTGCTGAGGTTTTCTAGTAACTCTTGTTTTTTTTTGTTTTTAATGCTGAATTGAGTTTTGCCAGGCAGCTCAGCTCCTGACCTCTTTATAACCTTAGTCAAAACAAATGCAAAAGAGTTGAATTTTAAAAAAAGTGAGATGACAGTGATTGCCCTTGACAACAAAACAGCATTAGACTGAGTGTAGAATCAATGATCCTTCGCAATATTGAAACCATGGGAGATGGGAAAAACTCCCCAGAGATTGAAGTCATAATTAACACAAAAGAAAATTGTTAGAAACCAATCAATCTCACTCTTACGGTATTGTCTTAAGACAACCATCTTCAACTGCTTCACCTGTGATATTTCTTCCATCATAAATACAGAATTTAGGATGTCCACTGTAAATCTGGACAACACTCCATACAATTTGCCACTTCTCACACACTGAAGCAGTCATGCCAAAATAAGCAAATCTTGATAACATTCAAACTTTAGCTGATAAGTGGGTAAAATGAGGACTGCAGATGCTGGAAACCCCAGTGTGGATTAGAGTGGTGCTGGAAAAGCACAGCAGGTCAGGCAGCATCCAAGGAGCAGGAAAATCGACGTTTCGGGCAAAAGCCCTTCATCAGGAAAAGAGGCAGGGAACTGCAGGGTGGAGAGATAAATGAGGGGGTGGGAGTGGGGTTGGGGGTGGGAGTGGGGTTGGGGGTGGGGAGAAAGTAGCATCAGGACATGGTTGAGGAGCTTCAGGGCAGAGGAGATGACCTGGGGGTTTATCTCTCCACCCTGTTGGCTCCCTGCCTCTATTCCTGCTGAAGGGCTTTTGCCAGAAACATCGATTTTCCAGCTCCTTGGATGTTGCCTGACCTGCTGTGCTTTTCCAGCACCACTCTAATCCAGACTTTAGCTGATAAGTGTCAGTAACATTTAAGCAACATGAGTACTGTTAAATGACCATGTCCAAGATTCTTACAATATTGGATCCAATATTCTTCCCTAATAGTCATTCACATAACCATCACTGAAACATCCATGATCAATATCCTGGAGGGGATTTGCCATTGACCAGAAACTGAAATGGTTTCTTTCCAGCCATGCCAGAAATGGGTGTAATTGTAGAAGAGAGGCTGGCAGTCAGGAATTATAACTCTGTCCATGCCCCACTGCATGGATGGCTTTATAAAATAAATAAATGCACCACTAAATTAATAAATCAGTCAATCACAGATTACAAACATTGACTACGAGGGCACTACCGGCAGCAGTATGACAAAGGAAGTAAAATTTCTTAAAATGGCAAGATGGGGTGGAAATAAATCAAATTAGCACAAGTGCAGGCAATAGTGTACCTCAGCCTAATCATGCCGACCTATCAAAAGGTTTTCAGGCTACCAGTGGACACTGCATGCTCCCTCCCTAAACAACACAATGGCTAGCTGTGGAGTGTCACGGGGTTAGGGCTGGGTCCACGATTATTTACAATGTCTATTAATGACTTGGATGAGGACAATAAATGTACTATCGCCAAGTTTGGAGATGACAGAAAAATAGTTGGGATGGCAAGTTGTGGGATATAAACAGGCTGAATGTGTGGATAAAAGCTTACCAAATGGAATATAAGTGGAAAATGTGAGTTTATGCACTTCTGCAGGTAAAATTGAATATTATTTAAATGGGAAAGGCTACAGAAAGCTGCAGTAGGGAAGGATCTGGGAGTTCTCATTCAGAAATCACAAAATGCTAGCATCCAAACTCAGCTGGCAATAAGGAAGGCAAACAGAATGTTCCATATCTAAGGAAAGATATACTGTTATTGGAGGCAGTCCAGAGAAGATTCATTAAATTTATATTGGGTATGGAAGGATATTCTTATGAGGAGAGATTGAGTAAGTTGCACCTGTACTCATTGAAATTTAGAAGAATGAGAAATGACTTATTGAAACACATGAAATTCTTAGGGGATTTGGTTGGATAGATGCAGAAGGGCTGCTCCCCTTGTGGGACAGTCTAGAACTAGAGGACATAATCTCAGGATTAGGGGTGTCCCATATAAAACTGAGATGAGGAGGAATTTCTTTTTTTCAGAAAACAGTGAATCTGTGGAATTCTTCACCATGGAGAGCTGAGTCATTAGATTTACTCAAGACTGAAATATAACAGATTTTTAATCAGTGAGGGAATTGTAGGCAGTTATCAGATCACCTTGATCTAATTGAACCACGGCCTAAATAGCCAACTTTTGCTCTTATGTCTTCTGTTCTCACGGACACCTGAGCATAGACATAACCGTGGGAAAGAGGCAGGCCATGGAGTATTACATCCCCTGCCATGGCTCTGTTAATAGCTAAGAACCCAGCTCTTCTTAGAAGATTTTAAAAGATTCACTACTAAATTAACAAAACACCTAATTAATCAAGGTGCAAGTACTGTCTACCAGGAGTAGTGTGACCAAAGCAAAAATCAAGACAGGGACTAATTTAAAATGAGGTTGGTGGGCACTTCCCTGTAAAGAATTGCTTGAAAGGACCAGCTGTTTTTTTTTAACATCCAGAACTGTTCTTTCATACAACTGATGTTTTTTCTTTCTCATCACCAAATCACCTTTTTTTTAAATCTATTAATCATCACCAGTAAATCACCTATTTTTTTTCAATTTATTAATTTATTTGCAAAACACATTAAGGGCAATGCAGACCATGAGTGGTGAAGAGATGTAGGTAGAAGGAGGGGGTGAAATCAAAATGGGGTTGGAAGAGCTTTCCGGAAAGAAGAACAGGGTTGTCGGTGACTGGAATTTGCTGACTGAGTTGCTGGTGGAGGCAATGACCTTAAACACTTTATGAAAAGTTCCTGGATCTGTCCCCAAAGTGTTGTAAACTGCAGGGCTATGGGCTGCGTGTAGAAAGATGTAATTAGAAAGGGCCTCTGTGTGTCTGGGTCAGCCTGTACACATGGGCTAAATTGGCTCCCTTCTGTGCTGCAGTAGTTCTCTGGTTCTATGGGAAAGCACTAATTCTTAAGTACAAAGTCCAAAAAGTATTGCCCACTCTCAACCAACACTGGAGATGTTCCATTTGAGCCTTAAAGCGATCTGCATTTTCTAACACCGGCACAGATGAGCTTCACCAACACTGTTGTAATGTCACAAAAGATTCTATCCTTGGTATGCTATCAAGGGTAGCTTTGAAATCACAAACCTGACAGGTACATGTTGTGAGCCACTTAACTGAAAAGCATAGCTCAGATTTTTTTCCAATTGACTACTTTACAATATCAATCCTCAGAACATTCCCAAATGGGTGGGTTCACCCAAGACTGAAGAAACCAGTAGCATCAAACATAGAATCTTTGCTGAATCTTAAAAGAGCATTCTGAACTATTCACCCTGTCTTTCTGGAGTAAGGTTTAAAACCAATTCTGCTGGTGAAACAGGTTGAACAGGGCAATTCATTTTAAGATTGACACATGGGAATGTTGTTCCAATCAGAATATATGCAACGCCTATACTGATTGATAGTGCTTATATCCAGTACTGATTGACTGTGGGATCAGAAGAGTTTTCACCCAGTGGATATCCTGGTAGATATCAAATCTGAGAATTATATAAATTTTATGGCACAGAGAGAAGCCAGTCAATCCCTCTATCTGTGCCAGCCATAAAAGAGCCTCCAAGCTTAATCCTACTGCCCAGCATTGGAACCGTGGCCCCGCAGGTTACAACAATTGAGATGCATTCCCAGTCAACTTTTAAATGTGCTGAAGGTTTTTGCTTCTGTTATACTTTCAGCCAGCAGGAGATCTTACAATAGCCTTCTTTGAAGTATTGAAACAGGTGTCAAGAAGCTTTACAAATTCCTAGACATGTGAATAAAAGCACTCACAGCAGTAAGACACAGCTCTGACATTCAAATAAAATAACATGGTCTGGGCATGAACGGCTTTGCTTCTTCTGTGAAAACATGCAGCAACAAAGAATCATTAACATTAAAACATTTGGACTGTAGGCAGACCATAGGCAGTACCTTCTGCTCCCGAGGATGATGAACTCAGAGGTGGAAAAAGCACTTAAATAGGTGAGGAAGTGACGTAGTCAAAGACCATCATCTTCCACCTCTAAAAGGATTAAATCTGGAATAGGAAGCTCCATTGTTAAGCTTCCCGCTCCACTATCAATTGAGGCCATTAATTGGCCAAGTTAGGATTACTTGCAGGTCTCCGCCCCCATTTCCATTCCGAGTATTCCATTGTGTGGAGGCCTATTGACATGTGGTATGACTGACAGATCAACCTGTGTGGGCAGCTTTTAAGGAAGGGCTGGGATCCTCAATCAAAGACAATCAGTGTCGATTGAAGGACAGGACGTAGAGCGGGGATTGAGTGCTGACAACCACACACACACCCCTACAACTTTATTTATTGCTTAGCTTGCCCCCTCTCCCCCACCAAAATCAACAAACCTAAAAGTTTGACTCTCTTTTAATCACGGCATCCTCTGTGGTGATGCTGAGAGTCAGAGCTTCCAGTCTCTGATTAGTCAGCAGCTTTCAATTACTGCCATTTCCACCCCAGGGTCTTAATTCCAGGCAAAGGCTTAGTGGGATTAGACTAGCATTAGATTCACTAGCCTTCCCTGGAAGACACAATATGGATCTCTTGCCAGACCTGCAGCTGGCTGCCAACATCCCCATTGCCTCAACAAGATTCTATCCTTTGGTTTAAAACCTTGTGCAGTTGGTTCTGACATAACTAGAGGACAAAGCATTAATATATCAGATTTACTGCTAAGATTTAATCTTACAGTGGGGGTAATGAATGTGGCAGTTGGCAGTGAAGGATGTACAAGAACTGTAAACAGGAGAAACAGGACAGGAGAGGACATAGAAAAATGAAGGACAACTTTGCTGAAATTGATAGAAAATTGAATTGAATAAAGTTGTAGGGGGTGTGTATGGTTGTCAGCAGATAGTCCCCTGCTCTATGTCCCATCCTTCAATCGGACACTGATGTCAATAAAATAGAGTTAGATTACCAAAATCAAAAACAGGGTTAAGCATGAATTGATAGATAATTGAATTGAAGATTAGTTCAAATATCTTAGCAGCAAATCACAGTGAGTTTGTAACATAATGATGGAGCTAAGGCAATGAGGTCCTCAGGGTAGTATCCTAGGCCAACCATCTTCTGCTGCTTCATCTGTGATCTTCCCTCCATCATAAGGCTAAAAGTGGGAACATTCACTCATGTTGCCCAATGTTCAGCTCACTCATAACTGCTCAGACACCGAATCATTGCATGACAAAATCCAAGAAACGGAGCAAGTAACATTTGAGCCACACAACTGCCAGAAAATAACCATCTCCAATAAGAGACAATCTAACTATTGCCTCTTGACATTCAATACTGTTGCCACCACTAAATCCCCACTACCAACATTGACCAGAATCGCAATTGGACTTGCCATGTAAGTACAATGTCTACAAGAGCAGGTCATTCGAACATTAGAACACTAGAACACTACAGCGCAGTACAGGCCTTTCAGCCCTCGATGTTGTGTCGACCTGTCATACCAATCTGAACCCCATCTAACCTACACTATTCTATGTACGTCCATATGCTTATCCAATGACGACTTAAATGTACTTAAAGGTCGGAAGCTAGAATTGCTGCAACAAGTCACGTTCTGACTTCCCAAAATATGTCCACCATCTACAAAGGCACAAGTCGAGAGTGTGATGGAAATCTCCCCATTTGCCGAGACAACATGTTCCATCAACAGTCCTGAAGCTTGATACATTCCAGGACAAAGCAGCTCACATGATAGGCATCCACAGGCATCCACTCCCTCCACCATCAATACTCAGTTGCAGCAATTTGCACTATCTACAAGATGCTGTGCAGAAATTCATCAAGGCTCCTTAGACAATACCTTCTAAACACAATTAGGAAGATAGGAAGCTATGGAGTCATAGAGGCCTACAGCACATAAAAAGGCCTTACAGTCCATTGAGTCTGTGCCAGTACAAAAACAACCAGTTAACCATTCTAACCCCACTTTCCAGCAGTTAGCCCATAGCTTTGTATGCCTTAGTATCACAACTAAACATCTAACTAATGGGCTGTTATAGCACAGTGTAGTGATGCTACCTCTCGGACAAGAGGTCCAGGTTCAAGTCACCTGCTCCAGCAGTATGTAATAACATTGCTGAACAGTTGATTTTGGAGAAAATATTGGGGCTCTTGCAGTGCAGTGGTTTGGCCCTACCTCTGAGCCAGATGACCCAGGTTCAAATCCCACATGTTCCAGTGTTGTGCAATGATATCTCTGAACAGATCAATTATAAAGTATCTACATCTAAGTACTTCTTCAATGTTATGAGAGTTTCTGCTACTCTTACAGACAGTGAGTTCCAGATTCTCACCACCATTCTCATAACTCCTCTCAACCTCCTGCCTCTTTCCTTAAATCTCTGTCTCTGGTTATTGATCCTTCTACCAAGGGGATAAGTTTCTTCCCATTCACTCTGGCAATGTTCTTTATAATTTTGTACATCCAAATCATGTCCCCCTTAGTCTCCTCTGCTCTAAGGAAAGCAGCCCCTGTATATCCAAACTCTCTTCCTAACTAAAACTCTCCAGCCCAGGTGAAATCCTGATAAGTCCCCCCTGAAAGTTCTCCAGTGCTATCTCATCCGTCCTATAATGTGGATTCCAGAACTGCATGCAATACTGTAGCTATGACTTCACCAACATTACACACAATTCCAGCTTCACCTTTCTGCTCTTAACCTCGAAGCCTCAGCTAATAAAGGCAAATATCAAATTAAGTTATGAAGTGACATTAAATGTGTGTGTGTGGTCACTGGAATGAGGGAACTCAATGATTATTCTATAATTTATTATCTTTCTCTATTCAAGCTATGACAGTTTGACAGCTGTTTTCATCACCAACTATCAGAGCCAACTGAGAATCAATCAGTCGGTGCTGAATTACATACAATTTTCTACCATTGAATCCTTAGTGTCAGCAAATGTTTTTTCAACTGATAAATAAGCATCGTTTAGAACATTTACATAGCCAGCAGGAAGAAGTGATTTTGATCTCATGGCCTTTAACCCAGGTCACAGATCAAAATGAGTGTTTAATGCAATGTGCTGTGCAGAATGTTGCACTGCAATACTCATTTGTTAATGAGGCTACTCATTTTTAATTTATTACCATAGAACTTTAAAAAGTAAGTGAATAATTGTACCTTAAATAGCATTTTATTTAATCATGCAACATTGTTATTCTGAATTGTAGTTTAATCTTGTACTGGTATTCATGTTTTGTCTGCTGTGTTGACTGCTCGAAAAAGAACATGCAATCACTGCAAGACAGTAATTGTGCTTTGAATTTTACTGTTATTGGTTGGTCTGTATCCTATACATTTTTTCCATTCATTTAGAGGATATGAGCTTCACTAGCTCATGCAACATTTATTGCCCCTGCTAATTGCCCTTGAGAAGGTGGTGGTGAGCTGCCTTCTTGAATTGCTGTAGCTCACTTATTGTAGATCCACCCACAATGACATAAAGGAAGGAGTTCCAGGATTTTGACCCAGTGGCAGTGAAGGAACAATGGTATATTTCAAGAAAATGGTAAGTGGTTTTTAGGGGAACTTATTGGTCGTGCTGTTCCCATGTATTTGCTGCCCTGACTATCTAGATGGCAAGTGGTCAGGTGTTTGCAAGATGCTATCTAAAGAGCCTCATACATCTCTGCCATGCATCTTGTGGACAGTGCACACTGAGTATCTGTGGAGTGAATGTTTGTGGATGTCATGCAAATCAGGTGAGCTGCTTTGTCCTGGATAGTGTCAAGTTTCTTGTGTGTTATTGGAGCTGCACTCATCCAGGCGAGTGGGGAATATTCTATCACACTCCTAACTTGTGCCTTGTCAAGGGTGGACAGACTTTAAGGAGCCAGAAAGTGAGTTACTCACTTCTGCAGAGATTTACTGGAGCTGAGGTGACTGATTTCCAACAACCATGACTGTCTTCCTTTGTGCAAGGTTTGACACTAACTCGTGGACAGTTTTCCCCTCCAATTACAATCCTCTGACTGGCGCTTGTGGCTGCTATATTTATATGGCTAATCCAGTACAGTTCCTGATCAATGGTAACTCCCAGGGAGTTGACAGTGAGGGATTCAGTGATGCTACCAGCATTGATCATCAAAAGTTAAATTGTCTCTTATTGGAGATGGTAACTGGCTGGTACTTGAGTAACACGAATGTAACTTGCTACTTGTCAGCCCGAGTCTGGATAATGCCATTGTCTTTTTGCATTTGAGCACAAATTGCTTCAGTAACTGATGAGTTTTGTGAATGGGGGTGCTGAACACTGTAATCATCAACATAAAGGGAAAGTTAATGATAAAGCATCTGAAAATGTTTGGGCCCAGAACACGAACCTGAGGAACTCCTGCAAAGAAGTCCTAGAGCTGAGCTGACTGACCTCGAGCTGCACAACTATCTTCTTTTGTACTAAGTATGACACTAACCAGCAGAGAGTTTTTCACTCCGGTTCCCATTGATTCTAATTTTGTTATGTCTCCTTGATGCATACTGTATTGTTTGACGTCAAAGGCAACCACTCTCACCTCACCTCTATAATTTAGTTCCTTTTTCTAACTTTGAACTAAGATTGTGATGAGGTCTAGAGCTGACACTGGCAGTATGCCTTCTGCAGGAGAGTGAACTAATTATTTCAATAAAGGGAAAATAATCTATTTTCTAGTTGACTTAATCCGATTGCCAGTTAATAATTTGCAGTACATTTCACAGAGCTTCCATGGTGGTCAAAAATTATGTACGATAGCAAATGATTATACAAGTCAATATTTTGTTTTCAAGCAATTATGGAATTATTCTTTTTTAAAAAATAGAATGCATTGATGAAAATGTTGTACAAATCCCTTCATATTAATTTAAAATTTACATTAAAAGGAGTACGAATCTTTTAAAGGTCAGATAAATAACTTGATTGAACACAGAAGCATTTTATGGTTTTATCCCACAGTCGACTCAAGTAAATAGACTCTTACAGTTCGATATATAAAATAGTTTCCCTGAGTGTTACACTTAATTCCTGTCTTATTTTAGTTGTCACACCTCTGTCTTCTTATTGTCACTTTGGATCTCAACTGTATTGAGAATAATAAAGTCTGGACACTTGATACAAGAGTTAACCATACTCCAGGGGTTAGAAAAGCCCATCTGTGCTTCACTTGAGAAGTTTTATAATTCTCTCGAGTCCTCAGGAGGATATTATATCACACTCAATCACACTTGTAATTGAAAAGGTTTTTGATCATTGTTCAAGTTTTCTCATTCAGGTGTATCTACTGGAGTGGATTCAAGGGACTGCTGCAAATCGTTTTTATCAGCACTAATCTGTGTGCATTGATGGAAGGGCTAGTGAAGGAGGTTACTGGGGAATGACTAATTTATGATACTGGACAGAGTTACCTTATTTGCTGGCCATGCTGTCTTCATTGGTTGATGCAGTCCACCTATTATACCATCCCCACACCAACAATAGAGGTTAGAGTATGTGGCAAGCTCACCACGACAACAACATTTGTGTAGTGACTTCAGGTTATCTCACAACTGTGTATCATGCATAAGTTAATTGCAAGTACTATGCAATTAATAGTGATTCAACTTGCTGCTAAAGATTCTCTAAAAAAGAAGTTACTGTAATTTTAAACCAATTGTATTTAATCCACATTTGAGTTCTTCTCCTTCCCCACTAAACGACAAAGCAGAAAAACAGCATACCTCATTCAAAAGATGTCTGTGCTGCATTCTAGTTGTAATTTCATCTTGTTCTGCCAAGAATAAACAAAAACTTACCTTAAAGTCTGTCTCATTTTATTAACTTACTTCATTTCTGAAATTGTATGAAATATCTACGGCCCTCAAAGAGAATGACGTGAAGCCTCTGCAGATATTGCAAGATAAGGTGAAAGTGCTGATTTGTTACATTACATCAGTTATACTGTGCAAATGTGGTTCATTTGTGCTGTCGGTACTGCTCAGGAGCCAGGCATGGGTTGCTATAGTTACAAATACCACTAGCAGCAGCTTAAAGCAGCCTATAGTACAAAACTAGGAAGGTTATGCTTCATTTATACAGAGTACAGGTGAGACCATATCTGGAATACTGTGAACAGTATTGGTCTCCTGGGACTCTGTGGCTCAGTATTGGTGTCTTACATCCATGTTAGAAGACTAAGGTTCAAGTCCCACCTGTTCCAGAAGTGCGTCATAATATTCCTTATTTAAGGAAGGATGTAAATGCATCGGAGGCAATTTAGAGATTTACCAAATAAATACGTGTAATGAAGGGTACACATGCTAGGCTTATATCCACTGAAGTTAGGAATAGTAAGAATTAACATAATGGAAAAATCCTAAGGGGCTTTGGATATAGAGATGTTGTTTGCTCTTTTGGGAGAACCTAGAATGAAGGCTTACTGTTTAAAAATCAGGGGTTACCCATTTAAAACAGAGATCATGTGAAACATTTTAATTTCACAGAGCTGTGAGTCTTTGAAACTCTCTCTTTGAAAAGCTGGTAGAAGCAGTTATTGCATGGTTTGAAGACAGAGAAAGTTAAACAAGGAGTTGAAAGATTAACAAGTAGGCAGGAATATGGATTTCAGGTTACAACCAGCTTAGCCATGATCTTATTGAATGGGAAAGCAGGCTCATGCAACTGGTTGGCCTTCTCCTGCTCCTTATATGTACGCTCATATTTCTATAAATTCCAATGATCAGGTAAATACTGATTTTGGAAGAGTACTTTAGCTAAGTGGTCTGGTACTGACCGTTGCAAAATTGGTTCAGTCTGACTTTGTGATGTGCTTAGACGCACAGTCCGTATCATTTCAGGAAGTGACATTCATGATGGTGTGTCTATCGAGTGTAAAGGAGGTTGAAAAAGAGGACGTTGCCTGGAGGGGCAGTAGGTGGGCATCACTCCCAAAATCACTCTCAAAAGGGTTACGGTGTCAAGCCTAGGGGTTTGGTGAAAAATTGATGCATCTGTGGAGGCTTGACAGAACCCAGAATGAAAATGGACCAATGTGAAACTGAATGGGAAGATGTGTGGAATGGCATTGAGGGTAAGATAGGCTATAGATGGGGATATTATTTGCAATTACAACTACTGTGTCCTGTACGGGAGGGAGCATTGAGGAGCAGGGTGGTTATCACTAAGGTGCAATGTTGGGATTCAGGGAAAAGGAGGACTATTGTAGATTACGTTCAAAGTGGTGAACCTCCAGCTAGAGGATGCGTGGAAATGGGCTGTTGGAGCAGTGCAAGGTAAAAGGGAACATAAAAATTCTGGCTACCTGGGCACCAAGCCAATCACGGTTATAATGGCGTCCACTAATTGTTGTATCCCCTGCCATCACTTACCATTCTCTAGATGTACAATACAACTGGAAAGTGCCCGGTAAAATACCCGGAGTGAGCAGTGTCCGTATCACTATGGTGTCCAAAAATGTGAGATTCACATCTGCTGAATATTAAGATATTGAATGGTATAAAATTGGACATTCTAAATTGGCTGATAGCTGGAGCAGTAAAGCCCACCAGAAAATTGGCAAAACTAAATTAAACAGCAACCAGCAGCTATCAGCTACCAAGGAAAGTAGAACCTAAGGTCAAAGAAGTCACAGCGGTTCAGGGGACACCAGTAACAACCAGCTTGAGTGTTGTGCATTGGAGAAGTATTAATCACACTTTCTGGCACGTGGCTTTCAATCCAATATCTGGGGATGTGCACTTTATATCTCTCTGGTGTGGCAACAGTGAAGAGTGTTGGTATGACCTCATTGGATGCTTTGAACATAGGCCACAGGGCATTTGGGAAGGCCCAGGGCGAGGGAGATAAAAGTACACATCTGGAAGCCACACCTCAGGGAAGATTCACAGCGAGACATGTGGCTGAAGACCCATGTGCAACCCATGAAGACCCAGGAGAAGATCCGTCACGACCTTCAAGACCCACCTTTGTGGAAGAGAGCCAGCTGTACATCGGAAAGGAAGGAGATTCCAGCTCAAACAAATGGATTGTTGTGAATAATATCCTTTCTCAGACAGCTGTAACTAAATATAGAGTAAATATTGTGAGAACTTGGGAAATGCACACATGATGTTTTTAATAAGGAATATTTTGTTAATAAAATTGTGTTGAACTGCAAACCTAATTCTGCATCACTTTGACAACATCACCGACAAGACCATTTGAGTAAAGTATTTTTAATACGTAAACTGGTCAAAAGTGTTCAAAGTATGGGCAACAATATGGAGCATGGATATGCAAACATTACATTTAAAACATTTCACCTGCAAACATTTCTTCACACATACACAATGCATGCGAAGTGAATGTGCTGATGTGTCAAATATTGGTCAAAGGTGATTACACCATGCTATTGGTGCTGACTAAAATAACATTGTCATCTCAGTGATATAGGAGTTGGTGACAAAAAGTTAAATAGAGGTAAATGCTGGGCAAGCAAAAGCATCCTATCATCTGTAGAACTTTCATGGATCCTGTGAAATGTGTGAAACATCACTGTATCATTTAAGTATAATAATGGATTCTAATACAGGCAGTGGAAAGTGGAATGGTTAATATGGTCTTGGATGGGAAGGGGACTGGCATACAGCAAGTACATCCTTTCTGATGTAATGTGTTGGTTACTTTATCTTCACAAGGTTGGTGCATGTATTGTGACTGATGCCCTGGTGGGGCAAACAATGGGACACTTGCAAGTTGGAGCACAGGGCAGCATGCGTGGTCAGTGGTTAGCACTGTGATCTGACAGCACCAGGGACCCAGGTTTGATTCCAGCCATGGGCGACTGTGGTTCTGGAGTTTGCACTTTTTCCCCATGTCTGCATGGGTTTCATCCGGGTGCTCTGGTTTTCTCCCACAGTCCAAAGATGTGCAGATTAGCTGGATTGGCCATGTTAAATTGCCCTGTAGTGTCCAAGGATGCACAGGCTACATGGATTAACCATGAGAATTTCAGGGTTACAGGGATAGGGTAGGAGAGTGGGCCTGGGTGGGATGCTGTTCCGAAGGTCAGCGTGGACTCAATGTGCTGAATGGCCTGCTTCTGCACTGCGATAATTCAATGATTCTGAGCAATCTGGGGAGGGAACTGTCTTGTGTTGTCCAGGCAGAGTGTGCTGCATCATCCTGGTATGCCTTGCTTTGCAAAATTGGAACAGACAATGACCTGATAAGGTAGACAATGAGGAAATTGAGCTGGAGGAAGCTCTCCTTGTGGATGACAGAGCTGAACTGTATTGGACCCTGTAAGGCTGCCAGAATCTGATTGACATTACGTTCCAGTAGATGTGAGCTGGCTGCTGAAATCATGAACTGTCAGGATCAAGATGCTGTATTTGTTTTGCAATGAGGTTGCAAACTACAGTTTGTATTCGTTTCCTTGATATTATCTTTCACTGGCTGTCAATAAAAGCTCACGTTTGGAATCGTCGAATAGTTCCCCTACTAGACAATGACAAACTACAGTGACTATTAAGTGTTGGAGAAAGGGTACCAGGGATTCAGAGAGGGTCTGCAGGTGGGATATATCCAAGAACAGGTAAAGTGATGTGGTATTTAAATGGTGACTAGGATGAGTGAATACGATTGTACGTGCAGGGGAGTATCAGCCATGCCATCGATGTGCCTTGAGTAGCATAGCTTTTTCGCTGTTTTGCCATTGCATTGCTGGTGAGGGATGACACTGGAATGATATGCTTATCTAGGCTCACTATGGCCTCACCAAAATGATCAAAATGTAAAAGGGGGATGGCTAGTATTTTGGCAGGTGAGTGGTGAGTTCTTCTGGGAAATGCAAGTGGTAAGATGGGACTCAAATCAAACATGAGGAATGCCACAGAGGTAGAGTAGGTCATTAATGAGATTATTTTGGTAAACCATGGCGAGAAATCTCACCAAACCTTATGATGGGACTTCTTCCAAAAATCTTGACATAACTTGCACTTGGGCAAAAAAAAGTAAGATTGAGCTGATTATTTATTTCTGTCTGTTAACAGAAGCATAAGGGCTATCATGACGAGATTAGTATTGCATGACTGACTTCACAATCTTCCACTGTCACAGTGAATGTTTTCTGTTGATTAAATCCGACTGCTTTTTAAATAAATCTTCAATATTCTGCCAGAGCACCAAGGCAGGTCTTTCACCAAACCCACCTCGGGACCTAGTAGCCTCTCCACTCATTCTGGGCTTGTAAATGAAACCTGGACAACTTTAAACGAAAATTCCATCTTTTGGGCAATTTCTCTTGACATCACTTTTGGGAGGTGAATGCAGCCTCAGCACTGCACTCACAATCTAGAAACAAGAAATCAGGCCTTTGATAAGCATCATCCAGGAAGAACTCCCCAGCCCTTCTTCAAGATATTACAAAGGAATAGTTTAAACCTACATGGGTGGAGGTGGGGGGAAACAAATCCTTCAGTTAATGCTTCATCCAATGGCATTTCTAACTGTGACTTAATTTTCATGCTCAAAACCTGGATTGATGCTTTAATTTAGAACTTAAATATGAGTCAATGGTGCTTAAAGAGGGACTGTTCTGAACTGTCATATGATTAAGTAAAATAGTTATAAAATCTTCTTCTTGTCCTCCTCAGATATTTTGCTTTCTTTTCAGTTTTGCTTTTGTTTTGATCTTATTCATTTGTAGGATGTGAGCATCTCTGGCTGGCCAGCATTTATTGCCTTCCTTAGTTGCTCTTGAGAATATGATGGTGAGCCACTACTGTATACTATCTACTGCAATCATTGTAATGGAAGGAAATTGAATAGCTGAATTGAATAGCTCCAACATTTGTCTAACAGTATATGCTGTCACTGGTGGGCCAGGGCAGCTTGACAGCTGATTTGGATCAGATTGGCACTAACAGCATGGCATCCAGTCTCTATTCGGTATAGGGCGCTCTCAGGATCTTGTCCTACACCGTCTGTGGGTCAACCTTGTCATCAGCCAGACAAATGAAGATGATATTATCACACCCACCTTTTCTCTGTTTCAAACCACATAACCACACCAGCAATTTAATCTACTTCCATGCTTTCAAGCCAATTCCACGTTTTTTGGGAAGAGCAAAATACTCTAAGTTTCTCAAGGTCAAAGTGACAGAAATAATTAATGACAAATGTTACTCCGTTGGCTCGAAGTAAGGTGCAGGTTTAATCATTTCATTAAAATATCAAAGCTCAAACATACAATTCTGGAATATTCTAGAAGAAAACAAAATACTGGTACCAGCACAACCATTACTTATTTCAATTCAAGGATGCAACAGAATTCAGCTCCAAAATCATAGGTTTAGCTTGGATCAGATGAGAAGAATAAATGGCCCCGTCTAATTTTGTTAGGTGATTCACTCTCTTCTTTTTCTAAGCCCTTTGATGTTCATTCTAAATATTTTACTTTTTATCTGCCAAGGCTATAATTTTCTGTTCTCTTTGATCTGTAACTTAGACAAAAAGGTATTGCATTTTTTTTACTGCATTAAAGTGAAGTCTGAAAATACATCATTGTAATAGTGCATCTTTTATTCTGTATGATATGATTTTCGCAGGTGAAGAAAGAGACACCCAGAAACCAAGGACAAATTCTCCAGTCTTCAAAGTGTTAAAAATTTTACAGCTGACAAAGTAAATCCCAGGCTCTTTAGGTAATTGCTCTGTGCTTTGCAAGAGAATAATTGTTCTCCTGGACTTCCATATGTGCTTTACTTATTACTAGATGCAATGCGAATAGAGACAGGCACACACATTTTCTCCAGGCAACAAGCTTCCCCAGATGCGCACTGTTGATGCTACTGGGGAAATGAAGGATCGCTTGTACTTTAATTTGCATTGAACCAAGGACCCTAACAGTTATAAATTCCTTGTGGAAATTCTCACATTTGCATCAGCTTTAAATACTTTTAATTGAATCAAGGATCCTAGCAGTTATAAGTTCCTTTGCACAAATTCTCATATTCACCCCATCTTAAAATCGCTAATATTCTTCATAAAGTGTGCTTGATGAGGGAAACTGTAGCTGAAAGATGATGCAGCTGATGTGATTTTCAACATGAAAGGACAATGTAATAATCATCTTTTCAAACAGGGTTCATGAGGTGGTGATCTGAGGATCAAAAGTATCAAACATAAGGTGAAAATAAAGGTCATTTTATTCCTTTCCTTCAATTAACAGTGACAAGGTTAATGTTAGTAAATTATAAGTTTAATGTTGACAAATGACAAGGTTAATTGCAGATTCCTTGACTGCTAATGGTGATGTTTGTTTCTTTATAACTTATTATCAGTGTCAATCCTGTGCTAGGCCTTCAGTACTTGTTGTAGGAGTATGCTTGTAAGAAATCTCTTTTCAACCCTTTTTTAGCTGCAACAAATCAATGGCTGCTATGTCTGTCCAAATTAATTGAGCAACAATATTGACGCTCTCAGTATACAATGGGAGGTGGGCAGTATTTGCAAGAGATTGGATGTTATTTTATTTTCACAGAAAGAGACTTGAAACTCCAATTTTCAATTCAAATTACCAAACTAAGTTAGTGCTTTTCATGCAATTAAAGTGGCTTTGCACTCATGATGCAATTTCTTAAAGAAGTGCATGGTAATTTAATGATGTGGCAAAGTAATTGTCAATGACTGAAGTCATTATCAATCTCATAACACAATGGTATCAAGTAACAGTGAAAATAACACCTTTCTGCATATTGCCAGAACCATCAGTAAAAGAATGACTTTTAAAAAAAATTAGAGGACAATTCAAGGCTTATGATGTGTATTTGGGCAGCAAAAATTATCAAAAATAAATGGTTATGATTTGACTGACAAAAGAGTGAAAGATTTGTATGATAATTATGTTCTGTGATCACTTTTTAATGCAAACAAAGTATAAATTCTGAGCTTGACAAATTGTAATATTTTCCTCATGGCTCCCAACAATATCAAAACTGTATCTCTTTTTGTGTGTTTCCATTTCACACACAGCTATAATCATTGTTTGATACAAAATTTGATAAGTCTCCATTTTGTTTTTGTCGTTCAGAGATTGATTGCTCCCAGAGGAGTTATCGTCAGGAGTTGTAATTAAAGCATCCATGACCTATTTACAACATTGTCACTGGGTTGCAATAGATCACAGCATTAATAGCCAGTCAATCATGGTCTTTGTAAGAAACATAGGACTAGTTTCTATCATGTATTTCGACTTTGTGGATTGAAAAATCCACACCCTAGAATGAATCAATCCTAGTTGTCGGAAATTTCTCTAACCTCTACGTTGTAACTTAATTACAATCTGATTAAATTAAAGTCTATCGAAACTAGCCAGACTGAGTTTAGACAGAAGAATACATGAACAGGAATGAGGTGTCCCCTGAGCCAGCAGGTGGCCCTGTCATGTCTCAAACCTGTCTTTTAAGTTTAATATCAAGGGATGAGGTGAATGTCACTATTATCTCTCATTGGTAAGTCTCAAAATGTAATACTGATTTTACACAACATGCCTCAAGAGTCAAAGCTATTCAAAACTTTGAGTTGGCAAATTCATCCAGACAACACAAGATAGATGGTCAATAGGGAAAAATTAAGCACAGTTGTTGCACTACAGCTATAGGGAATTTTCTTCTGAGGAATGGATTAAGGTCCATTATAATGAGGAAGATTTGTTCTGTGCCCTCTATGGGCCGGTATTGTAACTGCTTAAGATTCTGCAACACTTCTACAAAAGGGTGGGGGTTCATCTCAATCTGTAGAGTTCTAATGGGATGGAATCTATACTTCTAGGTTTGTCCAAAACCTGACTGGGTTTTCCTGGGGCAAGATTTATTATGTGTACAAATACTTCACTTCAAATATGAAGTCCCTCGCTTTATACAAGTGGAAAAGACTGATATGTGTCGCATAATCCCAGCATTACAGAAATCAATGAGTGATCTTAAAGGTGCAGAAGTGCCCCAAATCTGGTATCAAAGTTCCCACTGAAGGCATCAGCCAAGACCAAAGCCTTCACCAGGTATTTAAGAAAGGGACAGGGTGGGGGAGAGACAGTTTTGTCCTCCAGGGACCCTAATGTCTTTATTACTACGCCCCAAACATCACTTTCCAAATAGTGAGCCTGGGAAATAGTCATAAAATGAGGCGTGGAGGATGGAAATTGTCCAGGAGCGTAGATATTGCCAAATCACTGTTGCATTCAGAAAGCAGGGCTGGAGTGGTCAGCAGTGAGTAGGAAAACTCAGAGATATTTTGATCGAGGATCTTAATGTGTTTGCAGAGGTGCTTTCTCACTCTTGAACCAGATTTCCAGGATATCCTCTGCTGAACTGGAAAAGCATGCATAGTGTTTTACCTTACATGAAATAAAAGCAAAATGCTACAGAAATTAGAAATCTGAAATAAAAGCAGAAAGTCTGGCAGCATCCCCTCTGAAGTGTAAGACAGAGCTGAAGAAAAGCAATATCAGACTCGAAATGTCAGCTGAGCTTTTCTTTCTGCAGATGCTGACAGACTGGAAGGGCCCTTCACAGTACCTGACATTTGGTCCAGCAAGGGAAAATTATCACCCCACTTTGCCAACAGAGATCTAGTCATCCTGCTGGACAGGGTGGTGCACCAGCAGGACATCCACTTCCCTCAGGACCGACGGATAAGTCCACACACCAGACCATGCCATGCCTCTCTCACTATTGCCTGCATCATCCGGGCTACCTAATTTCATCTCCTATAATACCTGCCTCTCTGATATTCCAGGAGGAAACCAGTCCATAATAGGGCAGACAAAGTCCAGACAGGCGATGAGATGCCTATCATTTGGCTCCTCACACCTTATGAGGAGCCAACACTGACTCTGGTTGCTTTCAGTGGCTGACTGATCATGTTCAAACCCCTGGGCTGGATTTGAAGGCTGCCCTTGACTTACTGTGCCAGGATCCCCTGAGCAAAGGCTATCCCCTTTAACTTGACTGAGGCCTGCTGACAAAAAGGACAAGCTTCCTGGCTTTGTGTCTGCACGAGTCATCATGACAAGACAACAATACCATCAACCTGGTATCTCCAGCTGAAGGGAAAAAATACAAAAAGACAAGACAAAGCAAAAGCAGAGATGCTCAGAGCATCCTGGTAGGCTCAAAGTGAATGTGTACTTTAACAGCAAGTGATGGAGCCTGGAGATGCAACCTATCCCAGTCCACAATGTGTCCCTGAGTGCACAGTGTCCTTGAGGCAGCATTACAATGTTAGTTGGCATCGTGCCCTGGGGTGTGGCATTGAAAACCCATGTGACACCACTGTTTGAAAAATGAGATAGACAAAAGATGGGGGGTTATAGACTGGTTAGCTTAACTTCTGCAGTGAGGAAAATGCTTGCATCTATTATCAAAGAACAAATATCAAGGTATCTAGATAGAGATTTTCCCATTGGGCAGACCCAGCATGGGTTCATGAAGGGCAGGTCATGTGTAACTAACCTACTGAACTTCTACAAAGACATTATGAGCGCAGTGAACAACAGAGACCCAGTAGATGTGGTGTATCTGGATTTCCAAATGCATTCAACAAGGTTCTGCACAAAAGACTGCTGCATAAGACAAGGATGTAAGGCATTGTAGGCAACGTATTAACTTAGATAGAGGATTGTTTAACCAACAGGAAGCAAAAGGTGGGGATAAAGTGCTATTCTGGTTGACAATCAGTGACTAGTGGTGTGCCTCAAGGATCAGTGTGGAGACTGCAATTATTAACAATTTATATAGATGATTTGGAGTTGGGGATCATGTGTACTGTACCATAGTTTGTGGATGACACTAAGATGAGCAGGAGAGCGAAGTGTGCAGAGGACTGTGAAACTTTGTAAAGGAATAGTTTAAGTGAGTGTGCAAAAGTTTGGCAGATGGAGTACAATGTTAATAAATGTGAAGTCATTCATTTTGTTAGGAATAACAGTAAGTAGGACTATTACTTGAATGGTAAAAATGTTGCAGCATGCTGCTGTACAGGAGGACCTGGGTGTCTTTGTGCATGAATCACCAAGAGTTGGTCTGCTGGTGCAACAGGTAATTAAGAAGGCAAATGGAATTCTGTCCTTCAGCGCCAAAGGGATTGAGTTTAAAAGCAGGGACAGTATGTTGAAGCTGGATAGGGTGCTGGTGAGGCCACACCTGGAGTATTGCATGCAGTTTTGTCTCCTTACTTGAGAAGGGATGTACTGGCATGATAGGGGGTGCAGAGAAGGTTCAGTAGATTGGTTCCGGAGTTGAGGGAGTTTGCTTTTGAGGAGAGACTGAGTAGACTGAAATTATATTCATTGGAATTTAGAGGAATAAGGGGGGATCTTTTAGAAAAATATACAATTATGAAGTCAAGAGGTAAGATAGAAGTAGAGGGGATGTTTCCACTGGCAGGCGAATCTAGGACAAGAGGGCATACCCTCAGAATTAGCAGGAGCAGATTTAGGACTGAATTGAGGAGGAACTTCTTCACTCAGAGGGTTATGAATCTGTGGAATTTCCTGCCCAGTGAAGTAGTTGAGCATTCCTCTGTAAATGGTATTAAAGTTAATTTAGATAATTTTTTAAAGAGTAAAGGACTTAAGGGTTATGTTGAGAGGGTGGGTAAGTGGAACTGAGGCCACAAAAAGATCAGCCATTATTTTACTGAATGGCAGAGCAAGCTCGTAGGGCCAGACAGCCAACTTCTGCTCCTAGTTCTTATGGTCTTATGTTCTTATAAAAGACAGGAACTGAAGCAGGCCATTTAGCCTCTCAAGCCTGATCTCTCATTCAGTAGGATCATGGCTGATCCGGCACTCCTCAAATATACTTTTTAACCCTTTGCCCATAACCCTTAATTCCTCACTGATTAGGAATCTACCTAGTCAGCTCTAAGTATACACACAAACTCCACCCCCATAGTTGTCTGTGATATGGAGTTCCAAAGACTTTGAGAGAAGAATTCCCTCCTCATCTCAGTCTTAAATAGGCATCCCTTTGTTCTGAGTGTGCCTTCAAGCCTGAGATGCTTCCATAAGGGGAAAGCGCTCTCAGCATTAACCCTGTCAAGCCACTTAATTCCATATGTTCCAATGAAATCATCTCTCACTTTTCTCATTTTCAATGAGTAGAGTCCCAACCTGTTTAAGCTTAGCTCATAAGACAATTCATCTATAATAGCGAAGTAAAAAAAAAGTATTGTAAGTGAATTGGAGATGTGCCATGAGGATTCTCAAAGGTTTGTACATATTGAATGCCAATGTCTGCATACATGGTGTGCAGAAGACCAGTGCACATGGAGCACAAATTGAAATGTTGATTCCTATGTCCACCATGGGGTTTCTTTTGAGCAATCAACGAGGTAATGTTGCCAGGTACCCATTCTGACTTACATGTCAATAATTGTTGGCATCTAGATTGTTCATGGCGAGTTCTGGGAGAGGAAACTGCATATTAGGAAGATAGGATATGTAGGTAATTAAGTCATTTACAAGCAATAATTCTCCCTTAACAGGCAAGTCACAGTTGCCTAGTTAGAATCTTGTCTCGATGCTCAGATGCAACAAGTTTCTCCAGATGTCAAGATGGGCCTGGCCAGAATTCTGGCATGATCCTGCCAAATGTTCCAACCAAACCTCCAATGCAGGATCCATTACAACAGAAGCTGACCAGCAAACTAAACAGGCAGGATCAGTGTGCATTGTTGCAGAATACAACTATATATAAGGTGTTCAACAAGGTTCCCCATGGTTAGCAAGGTTAGATCTCATGGAATACAAGGAGAATGAGTCATTTGGATACAGAACTGGTTCAAAGGTAGAAGATAGAGGGTAGTGGTGGAGGGTTGTTTTTCAGACTGGAGGCTGTGACCAGTGGAGTGCCACAAGGATCGATGCTGGGTCCACTACTTTTCGTCATTTATATAAATGATTTGGATATGAGCATAAGAGGTATAATTAGTAAGTTTGCAGATGACACCAAAATTGGAGGTGTAGTGGACAGTAAAGAAGGTTACATCAGATTACAATAGGATCTTGATCAGATGGGCCAATCAGCTGAAAAGTGGCAGATGGAATTTATTTCAAATTAGTGCGAGGTGCTGCACTTTGGGAAAGCAAATCTTAGCAGGAGCTACATACTTAATAATAAGGTGCTAGGAAGTGTTGCTGAACAAAGACACCTGGGAGTTCAGGTTCATAGCTCCTTGAAAGTGGAGTCACAGGTAGATAGAATAGTGAAGAAGGCGTTTGGTATGCTTCCCTTTATTGGTCAGAGTATTGAGTACAGGAGTTGGGAAGTCATGTGGCGGCTGTACACGACATTGGTTAGTCCACTCTTAGAATATTGCGTGCATTCTGGTTTCCTTCCTACCAGAAAGATGTTGTGAAACTTGAAAGGGTTCAGAAAAGATTTACAAGGATGTTGCCACGGTTGGAGGATTTGAGCGAGAGGGAGAGGCTCAACAGGCTGGGGCCTGTTTTCCCTGGAGCGTTGGAGACTGAGGGGTGACCTTATAGAGGTTTAAAAAATCATGAGGGGCATGGATAGGCTAAATAGACAAGGTCTTTTTCCTGGGGTGGGGGAGTCCAGAACAAGAGGGCATAGGTTTAGGATGAGAGGGGAAAGATATAATAGAGACCTAAGGGGCAACTTTTTCATACAGAGGGTGGTATGTATATGAAATGAGCTGCCAAAGGAAGTGATGGAGGCTGATACAATTGCAACATTTAAAAGGCATTTGGTTGGGTATATGAATAGGAATGGTTTGGAGGGATATGGGCCAGTGCTGGCAGGTGGGACTAGAATGGGTTTGGATATCTGGTCAGCATGGACAAGTTGGACCGAAGGGTTTGTTTCTGTGCTGTACATCTCTATGACTCTATGTCTCACCATAGTCCACATTATTTAGGCTCCTTTAGGTGTCTATTGCAGAGTACAGTATTGATCTTCTTTAAATCCATCAAGAATATAATGCTTATTAAAAGAAAATTCATTTAATTACCTAATTATTTCTAACAACAAATGATTTATTATGGAGTAATGTAGAATGCATTTTTTACTCTTGAATAATGGATGTGCAAATTGCAATCTTCTCCTATTGTCACATCCAGCAAAATTGATGGGTGCCCAGTTTCAGCCGGGACATTTTTGGAATCAATGCACCAATACTGTTTTAGCTACAGCACAGAGTTCTTACATTATCATAGAATTTCACAACTTAGGCTTCTTGTACTGCACCCAGTCAAATGCTACCTCGATGTCAAGGGCAGTCATTTGCACCTCTCCTCTTGAATTTAGCTTCACATTTGGGCCAAGACTATATTGATTTCTGGATCTGAGAGGTTCTGCCAGAAACCAAACTGAGCATTAGTGAGCAAGTTATTGATGAGTAATGCAATTTGATAGCACTGTTGTTGGCCTCTTCCACCACTTTGCTGATGACTGAGACTAGACTGATGGGGTTGTAATTGGCCAGATTGCATTTGTCTTGCCTTTTGTGGACAGGACATGCATGAGCGATTTTCTACTTTGTCATGTAGATGCCAGTGTTATAAGTGTACTGGCACAGCTAGATGAGAGGCAAGGTTGTTTCGTGTCACAGTTCTTTATCATTACAACTTGTGTCTTGTCAGAGTCCATAGTCCTTGCTGCATCAATACACACACCTATTTCTTCACATCATATGGTGTGAACTGAATTAACAGAAGACTGATTTCTATGCTGATGGAAAACTCAAAAAGAGACAGAAATAGATCATCCATCAGCTCCTCTGGCAGCAGGTATTTGCAAACAATTTAAATTTGTTTCTTTGGACTTGAGGGGGTGGATGCACAGGAAGCTTCTCCTCTTGTTAATTTTTTCAATTGTCTACCAGTAGATTAGATAGGGTTGCAGATCTTTGATCTGATGGATTGCCTGTGGAACTGCTTAGCTCTGTCTATGACATGCTGCTCAAGCTGTTCAGCATGGATATGGTTCTGTGTTGCTATTTCAGTCGGTTGGTACCTCATTTAAGGAATAAGGTGGTGTTCATTTATGCTCTCCATTTAACCACTTTTGTCCCACAACTTGATGCTAATGGCAGAGTGAGGGACATGGTGAACTATGTTGTTTAACGATTACAACAGAATATAATTCTGCTGCCAATTATGATTAACACTGCCTAATTGTCACCTTGGTTTGAGCAGTTAAATCTATTTACACACAGTTTCATTGCCATGCCACATGATTGAATGAGTCCTTAGCATGGATTTTCAGCTCAACAAAGATAATACAGCAGTCACTCTGAATAAGACTTTCATACGGAGATGCAAGCTTTAATTTTTGTACTGTAAACAAAAGATGGAAGACAATGTTGTGGAAGTGGTTTGAGAAATTTCTGGATGCCTGAAATAAAAACGTGTTCAATGTTTCAGCACTGCTATTGGTAATTACAATAAAAAGTAAGTAAAAGATTGCTCCCTCTCCATGTATTTAAACAACACTCTTATCACACATCAGCAACAGTAGAAAACTTATTACTAATGAGTGAACTTTGAGAAATGATGCTATCCTCTCCAAATCCCCTTAGAAATAATTATTTTATTCAAGTGAACGTATTCAAAGGTTGATTTATCATCCTGGCCAATGACACTATTGTGTCTCTTAAAGCAATAAAATGCACCATTAACAATCATGTTAAAGCTTTCATTATAAAAAAAAATATAAAAACATTTTCCAAGTTTTCTTTGTAAAAGTGCTGGCATTCTGCTTATGACAGAATCAGTTGAGGTAATTCTTTCCCAGAATCCAGTGTTTGGAAGGTGATAATGGAACACATCTACTTTGTCCATCTGCTGTCTGCAGATGTCCCCTTGTGGGATATCATGTGCTGGAGGTTCATCTATGACTGGGTATAAGGAAATGATTGCCTAAGTATGTTATTGATATCGATTACATGATTGCCGATTTCACATAATTGATATTAAATGGTAAAAGCAATTTCTCACAAGGCTTCATCAAAATTACTCACAAATAAAAAATCAGAAGCTTTTTCTCAAACCCTTTTTACACTGATGTGTTTCTAGATTTGTTCCAATGCAAACATTATGTGATAATGAAGCTATCTCTGCCTGGCATTTTCACAGCTCCACCTAATACCCTAATTTACACTGTCATTTCCATCCAGATTGAAACTAGCATCTCTACAGATTTAGCACATCTCAAGCAATAACACTGCCTGAATTGTATTTCCATGTTCTGAGCAGTATTAAAAGTTCCCAAATATTCAATATAGTGTCCTTGATGTTACCCTCAGCTTATTAATTGTTATAAAATAAGTCCACATCCAAAACTTGACTTTAGCGTACAAGGATTCAGCATTTGCAAGATAACTGCTATGATAACATTGCCAAACTTTTATAATAAGATGAGCAATTGCTGTGTACAAACTGAAGTCGGATCCGTATGAAAATCACACTGCATACATTAGAAGTGAGGAGCAATACAGACAGTGGGTTGATGGATTGTTGCAGTATTTGACATCATGATGAGTTTGAGGTTGTGAATGTGAGCACGCATATTTGGAGCTCAAGATTTCTCTCTCCCTTCAGCATCAGCAGCAAAGAATGCTAGCCTTTGAATTTCCATTGCATTTGCATGGAATTGAAAACTGGAACCCGAGTGAACTGGTGGTGAAATTTTGGATTTGTAGATTCCAATTTGATATATCATTCCCACATCCTCATTATCGGTGGGCATGGTTTGACATAAAATCATCATTCAGCATTCCACTATTCCAAAAGCAGAAATAAAAACTGAAAGTGCTGGATAAACTCAGCAGGCCTAGCAGCATCTTTGGAGAGATCAGACGCGAAACTCATGAACTCTATTTTTCCCTCTGCAGTTGCTGACATTTTCCAATATTTTCTGTATTTATTTCAGACTTCCAGCATCCACAGTGGTTTGCTGATAATTTTGAGAACTCAGCCCAACCTTTGGACTTTTTGGGCAAGTGTTCGTCTAAATCAAAGCTACATTTGCACATCTAATCCCTGACTCAACCTTTCAGAATAACATCTGCTGATCTATGATAACATTTCTCACTCCTTCTTGCTATTCCAGTTGAGCAGTGTCAATCCATCACAATTAGGCGCTAAATGGAGACTTATTTCATGTAAGTACTCTTGTGTACATCTCTGAAAGGAGTTTTTGGTTCCTCTGGGCTGGGTTGCAACTCCGACCTCCTGAAGTGAAATGAGTCCGTGGCAACTCAGTGAGTTCAGACAAATTGGATACAGATGCTAATATTTCTGGAGCAGGCTATATTGGCTCAATTTAATTTGATGTATCCACAAATGTTCATTGGGATGTTTCATGTGCTTTTAGAGGACCTGAAAAACGCAACCGAGTCAGAAAATAATGTTGTGCCTTGCACTTCTCCATGCTACTTTGAACTACAAAATAAGGCATAGCATTCATTATAAGCACAACAAAGTTAGCAATCAAAAGACAAGGCTAGAAATATGCAACAGGTCTGTCAGCATCGGCAAAATGATATGGGTACTGTTGCTTCAAGTATATACCTTTTACCAGTATTGAAGACTGAAAACTAAATCATCTGTGTGCTCAGGCTCCTGAAATCACAAAATGATGTAATGATTGCTGCACAGAAGGATGTTATCTGATACATCGAGTCCATGTCGGCTTTCTGTACAGCGATCAATCCCTTCCCTTGCTCCATCAATGTGACTGTGCGCAACTATTTCCCTCAATTGCCTATTCGTTATTCTTTTTGAAATTATTGATCATCTCCATTTCTAGTATGACTACAAACAGAAATTCCAAGCCATCATTACTCAATGCGTAAAAATGTGCTTTCTTACGTTCTTATTGAATGCTGGAGCAGGGCTGAAGGGTGGCAAGGCTGATTTCTGCTTCTGATTTGTTTGTTCATATGGATCTGCTTTTATATTACTAATCAGCTTTCTCTCACTTTTCCCTCTTTTTACAAGTAATTCTTTATACTTCATCCAAACTTCTGACGTGTCACTTTACCCTTAGGAAAGCGTAAGCTTTCCTTACATTTTGACACTGTCTTTAATTTTCTTGGTTAAATATGAAAGGTGTGTAATCATCTGTCTTTCTTACTGTAATGAAGCTTTGCTAAGTGTTATAAAATATTTATTTAAATGTCTGTCACTACAACTTTAGTGACCCACCCCTTAATCTAATTTACCAGATCACTTTAGCAGAATCTGTCTCTTTTATAGTTATCATATTTATTGGTTTTTAGTTAAATTTAAAACAGTAGTCATGCACTCACTCACCTAATCTTCAAAGTGAATGCAAAGTTCAATTATTCTTCTTGTTATTCAGAGGTGCCTTTACCATTATTAATCCTATCTTTTTGCACATTCCCAGATCTAGAAGTGACATTCTGGTTCCCTCTGGAATATTCAGCTCTAATGAACCATCCCAAAACATTGGTGAACTAATTTTCATGTCTACCATGGCAAATTGATTTATCCATCCATATATAGATTAAGATCAACCATGATTATCACTGTACCTTGCTCATAGGTCCCATTATTTCTTCTTATTTACCCCCTCTCAGCTACAAAGCACTGTCTAACTGTCAGGCTTAAGGTTTAACCAACCCTTAACTCTAAAAGTAGCGCTCAGCTTGAGGAGACAGGCTGTAGAGCATTGCACATAGAACAGTACAACACAGGAACAGCTCCTTCGGCCCATGATGTCATGCTGAGCATGACGCCGAATTAAACTAATCCCTTCTGCCCAGCCCTTGTCCATATCTGTCATTCCTTGCATATTCATGTGCTTATTTAAAAGTTTCTTAAGTGCCCCTTTCTTATCTGTCTCCACCACCACCCCAGCAATGTATTCCAAACTCCTAGCATTCTCTGTGTGAAAAACTTGCCCCTCACAACTCCTTTGAACTTTCTCCCCTTTCACCTTCAATGCTTGTTCCCTTGTTTCAACTCTGGGAAAAAGATTCTGACTATCAACTCCATCTATGCTCTAGGTCATGGTGATGTCAGATCACATGAAACTGAAACCTGTATGTGTAAGGAATTCCTGATGAAGGGCTTATGCCCGAAACGTCAATTCTCCTGCTCCTTGGATGCTGCCCGACCTGCTGTGCTTTTCCAGCACCAAACTCTTGACTCTAATATTCAATACAGCCTATCAATACTTACTCATCTGAGTACAGACAGAATCTTACTACATTCCCACTACAATTTCATTCCTGACTGAATAACTTTCAAACAGCTGTGACATGGTCAGTTTGCTTATCCACTCTTGAACTCCCGTCTTTGTCATAAATGCTGCAAGAACCTCAAACATTTTGGGGTTCTGTTGTTTCCATATTCATTCTGATATTAGCTTGGATCAATCTATATTAACTGACAAAAGAATTAGATCCGCCTGAATCCTTATGTCGGTTTGCATCAAGATTACTAAGCAATTTTAATTAGGGTATGACTGCTTTGATGTCTACTGTTAAAAGTGCTGTGTTGTTATTATAAAATACGATCTCCATTTAGCTTGGTTGAATTATAATATTCATTGTCTTCATAGCTTCTAGTGCTTTTTTTACATTTTAATTAGCTAATCTGCATCAATGTTGTAATGTTTCTTTGCAATAAGTTCCAGTAATTCAATAATTCTAACAGCTAGAAATGTTTTTGGTAATTTCTAGAAGCTGACAGCTCTTCTGGAGCAGTGGTAGTGTCACTATCGCTGACCTAGGAGGTTGGGGGTTCCAGTCCTACCTGCCCTTTGAGCAGGTTAATTTGAAAATAAGTATTTGACTTCTGTAAAATCTTTTCAGCTATAGCACCAAGATATAATTCGCAGATTCAAATTGTTGATGTATTCTAATGAAACTCTGAGGCCTGAGGGCATGCCTACTTATTACCAATAAACATGAAGCTGCACAAAAGGTGTATCCTTCCTTCCAGTATGTAGCATCACACTTTTTAAAAATGGTTTTAGCTGTGATTCAGAACACATGATGGAAGATTGGTCCTGTTATATTTCCTTATCAATATCATTGTTTGTCAGAAAAATCAGGGAGCTGAAGTACTGTGGCATTGTTGCCTCTATATTGGTGACACTCATGTCACTTCTCTGGGCTTAGGCTCTTCCTTAGAGCTTCTCCTCCACTCTCAGTGTCGAATGGGCATGCTCACTAGCTGTATGACCTACTGCTCATGATGAACTTTTTCTGTCACCATCGCTTTAATTTTTGGAAGGTTTTGTCTAGTATGATAGAGGTAAACCACTTCCTCATCTAGCTAGAAGAAGCTCTTGCAGTTAGCTAGGTACAATTCATCTCATGTAAGCTACTTATCCTCCAACACTGTATTTTACTTGATACAGCAATGTTTAATCATAGTCCCCATCATAGATTCCCTACTGAATGGAAGCAGGCCATTCCACCCATCGAGTCCGCACCAACCCTCTGAACAGCATCCCACCTAAACCCACTGTCCTATCCTCTCTTGTAGCCCTACATTTCACATGGCTAACCCCTCTAGCCTACATAGTGCTGGACACAATGGGCAATTTAGCATGGCCAATCCACCTAACCTGCACATCTTTGGACCATCAAACAAAAGAATCTGGGTATAGATATCATGGTATTGAAGAATCCAACAGATATTTATTACATCTGACTATTATATCCAAGCATCACAATCTTTAGGCATGCCAGATTCTGAGCTACAATTAAGAAATTATGGCATAACAGAGAAGAATGCTGCATTAGAGAGTCATGCTTCAAGTGAGCTGATAGAATATGAGATTTTCAGCCTCCCAGGTCACATGCTATAATACACTGATGATATCATTAGCATTTTTAAAAACTGGTCAACACACTTAAAGGTGTGTTGACATAAGGACCATGAGACATTAGACAACATTTCTTTTCCCAAAAATAACAACTTATCTTGAATGGATACACATGGTTATACATAAGCAAGCATTGTAAATACAATATTACATGAAACAGGTAAATCAATGTTCACAACATTAAGATTTCAAGCCTCAACAAAATGCTTCAGGGGTCTGATTGATACCTTGTACTAATCTTGTGATCATATGTCCACTGGGTGAAGTAAGCATTGATCTTTGTTACATTTTGTTTGACAACTTCATTGTCTTGCTACTTTTTGCTGTTGCTCTACATCACTGCACAATCATCATTGCTGAAGTGTTTTTCCTCACACAGTTCATGTGTGACTGATGCTCTATGCTTTGGTCTGAGCTGGATTCTGATCCTTTGTAGTGTAGCACCATGATCAGTAATCACTTCATAAGATCTCGGCTGATTGAATTTTGAAGAAACATTTTCTGATATCCAAGTATTTGGATTTATATTTCAAACTCATACTCTTTGCCCAGTGCTCAATTTTTGTAGTTCTCTACCTGCTCACTGGTTTTGCACCTCTTGTACTCTTCGCTTTCTTTGAAATAGAATGTCCTGTGTCTCCGAATGATTAAACAATTGGCTACTGGAAAGGTCATTCATCCTGCAGGCTAAGATGTTCTGAGAATGATAATCCCCTCTCCAATGGTGTTGCTTAAAAATGCAACAATGCAATGTGGGCATCTTGATTTATTGCTCGACATTTAACATTGTTAATTTGCTAATACCTACAACATGCTCTGTTAGAATGTTTGAGCATGGATAGTGGGGTAGCATTGAATGTTACTCATTGAGCAAACATGTCCCGAAATGATTTTTCAGTCCATGCTGGGCCATGGTCAGACACAAGCTGACCCATGATACTGAATAAAATGAAAAGGTGCTCATCATACCCATGTCTTTGTTGTGTTTCTAAGTCATTGCTAAATGGGAAGTTTAGAGAAATAATCAATCATAAAGATAGAATCTTCTCTGCACACTGCGAATAGATCTGTTGCTAATTTCATTCAAATAGTTGATGGAAACTTGTGTGGATGGACTGCATTGACAAGTTTGGCATTCCTCACATGTATTTGGGAATCACTGGATATCCTGATTCATACTCAGCCATCTCTCAGACTCATGCACTAGTCATCTTCTGTGTTCAATACCCATGTGTACCTAGTGCAACACATGTTTGATGTTTTTGTATAATGTTCTTGCTATTAGAAATTGTTTCTCCTTCGAAAAGACCTATCACAATGGTCCAAATTTGTCCCTATGAATTTGTCACCAAAATGAATGAATTCTCTCAGGTGCTTCTTTAATACTGTTCCTTTTTATGGCTTTTTTAAACTCTAGCCGTTGCTCATCACTAGCAGTTCCTGATTGTATCGACTCACATTGACTTTAGCCAAAGTGTAACAGATCAACATTGAAAACTCTTCAATGTTGTAGTCTAGATCATCCACATGTAAAACAAAAGGAATATCTTGGTCTTTGTGTGGTTGGATAATCAACTCATTGCATCAGATGTAATCATCCTGATACCTGGGACGTATTTCACTTTAAAGGCATACCCTTCAAGGTCATTAACTGATTCAATTGGGTCATGTGTAATCTGTTTTGCCACAGTGGGAAGTGGGTCTTACTGGTTGGGTCAACATTATTGCCCATCTTCAGTTGCCCTTGAAAGATGATGGTAAGCTGCTTTCTTGAACAACTGCAGATTTTGTGTAGATGCTCCCACTGGATACAAAATTGGCTTAACAACAGGATTCAGAGAATGATGGTGGATGATTTTTTTGTGGACTGGAGGCCTGTTACCAGTGGTGTTCCACAAGGATTGGTGCTAGGTCTACCTTGTTTATCATTTATTTACATGATTTAGATCAGAATATAGAAGGCATGGTTAGTATGTTTGTAGATGGCACCAAAATTGGTGGTATAGTGAACAGTGAAGATGATTATCTAAAATTACAAAGAGATCTTGATTAGTTGGGTTAATGGGTTGAGGAGTGGGAGGTGGTGTTTAATTTGTATAAAGGTGAATTACTGCATTTTGATAATACAGACAAGAGCAGGATGTACACAATTTAAAGTAGGGCCTTGGATAATATTGTAGAACAGAGAGAACTAGGGGTTCAGAAACATAATTCTTTGAAGTTTGCATCACATTTGCTTGCCAAAGCTATTACTGCCTCAATTAGCTTTCCAAAGTGTTGAAGTCTTTTGTAGATGGCCACCATCATGGTGTGTTTTTGCCTCCAACAGGTATTAAACCTAATACGCAATGCACTAGTTTGCTTTCATAAAATAAGAATTTGGGCAAGGGTATTATTATATTGAATAATCAAACAGATATTTATTACATTGAACCATTCTATACAAACATCACATTCTTAAGGCACATTGGTTTCTAAGCTAATATAAAGCTATTATCGTACCACAGAGTACCATGCTTCTGTTACAGTGTCATGTTTCAAGTGGTCTGATGTAAGATGGAAAGTAAGATCTTTATAATCTCAAGTCACACGCAATGATACAGTGATGACATCATGAGCATGTCTCTCAAAGGCATACGGACATACCAATCTGTCATTGACATACTGACCATGAGACATAACACACAGTAACCAGTTACAGTTTACACTGATACAATAGAGGAGAAAGTGAGGACTGCAGATGCTGGAGATCAGAGCTGAAAATGTGTTGCTGGAAAAGTGCAGCAGGTCAGGCAGCATCCAAGGAACAGGAGAATCGACGTTTCGGGCATAAGCCCTTCGGCCCAAAACGTCGATTCTCCTGTTCCTTGATTGATATGATAGACATTGGTACAGACACTTTGAGCAGAACCACACATTAGGCCTCAATCCTTTGAGTTTCTAAGCCCTGCATGTCCGCATGAACTCCTGATAGTGGATGATACTTATGAAACTTCTCATATTAATCCTTTGGGACAGATGTACAAAAGCCACTAGTTGCAAGTCTAAAGGAATCTCTGCCAGTTATTCTGCAAGTTCACTTCTGCTCTAACAGGATCAGCTTTAATTGTCTAATGATATTACTTGCATTTTTTGGTGCCATTCCTGGCTGTTTCTGTCTTATTTTGTTGCCTAACAATTGTTCTTTGTCTCTGCTGTAACAATTTTTTTTTCTGAATAGCTTGTGCTCTATTCTCTCTGGATTTTGAGGATGAGTCACAGAGAAGATATTTTTAGGCACTATAAGTGCAATTGTTTCTGCTCATAACAGAATGGTGTACTTTCCGACAGAGAAAATTTCACTTTCAATGTGCCTTCAATCCAGTCACAGAAGAACATCCCTTCATGCTTGAGTGAGGGACTATAATGTGCAAAATCAACCTTTTTTCAAGTTATGGTTACCAATCTTGAAGTTTCACACTACAGGTCTGCACTCACTAAGAAATGGATTGGTGCTGCCCATAAAATCTAACATCCTGTCTGTCCAGCCTGTTTGTTTACTTTACCTGGGTCCCAGAGATGAAATGATGGATTGCTATCAATCCACTGTTTGAGAGTATTATTCAAAATAGTCATGATTGTCAGATATGTCCTCAGCATAGTTAGTGAGTTATGGATGAATGTAGGTTATTTTTGGCACAATTTAAAAACTAATTGTATGATTCAACTTAAAGTAAACCAACAGTCAAGCTTTTGTGTAAACAGGTTAAGGATTGGTTTATTGCAAGCTGTTCCCGAGGAAGGGTCACTCAAACTGAAATGTTAGCTTAGATTTCTCTCCACAGATGCTGCCAAACCTGCTGAGCTTTTCCAGAAATCTATATTTTCGTGACTGATTAGGGATAGTCAACATGGCTTTGTGCATAAGAAACTGTGCCTCACTAACTCAATTGAGTTTTTGAAGAGGTGATAAAGAAGGTTGATGAAGGCAGAGTGATAGATATTGTCTGTGTGGATGTCAGCAAGCTGTTCAACAAGGTTCTGCGTGGTGGACTGGTTAGCAAGGTTACTTCACATGGAATTCAAGGGGAAGTTAGTCAATTGGATATAAATTGGCTTGAAGGTAGGAGACAGAGGGTAGAAGTAAATGGTAGTTTTTCGGACTGGAGGCCTGTGACAAGAGATGCCCAACAGGGATCAGTGCTGGAATCACTGCTTTCATCATTTATATCAATGATTTGGATGTGAATACAGGAGCTGTGTTTAGTAAGTTTGAAGATGACACCAAAATTGGTGGTATAGTGGACAGTAAAGAAGCTTATCTTGGAGTACCTTGTTCAGAGGGCCAATGGGTCGAGGAGTGGAATTTAGTTTAGATAAATGAGAAGTGTTGTAATTTTAGAAAGGCAAATTAGGGCAGAACTTATACAATTAATGACAGACAAACCTTGGTTATCCAAAGGACATGGGTGGGCAGTATTTCATTTGGTTAATCAAAGTCTGGATAATCAAATGCTGGATAACATAGTTTAGCCAACCATTGGGACCTTGTAATCTTTCTGGATAATCCGATATTCGGATAATTGAGTGCCGGATAATTGAGGTTCCTCTGTATAGGGTCCTGGGCAGTGTTGCCAAACAAAGAGACTGATGGGTGCAGACTCATTGTTCCTTGAATGTAGTGGCACAACTGGATGGGGTGGTGAAGAAGGCGTTTGGCATGCTTGCCTTTATTGTCAGTGGATTGAATATAGGAATTGGGAGGTCATGTTGCGGCTAGACAGGACATCAGTGAGGCCACTTTTAGCATACTGCATTCATGTCTGGTCTATCTACTATAGGAAAAAAAATTGTTAAACTTGAAATGGTTCAGAAAAGATTTAAAGGATGTTGTCAGGGTTGGAGGAATTGAACTATAGGGAGAGGCTGAATAGGCTGGGGTTTATATCCTGATGCGTCCAAGGCTGAGACCGACCTTATAGAGGTTTATAAAATTATGAGGGGCATGGATGAGGTAAATAGACAAGGTATTTTCCCATGTAGGGGAGTTCAAGCTAGAGACCATAGGTTTACGGTAAGAGGGGAAAGATTTAATGGGAATCTGAGGGTCTCCTTCAAACGCAGCAAGTGGTGCATGTTTGGAATGAACTGCCAGAGGAAGTGGTGGAGGCTAGTACAATTAGTACATTTAAAGGGCATCTGGACAGGTACAAGAATAGGAAGGATTTAGATAAACTTGGGTCAAATGATGGCAAATGGGACTAGATCAGTTTAGGATAACGGTCGGCATGGGTGAGTTGGACTGAAGAGTCTGTTTCTGAGTTGTATAACTCTTTGAATCTATGAAATAAAAATATGTGCTCAAAAATTACAGATACCAAGGTTAATTGTAACAAATACTGAGATAAGAAAAGAATACTTATAAGTTCCCTGTGATATACCCATTGCTTGATTTAATCTTGAGGTGAGGAAGTGAACACTGTGATGGGTTTTGTGGTTTCTTGTAGAGGTGCAGATTTTAGAAGGGGGAGATGGTTTCATGTTCTGTACCAGTTCTATACTTTCAGTTCTTCCAACCTGACTGACTTGCCTTTGACAGAATAGCATTGGCTTTCTGTTTACCTGTGATTTTGTCCTCCCACAGACAACTACCCTTCCCCTCCAACCCAGTGCCCCCTACCTCAATGTTTTCTCAAAGCATTCTTCTTGCAATTCTGCATGGGATGGCTGCAAAGTCAATTTTAAATGAAGTTTCATCTTCTAAAACCATCTCCGCCTTCTAAAATCTGTACCTGTACAAGAAACCACAAAACCCATCACAGTGTTCACTTCCTCACCTCAAGATTAAATCAAGCAATGGGTACCATTGGTATATCACAGGAAACTCATAAGTATTCTTTTCTCATCTCAGTATTTGTTTCAATTAATCTTGGTATCTGTCATTTTTGAGCACAATTTTTTTTCTAGCGGTGTCAGCTTCATCAACTTCATGGCAGGTTTCCTTCAATGAGATCTAAAAACTCTTATCAATGTAACTTGCCAAACGTGCCTCATTAATTACCTACTCCATCCCTATGACATCACGCTTGTCTGGTTCCAGCCCTGTTCTGCGACTTGCAGTAACTGGAAGAACATGCCACCATTGGGATATCCTAGAAAGCACTGGCATCCTTGGAACTGATGATATATTTAAAAGACTTCTGTGCTCCCTGATAAACACTGTTAGTCCAGAGCTGCTCTGCATGGTTCCTGAAACTTGTCTGAAATTGGACAGAGAGGGGAAAATTGGTGGCTGCTTCATGGGTGATCATCTAGGAGTCCTGCTGGGTGGGTGTTACTGGCATGGGACATAATGTCCCCCCAGGACTGTCAGAGGATGCCACAACATGAGACTATTGCCAGCCTAGTCACAGGTTGCCACTCAGTTTAGTGCAGTCTCAGCCATCTAGAGGAATGCCTAACATGACAGGAAGAAGGCAATGTTCTTCTACACATTGCCAGTTTAAGTGCCACTGTTATAACATGGGGTAAACTCCCTCTGCTAATTTAAACCTGCCACACATAGAAGCTCACTTCGTGTCTTAATCTGTTAAATTTCAAGAGGCAAAGAACCGAGGTCAATATTTCAAGTAAAAATTCACAATTTTATTCTTTAAGTCCAACAGAGAATATTAAAACCAACAGCAATTTACAACTCTTAAACCTATCTTTTACCTCCCCAATCTATAATACTGGTCTGATAAAAATCCCAACTAAGATTTCAAAAATATTCAAATTTCAAAACCAACCAGCTGTCAAATCATCTCTTTCTACCTTCCTCTGTAGATTTTCCTCTGGCATCCTTTCTTCAGTATTCTGCTTCAAAGATCTTTCATATGAACAGGTACCTTCCAGAGAGCCATTTTGCTAGCAGTCTATACTTGTTGGCTTTCTGAATAGTTCTCCCTCTAATTGTTCAAAACGTTGGATCATTTCAATGGTTTGATGTTGTCAAAATACTAAATATAAATTTGATTGGATTTTGGTATCTAAGGTATAATTTAAACTGATTGGCTGAATTTGAATGTTTTTTATATCATGGCAACTCAGCTGCACTACTGGTTTCACAGCCAAATGTTACATTTTAACTTCTTTCAGCATACTATGTGCCTCTCTAGGTCCGTGCCAGCTTGCCTCTTGAAATTTAACAGATTATGACACGAAGTGAGTTTCTATGTGTGGCGGGTTTAAATTAACAGAGGGGGTTTACCCCATGTTGTAACAGTGGCACTTAAACTGGCAATGTGTAGAAGATCATTACCTTCTTCCTAACATGCTAAGAACAAACCAAAATGTTCATAACGCCACCATCTTTTCTCCAATGCTTCATACTCAATTTATTTCTGCTACATATGCACATCAAGATCAAAAAGTGTGGCACTGGAAAAGCATAGCTTGTCAGACAGCATCCGAGAAACAGGAGAGTCAACGTTTCGAGCATAAGCTCTTCATCAAGTTCAAGGACCTTCTCCCACCAAGACTCATGCTCTACCACTCTCAGTATTGACTCAATATTGTACCTACTTGTTCAGCATTATCTAATTTGGAAGACATTCTGTATCTCAAAACATGTTTCCTCTCAGATGTTTAATTCTGTGCTCTATTTGGCCCAGCTCTGGAATTAATTCTTCTTGGCAATGCTAATAATGTGAGACAATGCTTTCCTTGTTGAAAAAAATTGTGGTGATAGCAATTTTATTATCTTTGCTTTCCTAGTTTTGTGGCTTAAATGGAGTATTTCCTCTTTATCCAGATTAAATTGGAGTGTTTCCACCTCTTTTGCAGTTTCAAAATATTAATCCCGCTGTTTCTGTCATTGATAAACAATATCCACTTTAATCATGGTTTTAGTGAATGATACCTGTAAATTGATTACATTGGGCAAATTAAAAGCTGAATGAAATGTTTATTCAGGCCCAAAGAGCAGCTGCAATACATCAAAAATAATTTGTTTAAACTATAAAGAGTGGTTAATACTGAAGAGTGCCATAAGTACCACTTACAATGATGCTTTCATGTGGAATTGTGGCAGAATAGCACTTTTTTAACACAGAGAGAAATTCACATGTGGAATAAACTTCCTGAGGAAGTGGTGAATGTGGGTACAATTACAATGTTTAAAAGACATTTGGATGAATATGTGAATTGGAAAAGTTTGGAGGGATATGGACCAAGAACAGCTAGGTGGCATGAATTTAGTTTGGGATTATGTTCAGCATGAACTGGTTGGACTGAAGGGTCTGTTTCTGTGCTGTATGACTCTATCACTCTATGATCTCAAAGGAGTGAGGTCTACTACCCGATCCTCCTCAAACACGCTGGACTGTTTATCAATGTATGCAACCTGTAACTAGTTAATAACTTGGAATCAACTATATCTTATTAAATGCAAGAGGCACTTCTGATTAGATTAAGAAGTAGTTTTCTTCCACCACACTAGACCAAGTAGGCCCTATTGTTTGCGACACCTAAAGAGAATGATGGCAACAGCCTTCATTGTGAGCAGGAGCCTATACAGTGAAGTGAGCTGACATGTTCATAGAACAGCTTGCCTCTTAGAAGAATGTGTTGTTTTCCTCACGGCTATGTGAATTCTACCTGTCTGCCTTTCATGATTAAAGGCTGGGATAGAAAAACTCAACAGGTTTTGAAATATTCCAATGTTATAAACATAGCCTGTTGGGATAGCATGCATCTCAGGGCTGATCTCTTTCTGTCATAGCATTTACTCATTTTGTGGATACCTACATGCCCACACGAGCCATATATTGCACTGACATATTGTACCATGCAGTGTCATGCTCGTAAATATGTTGTTGCTTTGGCCAGAGCTAAAAGCTGTCATTACTGTAATTTAAAGGGGCTTCTAAGACTGACACACAGACAAGGTGCTCATCACGCTTGCAGCAATGTAATGTCCAGGGGTTGGATTGAAATATTGCACACATCAAGGTGTCTACCTGATAATTTCAGCAAGTGCCAGCTGCCTGTGCAGCAAACACACAGCATGTTTATTTAACTAAATGGAAAAAATGGTTAGGGCTAGTCCTCAGTTCAGTGAAAGATGGGGCTGGGTGCGCTATATGATAGGGCTTGCCTAATCTATCTGACTTGGGCACAGTACTTGCATCATTTGGGGGCTCCACCATGGTCAGTCATTCACTGGGGGTGAGCAAGGTCAGGTGATCTATCTCAATATAGTCCACTGAGTCTTCAGCAGTCAATCCTGTAGGGCCAGCAAAAGGAATTGTGTGTTGTTAGTCAGGGAGTTGCGAACACAGTGGTCAGGGGGTCTGGTCTGTTAGGTCTAGAGGACATTCATCAAAGCCTATCACAGGACCGGGATGAGTATAGTCCTGGATGTCCATTCATTCATCTTGCAGGCAGGATCAAAGAGCAGTGAGGGGATCAATAATAGAAAGAAGAGGGACTCAAGACTGGGGGGAGAAAACAGAAGCATGTACAGTAATGAAGAAAGGTACAGTAATGGGGAAAATCTTAATTTGATTTGAAAGATTTACAACAGCATCGGAGAGTTACTTAGGCCACAGGAGGGGGCATACTTTGAGTAGCTTTATACTTGGGATGTTCTTTAAAATTTGCCAGCCAATGTGGCCTGTACAGGGGGAGAGTATAGGAGTTGCTTGAACAACAGCAAGGTATAATGTCAGGGTTCAGGGGTCAGGGAGGACATTTATTAAGATCAGTGTTGTGGGCCTCTATATTGAGGGGAATGGTCAAAATGACAGGGGAGTGTCATGTATTGGAAAATATGGAGGAATATGGTTCGGTGTTGGGGATGGTGTGGTGAAGGGGGTATAGGGGCCAGGTCACAGACCATCTCCCACAGTGTTCAGTAGGCCCACCGCCGACAGTGTACAGCGTGATCTGCATAGCCAGCACCAATTACCTTTCTCTCGAGATAAAATGTTTCAAGAAAATGCTGGAACAAACACTAGGATGAGCAGTGCCAGCTTGATGCCAAAAGTGTGGGATCCACATTTATTGGACTCTATAATATTGTAATGACAAAAAAAAGAAGCAACCATTTGTGTACAAAGCTACATTAGATTCTCAATCATTACATCTCCCCTTTGCTTTGCAATCAAATGGAAGATGCTTAAGTGGCACTTATCACAGACAAGTTGCATCATTCCATTGGTACATGTAAGTTGTACCTGGGCATCTCCATGATATTGAAGTTAGCAGTAACAATAGTACAAAAGGCCAAGACTATTGTGTGAGTCACACAAGGTCAAGTCCTCATATATCATTTAATGATTGTGCAGAGTGCAATGTGTGATTGAGCATTTGATCTGAATGTAGGGTTTTGAGGGTGGTGTCACAGGGTAGTCCCTTTTCTCTGATATATCATTGTCACTCAACCAATGCAGCATCTTCAATAAGTGACTGCACACTGAGGTAGAATGTGGATGTCCAAAGCAGTCATGTGTCCATTATTCACATCTAACATGATGCACATTGTCGTGAATTGTGCTCAGCTCTCATACTCCACCGATTACCACCCTGAGATTTAAGAAACTCCTATGTCCAAAGTCAGTCCTTTCTACTGAGAGTCTTGCATGCAAATACTGGCAGGATCTTGGTTTTTGTAGCTACCTTCCTAAAAAGACAAAGGCAGATACAGGAGGAGTAATGGCAAGCCCAGGAGCATCAGATGTACCCTCTCCCTCAATGGACGAGAACACCTAACTCAGGAAGAAGTCACAGATGTGAGACTCCTCAGATGTGTGGGGACCACTTCAGCCCTAACTTTATTTCCTGAAGATTAGTGAGGTGCAATCTTTGTATGTCTCGGAACACACTGATGGAATTATGTCGGATATTGGAGTGGAACCTGAAGCCTGCAGGAGTGGGAGGCCATCCTCTTCCGGTGACTGTAAATGTGACAGCTGCTATCAACCTTTTTGTGACTGGCTCTTTCCATGGAGTAATAGGTGACCTGTGTGGGAACTCTCAGTCATGCAGCCACAATGCATCAAGACAATGTTGTCTGTACAAGGTCAGACTAGTTCACTTTGATCCTCCATGATGAGGTCTGTGTTGCAGCACGGGCAATAGGACTTCGGAACGTTACTGGGTTTTCCAATGATACACATGTGACACTAAGAGGACAGTATCATAATGCTGTGGAATCATTAAGAGAAAGAAGCTCCATTCCAGAAATGTTCAGTTGGTGTGTGATCAATGTTACCACTTCCGGAGTCATGTGCCCATTGGTCTGGCAACAGTCATTCCTCCTCCATCTGGAGCACTCTTGTGTAGTTGGTATGTTTGAGGGTCCAGGGTACAAGGGTACAAGGCTGCCTTTTGGGGAAAAGGTGCTACCCACTGTGATCATTTGGCCCGACATCATTGTGGAACTCTCCAGACTGATGCAGAACACAGATACAAAACTACTCATACCTTGACCAGGGCTGTGGTGACACAGATGATGGGATTGATTAGGATGCAGTTCTGCTGCTGGGATCAATCAGACTGCACTTCCACATACTCTGGACAAATTCTGTTGCATCTTCCCGGCATGATATGCTCTGCACAGTTGGAGTCAACAATGAGACAATGTGCTGGATGCTGAGGATGAGGGAAATGGAAGCAATCCTCTGAGAAGCAGGAGGAAGAGGATGTGAACATTAGAAAAGAAGAAGCTCTACTTGTCCATGATAGAAATCAGCAATGTTGAATGATACAAGCTAGACAGGACCTGATTGACACCTAGTTCCAGTAGAAGAGAGCTGAGTGCGGCATACTATCAATGACTGTTAAACAAAGAACTGTGGATGCTGGAAATCAGGAACAAAAACAGAAATAGCTGGAGAAACTCCAGAACACTGAAGTAGGGTCACTGGACCCAAAATGTCTCTGCTTTCTTTCCACAGATGCTGGCCAACCTGTCAAGTTTCTCCAGCTATTTCTGTTAGTGTTTCATCATTGACTTACATTTTTGGGTCAGGACACTGAAATCAGGTTGACATTGTAAGGGAAACATTCAGTCTCTGTGAATTTCAATTTTAATCGATTTAAGTTCAGTAAGTAAAAACTCATGTTTGTGTTTGTATTTGCTCTATCGGTTGCCTGCATGTGATGATTCTTTATTGAACAATGATAAGGTGTACTGGGAACAGAGTAATGCTGAGTTAGATGGATGCTCAGGTGGGATGGAGCTAAGGAAAGGTAAAGTGTGTGGTGTGATTAGGATTTGTTTAGTTTTAGAGTTAGGTTAAACAAACTAGGCTGAGAGACTGAGCGGCATGTATGAAGGAGTATCACCCAGTGTCAGTCATGCCGGCTATATGCTCTGGGCAACATAGTTTTGTGGGTGCAGTGCAATGACAATTTGGTGAATTGCCAAAATATTCTTTTGGTGGATATTCACCAAATGACGAGTTGTTCTAGGATTAATTCATGGTAATGTGGGACAGAAATTGGACGTAGAGGCATGGTAGGCAGTTAATGAGGTGAGTTTGGTAAGATACAGTGAGAAAGCTTGCGAGAAATTCTCCAACTAACTTTGACGCAACTAGGGCTTAGAAAAACAGACATAAAGTTAATTCCAATGTCACTTGGAAGAAATCTCTTTTGACGTTTTTGAGGTTTGAGTGTTTGCCCAAGAACAATCTTCCTGGAATACCCTAAACACAGAGTTCAATACAGAGAATTGTGAGGTGATCCATTCTGTAAGAAGAATATTGAAAGACAATATAAAATAGGGGATGCAATTCGAAAAGGGTTGCATGAACTGAGAGACCTGGATGTATATGTACATGGATCACGAAAGGTGACAGGAGATACGGAGAGAACACATGTCCTTGGCATTATTATTAGTGACATAGAGGACAAGAGGAAAGAGGTGATGTTAGACCTCAGTTGGACTATTATGTACTGAACTATGTGCCATGTTATTAAGATGTAAACACATTGGAGAGAGTGCAGAAGTACAGAAATGTTTACAGGAATAAGTCCAAGGATGAGAAACTTCAGCTATGAGGTTATATTGAAGAAATTGGAACTGTTCTCTTCGTAGTGAAGAAGATAAAAAGGAGGTCTGATACAGGGTTTCAAACTCATGATTTAGTTGAGTAGAGAAGATGGGATGAATCCCTTCTGACTCCTGAAAGTAGCAAGAACCAGACAACATAGATTTACCACGATTTTCAAAAGTAAATTTTTGGAATGTCTAAGAGATGGCTTTTTGGAGCAGCCTGTGATGGAGCCCACAAGGGAACAGGCAATACTGGATTTAGTGTTGTGCAATGAGGCAGTCTTGATAGGAGAGCTTAAGATGAAGGAACCTTTAGGAGGCAGTGATCATAATATGTTAGAATTTACTCTGCAATTTGAGACGGGCAAGCTGAAACCAGACATAATGGCACTACAGTTGAATAAAGGCAATTACAGAGCCATGAGGGAGGAGTTGGCCAGAATTGACTGGGAGAAAGCCAATCAAGAAAGACAATGGAAAAGCAATGGCAGGAGTTTCTGGGAGTAATTCAGGAGACACAGCAAAAATTCATCTCTAGGAGAAAGAAGCATGGGAGAGGGAGGACAAGGTAACCATGGCTGACAAGAGAAGTCAGGAACAGCAGAAAAGCAAAAGAGAAACCAAGGGATTGGGTGTCCACAAAGACTAACAGAAGACAACTAAAAAATAAATAAATAGGGAGAAGAGTAAGTATGAGGGTAAGTTAGCCAGTAATACAAAAGAAGATTGCAAGCATTTCTTTAGATATAGAAAGGGCATAAGAGAGGGCAGAAGTGGACATTGGGCCATTGGAAAAAGACACTGGGAAGTAGTAATGGGGAACAAAGAAATGGCGGAGAAACTGAACAAGTACTTTGCATCAGTCTTCACAGTGGAAGACATAAATAACATTCCAGAAATCCAAGAAGTCAGGAGGTAGTGGGGATACGGGGTGGAGTGGGTCAGGGCCAAGTTGGGTATGGTGGCCATCACCAAGGAGAAGGTGCTAGAAAAACTGAGAGGTCTGAAGGTGGATAGATCATCTGGACCAGATGGACTACACTCCAGAGTTCTGAAGGAAATAGCTGAAGACATAGTGGAGGCATTAGTAGTGATCTTTCAGGAATCACTGGAGTCAGGGAGGGTCGCAGAACACTGAAGAATCGCTAATGTAACCCCCCTGTTTAAGAAGAGAGTGAGGCAAAAGACAGGAAATTACAGTCCGATTAACCTGACCTTGGTCGTTGTTAAGAATTTGGAAACCATTGTGAAAGATGTGATTTCTTAATACTTGGAAGTGCAAGGTAACAAAGGACAAAGTCAGCACCGTTTCATCAAAAGGAGATCATGTCTGACAAACCTGTTAGAATTCTTTGAGGAGGCAATAAGCAGGTTAGACCAAGGCCATTGACAAGATGCCATACAGGAGGCTGCTGACTAAGATAAGAGCGCATGGTGTTAGAGGTAAGGTACTAGCGTGGATAGAAGGTCAACTGTCTGGCAGAAAGCAGAGAGTGGAGATAAAAGGGTGGCAGCTGGTGACTAGTGTAGAGGAGAAACGTCTTCAGCCAGAGAGTGGTGAATCTATGGAATTCATTGCCATAGAAAGCTGTGGAGGCCAGGTCACTGAGTATATGTAAGACAGTGATGGTTAGGTTCTTGATTGTCAAAAGGATCAAAGAGAGAAGGCGGGATAATGGGTTGAGAAATTTATCGCCATGATTGAATGATGGAGCAGACTGAATGGGCCAAGTGGCTTAATTTCTGCTCCTATATCTTATGGTCTTATGGTCTTATAAATTTGAGGTGAGGAAGATTTTTTCAACAAGAAAGTAGTTAGGGTATAGAATGCACTTCCTAGAAATGTGATGAAGAAATTGAGGCTGTCAAGAGGGTATTGGATGATCATTTGGATACGATCAATGTGCAAGGGCATGGGGAAAAAACAGGAGATTAGCAATCGGTAATGATGAGCATCTGAAGAGCCTGTGGAGAACAATGGACTGAATAGCCTGGTATGCACCATAATATTTCTGGGGTCCTAAGTGCCCTGATAACACACCACATCCTGTAATCCCAAACCTTATTGTGAAATTTTGTCACTCACCCTTTCTACCATTAATCTGATATGCTATGTTTTATATACCAAGCTTGATAACTTGGATAGATCCTTTCCTTAGTGGCTTAAACAGCTTGATCCTCCACTTTCTATTTCCCATAACCTATCATTCAATTTCCATGGAAACATACATGCATCAGAAAAGTTTTAAACATAAAAGCTATTGTGTACATTGCTAGTTGTTTTGGAAATGTTGTTGAACATCTGCTTAGACTTCGTCCAAGTGATTTGACACATTTGTTTTTCGGCATCCTGCATGTCAGTGTTCCACTTTAAGAAGAAGCCAGGAGCATGTCAAAGTGGTGAAGCTGGCAGCATTCCACACAACATTCTATAGTAGAGTGTGTAGCAATGAGAATGCACAAACTAATTCATATGCTGTATGCATATATGGAAATGAAACATCCCATTTTTTCAGATGTTCACATGTACTCTTTGAAAGTATGGCTTCTAATATTTGGATGAATATTTTTTCCAAGCCATCTGTTGCTAAGAGTATGATTATTACTTAACAATCAGTATTTCTACTTTTTTGCCTCAGATAAATGCTAGTACTTACCTTGGTGACCCGCACTACTTGCTGCTTCTTTTGGTGTGCCATCTGCACCAAAACTCAAAATATAAACAAATAGTAACTTTTAGCGTCAAGTAACATGAGGCATGTACATAGACCAAGAGTCGGAGAGTTAGGAACTGATATAATGGATGGATTCTTCCCAGCCCCTCAACAGCATGGACTTTGGCAAGAAATGTGGAAAAATCAGGTGAGAACTCTCGTGAAGACCTTCCCGACTTTAGGATCATAGAGTCCCATTTTCCAACAAGGTCTGACTGGCAAGATGGGATTTTCATGAGTAAATGGGGAGAGGCCTACCTGCATGAAAAGTTGCTCATTATATCCCTCATTGCAACCTATCTAAACTTATTAATATGCCTCAAATAAAAGCAAATTGTGCAGATGCTGGAAATCTGAAACAAACACAAAGAGTGCTGGAGAAATTCAGCAGGCCTGGCAGCACTTGTGCTGAGTGTTAGTGTTCTGAATTCGGTATGATAGGTTCTGATAGGTTCTGTTGAATTTCTCATGAACTTTCCCATTTCACCTGCCCACTGGACAGAAACCAGACCCCGAAACTCTAAAAGTGAAGGGGATGCCTGGTGACTGCAGCTCCCTGGACCTCCATCTTGGATACTTGGCTCCAATGTCTCAAGGCAGCGATCACCTGCTCCACACTGAACATGGCACAGCTCAGATCCACTTGCAGTATATTTCTGCACTTTGATGCTACTCTTTGGAGCAGACCACACCTTTCATTGCAATATGGCACACAGGGCCAGGCTCTTATATGAACTGGGCTGCATCCCAGGGCTGCTCACTCATTCCCTTGGCTCTCATGCACAGTGTGTCCACAGTGATGCTCACACCACCCATTGTCCTGCCTTGCCTTTTGCTGTTTTGTCTGCTCAACAACAAAAGCCCACAATACCTCTGTCTAGCATTGCCATTTAATGTAGATACAAAGCCAGAAGCTTGTCATAGTTGTCAGTAGTGATCAGTCAAGGAGAAGGACTTGTTGCTGAATGACACCTTCCCTTATGTATCTCTTACCTACAGCAGTGTACATGGCAAACACGCCATATGTGCTTCAATCCAATGGCCAAATCCCTAGCATATAAGGATTCGTCCTCTATCAAGTCAAAGGAGGCTGCCATCAATCAGGTGGAGCTAGCACAATCAGTCACGGGCAGTATCTGTGATCAATCCAACTGCTCGAGCATAGTCAGCTAATTACTTCTGCCAGTCAGGGTCAAGTCACCTCCTTTATGGCAGATCGGTAAGTCGGCCATTGTCCATCCTGGAGGTCCAGTACAAACAGTCAGGGGATTTGTAGTCTGTCAATTAGGGATCTGCATTGAGTATGATCAGTTGCCTGGACAATCATCAGTCAGGATTGTCTGATCAAACCTGTCAGAGGGTGGGCCGCAGTCAGTCCTGGGGTCGGCAGAATGAAAATCAAATGTTTGGGAAGTGGAGAATCTCAATGCTGGGGATTGAAGATGGAAATCTGGGAGATAGGGGATGGTGAAGGAAGGAAATTCTAGGCATACTGCAGGATGGGGTGCTATTAGTGCTCACCACCGCTGTGGCCTCGACAAGTGGAGATTGCATCGTGATGGTGGGCAGGATTAAACTGTAGCACGGGGGCTCAATGGTAAGAATGAAAGCTGCAGTTGTAATTCCAGGTGGCAGGTTGGAGCATATAGGGAGATCAGTAGTGAGGGGCCATCCAGTCAATGAAAAGTAGAAAGGGAATTGGAGGTTCAAGGCAGTGGGAGGTTCTTGATGATCAAGCTGAGCTTGTGATTTATGGGGACGAGAGCAACCTGTGTTCTGCTCCTTATTCTATTTATTTTTTCATACAAAAATGAATGGAAATTTGCCGAGACTACACTTGGATTGGGTTGAATCAGTGTTAGTCTTCTAAAGAGCAAGAGAAGGACATTAAGTAGAAGGATCAACACCTCCTGCATGATTGCGCACAATGTTTAGTCCAACAAGGTAGGGTGAAAGAACCTTGGGTGACAAGGAATATGGAACATCTAGTCAAAAAGATGAAGGAAGTTTATTTAAGGTTGAGGAGGCAAAAATCAGACAAGGCTTTAGAGGGTTACAATATAGCCAGGAAAGAACTGACAAATGGACTTAAGACAGCTAGAATAGGGCATGAAAAAGCCTTAGTGGGTAGGACTAAAGAAATCTCTAAGGTATTCTGCACTTATGTGATGAATAAGAGGATGCCCAGAGTATGGGTAGGGCTGGTCAGGGATAGTGGAGGGAACTTGAATCTGGAGTGGAGGAAGTAGGGGAGGTCCTTAATCAATACTTTGCTTAAGTATTTACTACTGAGAGAGAGTTTGATGTTTCTGAGGACTGCATGAAACAGGTTGGTTTGCCTGAACAGGTTGATGTTAGAAAGGAGGATGTGCTGAAAATATTGAAAAACATAAGGAGAGATAAATCTCCTAGGTCAGACAGGATATACCCTAGGTTATTACAGGAAGTGAGGGAAGAAATTGCTGGGACTTTGGCGATGATCTTTGCATCCTCACTGTCCAATGGAGTAGTGCCAGATGATTGGAGGGTGGCAACTGTTATTCCCTTGTTCAAGAAAGGGAGTATGGATAATCCTGGGAATTTCAGAACAGTCAGTCTTACGTCAGTGGTGGACAAAGTATTGGAGAGGGTTGTGAGAGACATAATTTATGATTACTTAGAAAACCATAGTTTGATGGCAGGTAGTCAGTATGGCTTTGTGAGAGGCAGGTCAAGACATAAACCTTATTGAATTTTTTGAGGATGTGACAAAACACATTGATGAAGGTAGAGCAGTGGCTGTGCTGTACATGGATTTTAACAAGGCATTTGATGAGGTTCCCCATGGAAGGCTCATTCAAAAAGTAAAGAGGCTTGGGATGCAGGGAAATCTTGCAATCTGGATTGGCTGGCCCATAAAAAAACAGAGGGTGGTCGTCGATGGAAAGTATTCAGCCTGGAGCTTGGTCACCACTGCAGGGATTGGTTCTGGGACCGCTGCCCTTTGTGATTTTTACAAATGACTTGGATGAGGAAGTGAAAGGGTGGTTAGTAAGTTTGCCGATGAAACAAAGATTGGTGGAGATGTGGATAGTGAGGAGGGCTGTTATAGGTTGCAGGAGAAAGTGAGGATTGCAGATGCTGGAGATCAGAGCTGAAAATGTGTTGCTGGAAAAGCGCAGCAGGTCAGGCAGCATCCAAGGAACAGGCATCAGCCCTTCTTCAGGAATGAGGAAAGTGTGTCCAGCAGGCTAAGATAAAAGGTAGGGAGGAGGGACTTGGGGGAGGGGCGTTGGAAATGCGATACGTGGAGGGAGGTCAAGGTGAGGGTGATAGGCCGGAGTGGGGCGGGGGCGGAGAGGTCAAGAACAAGATTGCAGGTTAGGAAGGCGGTGCTGAGTTCGAGGGATTGACTGAGACAAGGTGGGGGGAGGGGATATGAGGAAACTGGAGAAATCTGAGTTCGTCCCTTGTGGTTGGAGGGTTCCCAGGCGGAAGATGAGGCCCTCTTCCTCCAACCGTCGTTTTGCTATAGTCTGGCGATGGAGGAGACCAAGGACCTGCATGTCCTTGGTGGAGTGGGAGGGGGAGTTGAAGTGTTGAGCCACGGGGTGGTTGGGTTGGCTGGTCCGGGTGTCCCAGAGGTGTTCTCTGAAACGTTCCGCAAGTAGGCGGCCTGTCTCCCCAATACAGAGGAGGCCACATTGGGTGCAGCGGATGCAATAGATGATGTGTGTGGAGGTGCAGGTGAATTTGTGGTGGATATGGAAGTGTCCCTTGGGGCCTTGGAGGGAGATAAGGGGGGAGGTGTGGGCGTAAGTTTTGCATTTCTTGCGGTTGCAGGGGAAGGTGCTGGGAGTGGAGGTTGGGTTGGTTGGGCGTGTGGACCTGACGAGGGAGTCACAGAGGGAGGGGAGGAAAATATGTCCCTGGTGGTGGGGTCTGTTTGGAGGTTGCGGAAATGACGGCGGACGATAAGCTGGACATGGAGGTTGGTGGGTTGGTAGGTGAGGGCCAGTGAGGTTCTGTCCTGGTGGCAGTTGGAGGGGCGGGGCTCAAGGGCGGAGGAGCAGGAAGTGGAAGAGATGTGGTGGAGGGCATATTCGACTACGTCTGGGGGAAAAATGTGGTCCTTGAAAGGAGGCCATCTGTGTGGTACGGTTTTGGAACTGGTCCTCCTGGGAGCAGATGCGGCGGAGATGAAGGAATTGGGAATATGGGATGGCATTTTTACAGGGAGCAGGGTGGGAGGAGGTATAGTCTAGGTAGCTGTGGGAGTCGGTCGGTTTATAGTAAATATTATAGGTTGCAATGGGACATTGATAGGATCCAGAACTGGGCTAATAAGTGGCAGATGATGTTCAACCTGGAAAAGAATGAAGTAATTGACTTTGGAAGGTCAAATTTGAATTTAGATTACAGAATTAAAGGCAGGATTCTTGGCAGTGTGGAGGAACAGAGGGATCTTGGTGATTATGTACATAGATCTTTCACGGGATCTGTCTGTTTGCGGGTATTATGAGCCCACCAATGGCGCGGTATTCTCCTTGTATTTATGCTTTCCACCCGGCCCAACCACACCACCCCCGACCACAACTCCCAAGATATTGCCGTGCCCCTCTCTGGGACCGGGGCCCGCGGGGGGACTGGTATTGTGGGATGAGCGAAGAGGCCCTTTATGACAATGTCCGACACGAGGTCGTACCTGTGCTGGTCAATATATCGGGCATCCGGGTACCGGACTATTGCACAGCACAGGTACGCAACCTATGCACCATGATGGGGAAGGAGGTTATAGAGAGGCCATAGACGCCATGGGGGCAACCCCCACTACCGGACCGACATACATAACACACACACACAACGACACAGACGGGACATAGTCAACGTTGCCCTCACAGGACTCAACACAGGGACATCCGTAGTAAACTCCCTAGACATCCAGGGCCTTAACGAAAAGATCGAGCAACTAAAAGGGGTAATGAGGGACCTGCTACAAAGGTCTCTCACAAATCAGGCAGACCAGGCACTCCTGGAGGAAGAGGGAGCATACATCCAGCTCGACAGCATTGCAGTCCTGGAAACACACGCCCACACCATTAACCGCCTTATAGATCGGGAACATGGCCCATATCCATGAGGGGCAGCTGTGCCATGCGTATGGCCTGTGGATGGTAGCCCAGATCCGGCATCACCCCAGGGTCTGGGCTATTTCCCCTGTTTCACATTGAGAACATCAGAGTCATACGGGAAAACGCTTCCCTCAAATATCGTTTAGCTCACTACACAGCCATATCTCAAAATGGCGCTGTGTACGGGGTGCCGCTTACAGGCTGCAAGCGGCGGGGGGCAATTACCATCTGCCCTCGCCCCTTACGAAGGAGTGAAACAGCGGAATGCGGGTTCAACCGTACACAGGGCTGCACCCTTAAGATCGAACCCACGGGCCCCCACTTCACTAGGGCGGGATATGGTGGAAGGGGACAGTATTGTGTTTCCACTCTTGAAACCTCATTTTGGTATAACGGACTGCAGTGCCCGATTCCCCAGCACGAGTTCTGCTTCACCCCCAGGCGCCCAGTCACGACTGGGCAAGCTCACATATCAGAGGTCCGACAACGGAACCCCGAGTCCATACAAACTACCGACAAATTCAGGGACACCCTCAGGGAATATCAGGAGCCCGAACAAGCCCCCATCCCACATTTGGCCGAGGTCTTACGGGAGCTTAGGACCCGGGTAGGACACTCATTGAAACTGTACCACCAGTTGCAATCACATATAAAGGACCTAGAGGAGGACACAGAGACAGCTCTGCGGTCCCAGGGCTGGGCACAGAGGGTGTGGGATTGGGGCCTAAATGTAAACATACAGCCCTGGATCCGAATCATCTCGCACACCATTGTAGGCATACAGTTACTGCTGGCTCTGGTCTGGCTCCTGGTGGCGTGTCACTCATGCCGTCAGCACAAGAAATGTAAGGCCAGAAAGACCATGCTCCACGCCATAGACTCCTGGCGGGTGATCAGGCACCACGAGCTCCCAGGGCTCGAGTTAATGTAACCATCTCCCGGGACTATCCAAAGGCCCCATGACTGCAGCATGACGGCCGGCGGAATGTACCGGGCAAGGAACCAACTTTCAAGATATCGGCATCGGGGGTGTGGACGTGTCCAAGCCCTTGCCGAAAGGGGGGACTGCAAGCGGGCATCAGAGCCGCCCCGCATTTGCCACGGGACTATGCCTATATCGGTAAAACTATAGGAATTCATTTTGTGTTTTAAACGGCAGCCGCAGCTTAAACTCACAGAACTCAGCAGCTGCCGGTCCGCCCTCGTGACGGGGAGATGGGAGCCAGAGGACAGATCAAATCCACACTAGGCCAGACACTAACCATGACTCATAGACCCAAACTACGGAGCTAATTAATATGGAGACCCATCTCCTAATCAAATCAAGAGACTGACTGAAACACACCCATATTCATCAATACAGAACCATCCTGACACAAAGGACAGGCATCCACCAGACAGGAACGAACAGACTAATACACCCCAGCACGCCAAGGGAACAAAGGGCAGTGCGAGCCTCCAGCCCTCACAGAGAGAGACAAGCAGATAGTACCCGGATCCGTTTAAATAATCCAATTAGCACCCTATTGTGTGTACACTGCAACTCTCCTGTTGCAGGAAACCCACCATTTGCACCTACTCCAGCGATGATGGGGAACTATCATCCCATTCATACTCAAAATCCTCACATCCTGACAAAGAAAGGTATATAATGTGTAGCAGCGCGCGGGAACAGCAGAACAGCCAAGATTCGGACCTTGGTTGGTCTCTGCCGGTGTTACTGTATCAATAAACGTTACCGATTGCTGAACCACACTCTAGGCTCGGACTGATATCATTTCATCTGCGCTAACACCAAACACGTTGATCGGGTTATTAAGAAGGCATATGGTATGTTGGCTTTCATTAGCAGGAGTTTAAGAGCGGCGAGGTTATGCTGCAGCTCTATAGAGCCCTGGTTAGACCACACTTCGCAGATTGTGTCTTGTTCTTATCACCTTATTATTGGAAGGAAGTGGAAGTTTTAGAGAGGGTGCAGAGGAGATTTACCAGAATGCTGCCTGCACTGGAGGGCATGTCTTGTGAAGAAAGATTGGGGGAGCTAAGGCTTTTCTCATTGAAGAAGAATGACAGATGACTTGATAGAGGGGTACAAGATGTCGAGAGTCATAGATAATGTGAATAGTCTGATACTTTTTCCCATGGTGGAAATGTCTATCATGAGGGTACATAATTTTAAGGTAATCAAAGGAAGGTTTAGGGGAAATATCAGATGTCGGCTCTTTACTCAGCGAGTAGTCGGTGTGTGGAATGCACTGCCAGCATTAGGCACATTTAAGCGACTTTTGGATAGGCATATGAAAGATAGTACAATGAATGGTATGTCAGTTAGTCTAATCTTAGAGTAGGATAAAAGGCTGGCACAACATTGAGAGCGGAAGGGCCTGTACTGTGCTGTACTGTTCTATGTTCTATGTTCTAAACCAGAGATGACAGCTAATACCCACTTCGAGCAAGTAAGAGCTGGATGTGGCCACAATTCATTAATTGTAAAATTGTTGATTCTCAAAAGGCAAGTAGTTCATGTGAGGCAAATGCAGCTTCTGTTTGCTGGTTTTCTGTTTGCTTTTATTGTTGTTAAATAAAAATGACATATCTGAAGTGCTTGAAGTTTTTCCTGTATGTGATGATCCCACATTGAACAATGGGAAGATGCTAGGCTACTTTGAGAATTAGGAACAGTGCAGCAGTGACTTAGAGAGGAATGTAAAATGGCACATGGTAAAGGACAGTTAAGCCATGTGTCTTGATGTTTTAAGAATGATTTGGGAGGAATGTATAGTTGAAAATGTCAACTGTGCCACCTAGTTATCCTGAGAAGTATTAGCTTGTAGATGCTGCTGAACCATGTGCATGTTGAAAGCCAACTCCGCATTGCCAATTCTCAACTGGGTGCAGTCCTGAGATTTAAAGATGGTACCAACACCAGGAATCCCAGGATATCTGGGGAGTACATCAATATACAGTGAGTGGGAGAATCAGGTTAGCATCAGACAAGCAGGGTACATAGGTATGATACCTAGTCATTGAGGTGAGTTTGGATGATCACGTGGGAAAGCCCTTTCCATCCAGGAAACATGATGAAAATGACACTTAGGTGATTTCTGTTAAAATTCAACCCAAGTGAGCTTCTTAAGTGAAAGCTGACAGTTAATTGAACAGAAGGTTCCAGCAAGACTCATGTTGGGGAAGGCCAGTATAATACCAATGGCCTTGACACCATTAAGGCTGGGGAGTTTTAACTTCCTGAGCTCCTCTCCTTTTCTCCAGTCCTTTCTCCACCTGAGAATACTATGAAGTGATGGCTGGCAAGATGAATGGGAATGGGAAACTGATGGTGAATTGCTGATAATCTAGCAGTAAGGAGCCTGTGGCAGTAACCAATGAGGACAAAGGAGAAGTCAGGATTTCATGTTGTCTTGCCTTTTTTTTACTCCACATGTTTTTTTAATTAAAAGTTTAATTAAAAGTCGGGCCTCTTCTTTTATCACTTGCCTTCATCTTCACTGAACAAAAAAAGTCACAGAAATGCCCTTGCTCTGGTCACCAACTTAAATAACAGTCCAAATAACAAAATAGGGTCTTTCCAGCTTCAGGAAGGCATTCTCAAATGAACAATTTGAAATAGTTGGAATGGAGACACACATTGACAGCCAAGTTTTGCTTACTTTCAGTGTCTAACTGGTTGGTTGGCAGAACTGAAATTGCTCATGGAAATTTCTTTAGTTATTGGCATTATAGATGAATTAAACCATGCCAATGCAACACTAAAACTGGAAAATAATCTGAAACAATGTTTGTGGACACCACTGGGAAGATCTTAAGGGAACAAGGAGCCATCCATATCCTCTCCACTTGGATTAGAGGCCCGCTGTCATTACATAGGAAGTTCTCTGAGGAGGGTAATGGCTGACATCTCCTCTTTCAAACTTAGCTGCAATGTCATAAACCAATGTGGTAAATTTTGCCAATATACAAATTACACCTTCTAATATCATCAAAGTCTGCGCAGATTTCTCCAAATCACTATTTATTCACCTTTCCTCTCACTTTTAATAGGAAACTCTGCACCTTTCTTTCGAAACATTTTTCTGTGGCTCAGGCCCAGACACCACAGTCATCTTTATCATTCTGCTTCATGCTGTATAAAAATATTGCCTAGTATTTGAGTGTCTGGTCTCCTAGCCCAGGCAGAGGATTTTCTGTTCAAACCAATTAACTGGTGTTTCATCCAGCCTGGTACTGTTGTATATAGAACTTCAAAGACTTTATGAATGACCTTCTGTCAACTGTGTACATGAAATAGTTCCAAACATGTGATAAACTAATTTCTGCAATGCTTGCTACCTACTACCAGATATCTTCAAACTTTGCTTAAAGAGTGCTTACCTTTGGTAAATAGGAGTGTGTTTAATATTGTGGCAAGCTGGAAATTACTTAAACAATGTATTATCCAGTCATTGAGTAGTCTGTAATTTGTCAAAGTAATCTAATTTCAATATCGATTTTTGCATCTATTTGTGCATCCATTTTTAATCTACTTATTTATGATAAACAAGTGTACTAAATAAAAAAAATTCAAGAATTTACATTTCCCTTCCTGTTCATTTGAAGTCAGTAACGTTGATGAAAATCTGTTTAATGCACAATCCTTTTCTTCTGTTAGACTTAGCCATCAAATTCTAATGTTAATATCAATGAACCATTCATTAGAGTAAGCAGTGAATATTAAGTGTTATTGGTTTATACTTACATTTCAGAAACATGCATGCTCTTCATGCTCTCTTCTTAGTTTCATCCTCAAAAACACAAAGGATCAATATTTGGAGAGAGTTCATAATAAAAGGATCTTCAGTCCTTATGGATGACTCAATGCACAATATTCCTACCTCTGATGGTTATGAGTTGAAATCCCATTCTCGAGACTGAGAGAATGGTCCATTGTTAGAAGTTGTTCCAATCTGATTAGGCATTAAACATAGATCCACCCACCTTGTCAGATGAATATAAATTATCCTACTTCATTCCACTTCTTTGAGATGTTGTGGGATGTTTCACCACATTAAACTGCTACATGAATGCAAGTTATTGTTATTATTGAATTTGTCTAGAACACTTATTTCTCGTAAATGTTTGCAATGTTGTGTATTTTAGCCATTGATAATAAATGAGCAGCTCTTGTACAAAAGAAGTTACAAGTCTTCACAACAATATCATAATTCACTGCTCAGTCATCCTTTTCCACTGTACACTGCAAGCCCATGTTACCAGGAAGGAATCATGAAAGAATATGCCATCAATTTTAGTGCATGATAAAGTCTATTTTAGCATCATAACTGAGATCAGCTGTCTTAACCTGTGTGCAAAGACAAGAGCTGGGACTTTGTTGGAGTAAATATCACATCCACCCAGGCAACCATTAAAAACATTTCAGTAAATCATACCTCTTGTGAAAATCTTAGCTACTGTTCTGAAACACAACTAAGCAATGGTTTAGATACTTTCTAATCAATATGTTCAGCATTGTTGTTGCACACCTCTGAAGGAGCTGGGGCTTGAACCCAGTCCCCTGGCTGAAAGGTAGGAACACTACCATTGCAGCACAACAGCCTTATTCAATTTGATGCTTTATTCTTAATTGGCTGTGATGTAATATGACGTTAAGAGGGAGTATGCTATTGACCAGTAACCAAATATAGAACATTTGACCAACAACCATTGTATGGTTTAGATTGCAGCAGAGAGTGTAAGGGAGTTGTAACTGCTTTAAAATTAATCTGAAATAAATTTTGTGGACATTGCTACAGCTCAAATATCAAATGAATCAAGTCTGTTTGGTTTGTCAGACTTGATGTGAAATTGCTAAGTTTGTGATTGCAAACATAGAATCACAACAGTATTTATATTGCTTTTTTAAAAAATTTAATAAAACGTTGTACTAAAGCAAAGTATTAGTTATATTACAAAATGAAAACTCTATTGAAGAAACATGCTATATTTTGAATAACATTTAATTACCTAATGCAGTAAATGTTGAAAGTCAACAGAATCAATTAGGATCTGATTGTCACAACAGATTCAAGAGAGAACTGAAGAAATTTTGATCGAAGCAACCAGCTATATTGCATTCCATATTAGCATATTTTGAAGTTTTACTATGTTAAAAACTTATGTAAATGCAAGTTGTCTTATAAAGATGAAGCTAATCTTTTTTTTTGGCTAAGTCTAAGTTGCATTGTGTTTCTAGAGTGCTCTTCTTTGCTCGAATACCTAACAGGATTTATCATCCTATCTTAACTTGCCTCGATAATTGCCAACCATTGCCCCTGTAGTGTCACTTATGCCCAATTCCAGCCCCTTCCTACCATACCCCATTTCCAGATCATTTCGGTAGTCAGCAGATAAGCTGTAATTCACTGAAATTTATCCCTTGCACCTATGCCATCTTTAAAACCCCATTGTGAGCCCAGACAAGCACAATCAATCCAGAGCTATCTAGGATGGTTCCTGACATTTGCCCTGGATTCACTTCTCCTCTTCAGAAAATCTCTCCATACGCAGGATTGACTGAGTGAACCTTCCCTGAACTGCCTCCAAGGTCAGGATATCTTATCTTACGAGGCTGCAGGCTGGTTCAGCTTCAGTAGTTTCCCATTAGGTAAATTGGCTGTCGCAGGGGTATGAAAAAATGTTCATGTCAGATAGACATCGATACAAGGTTTATTATATTGTATTTAACAAGGTTGTGACTAGTTTCACTGTGGGAAATCAAAGTGACTGATTCAACCTTCAAAAAAATATTTTTTATTGAGTTCACATTCTTCATATAATAAGTGAGTTTATGAGTTTCACAGCTAACTTTCCTTAGCTGAAAGGATTACATTCATTTCTGATTTTATACAAAGACCTATGCAGACAGAAGTGTGCCTAATCATTTTACTTTAATTTTGAACAAGATTTTTTTTCACTTCTATTCCCAGTTTTCTTTTTGAATTTTCTCATACGCAATTAGGTTTCTTTAAGGATAGCTAATTAAAGCCAAAAGGGTGTAACAGGAAAACTAGATCATTAGCCTTTTCCTCAGATTTTGTGGTAAATCACAGGACAGAAATCAAGTGTTTTGTTCACCATCCAAGTCATGACTGTGTTACAGTCTTCGCATTCTCCTTGATATCTGCAATCACTTCAAACAATTAATTATAAATGTAATTGAACTGTTACTGCACACTAACTATTGGACTACTGGTTGTATATAAGGTTGTGACAATCAAAGAAAGATTTATATTTTTAAGGTGCCTTTCATAGGCAGTCAGTGTTTTACTATGAATGAAGTGTGTTTGAAGTGTAGTTACTGTTGTAATATAGAAAACCTGGTGGCCAGATAGTCTACAACAATAAGATAACACAAAGATTGTCTTCTTTTTGTTACTTCAGTGATAAATATTAACTATATTATATAGAATCAAAAAATGTCTTGTACAAAAGGAAGCCATTTGATCCATCGAACTGTACCAGCTTTTGTGAATAGCGTTCCAGTTTGTTTCATCTTATTTTCCCCCAACCTTTCAGTTTTATTTCCTTTATTCAATTCCATTTTAAGCTGACAGTTGAATGTTGAATGTATCCATCGCCCTTTTAGAAAGTACATTCCAAATCCTAGACACTCTATACAGAAAATAAAATTTCCTCACATTTCTTTTGCCTCACCAATTGGTACCTTTTCCCAGAAAACTAGTCCAGAAAGCTCAAAGCTCATCAGTACAGCACCATGTCTGTAACTATGCGTTGAAATGTCATAGTCTCTTCTCTGGGACCAGTTGGGCTACACGATGGCTCAGTGGTTAGCACTGCTGCCTCACAGTGCTAGGGACCCGGCTTTGACTCCAGCCCCGAATGACTATCTGTGTGGAGTTTGCACATTCTCTCCGTGTCTGTGTGGGTTTCGTCTGGGTGTTCTGGTTTCCTTCCACCGTCCTAGGATGTGCAGGTTAGGTAAATTGCCCATACTATTCAGGGATGTGTAGGTTAGGTAGATTAGTCAAGGGTAGGGGAATAGGTCTGGGTAGGTGACTCTTTGGAGGGTCAGTGTGGACTTGTTGGACCGAATGTCCTGTAGGGATTCCACACTGTAGGGATTCTATGAAGTCCCCTATGCTTCTTTGAAATAGTGTTGTGGGATCTCTTCAACCCGCTCGAGGGTTGAAGGTTCATTTGTTTAGATGATGGGAAAGTATCATTTGATAGCTGGTTTTGGAGTGGTTCAATGCTTGCATCATTGTTGTTGGGAAAAACAGTCCCCATTTTTGAACCTACTGCTACAGTCCTACCCTGACCTTATTAAGTATGGACAACCCGCACTTAGAAATCTCATCTCGAGGATGTAAAATCCCAAGAATCATATCTTGTGCCAGCACAAAAGAAAATGAAAAAAGCTACAGCTAGGAAATGTGTGCAAGGTGTGACTTTGTTTATGGTTTATGATTTACTGCAATATGATTAATGCTAATTTACTTACCATCCCACATAACCGACAATTCACGCAGAAATTAAAGTCAGCTTTGAATTGGAACAAGTTTCAAAGAAAATTGGACCAAATAATTTCAGATTGTGTTTTTAAGTTACCTTAAAATTTCACAACACATGATACAGGGATGTTTACACAAGGAGTAATTTAGATACCCATAGGATATGTGAGACATGGTGCTTAAAATTCAGATGTGTGACACCAGGCGGAAGATTACTCTCTTCCACTTTTACGAGGGGCAATGTCAGGGAAACAGGGGACTAATACTGTTCCCTAGACATGGTCTCCAGAATAAGTATTTGATTGAAGCTGTTGCCTCAATTCATTTGACTTGTGACACCTGTGAACTGGCTTTCCCAATGGACAGCTGGAGGGAATTTTGAAACATTGAAATATTGAATTCAGCAATTAAATGCTTGTGCATAAGTGGTCTACAGGGTGCTGCTGCCTGAAGTAAACTTTTCAAATGTCAGTAAATGTGAGATTTGTTGGAATGTGAACATTTGTGATGTGCTTCTTATTTGGGAAATTAATTATTTGAAGGAAAAGTACATTTTCTCACACAGATGTGATGGATTTTATTGCATTATATTTAAACATTTAAATTGTTTAGCTAACTTCTTTCCATAGAAGTAACCTTTAAAGTTATCAAGAAGAAGGCTCTTTGTTAAACTCTTCACTCGCCTGAGGCATGGTGACCATTGAGTTAAACTACCACCCATCAATGTACATCATTTGTTGTGCAGTTTTATTTGCACATCCAAGAATTTGAGTTCAAGACAGACTGATTAAGAAGGCAAGGTCAAGAACTAATACATAGTATTCAAAGATAGATGAGACTTTAATCTTAGTGTTATAATATTGAAAAACTATTCCATAACCTTTACCACCTAATCTTAGATGATTTATACTGCATGCTTCTTTGCATATATTTCTCTCTGTTCTCTTATCTCTGCCCACACTGCACTACTTATGCCCAGTGAGGAGCTGCTCAGTGACATCATCACAAACCTGCTCTAGGATCCTTTGACACATGCTGTCAAAGTCACAAAAAAGCTGCGTCAAGATATATTTTTTCAACACAATTCAAGTTCTGTACTATCAAAAAATTGAACTTATATTTTTATTGATTCCTCTCAAGTCCTCTGAAATATTATGGTTATGAGCTTGATGTAGGAAACAGAAACATCACCCTGGTGCACCAGGCATTGCTGCTCAAAAATTAGGGTTAAGGCACATTGGTTAATCAAATTGGCAGTACCTTTTCCTGAAATTTGGACTGGGAGCATTTGACATTGCTAGTGAGGAATTGGCAAAAAAATGTGAGGATTACAGGAGTTTAAACTGGTGTGTGCACTTTTGCATTATCACTGCATGCATGAGGTGCTCTCTGCACTGATCTGTCTCTGCATAAATCATCAAATGTCCAATATTATAAACCTTTCATGCTGTTGAAACAAAGCCTGCATCACTTAAAGGGGAATTGTAGGCAGTTGCATTTTGCACTTTTTGCACTTTTTGGCATAGCTCCAAGAACCATGAACCCTAGAATGACTTCTGATGAATATTCCCACAACTTCCTGCAATTTCAATGTGCAATCAGCACAACTGTTTTGGTTTTGATGTTCTATGCATTCTATTTATTTCATGATTGAATTTGGAATATTGCATTGGAATATGCATTTTATTTCAAATTTACTGTTGTGGAAAGGACATTGCAATGGTCAGTGAAATGTAAGGAATGTGAGAACTTGATAAATGAAGAGCGGTGGCTGAGGTTACTCATATTCTTTAGGAGATATTTGATCATGTCGCAACCAGGCAGTAAAGACCTCTTTATGTTGTAGCCTCCTTTCCTCTTCCTATTGCTCTCTTATTACATTTTTTCCTCGTTTTTCTCTTCTTCCACATGTTCCTTCTCATCTAATAATTGATAGAAAGGGCTGGCCCTTCATAACATCACATATGTGCAGCAAATCATGACACCTTCTTAATTGAGTCTTCTATGGTTAGACAAAGTCGTCGTCATTTAAAGATAGTGATGGAGTCCTCAAGAAACTTCCCTGTATCAACAGTATGGCTCTCATTGCATGTTTACTGTGCAAATATACAAGAGCTTCAGTCTGGAGTCATGAACACCTCCAGAGTGGACCAGTCCTGTCAGCCAATAGCCAGCCTTTGATTTGCCATGAGGCTGTTTCAATGCAGACAGCACAGAGGAATGTTGCAGAATGATCGAAGTGTGACTGCTATTAATGGGCATTCCCCTGCACGATGCACCACCTGTGGTCAACTCCAGCTGCAAATTGAGGGTATAGAATTCATTTCTGTTTTTGAAAATGACCGACTTCCCACAAGGTGTGCTTGAGGCAATGTGCATGCAGTCAAAGGCACCATGAGGAGACTGAAATCCAAGCAAACATACTCATGCCAACTCTTTGTCTCAAGTAACAAAGGATTTGATGAATCCATCCTTCTGCTCATCGAGAACCTTAACTAAAAATGTTTCTTAAAATCTGCATCTAGAACCCATTGACATCATTCACTGTCAATTACTCATGATCATTTATGATTGTCCACCTTGGAAATTCTGTGTTACTAGTCACTGGTTCTGTGGCTCCTTGTGTGGCTGATAAACTTGAGCTTGATCCTGGAGGTGCATCTCCGACAACATATTTGGCAGCTGTTTCTGGGAGGTGAAAGTGGTCTTTGGCCTTGATATCATTGGCATTCTTTTCCATGATTCATTTCTAGACTTCGTTTTGCCACCAGGTGATCATGAAGAATTGCTTCCCTTCATCTAGGAGCTTCCTCCATGTTGTTTTTTTTTCTGAATGTAGATCTCCCACAAATTGATATCTATGTTACATTTCTTAAGGAAGTCTTCAGGGAGTCTATGAAACACGTCCTTTGCCCTCCTCTCCTTCAAATGTCTTTGTTGAGCTGGGTGAAGATTTGCCTCGGTAATCAGAACTCAAGTATCCAAAGCACATAGCTATCCCAGTGGAATTGGTTTCAGATGTTCGTGGTATCAATGTTGGTATTATTCCTTGCTTCAAGGATGCTGATGTTAATACACCTGTCTTCCCAGCTGATGCAGAGAATTCATCTCAAAACAGCTTTCATGGTACTTCTCAAGGGTCTTGAGGTGACCTCTATGTGTAATTCAAGTTTTGAAGCCATGTGGAGAAAAATGGAAGGATGACTGTCTTATGCACAATGATCTTGACTTTATTATGGTTGCCACAGTCATTGAACATTCTCATCCTTAGGCATCCAAAGATAGCACTCACAGATTAGATGGAATGTTAAATCTCTGCAGCAATGTCAGACTTACATGGTCGAGAGCTTCCCAGGAAAGGAAAGTCTTCTACATTTAGGAGGATTTTTCTGATGTTCTTAATGGAAAGATGGATTGGAATTTGATCTCCAAGAGTTTAATAAATATTTGAGTCTTCATGAGGCTGAGATCAATTCTTAGGTATGCTTCCATAAAGGCATTAAACAAGGCTTGATGATTCTCTTCTGAGACAGCAGCGATGACATTGTCATCCGCATACTGAAGTTCCACACATGAGATTGGTGTCATTTTCTCAATTGATTTCAATGGGTTAAGATTGAAAATTCTTCTGTTCATCCTGTAAACAAATTCCACATCACTGGGGAAGTTTTATCGTGACAAAATAAAGAACGTTGACGATGAAGATGGGAATAGGGTAGGAGCGATGACATATCCCTGCTTAACCCCTATCTTTGCCTCAAAGGATTCTGTCACATCACTGTTAATGAGGACCATTATCCACATCTTACCATGGAGAAAATGGAGAATATTGATGAATTTCACTAGACAAGGGTCTTTGACAGGATCTTCCATAGCACTTCCCTATTGACTGAATCAGAATGCTTGACTTGATTAATGGAGGCCATGTAGAATGGTTGCTGTTGTTCCTGGCTTTTCTCTTGGAGTTGCAAAGCAGTGACAAGTATATCCATAGCAGTTAGAAGTAGTCTGATGCATAGAAGTTAAGAGCCATTGTCACCCAGATAGCTGTAGGCAATGTAGCTGTAGGCATTGAGACTTTACTTGTGGCTGCAACAATCGGAAGACTTCACACTCACCCTCACCTGTAGATATGCTCCCCAGCTGATAGTCCTTTTCTTCCTTCCACTTCTAGTAGCTCATTCTGTTTTGTATTATCTCACTTCATTCTGCGTGTCAAGCTCAATTTGCAAATAAGAAGGCATCAAAATATCACATCTCTGGAATCAACTTCTTTTGTGTCGAGCCTTTAAGACAAGAGAAACTTATTCACTAATGAGCAGATGATGAAAATAACTGTTCTGGTATCAAATCAACTTTAAATATAGACTGAAACCATAATCTACCTGCTTTGAATGGTCATCATGTGCATGAAAATAAACCTGTTCGTCAGGAATGTCTGGTACACTTCCAGTTGGAAATATGCATGTGCATCTTGTACCCTATTTTGGGCATTAAGGGGTTTTGTAGTTGTTAAAAACAAGCAAACAGGTGTTACAGAGTCCAACCACTTGCACAATACTTGGTGACTAAAATATTGATGTATTCTGGACCAAAATGAAAAAGCATCATTCTTTTTACAAAGATCAAAATTGACTACTTTATTACAAAAAAATCTGATTTAAAGCAAACTTAAACCTGCAAATTGCAAGGAGCATAGTGATTTTATGGTACATGCAGTATTTAGAAGAAACTCTCAGCCACAGATATACAAAGTCAGCATTGATTGAATTTACCCATGAATTATTGCTTTGGCTTCAAAGGCAACATTTTCACTTCAATTATAGTTCTGTAGGGATGTGTAACAACAAGAATGGTTTTAATACTGTGTGCTGTGCAGCTAACGATGGCTGTATAAACTAATTCAGTTGGCTGCTGAACAATATTTCTTTTGCCTCACTTGAGGCACACGTCTGCGAGGTGAGCAGACGGGCATTGTAATTTAAAGGCTAAAGGCTCTAAATTCTTCCCTTTATAATCAATTCTCATTCACTAGTGTGATCACCAGCATCCTATTACAAGTCTTGTTGGCTTTGCTGCCTCAATGAATATGGCTTAGATCTTGAAGATTTACACTGTTACATCTAAATCTGTGTCTGCCAGCATTTGTAAGTGTCACATCAGAGATAATAATGCATTCACAGGCGCACTGGCATTGCACAATCTAATACAGATCATTGATGTGACCTGTGAGCTGACTTTGTGATACGATTCCTCTATTTAGTTGGGGTGAAATTCTACAATATTAGTATAATATCCTATCGGAAGGATGTTGTGAAACTTGAAAGGATTCAGAAAAGATTTACAAGGATGTTGCCAGGGTTGGAGGAATTGAGCTATAGGGAGAGGCTGAACAGGCTGGAGCTGTTTTCTCTGGAGCGTCGGAGGCTGAGGGGTGACCTTATAGAGGTTTACAAAATTATGAGGGGCATGGATAGGATAAATAGACAAAGTCTTTTCCCTGGAGTGGGCGAGTTCAGAACTAGAGGGCCTAGGTTTAGGGTGAGAGAGGAAAAATATTAAAGAGACCTAAGGGGCAAATTTTTCATGCAGAAAGTGGTATGTGTAAGAAATGAGTTGCCAGAGGAAGTGGTGGAGGCTGGTACAATTGCAGCATTTCAAAGGCATTTGGATGGGTATACGAATAAGAAGGGTTTGTAGGGATATGGGCCGGGTGCTGGCAGGTGGGATTAGATTGGGTTGGGATATCTGGTCGGCATGGACGGGTTGGACCGAAGGATCAGTTTCCATGCTGTACATCTCTACGACTCTATAATAGTTTGAAACACTGCTTCCCTTTATTTTGTTAACATGGAATCATTCCTTCTGAAATCACTGGGCCCACAATATACAAAATCACACACCAGCTGTGGCAAATAAAAAAGTGACCAGTTTGCCTACTTCCAGGCCTTTCGCCAAAACTGCGATGACATCTATTCACTGGGACATGACTAGAAGTTGGTGGGTTCAATATTGTGTAACAAATCTGGAAGTATGTTAAACATATTTTCAGCACCTCGTTATTTTTGGTTTATTTTCCAATTAGCAACACAAGGATTGATGGAGGCCCACATAAGGCTGCATAATACATTTAAAGTTCCAAAGCCAAGATGCAATTTTAACACCTTTCCTTACTATTGAGCAATCTAAAACACTTTGAAATTTATTGAGTACTTTTGAAGTGAGGGTGACATTGTAGTGTGGTAAATACAACGGGAGAAAGCAGGCTGGGTTTAACCTCCCATCTCAAAGATGTCATCGCTGACAGCTCAGCACATCCACAGTGCTGTACAGGATGGTCAGCAAGATTTTGGACTCAAATCTCTAGCGGGATTTGTCTCCTCAGACAACAAACAAACAGGCAAGTCTGAAAGGGTTCTTATCATTGGTAATTGCCTTTTATTTAGATCAACTTTTAATCTTGTATCTGTTTGTTAACTCATGTTCTTTACTTAGCAGCTTTCAGCAGTAGTTCTGTAGTTATTGTTTTCTTTTGTTTTAACTCAAGATTTGGTGCTGGTTGTAAATTGGAACACACAAACTATAAGGGACCTAAGTAAGCTATACAGATTTTTTATGGACCACTCACTGGCTTGTGGCCTACTGTGATTGTGATAGCTTCCTCTTATCAGAATCTATCTCACCAACTCTCCAATGGAGTCTCATCCTGAAATAAGTCCAAATCTTATCCTGATTTTCACACTCACCAAATATACCATCTGTCTTCTGAGTACATTCCATTCTATTGCTGAATAAGTCGTTATCCTAGAATAAGAAAGGCTGGAACATCAAGGAATAGGAAGAGAATAATGGGTGATAAGCTAATATCTCTTCATGATCAGCTGGAAAGGAGGACGCTTTGAAGATCGGGGGATTTTTGACAGAATTAGCTGCTGGAAATGGGGATTTGCAAAGCATATGGTGACACAATGCAGTATTGTTATCCAAGGGTCACACAATGTTAAGTTGTATTGTCTTGATTTGAAAACAGCAAGTCAATATGATAATCTTCATGATAATAACTGATCTCAACAGATCAGTACAGATCTAAGTTTACACCTCTAGCATTGCCTTCAATCTACAGCAGGGCATGAAGGGCAAGTGCAGCAATATCTCAGAGGAGCTGAATCCTCTAAGGGTGAACTGCTAAAGGACTCCTACACATGGTGGGAACTTGTTGACAGATAATTGGATTCTTGCCTGGTGACTTGAATTTCACATTAACCTGCATTGATTTCTGGCTCAGTCTTTCCTTGCTAGGGCTTCCACCAAAAAAAAAATTCTATGCAATCTCTTGCCTTGAAAGTTCGAGACCTCTTTCCTTGCTATGTGGAAGAACAGCCAAGAAGTAGCAAGAAGACAATAATCTTATAACAGCTTAAGATCTGAAATAAAAACAGGAAGTGCTGTAGAAACTCAGCAGGTTGGGCAGCAATTATGGAGAGAGTAACAGAGTTAAAGTTTTAAGTTCAGTATGACTTCTTTGGAAAGTACATATTGGTCTCAAAATATTTCATTTTTATTTCTCTCTCCACAGATGTGACAGTACACTTATATTGTCTAAAGACAGACCAGAACATTTCAGGAACAATGATTATGTAATGTCACTGCTGAGCTCTATGAAATTACTTACTGTACATTGGACAATTGTTTAGGATGGTTTAATTTTAAAAGAATATTTTTAGTTTTATAAGTGGAAAGAGATGTATATAATCTTTAATTGTGCAGTGTGTGGTAATATATATTCTTTCTTTGTGTGTAACTAGTTAAGCTTGAGAATGGTACCTTAGAAAAAGAAAATTAAACTGAAGTAAATAATTGTAAGCATATGACAGCAAATATTTTAAAGCATTGAATAAACTCTTGCTACATACAAAGAAGGCAGTCTTTTATCTCTATGTATCTCCAAGGTATTAAAAAAAGTATGCATTCAGTCAGAGGTATCCTACAGAAACAAAAGTTACTATTCATTCTGGTAATGTTTTAGGTTTAATCGACACATTTGACTGTCATGGGGAAACCCCAGTGCTTTATAAACTTGCGAATCCCCCCTCCAGTCAATACATCCTGCGTATATCTCAGCATTGCCCTGAATCTATCCAGAAGCAAAATGCCTGAGTTCAATGGTGACTTTTGATACTGTAGACCATGATTGCCAAAACCGAATGGAAATAGGTCATCTAATAAAAGGTTGCAAGTTTCTGTACTCAACAGATGCTATGACCTGAGACACTGCTGTTCAAACTGCTGTAGAAAAATTGGCCTGCTTCTCGGTTCGAGTTTTGTGCTAGCTGGGCCCCTCTCTACCTTTTGCTCTCTCTCTCTCTCTCTCTGCTGTGAAGTAGTGAATCATATTGTCTTTATTGAAGCTTCAATCTTGGCTAACAAAAGTGCCACCTCTCCTGATGAGATGGAACAAATGTTAGAAATGTAGAAAGTAAGCTCTCAGTCAAAGTGCGATAAACGCTCTTTTCTGCCACCAAATAGGAAAGCGACTGTGAGTGTTTTCTGTCATATTTGACTATGAATTAATGGATGCCACACTCCTCTGAGTGGAGGGAGGGAGTTGGTTAGCTCAGTTGGTTGGCTGGATGATCACTGACACAGAGTAACGCCAGCAGTGTAGTTTCAGTTCCCACACTAGTTGAAGTTAACATGAATGATTCTCCTCCTCAACCTCTTCCCCTTGTCTGAAGTATTCTGGCCCTCAAGTTAAACCTCCTGTCATCCCTCTCTCATGGGAGAGCAGCCGTGTGGTGAAGTCAGACTGTGGCACTTTTAGCTTTGACCTATTACTACCTGCCTTGAATTGCGGCTATGCTTTTACTGACATGTTTCAGAAAATGTATTTGAAACTTTAGAAAATCCATGAATATGACACCAGAATTGAGCAACTGATATATCTTAGTTAATCCTGTTGCATCCTGTTAAAACGTGCCCCTTCACAAAGTAGTGGTCAGGAGTGTGTGTAGACTCCTTTGGTGACTTTTGTTTTCCTTTTCTTCTCCTGTCCTTTGGGGGTGGGGTGGGGTTGGGGACACTGGGAAGGTTGGGAAGCATGCTCTCTGTTCAGCATGTACCAACATCAAGTCAGCTGAGGCAGCAAAACAACAGAGTACATTGAATCCCCACCTCACCACAGTTGATGCTTTTTGCTTTCATCATATCAACACGAACACAAGAACACCAGGATTTGTTTATCTTAAAGATCCTATTGGACAGTTCTGTACTTAGACATACACTGAAATAATAGGTAGTTCACTGTAAAACATTATTATTTCAATATGGATCCTAACTCAATGTCAATGCATTCTATTTTTGAACATTTTGTAGATTGGCTGAAATCAAATTTTTAGAATTTCTAAAAATGTATGAAGTGGGGATTGTAACGACTGTTTGCATTGTGCAGTGTAGGACATGGTAGCAGATTTGTACAATATATAAGCTGTATCTCAATAAAATATAGGAAAGCAACTTATAAAAATGACATGGATGAACATACTGAACTTATAGTGTGCTAATTTGCTAGTGAATTGATTTGATTTGATTTGTTATTATCACAGTAAGAAGTATTGTTTTGTGTGCTATACAGGCAAATCATAACTTACATAAGTGCATCAGGGTAATTGAACAGAATGCAGAATAGAGTGTTACAGCCATAAATAAGGTTCATGGATATATGAACTATAATATATAAAACATCTGTTCAACAGTCTGTTAACAGTGGGGAAGAAGCTGTTCTGTAAAACTGTTGGTCTGTGTTTTCATATTTTAATATCTTCTGTCTAATGGAAGAGGACGAAAGAGAGTATAATAGGTGTGGGAGGTTCTTTGAATATGTTGGCTGCTTTCCTGAGGCAGCAGGAAGTATAGGTGGAGTTAAAAGATGGAAGGCTGGTTTGCATGGTGAATGGACTCTGTTATTTCTTGCAGTCTTGAGCCCAGCAACTGCCATACCAAGCAATTGCCATACCAATATATCATACCAAGGATAGGATGCTTTCCATGTGCATCTATAAAAATTGATGAGAGTCATTATGGACATATCAAATTTCCTCAGCTTTCTGAGGAAGTAGAGGTGTTGGTGTGCTTTCTTGACTGTAGTGTTGACATGGATAGACCAAGACAGATTGCTGTCAAAATGTGTGACGCTGGAAAAGCACAGCAGGTCAGGCAGCATCTGAGGAGAAGGAGAGTCAATGTTTTGGGCATAAAATCTTGAAGACTAACCTCTCTAAGCACATCATAATGATGGATGTCAGAGATACTGGGCAGTCGTCATTAAGGTGTGCTGCCTGATTTTTCTTTGATACCACCATTGACAGAAGTACTTGCTAATGCCGGAAACTCCCATCATCAATGCCATATTTTTTTTTTAAGATTAGATTCCCTGCAGTATGGAAACAGGCCTTTTGGCCCAACAAGTCCACACCGACCCTCTGAAGAGTAACCCATTCAGACCCATTCCCCAACCCTGTACTTACCCCTGACTAATGCACCTAACACTATGGGGAATTTAGCATGGCCAACTCACCTGACCTGCACATCTTTGGATTATGGGAGGAAACCGGGGCACCCAAAGGAAACCCACGCAGACACGGGGAGAATGTGCAAACTCCACATACACAGTCACCCAAGGGTGGAATCGAACCTTGGTCCCTGGCGCTGTGCGGCAGTAGTGCTAACCACTGAGTCACCATGTGCTGTCACTTCAGAGCTGCCCTACATGGTTACTTTCAATTGTCCCAGACATGTCGGACAGAGGGAAATTGACACCTCACTTTGTGGATACGCAGCAACAAGCTTTGGTGGACAGGGTGTAGAGTAGGCCTCTGCTCTTCCCTACTGGACTGGCAAGTTAGATCATGACACTAGACCTCCCTAGCCTGATCCGAGGTTGCCTCCTGGGTCACAGTCTGGAGGAATATGCAGCAATACAAGATCATCCATCAACACCTCCTCTTACAATGGTGAATTCCATCATCTCCTCCTTCCTTTCATACACTCACTCTAACTATGATACTGCACCCATCTCTCATCTTCCAAATGCATACAACGGTTTTCTGCACTCACTCTTACTCACCCAATTTCCCCAGCTGATGAACCTGCATGGTATCTAAACTGCATACTCACTCACCCCAGGCACATCCTTTCTTACTCCCACCAGCACCAGTATAGGTAAAGTGTCAGCCACTTTTATCTCATCTATCCTTCCAAGCCAGGATGGGTAACATTCAGTCTGACATTCAGTTCCTCACCTGTGCCCCACTAAAAAGAGGAACCTGGTAGTTCAGGCAGATGAAACTACCTCTGAGAATTTTATGTTCAGCGTGTCTGGACCCTTGAGCCAGATAGGCCTCCGAGGTTGTCTCACTAAAATTCCAAGGGCAATGAGCTCTATTGTTAGAGGATTCCTCCCTCCACACAGCTGTGGGCCCCAAGAATCCACCTAGACATTGTGGGAGGGAAGGGAAGCAATCCTTATGAGTGCATGGGTGGCATTATTAACACATTGATAATAAGTTCTCACCTTTGTACATATATATTCACTGTTCATCATCAGTTGTGAGAGCAAATGTCTGTCTTACAACAAGAACAAGACTGAAGGTGCAAAATCAAGCCACCTTTAGCACTACATGAGGTTTTATGGTCCAAGAACTGAAGTGAGCAACTCCTGTACCATATGCAGGCTGTGGGATCTTGGAAGGTGATGCTCCTGTGGGAACAGAAGTGAATCTTTCCAAGCTGCAATACATTGTTTATGCATCACAGCCAAAAGTGGGATTAATTCCGGATGTTGCATAATGTGGTTAAGAATTCTTGGGGATAGGACTTAACTCTAAGCAGTCCATGTTTGCCTAAGGTTCACATGCAGCATGAAGTGCTCACTTAGAGATTTTCGCCTCTTCTGTATGGGTGTCTGTGTAATGTTATTGCATTTGAAAGGCCTCACATCATGCAAAGGTGGAGCCCCTCTGTCATAGAATGGAGTACTCAAACCACCCATTCTGGGTGTGGTGGCAGCCGTTTCATCTCTATCATGTACTTGACCTCTGCAAATTCTCATATTCTTCTCTTGATAGCTTTCCCAATCAAATCCATTGGCTTTGATCCTCCCCACATTTGCACCTCAGCCATTTAGTTAATCATTCATCACTCACTTTACCCCCTGAACCACAGGCCTACAGACATTGTAATGCATTATTATTCTATTAAAGCTAGGATGGTGCTGACCGTTGATGACCCCCATCACCCTCCCACATTATCCCTTTCCCTTCCATGCTCTATCATCTTCCATCATCTTATATATTGAGGCCCTCCCCTCTTTACATTTGCTATCCTCTCTGTACCCCAGCATTCTGCCATTGACTTCCCAGGCTTCCCCACAGCAGTGACCAATAATGATTCCCCACTGATTTTTAGTGGATGGACCTTCAGGATTGGTGGTGGACCTCTCCTTAATTAATTTGGACAACACCCCAATTGATGTCTGACCAGACTCCTTACTGATCTCTGTGCAGTTCCCAGAATGACATTCCGTAATCCTCTGGACTACTTGTACTGGACTCATAAGGCTGGGGCTGTGGCCCTCTCCACAGGCTGGAGAGGTATAGGGATCTTGAACCTGACCACCCCAAGCAGCCTACTGAACAAGCCCAAGGCCTTCAGCTGTTAACAGAAGGTGCCTGACTTCCTGTCTTATGGCCCCTGACTGAATGTGTTTCCCTTGACCTGACTGAGGACCTTTACGTTTTTGAGATATGGTCATATGAAGTGTGTTTGCCACATGTACGTTAGACACATAGTGTAGGTGTGAGGTTGGTGCTGTGGAGCAACACATCCACAACATGACCAATCTCTGCTGAAAACAATGACAAACTGCCTGATTTTGTGTCTGTGTTAAATGCAAGCCAAGCCAAGATATATTGTGACCAGCTTTGGTTGAGGACCAGACTGTAAAAAGGAAAAGCAAAGAAGTTGTGAGCAACCAGTTGGTTCAATGTCAGTGAGCACCAAGAGAGCAATCCATGAGCTGGGTGTCTGTACTTTGTGCAAAATGTCCTGGCAGCAGCATTCCAATGAAAGGTGCAACATTGAAGCACAGAGACATTTTAAAAGTGAACAGGAAATGTAAACATGTTGCTGTGTGAGGCTGGTGCGTGTCCGGTGCCAATGTCCATTGACAGGGGGTCCAGATGGTCACTGCCCATAGAGTATGCCCCAAGCTGTTGGTTACTGGGGTGCAAGATGGAAGACCAGAGGAGTAAATGGCAAGCTGCAGTTGCCAGGTAACTGCTCTGATTTTCACATTGGAAATTCTCAATGTTTAGTTTTCATCTGGCTGACGAAGATTGGAAACTGCATATTAATAAGATGAGATCAACTAATAATGAAAAGCTAAAAGTTTACAAATAAATTGAATTAGGTATCTCACCACTTACTATTGAGATTCGCAACACTTGGTTGGAAAATGGAATGTTTTGCTCTGCCATCCAACCTCTCTATATTGCAGATATCAGCCTGTTTTCCTAATTTTCATGCCAACCTCCATGTTTTTCAGTGGCTGGGAAGGTTGCGCCTGTAGAGTCTGAAAATGGATATAGATAGGTTAATAAAATGGCAAAATTTGGCAGATGAAGTATAACAGAGGAAAATTTGAGCTTGTCCACTTTTACAAGATGGTTAGAAAAGCAGTACTTTTGAACAAAGTGTGTGTAGATCTTTGCCATGTTCATGAATCTCAGGAAGCTAGCATGCAAGGACAAAAAGTGATTTGAAAGACAAATTAATGATGTCATTTATTGCAAGATAAAGAGATATGAAAGTCCAGAATGTTTTGCTACAGTTGTGTAAAGCATTAGTGATGCCACATCTAGAGTACAGTTGAGAGATTTGATTTCTTTATTTACGATAGAAAGAATGTAAATGCAGTTCAGAAAAGGTTCCCTCGACTGATAATCCATCCAGCTGTAAATACCTTCTGAGGAAAAGTTGGGAAGGCTAGAGCTGGACTTTGGAGTTTGGAATAATGACAAGTAGCCTTTTTGAGATGTGCAAAATCCTGAGGGGAATTGACAGAGTGGATGCTGAAAGAATATTTTCCACTTGGAGAGAGGCTAGAAAGAGGATACACTTGTTGAAAAAATAAAGGGTGAGGTGAGGAATTTTTTTCTCAATCATATGTCTTTTGAACTTACTTTCCTGGGAGCAGTGGAATTATTTTTTTTATGCAGAAATTGATAAATTCTTGATGAACAAGGAACTCAGTGGTTATCATAGGAAAGTGGGAAAGTAGAGTGTCAGCTATAATTAGATCAGCTATCATATTATTGAAGGACACATAAGATTCAATGGGCCGAATGGACTGATCCTGCTCCTGATTTGTACCTTTGTAAAAGCCATGTATATTGAAAATGTTCACTGCAGAGTCATAGAATACAGATTCAATTGTCACATCTGGTGGCTCTGGGTCAGAAAGGATGTATCAAAATCAAAACAAATGGCAGAGATCCATTTTGCCTGATCTCCAAAAAGGTTGAGAGATTCATTTTAATATGGCAGTTAATTAGAATAACATTTGCATGAACACGCATGCTATTTCTGGACATTCTCACTGGGAATATGCTGTATGCTCACTTGTGCATTGTGATTAGGGCTCAGACCACTGGGGTGACATTAATTCAGCCTTGAAACAAAGATCTTTTACATGCATATAAAATCTTCATTCAACATTTACAGTGTTTCTATGAATTACATTTTGATTTGCAGTAAGTGTTTATATGTGGGTAACCAGAGTTAAATTGAAAACCATCTGTTTTTTTGAACTTCACGCATTCGCCATGTGTGCCATACTATGACTTTGAATAATACATCAGCAGATGACAACAATCAGATGTCTAGCAAGCTAAACTAAGAGCTAAAATTTACCAAAAATTAGCTAATAGATCATTTTGGTGAGTATTATGGACAGTTTCTCTCCAAGAGGCCTAAAAGACTTTTTCTCATTATCATCCAGCAGTTATTAGCTACAGAGAATAATGGAAACCAAGGTCAAAGAGATCACAAAAGTTCAGGGGGAGCCAGTGACAACCAGCCTGAGGCTTCTGAATTAGAGAAGAATTAATCAGACTTTCTGGCACCTTGACTTCTAGCATGTGCCTGAGGATATACACTTTACGCTTCTCCTGCATGGCAACAGTGAAAGGTGTTGACACAACTTCATTGGATACTTTGAACTCCGCTCATGATTCCATAGAACATTCAGGAAGGCCCAGGGTGATGCGATAGAAAGACACATGGCAGAAGACCATATGACAACATAAGAAGACCCAGGAGAAGATCTGCCCTAACCTTGCAAGACCCATCTTCATAGAAGAGAACCAGGCCTGTATTGGAGAGGAAGGAGATTCCAACAGCTAAAACCAAATCTCTCAAATGCATGGATTAATGTGGGTAAATCCATTCTCAGAAGGATAGAGCTAGATAAGGAATAAATATTATGGGAATTGAGGGAATGTTCATATGGTGTTTATACTACAGAATATCTTATTAATAAGTGGAGTTGAACATTAAACCTAATTCTGTGTCCATCTCATGAACAACACACGGGTAAAGTGTTTTTAATACATAAGCTGTTCCTTGGAGCCAATAACTGTAGACTGCTCTTTAATTTAGTTTGGGCAATTATAGCAAATCCCAGACAATCATAAATAACATTCCTGTTCCCGAACATTGACTCTCCTGCTCCTTGGGTCCTGCCTGACCTGCTGTGCCTTTCCAGCTCCACATTTTTTGACTCTGATCGCAATATCTGCAGTCCTCACATTCTCCTCACAATATTCCTAGCCTGCTGTGCTTTTCCAGCACCACACTTTTTGACTCTAGGAATACTGCAGCGAGTAATTCACTTCCTGACTCCCCAAAGCTTGTCCACCATCCAGAAGGCACAAGTCAGGAGTACAATCAAATACTCCTCACTTACCTGGATGAGTGCAGCGCTGACAACACTCAAAAAGTGTGACACTATCCAGCATAAAGCAGTTTCCTTGACTGGCATCACATTCACTCTCTTCACCACTCAGTAGCAGCAGATCTACTGTCTACATGACACACTGCAGAAATTCACCAAAAATCCAAACCCACAGCCACTTAATTCTAGAAGAATAAGGACAGTAGATATAGAGGAACACTACAATATTCAAGTTCACCATCAAGTCCCTCACCAACCTGATTTGGAAATATATCATTGTTCCTTCAGTGTGGCTGGGTTAGAATCTTGGAATTCCTGCAGTGGTTCAAGAAGACTACTCACCATTACCTTCACAAGGGCAGTGAAAGCTGGCCAGCAAGCAACATCATGTCCTACAAGAGAAAAAAAATTGAATATAACATATCAATTGCTACTCATTTCTATCTTTCTGTGTTATTGATTTTTTTTTAAAATTGGTCAGCATAAAATCACACTGATGAATTTCAAATGATTCACATCATATCATATAGGAAAGAGTGGCCATTTCACCCCTTAGCCTGTTTAACCATTCATAAAACAAAAAGGCCATAAGATATCAGAGCAGAATTAGGCCAGTTGGCCCATCGAGTCTGCTGGGCCATTCAATCATGACTGTTATGTTTCTCAATTCTATTCTCCTGCTTTCTCCCTATAACTCTTGATTCCCTTCAGTGGTCATTCCAGCAGAAACAGCAACCCAACTCCAGATGCCTGCTTTTGAAACCTTTGTCTGAGAAAATTCTATCAGCCTCTGTTCAAAATCTAAAAATTGATCCAGTATCACATTCCCTTCGTGGAGGGGAATTCCAAATTTCTACAACACTTTGTGGCAAGATGTGTCTCCTAATTTCACTCTCGGAAGGTCTGCCTTCAGTTTTATGATTATTTTTTCTTTACTCAGATCCACTAACTAGCAGAAATAGTTTTCCAATCTCTCCTAAGTGTTCTCGTTAGCAGAGCCGTTATTGTACTATTTAATAAGTTGTCAGAAAAGAATGTGGTACCAATGTACTTCCAGATAACTAAGATTATACCTTTATATTAAGGTATGAACAGAATGTATCCCAATCAGTTGAACAAGGATGACAAGAAAGGTATTGGAACCACTTCTAAAGGAAGTACTAGAAGAACAAAGTGAAAACAAAAATATAAGGCAGCTTTGATTTCAAATGGGGAAAATCTGACTGATTGATATCATTTCAATCGGCGAAAAAAGATAATATAAGTGATATAATTCTGAAGACGAGCCACTGGACCTGAAACATTAACTCTGATTTTACTCTCCACAAACCTGTTAGATTTTTCCACCAATTTCTGATTTTATCTCGGATTTCCAGCCTCTTCAGTTTGTTAGGTTTTTTTTGTTTAATGTAGTTGATGTAATAAATGTAGATTACTGAAAGGATATCCAAAATATACTACATCATAGTTTAGTGAATTAGGTAAGGACAGATGTAGTCAGGGCAGTTGTAGTAGAATAGATAAATAGCTAGCTGCAAGATAGAAAATAAAAAGGATGATTATTCTGAATGATAGAAGTCACTAAATGTAGTTCCAAAAGGATAGTACTGAGATCACTGCTGTTCATGTTAAACATTCAGATGTTGTATTTGTACTCCTGGGTCAGGAGCTTAGAGTTGAGTCATTTCCTAGCTCGACAAATCCAAGCTCAATGCATTGAGTGGCCTATGTCTGCTCCCATGATTTATGGTCTGTCTTCTTAACGCTGCCAGTAAAATAGTGAAATGGCAGGCATCTTGTTAGGAAGTCACAATCTCAGGCTTATGTCAACAGATTACTTGCTATTTCACAATTGTTTTTCATATTGCAGACAATCTCTTTGAAGGGCAAGATTTTGAAATGTCTTCACAATTTGTCAATTACTTTTGATAACTCCTTTTGATAGTTGCTTTTGACAGGTCCTTTTGACAGCTGCCATGACATTTTCAATAAACTTATGCATGTTTCACACAAATTCTGATTCAAAAAGAGAGCTTACCTCTCCCAAAGGGCTCATGATCTCCCACAATAGTGTCCTGGGAGAATATGCAAAAGCAACACAAAGAGCTTATCTCTCCCAAATGGTCAACTTGATCCTGCCAAATCTAATGTGCACACATCATGTGTCACTCCTGGTTAATAACAATCAGCCATGACAGGAAGCAATCACTATTGCACAGGGGCAGTTGTCTCTGTAAATAATGGATATTCAGTTAGGAATCCAACCCCAACCTTCGAAAATTGTTTGGGCCATTTTCAAGGTAGGACTTCCAGATATTGACCTCTGTGCTATGTTTGCAATGATGGTGAAGCTGTCAATCATTGCAAAAATTCAAGCATTAGACTTTAGAATCCAATGCACAATTTCATTATTTCCTGTTGATGCTCAATAAAAAGGCACAGACATACTGAGATAGATGAATGCAAATTAACACAGAAATTCATAAGTTTGTTGAATGGATATGTCATTGATAAAATAGTATCAACATAGTTAAGAATAATATTTTAATAAGAAAATTAAGGAGATCAGACATAACTTGGCAAGCAAGAATCAAATATAGTAGGTTAATACAAATGCACCATTCTCTATAAATAATGATAGATTAATATGGTCATTAGAAAAAAGGAAAGTACTAGGTTTTATGTCGAGTAACAAATTAGTGATCGAATTGAAACCTGGAGAAGTGAAGATAAATTTGAATAAAGTAAATACTTTTAAGTCTGCACTTGAATATCATATATAATTCTGGTTACCATATTAATATTGTAAAGGTTTTTTGTATTCATTCACATGATGTGTGCATCACTGGCTAGGCCAGCATTTATTGTCCATCTCTAATTGTCCAGTGGCAGTTACGAGTCAACTACATTGCTGTGGGTCTGGAGTCAGAATGTAGGCCAGACCAGGTAAGGATGACAGTTTCCTTCCCTAAATGACAGTAGTGAACCAGATGAGCTTTCCTCGACATTTGACAATGAATTCATGGTAATCATTTCACTCTTAATTCCAGATATTTATTGAATTCAAATTCTACTAACTGCCATGGCGGTATTCAAACCCAGGTCCCCAAAATGTTCCCTGGTTTGCTGCATGAACAGACCAGGAATAATGCCACTAGGCCTTTACCTCTCCAAAGTGACTGGAGAAGGTCCAAAAGGTTTGACAAGATCAGTCCTAGAATTGTGAAGTTGTACCTATCAAAAAAGGAAGGACAGGATAAATCTCTTTTCACTTGGAAGTCTAAAAACCAAACAATGTTTGGAATAAAAACTGAGAAATGGAAGTCTGGGGACACTGCCTATGAGGCAGAGAATTTATCAGGTGAGTTTTGGAATTCGAAGGTTCAAAGGGGAGCTGTGTTATGCCTCACTTATTGTTTAAAAAATGTCACATGACCTTTGGGGCAGCAAAGCCTTGTGAAGACAGATGTGATAGATTTGATACTTTTGGTAGACAATATGTGACAGAGCCCTCCTGAATGTTTACCTGGCAACTACTTTGGATTTTAGTTTCTGTTTGTTACAAGTTGGGAGTGTAGCAGTTGAAAACAGAATTGGAAGAAGCTTGCAGCAAAGGACAGGTCTCCCTCCTGGCACTCTCTCACTGGGTAAAGAACAGCACTCAAAGACTCTGAAAGGTGAAGTGCTAACTCAAGAAAAGACATCAAGTCTAACTGATCGGCTATCCAAATTGAAGGGCTGTCATTACCTCAGCTGAGAGCAACATGATCTCATGAAAATCTAGAATAACAATGAGAAAGAAGCATTGTTCCACCCTTGTCATTTGGTCTCTTGATTTTTGTGCACAATCTTTTCCTTTTAGTCCTTTTTTATTCCACACATAATTTCTCTGTAAAGCTATATGTCTTGTGTCATCCTATTTGGGCCTGTATCTGTGCATGGTAGGCTTTAACAGGGGAATAGCTCAAGTTTGCAACAGTAAATAACTCAATTCTTGTTAAGGAATAAGTTTTCTTATAATAGATTTGTCTTTTTGCTTATGGATGGTGGAGGCTTTCTAAACAGCAATCAAAGTTAAGAAAATTAGTTACCTTAGGGATTCCGTTGATTGTTAATAATTTGGATAGGGTTAAGGAGTAATGGATTAGTTCAACAAAATGTCATTGTTCAGAATATTAACAAAGGATAAATCAATTTGCTATGATCTATTTAGACTTTAGCAAGGTTTTTGAAAATGTCCATCATAGTAGACTGGTGAAGAAAGTAAGAGAATATGGGATCTAAGACAAAGTGGAATGTGGGTCCTAAATTGGCTGAGTGTGAAGCAGAGGGTGATGGTAGAAGCATGTTTCTGTGACTAGAAGTCTATTTCCAGTGGGGTTCCCCAGATCTCTGTCTAACGTCTTCTGTGTTTGTGTTGTCCATTAATGATTTAAATTTCTGAGGTAGCACAAAATTTGATAAGATGGTAAATAATGAGTAGGACAGCCACAGTAGGATATCAACTGACTGGCCAACTGGGTAGAGCATTTGCAAATGGAATTCAACCCAGAAATATGTGAGTTAATGTCCTTGGGGAAACCTAACAAGACAAGGAGTTACACTATGAATGATAGGACCCTGAAAAGTATTGAAGATCAGAGCACATTGGTGTGCATACCCATAAATCGCAGAAGGTAACCAAGCAAGTGGTTAATGTGGTCAAGAAGACATGTGGGATACTTGCCCATATTAACTGAGGCATATTTTTATAACTGTAGTGACATGATGCTTGAACCATATGAAATGCTGGTTAGGCAACAACTAGAATGCTGTTGTTCTGGTCACTACATTATAGGCACAATATGTTTGAACTGGAGAGGGTACAGAGGAAATTTTCCAGGTTGCTACCTGGGCTGGAGGATCTAAACTATGAGAAAAGACTGGATAGGCTAAGGTGTGTTCCTTGAAGCAAGGAAGGATAAGCTGGGACCTGCTAGATATCTATAAGATTATGTGGGGCATAGATAGGAAGGAAAGAAGAGTAGCTTTTCCATTAGGAGTGGGATCAATAACCAGGGTCACAGTTTTAAGATAGAAAGCTAAGAAGAAAGTTAAGGAAAAAATTTATCATGCAGTTGGAAGTCTGGAACTCACTGCCTGAAAGGTTGGTTGAATCAGAAACACTCTTAACATATAAGCATTGTTTAGATATTCACTTTCGGCTATTCATTCTCTACTTAGCTTGGTTTTTATATGGATATGCTCAGAGCTCTTCATAGCTTGTCTAAAACCGGCTCAAGTGCATAGCTCTAAGTAAATCAGCAGGAGTGTCGAAACAATGTTCACAACTCTCCTGCAAAATTTTCACCATATCAGCTCTCCATGGACAGTACCTGCACCCTGGTCACCCCCACCCCCCTCCTGATATCGCTACCTTGCCTCACCATCAGACACTCCTGACAAACTTCCACCTCTCTGCACAGTATGCTCACATTCTGTCTCAACCTTCAGCCAACATCAGCAAAGATGGCATTGTTGAGGGGATGGGATTGAGCTTTGTTGCAGGGTGAGGGGAAGTGAGCGAAGATGATGAAAACTGTCAGTGTGTCAGGGTGAATACTGACGGGGTGGGAGAGAAAGGGAGGTGGGTGAAAGCTATCAGGATTGGGGTGAAGCAGTGAACACTGCTCGGGCAGTAGTGAGAGATGGAGTGAACAGTGTTGGGTCAGGGGTGGCTGTGCTTGAATAAGAAACAAAGGAATGTTGGTGACAGGTTAGTTAATTATTGTAAATGCTACTGTTGAAATTATTTTCTACCGTGAAATGGTTGCTAATAGCTCAATTAATGCAAGCTTTGCAATACTTAAACTCTTTAACAGAATACAGCAAACTACTGTATGGGTGCAGTCTGATGACCTAATCTATGAGGGAACATTTGGACATGGTGTACACTGCGCATTTCTAAAGAAATCAGCATTGGACATCAGACCAGAAAAATGGAGTCCAGTCATAATGCAAAAAAGAAGGTTTGATGGACTTGAGCCTTTGTAATAGTTTCATTGATAGAGAATTATACAATCTTAGAATTTTACTGTACAGAAGTAGTCCATTTGATCCATCGAGTTTGTACTGGCTCCTGAAACAGCTACCCAGATAGCTGTTTCTCCAGCTCCAGCCCTATCACCGTAGCCCTCTAACTTGATCCCTTTCAATGTATATCGAGCTCTCTTGAAATGTCCACCATTCTCATGGAAAGTGCATTCAAAATCCCAACAACTCTCTGAGTAAAGAGGTTTCTCCTCATCGCAATCCTTGCTCTCCTGCTGACAATCCTGGAATTAGAACACCTAGTTACTGACATACAGTCAGGAGAATCAGAACATCCTTCTTTACTCTGTCAAAATTATTCATAATTTTGAACTTCACTATAAAGGCACTTCTTAATCTTCTCTGCTCCAAGGAGAATGAGCCCAATTTCTCTCATCTTTCCTTGTATCAAAAATCCCTCATTTCTGGTCAATTTACTAGTAAATCTCCTTTGCACTCTCTCCTGGATTTTAACATCTCTTAAATGAAGTGCCCACAACTGAACACAATATTCCATGTGTTGTCTGACCAAAGATTTGGAGAGGTGTTGCCTCACTTCCTTGAGTTTATCTTCCATGTCTCCATTTATAAATGCAAGGATCCCATAAGACTTTACAACAACTGTTTCAATTTTCCTGACCACTTTCAGAGAATGATGTACTTGAACCCAGAGATCCCTCTACTCTTTTACTCCTTTAAACTTGTACATTGAGCCTGTATTGTCTCTCCATGTTTCTTCGACCAAAAAGTATTACTTCACATTTTTCTGCACTGAAATTCATCTGCCAAGTGTCTGACCATTATGCCTAGTTGCCACTGTCCTTCTAAAGTCAGTCAGCATCATCCTCACAATTAACTATTCTCCCAAGTTTAGACTCATCAGCAAATTTAGAAATTTTGCTCTCAACACCATCTCTAAATCATTTCTATAAATCGGAAAAATTAAGGGTTCCAACCGATCGCTGGGGAACACCACTTTCAATTCATCTCCAGTTTAAGAAATGTCTATCAATACCCACCATCATTTTGCTATCTTTTATCCAACTTTTAATCCATGCTGTTAAGGACTGATCAGTCCCAAACATTTCTAATTTGCTAACCAACCTACCATGTGGCAGCATATCAAATACTTTCTGAAAGTCCAAAGATATAATATCCACAGCATAACCCTCAACCACTGTCTGTGTCACCTCATCAAAAAATTCAATTAAATTTGTCAGATGTAACCTGTCCTTGACAAAGCCATATTGATTGTCTGGTACTAACTTATTTTTCTTTAAGTGTATACAGTATTTATATTGTCCCATATTATGACCTTTATCAGTTTTCCCATTGTTGACGTCAAGTTAACAGTTCTGTAGTTTTGTGGATTATTCTTAAACAATGGGATCACATTTGTAATCCTTCTGGCACCTGTGACTTATCCTGTGTTCAGAAAGGCCTGGGAAATTTATGTTAACGGCTCTGCAATTTGCTCCTTTACCTCTCTGAGCAATCTGGGATGCGTTCTATCCAGACCTGGTGTGGTACTAGCCTTTTTAGCACTTCTTTTTATCTATCATCATACTGTTCTGTTGCTCAACACCCACATTTTCAACTAGGCATTGTCACCATGTCTTATGAATTCGCTTTGACATTCAAATTCTCAAGAGCATATAATGCTACTAGTTTCCTTTAAAATAGTTCAGAATATCCTGTCTTTATTCATACTTTTGGAGTGAAGAATGAGATACTTTTTTGTAAACTCTCCAAATCCTTAGTTCCCCAATGAATATGGAATTTGGTAGTATGGTTGATTGCCACTGGATTAGTATGTCAAAGGCTAGAACAACCACACCATGACAGCTGAGGAATTTCTCTTCGGCTAAGTAAATTAAATGTGAAGTAAAATAGCAAGGATACTTAATTCTAAGCATTCACCATTCCATTGAGAGGTGTTCTATACACCTCAATCTTAAATGATCATATAAGCTAAATGATTCACTGGTGTCTTTTTGGGAAGAAAGTCAATTGTCCTTATCCAGTCTGCCTTTTACGTGGCTCTGCAGCAATATCGTTGATTCTTAACGCTGCTCTCTGAAATTGGCTTGCAAGCCATTCAGTTGTATAGTGTTGAACAATAAATAGAAGCTCTTATGGTACAGTGGTAGTGTCCCTTCCCCTAATTCAGGTGACCCTGGGTTCAGGTTTTACCCACTCCAGACAGAGAGGCATAACATCTCCGAGCAGGTTAATTCAAGAAATACCTTGAACAGTGAATTTTGGACTTGTGAGAAACGCCCACATTATATGGTTAATAAAACAAAGGCCTTTAATCTAAGCACTGTGTTCTGAATTCTTCTTCACTCTTCAAGTTTTGTGTATTGTTATTTATTTCCATTTGCTAAATTGAATACTGTGATACTTATAATATAGGTACAAATTTAGTGGGAGAGAGTCTAATCTGCAGGTCAATTGAGCCTCTGCAAAATTGGCGCAAGTCTATTTTAGGTTGCCCTGCTGGCTGCTTGGCTGAGTGTGGGCCTCTTTTGAACATTGATAAGAGACTGTCAGGTGTACCTGTAGGATTTGAGCAGTTGAATTTGGGGAGGTGACACTGGGGCTATGTTGTGATGTCTCATTGGTAAATGCAGTTCACTTGAATTATGATGAGGTCCATGGATGAGTTTAGAATGACCTTTAGGTCTCAGCATCATTGTATGATGCTGGGATCATATAGTGCTGAGGACACTCATGAATTTAGCCCTATTAGTGCTTTCTACATGACATTGAGTTTAAATAAGCCTTACTTCAGTCTGTATAAGTTTGTTATATTGAAATATAATCCATGTGTTGCATGCCTCAAAAATAGTGCTGTTCAACATGTCATTTTTCTGATAAACTCTTCATTGTAATTTGCAGTGATTGTAACAAGGTCAGTCAGGTGGATCTCATAGAATATGAGTTCCCTGATTGGGGCTGTTAATCTGGCCTAATCAGGGAGCCCTGGCTGTCAAGTAAGAAATGGAGTGTTGGACATCATGACACTCTGAAAGCTGGCTCTGAAGGAGCTGGGCCAGTGTCAAGTACTTTCCACATGTAAATAAAGAGTGACTTGGGACAGGATACCAGCCTCTGTGGACTTATTTCTTAAACCAGTTTGCATTTCTCTCTGTTCTCACCTTTAACCAATCTAAAAACAATACTTCTTTGCATGGATGAAGAAATTATGTCCTTTGTAATCCTCTGTTGGCATCCTAGTGGAAATATTTTCATTTAAGATTCTGGCATACTTGCAAATGAATAATTCAAAACACACAGATGACATGCAATGTTCAGTTTAGCGGAATCATGCAATCTTGCCAAGTAGAAGCAAGTGGAAGCTAAAGACAATCAAACTGACAAAGAAAAATACATAATTAATACATTGAAAATCCAAGTGGAAAATATGCTTCCTTCTCTTCCTATTCCTATTGATGGGCAAGTCAAACGTGACTTTGTTCTGTTCCATGAAAGAACTAACATTTCTACAACATTCTTTCAAAACCTTAGAATGTCAAAAATACTTTTGAGGCAATTATGTAGATTTTGAGTTTAGTCACTGTTGCAGTTTTGGGGACATGATCAATAATGTTATATTGAAACTGTGCTATCGACAAGTCTGGTTCTCAGTTATTTGTAGCACAAAATAATCACATGCAATTAAATGCATGCCTCAGACAAATACCTGCTGGGTTTTTTGGAAGTTAAACCTATTCGATAAAGGAAAAGTTTATATTTCTCCAGTGCCTTCACATCCTGAAGATATCTTGAAATGTTATCACTGTTCCTTTGTTGGCTGATGATTTGTTGTCAGCAAGATCGTACAGGCAGCAGAGAGATAAGAGTGTAACAATTAGTAGCAGGAGTAGACATATGGCCTATTGAGCCCGTCCCATAATTCAATATGATCCTTCGCTTTCCAACCTGCTTGCCATATCTCTCAATTGCCTGAGAGACAAAATTCTGTCTTGCTCAGCCATTTATATGGTGAACAACGGTACACCCCACCATCTGGGGTAGAGAATTTCAAGCATTCACAATTCCTTTGACAGAAGGCCCTCTGCACACCTCAGTCCCAAATGATCAACACCTTAGCTTGAGACTGTGCCCCACTTCTCCTAGGTTCTCCAGCCAATCTGTCTCAACAGTCAAACCCCTTCTGAATCTTGCATGTTTTAATGAGATCATCTTTCATTCTTATTAACTCCAGAGTATTTAGAGCCAATTTACACATCTTCTTTTCACAGTTCTACCCTTCCAACCAAAGGACCAATCTAACAAATTTCTGCTGTACCACCTTCAATGTTAGTATATCCTTCTTTCAGTTTGGAGATCAGAACTCTGCATAATTCTCCAGGGGTTTCTCGCAAGGGCAGTATGCAATTGTAGCAACCCCTCTTATTCTTGTTCTACAATCATCTTGTAACAAAGGCCACAGTATGTCATTTGTATTCTTAATAGTTGCTGTACCTGCAAGCTAACTTTTGTTTCATTTGTGATATGTACATGTGCCTGAGAACACCACATTTGCAAATTTCACACACTTTCAAAAATAAATTATTTTTTAAAAATTCTAATTACTGAAGTGAATAACCTCACACTTCCCATGTTTACTCCATATGCCACCTTGTTGCCAACTTATGTAATCTGCCACTGTCACTTTGCAGCCTAATTTATTGTATGCTAAATGCTTAAAAGGCTGCTTGTGTTGTCAGATACTACTGCTTAATATCTTTGGGCTATTGGTGTCCACACATACTCTCTGAGGTTCCTGGCTCTATTAAAGTAAGGTTCTTATACTCCTTTCAGTACTCTAATACTCTATTCATATCCATACAAGTTATTGAATATAACTCTCTGATTCAGTGTCTAAAACCTCTCTCTTTCACATTTCCTTCCAGTCTGCTATCTTCTAATTTGTTCAGTTGATGACAGATTTATAAGTTATATCATTAAAATATGCACATTCTGTGATATTACACAGCCTGTTTATGTCTTCCTCGCAGCTTGCATTTCCACTTGGCTTTGTATTGTTAGCAAATATAGATACATTAACCTCAGTCTCTTAGTCTAAATCAGCCCTTGGTAAAATTGTGGGCCATTGAAAGTTTCGATTTGCCATCTGGCTGCATGAGGAAATTATTTATGGTGTGCTGGCAAACACCATGCTTGTATACAATTGCTCACAACACCTGGACAAATGGTGTCTGCAGGTGTATATATGAAGTTCAGATCATGGAGAGCTTCAAGGGAAGGACTTCAAGGCCAGTGGGAGAGCTTCTTGGTCAGCTGGGGTAGGCCAATGATGGGAGACCTTAATGGGAATTTTGTCATGGAGCGTAGCAGTCACATTAAAACAGACAAGTGCACATAGAGTATTAGGAAGCACACAGTATGTGAACATTGAAGGTTACATATTAGATCCATGCAGTTTTGATTTGCTTTTGGGTTTTGCAAGCATATAAAATATAATTTCAACTTCTTTTAGAATTAGGTTTGAATATTCTTCATGAAAAGTCAAGTGAACTCTTATATCATTGTATATTCCCCATTTTTCCTCATTCCCTCAGTGAAGGTGTTGGCTCTCCCTGTGGTCTGATGCCATAGGAGCTGGCAGGATTTGAAAGATGACCCTTTAAGTCTGCATTAGCTGAGTAATATGCTGAAGAACCTCTTCACCCCTTCATCCAAATGAATAGTTGTACATCCATAACCTCAAGTCTGTATGTGCATCCAATCAATATTTTACTTTATAAATAACTAGTCACATTTAAGATACCAGGGATGTGAAACTTCAATAAGGTAGGGAGATGAGAAAGATGGGATTGTTCTCCCTTGAGCAGAGAGTAGATAGTATTCTACCTGATCTTGAAGTAGGCCACAACTCACAAGTTGCTTGCAACTCTACAACAAAATGCTCATTTATTTAACATGGATATAGGGTTTAATGAAGATGATTCTCTGATGTATGCTATGATGTAACCATTACCTTAGCGGTCATGCGATAAAGATTCTACTGAAAGTTTGGATCTATAACAGCTCTAAGTGAGATCTGTTTTAGCCTCATGTATGTATTGTTTGTTGATAATATTTGAAGAAGCAATTAAAGTAGGCCCTGAGCTTATCTAGATAGATGAATCCCAACTGAACCTGACCATTTATGAAAGCAGTTAAATTGTATCTTAATGTCAAGCATGCAGAATGTGACAGGCTAATCTGAACTTTGAGTGGAGATGAAAAGCTTGAAGGTCACTATTGAAGTGACTGTGGAAGTAAAATACAGTGGATGTGTTCATCACTTCCTATATTCATCATCAGAAAAAAAATAAAATTGGCCTTTATTTAATATGCTTGAAATGTGATATGCTATGTGCTGTAAATTAATGAGTAATAATTAACTTTTCACAAAGGTCATATTGCTAAATTCCTGTGATCTGTGCCTGCTATTCCAAGGTTTATTCACTGAGTTGAATGAAATATCCAGCTACTTGCTGGTGTAGACCCTGTTTTGTATGATAATGTAAAATAGGTATGGTAATACTAAATAAGCAATAACCCTGGAGTAGCATGACTGAGGATGTGAAAAAAATCTAATTCACCAGGAAATTACACACAGAGGGCCAATGAAAATGTCCAACTTAAGTCAAATCATAGCATGCTTGAACTCAGATAATTCAGCATATAGAGAATTAAGATTTTCTTACACAAAATGAAGATAGGTTGCGTATGACTCAACCGTAACCAAACCACAGATTCAAAATGTGGTCAAGAAGAAATGAGCTGGCTCAGAGACCCAGGATATTGCAAAAAAGAAATATTGCAAACTGTTTCCACAGAGCTCCCATGTGCTACAATGGACATTCATCTAATTAAAGATTCCCCAAATGATGTAACAGGAAGAGTTCCTCAGTGAAGGGAAATTGGGAGAGAAAGTGTCCAACCAGATAAAAGAATGTGCCAATGACATCTCTCAGGAGAAATGACACCTGTCTTGAGGTATGTTGAAAAGAAAAATCTAAAATGGTGGATTGAGAGTAGCATGGATCGTGCACCTGCTGGTGAGATTCAGGCTAATTTCTAGATTTACTTCTAGATTTCTTAGTTATTACATTTCAGTAGGATAGGATTTTTATTTTGATTCCTTTTTACTTCTGTTATACTCCAAATTGACATTTAAATAAATGTATGAATCAAAATTGTTTGGAGGGATTTGGGCCAAGCACAGGCAGGTGGAACTAATTAGTTGGAGATTGTGGTCAGGGTGGACTGGTTGGACCAGTGTCTCTTTCCATGTTTTATGACTCCATAAAAAACTCATCCAGCAGAGGTTTCATTGACAAACCGGTCAAGGCTAAGATCTCCTGTATTCTTGTCTGTTAACCAGCAATCAATCCATGTTCATATTTTCATTTTAATCATATGGTCCTGTTACAGTGAAAGGCAAGGCTGGTAAGATTAAGGAACAGTGAATGAATCAAGATATTGAGGTTGTCATCATAAATAAAAGAGAATTGTATTTTAGCAGTAGACAACATAGTTCAACTGAATCTGTTAATCAATATAAAGGGTATTGGAGCATTCTTAAGGAAGAAATCAGGAAGGCGAGGAGAGGATATGATATAGCATTAGCAGATAAGGTTAAGGTTAATCCAAAGAGACTTCTACAAAGACAATAAGAGCAAGTGGGTAAGTAGAGAGAGAGCAGAGAGAAGCCCCTTACAGATCAAGGAGGTAATCTTTGTGTTGAATCCCAGAAGGTGAGGGAGATACTAAATGAATATTTGACATCTGTTTTTACTATGAAGAAAGAAATAGGGGCTAGACAATGCAGAGAAATAAATGTTGATGTTTTAAAAAACAGTTCATATTACAGAAAATGAAGGTTGGGAGATCGTGGAGAATATAAAGTTGGATAAATCTCCAGGACCTGATGTAATGGATTTCAGAATGTTGTTAGAAGTAAGGGAGGAAATTGCAAGACTTCTTGCAAAGATATTTTCATTATCTATAACTACAGGTGAGGTGCCTGATAACTAGAGGGTAGCTAATGTAGCTTTGTTTAAGAAGTTTTTAAGGAGAAAGCAGGGAACTACAGACCTGTGAGTCTGACTTTGCTTGTGTATAAACTGTTGAAGGTGATTTTAAAAGATCAGATTTATGGACATTGAAAGAGGCAAAAATTGATGAGGGACATTCAGCATAGTTTTTTGTGAGGAAAATCGTGTCTCATAAACTTGATTGAAGTTTTTGAGAAAGTTACCAAAAAAGATTGATGAGGGCAGAGCAGTAGATGTTGTTTACTTGGACTTTACTAAGGTCTTTGACAAGGATTGGCATGGTGGACTGATTGAAAATTTAGGTCACATGGGATTCAGAGTGAGCTTGCCGATTCGATACATAATTGGCCCAATGGCAGGAAACAGAGAGTGGTGGTGGAGAGTTGCTTTTCATACTGGAGTCCTGTCACCAAGCAGTGTTCCACAGAGATTGGTTCTGCATCCTCTTTGTCAATTATTTTAATGTCTTGGAAGAGAATATAGAAGGCATGCTTAGTAAATTTGTGGATGACACAAAAATTGGTGGCATAGTAAACAGCGATGAAGGTTTACTAAGATTACAAATGGATCTTGATCAAATGAATATTTTGGTACAATAAAAAAGGGTAGGGCTTATACAATTAATGGCAAGGTGTTGCACAGAGTTGTTGAACAGAGGGAACTAGGGGTTCTGTTTCATAATCCTTTGAAGTTTGCATCACAATCAGACAGGGTGGTTGAAAAGGTGTTTAGCATGCTTCCCTTCATAGCTCAGTCGTTGAGTATAGGAGTTGGGAAGTCATGTTGAGATTGTACAGGATATTGGTGAGGCCTCTTCTGTAGTACGTATCCAATTCTGGTTGCCCAGTTAGAGGAAGGATATTATTAAGCTGGAGAGGGTAAGATGAGGTTTTCCAGGATGTTGCTGGCTATGGAAAGTTTGAATTATAAAGAAATGCCGGATAGGCTGGGACTTTTTTCACTGGAGCGTAGGAGGTTCAGAGGCAACCTGATGGAAGTTTATAAAATAATGAGAGGTATAGATAGAGTTAATGGTAGTTATCTTCTCCCTAGGATATGGAATTTCAAGACTAGGAGGTGCACTTTTAAGGTGACAGGAAGAGAGATTTGATAAAGACATGAGGGGCAAATCTTTTATACAGAGGGTGGCTCATGTATGGAATGAACTTTCAGATGAAGTGGTGGATGTGAGTACATTTACAACATTTAAAAGACTTTTGGATAAGTACACAAATAGGAAAAGTTTGAAGGGATATGGGTCAAGTTTAGTTTGGAACTATGGCCGATATGGAGTGGTCGGACCGAAAGGTCTGTTTCTGTGCTGTATGACTCCATGACTCATCTAGGTTTGAATTAGTTTCCTGGCACTAGGTTTGAGGGCCTCTGATCCTACTTGAGATTAAAAGGTTTTTAAAAGAGAAGGAGGAAGTCTCCATGTTAGACTCTGTAGCAGAGAATGACAGTGACTCTCACAAGCCTGCGAAGTGACCCAAGTACACTTGGAAACCTCCTAAACAGTGATGGAACAAAGAGCAGACTGAACTTTTAGGCAAGAGAGTGTGTGCTCTCATCAATGCTAGGTGAACCTTTAAAGGCCCAGTTTGGTGACCTGCGCAAAATAGGTAAGAAGCTTGAACATGTGAATTATTGAGACCCCAAAATGCGATACAAAGGAAAAGAGGTGTCGTATCGCCATGATAAAATAATACCACTGCCAAGAAGAGGACAGACAAGTAACAGTCAGTCCCATTGCCACAGACCTACAGGATGAGTGGGGATGGATTGGAGGGAGACTTGAGTGAGACAAGCATTAAACTCCCCAGTACCATGCTAACCAATACAAAAACATGAAGTAGAATTGAACTCTTCCAGCTATAGGATGGTTTCTGAAGTCTCACCTCCTGTAGCTGGTAAATGTAGGCTCTTATTCACCAACTGCTGAAAATGTGTTGCTGGAAAAACACAGCAGGTCAGGCAGCATCCAAGAAGCAGGAGAATCGACGTTTCGGGATTCCCTTCTTCAGGAATCTTATTCACCAACCTAAATACGAAAAAGCGAGCAAATTTAACAAGGCAGTTCACCCTCAATGCTTGTCCCTAGTTCTACATGATGTGGATGTGGGACAGGCCTCATTCTAAGGCAACATCTCAAGTGTCTAAGCCTAGACATGCTGGTTCAGGTTTGGTAGGAGATTAACTTGGTGCTCAAGCACTAACTAATAGATCTTTTCAGTAATACTCGAGCTCCCCAATTGTGCTCATGCCCAAGTCAGATGGCTTCACAAGGCTCCGCATTGAATACTAAAATGTTAATGCAGTGACCACAGCAGACTCCTACCTGATATCCTAGTCAGCGGTTTGCATTAATAGAGTAGGTAAAGCTACGTGCATTGCCAAGAAGGGTATGTTCAAGGAATAAATCTGTTTTCCTTGACTGCCCATGTGTGGAAAATCTCTGCCTTTGCAACTCTAGCTGGGTTATACCAGGAGTAAGCCATGCCAGAACAGAACTGAAGTGTTAAAAATAAGATGACCATGAAGGTTGCAGATTGGAACAGATAAGAAGGCTCTATGAGCGTCACACATGTGTGCACTGGGAGATTGCTTTCACTTTCTATCAAGTTGATCAGAACTGAATGCAATTTCTTAACATTCAAACTCTGCTTTGTCCCAGACCCTGGTTAGACATCAAACAAAATTACAAAATGTATTGTGGTTTCCCTTGATGTGGAAAATGATCAGATATTTGAATCAAGCTGTTTGCACACTGACTCATTGAAACCAGCTACAGGAGGTGAGACTTCAGAAACAATCCTATAGCTGGAGGAGTTCAATTCTACTTCATGTTCACATCAAAAAGAAACATAACTTGTACTGTAAGTGAATCTTTTACAGACAAAATGTTCAGCCAAACATCCTTCAATTCCTGTTTTCATATTAATTCGAAGAATATCCCATTACTTATTTTACACCATTGCCTCGGATATCCAACCTTGTTTTTGTCGTGGTCCAAACATATATAAAAGAGCTGAATAGCAGAGTTGAGATGAGAATGATGATCTTTGACATCAGGGCAGAATTTAACTGATTATGGCATCAAGGAACTCTAACAAAACTGAAGTCAAGGGGAATCGGTTTGTGCATGTGGGCTAAGTGGTGATGTGTCTACACTTTACTGATTGATGTCATGCCTGATCTAAGGAAGATGATTATGGTGTTAGAGGTCAGTTATCTCAGAACCAGGAAAACTCTGCAGGACTTCTTTAGGCTAATGCCCTAGGCCCAATGATTATCAGCATCACTATCAATGACGTTCCCTTCTTGATAAGGTTAAAGATAGGTATGTTCACTGATGATGGCGCAATATTCAGCACCATTCCTAAAGCCTCAGATACTCAAGCAATGTATGTCCATATAAAGTGCAAAGTTACATTTATACCATGCATGTGTCGGACAACAACCATCAACAACAAGACAAAATCTGACTGTCAAGCCATGCAACTCTAGGGCATTTTGAGCACTCCTATAGTTTGCAGGAAACATTGACCTGAATCCCTAGTTATCAACTTTCTGGGGATTACCAGTGACTAGAAACTGACTGGACCAACCATTTGAATTATGTGGCTATAAAAATAGATCAGAGTTTTGGAATTTACAATGAGTAGCTCACCTCTGGCCTCCCTAACATCTACAAGGTACATCTCAGAAGTGTGATGAAGTGGCATGGTGGCTCAGTGTTAAGCACTGCCACCTCACAGTGCCAGGGACTTGTGTTGGATTCCAACCTCAGGTGACTGTCTGTGTGGAGTTGGCACATTCTCCCCGTGTCTGCGTGAATTTCCTCTAAATGCTCCAGTTTTCTCCCACAATCCAAAGCTGTGTAGGCTGGGTAAATTAGCTATGCTATATTGCCCAGAATGTTCAGGGTGTAGGTTAGGTGCACTAGTCAGGGGTAAATATAGGGTCAGGGATGGGTCTGGTGGGTTACTCTTCAGAGGGTCAGTGTGGACTAGTTGGGCCAAAGGGCCTGTTTTCACACTATAGGGATTCTATGAAAACACAAAACTCAACATCTTCCAAGACAAAAACAACATATTTGGCAATAAGAACATTCCAAATTATTGTACCATATTTAGTTATGAGACTACATTCTTATAATGCTCTCTAGGCTTTCCAACCATGAGCATATGTTGCTTCCCTTTCTAATATTACAGTTAACCCCTCAAGAGACTGAGCTGAACAACTTAATGTCACATTATTCACAAGTAAAGATTATTTATCGTCTGTTGAATACAATGGCCTGTCATCATGTGACTGAGACTAGTCCTCTGATACTAAATCTTTTATTCCTAAACACTGAAGAAACTTGGTTCTTTTGCAGAGTAATATTAAAAATGCAGCATTTGAAGAGAAAGGCTGTGTTGCCCTTACCTTTCAAAAGCCTTCTTAAAATTCTTCATGAAAACCTGATTATAAAAGCCTTGAATTTACCTGTAAAAGAATTAGCCCCTGGATAATTCAGACATGAATGCCTGTTTACCTGAACTGCTAGATAGTCTTCATGTTAAGGGAATCCTGCAGTTATTGCAAATACCCAACCCCAGCCATCTGCATTTAGCTGCAATCCAAGTCAAGAGTTCAAAATGTCTTCTCCTCCACTAAACTCCCAAAGATACATGGAATTGATAGCCATCTTGTTTGTTTAGTACTTGTAAAGTGCCCTTTCATTCAACTTTTCATCTTTGCAAGGACTTTGACTCATGTAACATTTAGATTTTTTGGGGTGAGTGCATGCATAAAGAATCTCTTTGTGTACTCCTGCAAAAGTCTGCCACTGGTGTTCGCCTACTAGTTGGGGTTAGAAATATGCACAGCTACCTAATCAAAAATAAAGCATAACGATGATGAGTACAAGGAGTAGGAATTGAGGGTTTGAGTTTACTTCTCCTCTATAGTCTGTAATATTCTCATGTCAAATCCTACCAAATTGAGGACAAACCCTTACTTACCTGATTCCTATCTCTCACCTATCTAATATAATGAAATGACAGTAACATTTTTTAGTCTATTGACTTAATTGTAGATAGCTTTGAAAGATTATAATGAATGCTTTTACAATTCCTCCAGCTACCTAATTTTGTATTCCAGAGCGAAAACCATCAGGTTCTGGAGATGAATCTATTTGATTTGCAGAATCACTATTTTTGAGCACTCCTATAGTTTGTCAGAAACACTGACCTTAATTTCAGTGCCCATTCTGTGACTAATATACACATTTCAAAAGTAAATCTTCCAATACCCTATTACTTACTGTTCTAATCTCTCTATGGAAACAAAGACAGGACTTGTACAATCATGTAAAATTTCTTTTTAACACATATGCTAAGAAAACACCAGAATAAGACTTCACTCACACAGTTTTCATGAGCACATTTTCATTTAAAGAAATGTTTTGTTCCATTCAGCAAAGAACATTGACATGTATATTTAATGATTAGCCCATTTATAGTTATAATCACATATGCTAAATGGAGCTTGCACCTTGCTAGAGAAATTACTCAATGGATGCAAACTTCCAAATACACCCAAGATGAGAGTTGTAGTTAATTTGTCTTTCTATTCCTTATTACCGGAAGGACGACATCTGAGCTGGGATCAGGTTCAATGCCATCCTTGCTCGTGGAATTAGTTCAGCTGAATTCAGCTACCTAATGCCAAAGTTGCACCAGGAGTATCTCAAAGCAATGAGAGACTCATCGCAGGTCAGAAAATTATCTGTTTGTAGTCTTTTTACCAGGAATCCCTTTATTAGGTTGGTGCATCTCAAAAAGGAACAGTCTTGGAGACCTTGTGATATTACAGCCTTAGACTGTAAAGGCAAATGTTTTCCTGCCTTTTCAAATCGTACTTCTGTAGTCAGCATTTAAAGATTATGAAGAGACAAACATGACCATCAATATGACTTCTCATCATTGCAGTTTCTTTCATGGAGGCAGTCTTGCGTTGCTTAACCGAATTCTGATTTGTGGTTTAAAAACAGGTCGTTCTGCTCTGACACTTGTTTCATTAATGTAAGTTCGCTGTATCATAATTGATAAATTGGGTACACTGTTTCTAAAGCTCGAATTTTTAAAACGTGTTGGCTGTAACACGATTAGAAACAGTGTTTAAAAGTTAAAAATCACACAACACCAGGTTATAGTCCAACAGGTTTAATTGGAAGAACACTAGCTTTCAGAGCATCACACCTTCATCAGGTGAAGGATTGTCGCTCCGAAAGCTAGTGTGCTTCCAATTAAACCTGTTGGACTATAACCTGGTGTTGTGTGATTTTTAACTGTGTACACCCCAGTCCAACACTGGCATCTCCGAATCGTGTTTAAAACTGTTGGTGATGTAAAGTGTGATTTTTCTATAATGCAAGGTTTCACATAAAGCAACTATTGCTTTATAGAAGAACCACCTGCATAATAATCTTGAGGATACAGATAATCACCTGATTCATTCCGTTTCAACAAAGACACACTCAATTTGGTAATGTTGACTGATGATCTCAGAATGTATGTTGATAATGACTTTTCTGTTGAGATGACCTCTTTTGTCTTTTTAGACTGTGAGTGAGTATATGAATGCATACAACAGACCTGTGTCAGGTATCAAACCTTTGACAATCATCTTTGCAGCACATTATCAATATTTTTTTTTCAAAACATGTCAATATTCGAGGTTTACCATTGAATACAGTTTAAATGTTAAAACTTATGAGTGTGATATGCTTTGCACATGACAATTGGGGTTTCTAAGCAGCTGGTGAATTGTTATGTGTGTAGGGATAGCAGGTTAGAGTCTGGATTCATGTAAAACCTTGAAAAGTTTCAGGATATTGTCTGTAAGACATGCCCATGATGAATGCAGCAGAACATGTCTGACAGTAGTTAGCTTGAGATCGAATGTACAGCTGCAATTGCTTACATAGATAAGAATATTTCACACAAGTTAGTTGTTTCTTTTGAATTATTTATTCAATCTGTTACAATATTAAGAGTGGGTTTCAGTTAAGGTTCTTCCGGTAATCATAAATACCAAAGTTGTTTCAGTCCACATATGTACAAAAAAATCATTAAAAACATTAGAAGAAAAGATTTAAACCAATTTTAGATAGTAAAAGTGGTCCCCCTTTTAATTACATGGAGGAATGAATGTAGAAATTAGCAAATATTGGAATATGGATTGAGTGAACACATTAAGATACAACTTGTTAACTAAAGAATTCCAACATTAGATGTAACCACATAACTTTGTTGGTACAGATCAAAAATCAATATATGTTTGTATTCCCTGTAATGAGGACTTTAAAAAGTTCCTGAAGTGATGGGCCAGTGTCCAATTAGTTGACATTTCACACAGTGCAGCTGGCAAATATTGCTTGAATACAGTATCTATTATGAAAAGCCTCAAGAAAGAAGATAAGAAAGTCTGGGAAAACAAAGGCCTATTCATCTCTTTGTCATTCAGTGGTATGATAAACTTAACTGGAAATACTGATGCAAGCTTGAGCTGGGTAAGATGTTGTACTAGAGAGCCAATTACACAGGGATAACTGACCAATTAAGGGGGTGGGGGCATGTATGGTCTAGGTTTAAATTGTATAAGTTAAGACATTCGGAAACTTATTGTGTGCCTTTTTGCTGTGCTGTAACTAAAGCTGTAACTTGCAGCAAAGGTAATTTGACACCTACCATCAGGCTCGGACTCTCATTGGAAAATATGAGATGTAACATTGTTGTACTAGGAGTGTTGACTTGGAAATCTGGATGTGGCTGGAAAGGATTGAGCTACTGCAACATGGCAAATACAATATGAACATCTGCAACAAAAATGAACAAAGTAGATGAAGAGCAAAAGAGGTGACATGAGTGTAATTGCCCACAATATCAAGGTAGAATGTGAGAGGCTGCCAGCGACCAGGAACTTAGTTGGTCTAGCAGCAAAACTATTTGCCAACAAAAGGAGTTCTCCTCTATGTGCTCCACTTGGAGACAATGAAAGTGTTTAGCACTTTTGTGGATGTTTCTTCTCTAGTTTGCGTATTCTAGGTGAGTGGAACATATGATTTCCAGGTTATGCTGGTGGAACTGCGCTTGAGGGTCACCAATTGAGTCAAGGCAATTGTGTAGCTTCACTCAGGACATAAATTGAACAAAGGGACTCTAGGTCAGCCCACAGCAAAACCACATAACAAAGGCAAATCTCAACCAAACATTTTCTTCAGGATGCGGCAAGCCATTGTAGTTGCTGCCAGTATCCGGACTCAAGATAGCAAAAGCGTCCCACTAGGCTTAGACTAAGTAAGATAACTCATAGGCTGGTATTGAAGACCCGACAAGGCCCACCTACATCTAGCTTGGAACAGTCAAATTGCTTAGCAACATCCAAATCAGAATCAATCAAAATAAATGTCTGGTTAAATGGTCATCCAGTTCTAATGGAAGCTGATACTGGGTGGCTGTATCAGTCATCGCAGAAACAATCTTTAACAAAATTCGGTCTGGAATCCAACCCTTAAGTTTGCTGGAAGTAGAACCTATATCAGGGAACCTTGACAGTTTCAGGGTACAACTTTGGTATGAGTCTCGTATGAGAAGCACTGATTGTAGTAAAAGGTTCAGGCTCAAGCTTCATGGAGTGAAATTGCTTGAGAAGGATTCACCTTGATTGGCTCGACATTTTTGAATTAGAAAATGGCTGCCTGAATGAAGTCCTAATTGCACCATCAAAGGACCAAGGTGACCTTGCATGTTCACAAGGAAGCAATTCCAAGATCCTGCAAGGCCTATTCATTTACCTTATGGACAAAAGTAGAGGCAGACATCAGAAGGCTGGAAAGCGAAGGAATCATCAAACCAGAATTGTTAGTTTGTGGAATGGGCTGGCACCACGTGATCTACTTGGGCTACAGAGTCAACAACAGGTTACACCCGTCGGAAGATAAAGTGAGGGTGATCTAAAATGCCCTAGCTCCCACGGCTGTACCTGAGCTTCGGTCTTTCATCAGATTGTTGAATTATTATGGAAAGTTCATACATAATCTGTCTTCCATTCCTGGCAACTCCATGATTGGTGTTATTAGGCTGGTCCAAACAGGGAGGTCTAGCTGACAGATATAAACAAGGGTGTCTGGCCATAAACAGGTCCAGGCAGCGGGCCGTGGAGGGGGTCGTTAGGGCCGATTGCCTGCCCCTCTTCCGCGGTTACGTTAGGGCCTGGGTGTCATTGGAGAAGGAGCACGCGGTCTCCACCAACACCCTGGGGTTGTTCAGGGAGAGGTGGGTGTCGCAGGGAATGGAGTGCATTATTTCCCCCTCCAACTCTATTTTGATTTAGTCCCTACCCTCCCCTCCACTGTTTTGATCACACAGCATTGCCCTTTGATGTGAAGGGCAGTGCTTGTCACTGGCCACTCGGGTATTTTTCATATCTTCCTGGTGGTGGAAATTGAATAAAGATTCGTGCACCTTGTGTTTCTCACTGTGTCTCACACCTGCACACACGCACCATGGGTGCTGGGGAAAAAATAAGCACTACCGCAGTTAGGCGGGAGTGTGGGGGTTAAAAAGAAACAAGGGTGTCAGAGGTTCTCACTCTGAGAGCTGGCTCTGATGTAGCTGGATCAGATTCTGGATTAGTGGTGCTGGCAGAGCACAGCAGTTCAGGCAGCATCCAAGGATCAGCAGAGTCAAGTACTACACTCATGTAAATTAAGGCTGACTTGGTGACAAGATACTTCTGTGAATTTATTTTACGGTTGGTAAAACTTTTAGCCTGTCTATAATATATCAAAGTTTTAAAATGCCTTTGTTCAAATTAATCATGTTATTATCGATCTTATTAGGCTGTAGATTCAGCCTATAGTTCACTTCCTTTCAGCGTTTTCTTCATATTCTTCATGCCAAGAGATACTGAGAATTCCTTATTTTCTGTGTAAATTGATTCATCTTTGCAGCTGACTATAATATGGTTTATAAAAAGTAGCAAGAGACACATTAAATAAATATTGATGCTTTTCTATTTTCTATTAATACAAAATATTTCTTCATACACAGGTAGTTAAAATATTTTATGCTATAAGTACTGTTACACTTTCTTTGACTAACTTGAAAACCCTTGAATAAAGATTTTAGGAAGATGAGCATAAACAAACCAAATAAAGGAGACAGTAGTGTAGTTATCTAGAGGCTGAAATTGTTGGGGAAAATTGGCAGGTCTGGCAATATCTGTGGGAAGAAAAACAGAGTTAAAGTTTTGAATCCATTGACACTTCCTCAGCATTCTTCTGCAATTTCTATTTCTAATTTCTTAAAATATCCCAGCTATTTAGGTGTGGTATATGTCAAGGATTGCCATTGAGATTGGGTCTCTGTTTATCTCTCTGCGCTTCAGGCTCACTGCCTTTATTCCTGATGAAGGGCTTTTGCCCGAAACGTCGATTTTGAAGCTCCTTGGATGCTGCTTGAACTGCTGTGCTCTTCCAGCACCACTAATCCAGAATCTCTGTATATTCCTTTTGAACTGAAATTTCTTTTCAAAAATTCAATATTTTCAACTCATTTATTTCTATGGAGACTTCATCTTTCGGTTAGAAAAAGTCACAGTGTTGGTAATGCAGGAAGCACCATTCTGTAGGTCTCCTAGATTCCTGTTCAGGCACAATCATTTTTCTCTCTTTCGCATTATTTTTATTGCCCTGTGCATTTTGTAATGAAAAAAAGCAGAAATCTTGGCAGGTGTTCATGTCATTCAGTTTGAAAGAGAAAAATGGGAGGACTAAAGTTTCAGGAGTAAACTGGCATTGTAATTTTTATGCCTGACTGGGGGAAGAGGGTTTTTTTATCGAAAGTTAAAGGCTTCAATTTTTCCACTAAATCAAGTGTGGTACAAACCATCAACCTATACATTTATAAATGCTCTGACATGGGCAGAGTTTTGAGATGTTAATGAGTTTGGGGTCATTCGTCATATTTCAGATGGATCTCTCATATTATTTCTCATCTGGTCAGGAACTCAGCCCAAGGATATGTGGGAGGAGGTTGTTACAGTGACTGCCATATTCCAGTGATGCTGACTGAAAAAGCAGAAGTCTTAAATCATTTTTACACCTTTTGGCTCTGTGGTCAATCGCATTACATAATAATGTCTGATTTTTTTTAAAAACCTGCCTTTGCCACCAGAAATACAATTGGCAGGTCTGGCAGTATCTGTGGGAAGAAAAACAGAACATTGCTAAAGATATTAATGAAGGGAAATATACTGGATAATGCATTTCCACCATTAAGAAGCCCACTGATTATACCTATCCAATTTTGGGTGGATGCAGTTAGCAACCATTAACATTTCTTCTGGAACATTCCGGAAACAGAAACAGAGATTGTGATTCTACAGAAGGATTTGAATGACGAGGTGTATGTGTGTGTGCATGTGTGTGAGAGACAGAGAGAGAGCGAGAGATTGGTACTGTGTGTACCACACAGAAAGTGAACATGAAATATCAGCAAACAATTAAGAAGACAACTGGTATGTCAGCCTTTATTGGAAGAGGATCAAAGCATAGGTAAGGAAACTTCACCTACATTTTAGCAAGTTTTGATGAGACTGTGTATTGTGTACAATTTTGGATTCTGATGTAGTTTAGTTTATACTTTGTTTCCAATAAAGTTGCACCGGTTGTTTGTTATAAAATGTAAGGCCTTGTTCATGAGAGGAGAGAGATTGATCTTAGCCTATATCCTCTAGAGTTTAAAAGGAAGGGAGGTGGTTTCATTTAAATGTATAAAATTTCTAGAAAACGTGACTGGACAGATACAGAGAAGCTGTTTTCCCTCATTGGAATGTCTAAAAAATAGAGACCATCATCTCAGCTGAAGGGTTTTGCCATTCAGTACTGAGAATGAGGAGAAATTTATTTGAGGTTTGTGCAATTTTCTACTACAGAAGGTGGTGGATGGTGGCGATCAGCATATTTAAGTCAGATTTGATAAATACTAGGACAGTAATCAAAACAAAAGGATATGGGGATAGGATGGGAATGTGAATTTAGTGTAGAAGTTCTTACTGAATAGAAGAGCAGGGGGTCCACATGATCTGTTCCCATTCCTATTTCTCACATTCAGGTGCCTCATTTGCAAAATATGTAATAGCAGACAATTTAGAAAGATGTAATATAATTAAGCAGCATTCTCATGGCTTCATGAAGGGGAAGTCATGCCTGCCAATTTTTTAACAATTCTTTTGAGGCTGTAACAAGTAGGGTAGATATAGGGGAACCAGTGGATGTAATATATTTTGATTTCCAAAAGGTGTTTTTACATAGAATTCCTACAGTGTGGAAACAGGCCATTCAGCCCAATATGTTGCTTTTCAGGCTGGAGGACTGTGACCAGTGGTGTGCCACAAGAATTGGTGCTGGGTTCCATTTTATTTTGGTCACTTATATAAATGGTTTGGATGTGAACATAGAATATTAGTATGTTTGCAGATAACACCAAAATTGGAGATGTAGTGGACAGCAAAGAAGGTTACCTCAGAGTATAGCGGAATCTTGATCAAATTGTCCACTGGGCCAAGGAGTATAATATGGAGTTTAATTTAGATAAATGTGAGGTGCTGCATTTTGGAAAGGCAAATCAGGGCATGAAGGTATTTGGTATGCTTGCCTTTATTGGTCAGTGCATTGAGTGTAGGAGTTGGGAGGGCATGTTGCAGCAATATAGGACATTGGTTCAGCCACTATTGGGATAGTGTTTGTAACACTAGCATCCCTGCTAAAGGAAGGATGCTGTGAAACTTGAAATATTTAGAGAACGTTTACAAGGATGTTGCCAGGGTTGGACGGTTTGAATTACGGGGAGAGGCTGAATAGACTGGGGCACTTTTCCTGCAAGCATCGGAGGCTGAGGGGTGACTTTATAGAGGTTTATAAAATCATGAGGGGCATAGATAGGAAAATAGACAAGATCTTTACCATGGAATGGGGGAATCCAAAACTAGAGGGCATAGGTTTAAGGTGAGAATGGAAAAAGGACCTACGGGGCAATTTTTTCACGTACAGGGTGATGCATGTGTGGAATGAGCTGTCAGAGGAAGAGGTGGAGGCTGGTACAATTACAACATTTAAAATGGCATCTCACTCTCACCAGAGGCTAGAATTGAACCTGGGCCCATGGCACTGTGAAGCAGTAGTGCTAACCGTCAAGCTCCCCCGGTTGTTAAGTAGCTACTTAATAAATAAAAGCTTGTGGTTTTGGGAGTAGTAGATGTTAGTAGAGGATTGGCTAACTAATAGAAGAAAAAAAGTTGGGGTAGAAAAGGTATTTTCAGATTGGCAACCTATAACCAGTGTGGTGCCAAACACGTGGGTGACTGGGGCCACAATCATTTACAATACTTATTAACAACTTGGATAACAGAAAGTGAATGTACTACAGCCAAGTTTCTGGAGTGTCAAAAAAAAAGGTGGGAAGGAAAGTGGTGAGGATGATAAAGAGTCAGCAGAGGGATATAGGTTATTAATAGTGGACAAACCTTGGCAGATGGAAAATAATGTGGGGAAATGTGATGTTTTGCATTTTGACAGGAAGAATTTTATGCAAATGGCAAAAGACTGCAGGAAGTTGCATGAATCATTAGTCCCTGTTCGTAAACCACAGAAGCTAACGTCCAAGTTCAGCAGATAATAGGGAAGGCCAGTACACTGTTTGCCTTTATTTCAAAGTGAATAGAGAATAAAAGTAAGGGGTCTTACTCAAATTATGCAAGGCACGAACCAGATCAAACCTGGAATACTGTCAACAATTTTGGCTTCAATCATAGGAAAGATGATCTGGCATCGATGGGAGGCCCAGAGAAGGTTCATTAGGTTGATAGCAAGTATGGAGGGATTGTTTTTTGAGGAGAGGTTGAGTAGGTTGGGTTTGTACTTATTGGAATTTAGAAAAATGAGAGGTCACCTAATTTTCTGACCTCTTTTTTTTATTCATTCATGGGATGTGGGTGCAGCTGGCAGGCCAGCATTTATTGCCAACTCTACTTTCTCTTGAGAAGGTGGTTGCTAGCTGCCATCTTGAACTACTGCAGTCCACCTGCTAGGGTTGTTCCAAAATGCTGCTCAGGATTGATTAGACTAGGTTCTCCACATTATGGAAACCCTTTGGTCCAACAAGTCCACACCAACCCTCTGAAGTGTAACTCACCCAGACCCATTCCCCTAATGCACCTAACACTGTGGGCAACTTAGCATGGCCAATTCACTTGACCTGCACATCTTTGAATTGTGGGAGGAAACCAGAACACCCAGAGGAAACCCACGCAGACACAGGGAGAATGAGCAAACTCCACACAGACAGTCGCCTAAGGCAGGAATCAAACCCAGATTCCTGGTGCTGTGAGGGATGAGTGCTAATCACTGAGCCACCATGCCGCTCCCAAATTGAATTCCAGGATTTTGACCCAGTGACAGTGAAGGAACTGTGATTTATTTCTAAGTCATGATGGTGAGTGGTCTGAAGGAGAACTTGCTGGTGTTCCCATATATCTGCTGCCCTTGTCCTTCTCCATGGAAGTGACTGTGAATTTAGAAGGTGCTGTCTGAGGATCTTTGGTAAATTTCTGCAGTGCATCTTGTAGATGGTACACTCTGCTTCTATTGAATGTCAATAGACAATAGACAATAGATGCAGGAGTAGGCCATTCTGCCCTTCGAGCCTGCACCGCCATTCAATATGATCAAGGCTGATCATTCCTAATCAGTATCCTGTTCCAGTCTTATCTCCATACCCCTTGACTCCACTATCTTTAAGAGCTCTATCCAATTCTTTCTTAAATGAATCCAGAGACTGGGCCTCCACTGCCCTCTGGAGCAGAGCATTCCACACAGCCACCACTCTCTGGGTGAAGTAGTTTCTCCTCATCTCTGTCCTAAATGGTCTACCCCGTATTTTTAAGTTGTGTCCTCTGGTTCGGCATTCCCCCATCAATGGAAATATGTTCCCTCCTGCCAGAGTGTCCAGTCCTTTCATAATCCTATACGTTTCAATCAGATCCCCTCTCAGTCTTCTAAACTCAAGGGTATACAAGCCCAGTCGCTTCAGTCTTTCCGTGTAAGGCAATCCTGCCATTCCAGGAATTGACCTCATGAACCTACGCTGCACTCCCTCAATAGCCAGAATGTCTTTCCTCAAATTTAGAGACCAGAACTGTACACAGTACTCCAGGTGTGGTCTCATCAGGGCCCTGTACAGCTGCAGAAGCACCTCTTTGCTTCTATACTCAATCCCTCTTGTTATGAAGGCCAGCATGCTATTAGCCTTCTTCACGACCTGCTGTACCTGCATGCTTGCCTTCATTGACTGGTGGACAAGAACACCCAGATCTCTCTGAACAGCCCCTTTACCTAATTTGATACCGTTGAGGTAGTAATCTGCCTTCCTGTTCTTGCCACCAAAGTGGATAACCAGACATTTATCCACATTAAACTGTATCTGCCATGCATCTGCCCACTCACCTAACTTGTCCAGGTCACCCTGTAATCCTGTTACACTTGTCAGTGGTACAAGGATCGGATGACTGTGGATATGATGTCAATCAAGAGGGCTGCTTTGTCCTGGATGGTATCAAGCTCCTTGAGTGTTGTTAGAGATACACCTATCCAGGCCAGTGGTGAGTTCCATCACACTCATTGTGGATAATGGGCATGCTTTGGAGAGTCAGGAAGTGAGTTATTTACCCCAGTATTCCTAGCCTCTGACCTATTCTTGTAGTTCTTGTGTTTATGTACATTCCAACTCCTGTACTTAATACTCTGACAAATAAAAGAAAGCATACGAACTGCCTTCTTCTCTATCCTATCTACCTGCCACTCCACTTTCAAGGAGCTATGAACCGGCACTCCAAGGTCTCTTTGTTCAGCAATACTCCCTAGGACCTTACCATTAAGTGTATAAGTCCTGCTAAGATTTGTTTTCCCAAAATGCAGCACCTCGCATTTTTTCCATGCTGTACATCTCTATGACTCTACGTCTCTATGTGATGAGTCCAGTTCAGGTTCTGGTCAATGGTAACCCTAAGGATGTTGATAGTAGGGGATTCAATGATGGTAATGCCATTGAATGTCATGGGGCACTGGTTAGACGGTTTCTTATGTATGATGATCTTAGCCTGGCATTTATGTGATAATTATGTTACTTACCACTTGTCAGCCCAAGCCTGGATATTGTCAAGATCTTGCTGCATTTGAACTTGGTCTGCTTCAGTACCTGAGGAGTTATGATTGGTACTGAGCTTTGTGCAACCATCAGTGAACAACCTCACTCTGACCTTACAATGGAGTGAAATCATTGATGAAGCAGCTGGAGATGCTCAAGCCTATGACACAACACTGAGGAACTCCTGCAGAGATGTCCTGGAGCTGAGATTACTGACGTCTACAACCATGACCACCATAATCAGACCCCACCACCAAGATAAATTTCCCTCTCCACCATATCTGTGTTCCGTCGAGACCATTCCCACTGTGAGTCCTTTGTTAGGTCCACGCACTCCCATCAACCCACCCTCTACACCTGGCACCTTCACTTGCCAACTGAAAGGTGTAAAACCTGCATCCACACCTCACCCTTCACCTCCGTCCAATGTCCCAAAGGATCCTTCCACATTCAGCAGAGATTTTCCTGCACATCCATCCAATTCCTCGACTGTCTCTGTTCCTGTCAATGTGGTCTCCTCTACGTTGGGGAGACAGAACCAAGGAACATCTCTGGGACACACGCACCAAACAACCCCACCACCCTGTGGCCAACCACTTCAACTCCCCCTCCCACTTTGCCAAAGACATTCAAATCTTAGGCTTCCTCCAAAGCCAAATCAAAGCCATCTGACGACTGGTGTAAGAACACCTCATCTTCCACCTTGGGGCCCTTCAACGCATGGCATCAACATTATTTTCACCAGTTTCCAAATCTCCCCTCCCCCACCTCATCCCACATCCAACTCACCAACTTGGCATCATTCTCTTGACCTGTCCTACATATTCATCTTCATCCGCTCCACCCTCCCCACCAATCTATCACTATTACCCCCATCTGCATTCACCTATCGCCTTCCCAGCTACCTTCCCCCACGGTCCATCCTCTTCACCTTATTTATTTCTCAGCCTCCATTTCCCCCACATTCCTGATGAAGAGCCCGAAATTTCGATTCTCCTGTTCCTCAGTTACTACCTGACCTGCTGTGCCTTTCCAGCGCCACACTTTTTAACTCATCTTCCTATGTGCCATATTTGACTCCAAATTAATTAGGCTGCTTTTTCAATGCATCCATTGACAAGAAGCCTGTTGAAAGTTTTAAACTGCAAATATCACTTCAAAGCCAACTTCAAATTACGATCTGAATTAAATGCACAAAGATTTAAGACTTTGATATTTCCTTACCCAGCAAATAAGTGTGCTCAGTTGAAACACCTAGTTGACCAATGTTATTTCACTTCAGCCAACAAGGCAATGCAACTGATGTGTTATCTCTACAGCATCCACAAAGGTAGACAAGCAGAATTTGATTAATCCTTTGGCAAAGACACTGCTTTTGTTAAAGATGTGAGAAGTCAAAGTTCTGAAAAAGACTGGAGACCGAATTCTCCACAGGGAATTTAAAAAAAAAGTACTTTGTGGGGCAATTATTCATCAAAGGTGAAAATGTCAGCCATCTTAAATTTGATCTGCATATGTCTCTGTGAGACATATTTTAAAACAGATCTAATATTCTTAAAGAAACAGAATCCCAACACTGTAGAAGCTGGCCATTCGGCCACATACTGAGCCTTCAAAGAGCATCCCACCCAACCCCTTAACCTATCCCCACATTTCCCATGGCCAATCCACTTAAGGTATACATCTTTGTAGTGGGAGGAAACCGAACCACTGGAGGTAATCCACACAGACATGGAGACAATGTGCAAACTCCGCACAGACAGTCAGCCAAGGTTGGGTCCCTAGTATTGTATGGCAGCAGCGCTAATAACTGAGTAACCCCACCATCTTTTGGGGCAGAGAAACTGTTATCCTTACCTAGCTTAGTTTGTACGTGATTCTGGATTAGTGGTGCTGGAAGAGCACAGCAGTTCAGGCAGCATCCAAGTAGCTTCGAAATCGACGTTTCGGGCCCGAAACGTCGATTTCGAAGCTACTTGGATGCTGCCTGAACTGCTGTGCTCTTCCAGCACCACTAATCCAGAATCTGGTTTCCAGCATCTGCAGTCATTGTTTTTACTTAGCTTGTACGTGACTCGAGTTGCACAGTAATAGTCAAGGGAAACAAATGGAGGTCTCACCAGTGACATCAACATTCAATAGAAACTAAAACTTTTAAGAAAAAAAAAGCTTCATTCAGTATGCACATTCTGGCAGGATAGAAAAGTGGGAAATTGAAAGTAAGATGTCACGTTATTCATATGAATGAAAGCGTGGTGAGATGAGAAAAAGCAGAGAGTGAAATGCTTTGTGGTTACCTCAGATAAAAACAGATTATTACAATACTTTATTGTGAAAAGCGAAAGGTAAGCGTACATTTGGGATGTCAAGGACGGGTGGTAATTAGTGGATCACCAGACTTGGTTGTCTGTGCAGACGTTACGTTCCGAGGAGAAATGATTCCCACCTCTGCTGTCAAAATGAGGTCATTACAGCATTTGCGACATCGAATCCAAGCAATGCGATTGTCTGACCTCTCCTTCGCAATCTGCAACAGTTTCTGCTTCTCCAATTTCCTGCCACATGAGGGCAACAGAACTGACCTGCCTACATCCCCTACTGTCCCTCGGGAGCAAGACAATTATACAGCTGTGCAAGCTTTCCTAAAAAAGTAGCGCTGCATAACGATGCCTTGTTTTAAGAAGTGAATGTGTTCTCGAATTGAATGTGAGTCTGCCTTCCAGTTGGACGCTGCCGCCACCAACACCGGAAATCACACAGGCAAATGCCAGTGAATTTTCAGAGTACTGGCTGTCAAAAAGAAAACAGTACGGGCTCAATGTGATGACACTGCGTGGGAAGCCTGCAAGACCCTTCCACCCACCTGCCTATCATCTGTAGTAAACAGCCACCCTTTTTTAAAAAAAATCTTCGGTTACTCATTATACCTCCCATCCCATAAACTGCAACCTCTCCTCCACACAAGAGAAAAGCTTTAACCTCCTGACTTAATCATCCGACAATTTATCACATACCTGAAGAAAGAGGAGCCTCACTGTTTCATTTTAAATATTCAATGCAGTACTTGAAATCAATTGCCAGGAGTGGGAAGAAAAAAAACAAGAAGATTTCTGGCTTTTAACATGCTAAGCTAGCAAACAGATGTATGCCAACGCAATGATGATTTTTCTTATGTTAAAGAGTCTTGAGCAGGCTGCTTCAGCTCTCTCTCCTCTGCAGATAGCCAATGTGGAAATTAATAAAATATTGTCACTGAAAACCGTTTCATTAAATAGTATAATTATAATGCTTGTCTAATTATTAGTTCAAGGCACAGAAGTTGCTGGAAAATAGCTCTGCATGAATGATGCTTGCTGCTACTCATTTGCAAATCAATCATCTATGTGATGAGATTTCTCCTGTTTATGTAATGCCAAAAGCTATTGGCTGATTTGCATAACTAAACATTAGCCTCACAAAGAAAACAACTTGCCTCTAATCTCCTTGTGTTTTTAAAGTTGCTGCATTTGCACATTCATCAAAGTACCCTTCGAACATTATGGTGGTTATTAATAATTGTTAACCATCATCTCTTATCCAGCAAGTGAACAATTAAAAGTGTGGCAACTGATTCCTTCATGTAGTGAATTGTTGTTAGTGATTTTTTAAAAAATCATTTTTTTTTGTCTGGAAATTTTCATTTTGTTTCTTTCACAGTCTGTCTACTAACCCAATTCTTTTTTTGCTCGTCTGTATTCCTTTGCCAGGAGATCTTGTGGATGTTGTGATGCTGTCAGTGATGCTGTCTCATTCTTTGGGGCTAATAGTCTCAGTTCAAGTCCCTCATCAGGACTTGTTGATCACAAAAGGAACATTTATAAGTCCAGTCACTCATTTATAACACCATCTCTCCACAATTCCCCAAAGGAAACACATGTGAAAACTCATTTATAAGGAAATTCCTTTTAATGCACCTGATTAACATTGAGTTCACACACTCTAGTTCTGCCCTCACATTCTCACCCTTTTGTCTCTTCAATCTCCCAGTTGTTAAATCTTATTGTCTGAGAAGATACACTTATGTCCCATTATTTATAGTTCGCTAAGCTCCCAAATGCCATGTTTCCCTCATTGTTCTGATATTATCTTCTGCTTTTAGAACAGTTCTGAGCAAATATTTTTGAATGCAGGATCACAGGTGACAGAGCAAACTGTCAGATATCCAGGTCCACAAAATTCTGTGCAAAATGTATCAACTATTAAGGAACTTTATGTTATCCAAAAGTAATTTTTTAATCAACCCAAACAATCACAGTGGTTAGACTTGGAAATAAAACATTATTTGGCCAAATATATCTTCTCATATATCACAGAAACCAACAGTTCTAAAAAAAATTAAGCTTATCTATTCTATGTTCTATCTAATAATCATGTTTCTGATATGGAGGAGATGATTGGGTTTGGCCAGTGAGTGAACGTGGAATTACCATGACTCCCACCTAACTTAGCAGTAGGGAGGCTCAGACCACTTTAAGATTTGCATTTCATGAATCTTTCCAAAGTGCTACTCCACTGCAGCATGCTGATCTACTGAGAAGCAAAATCCAGTGGCTAAGGCACAGGCTCAGCTGGCTAGGGAAGCATGTCAACAGTGGGGAGCAGGTAGAGGAATTTCTTGGCTGGCCTTTCGATTCTGCAGGTAGCAGGTCACAGAATAAATTTTACAAAAGCATTGAACTCCAATTCAGTCAGTAATGGTTAGCAGTCCTAACAGCATGCTTTATTCATTAAGACGAATGAACAGAAACTGCTGCAAGGCCAGATGAACCTGGCGGGCCAATGCCTGGAATACGAGTGAGGACATTGAAATATCAGTTTCTTAATTCATATTTGTTTTCCCTGTGAACAGTCAGCAGTAATTAAGCAAATGAAACATTAAATATATTATCAAAGTGGAGTTCGTATTTTGCACTTATTGCTTGATCCAACAGAAGATATGTAAGCTTTGCTATTTGAATGCTTGCAAGTGCAGTTTGCTATCAAGGGATTCTTCCATCCTCCGTTAAAAAGAGACTTTTTTCCTTTCAACTGACAAACATTTTGTGACCTGTGTAGGGAAAGTAATAAGTCATTCACCCTTCCATGCCAGTTTTTATCATTCAGTTAAGTGTTGGCTTGTCTGTACTACAAATCTATTTATCTGCCTTTGTTCCATATCTCTTCATGCTTTTAAAACAATTGTATTCACCTCAGTCTGAGCATTTCAATGCTTCCAGCAACTGGAGTATTTGGGGAATGAGAATTCCAAATTCCCTAGACATTGTGTAAGGTTGATAAGCTTCTCAATGGCACTCCTAAAGGACGTGGCTTTGACTTTAAGATCATCAGTTGGAATTTATGGACCTCGAAGTATTTGATGGTGGGTTTGAGCTTATGAATTAAAAACTGGTGGCCAGCTAGCTGCACTTCTGGCTAAACCCTTGACCCGTTCCCCAAATCACAGAGAGAGGGTAAGGCATCAGGCCTGCGCTTAATCTTTTTGGGTCTACTCAGTAGCCAATTAACTACTACGTAAGGGCACAATCCGTCTCTTTGGCAACTGTTTAGTTAGCAAGATAAAGCGCGACGAAGGTGAACACCTCAAGATTTTGATAGTGTGGGTTGATGTTAGCAAGAAAGGATTGGGAACCTCCTGTATCACATTTGGGGCACATCTCGATCTTCCACTTCTCTCCCCCTCCACTCGAGCCCGGCCTCTCTATCCCAACTTCCATCATCAAATCCCTGCTCCCTTGCTGGTGTCTGCAGCTGAACCTGTCCACAATTCTTGGACCTATTCCAAGTCCAGGAATCATCTTCGCTTCTTCCTTGGGATTGTTTGTAGCCAGAGAAATGGCCACTACTCAATTCTGGAACCACTGGTTGATAGAGCACCCTAATGCAGGAAAGAATCCCACTCCGAAACAGTTAAGGCTGCCCCAGTGTGATATAATTACAGGTTGCTGGATTTATGGCTGGGAGACGGTGGGAGGGAAATTAGTGGGCATCTCATGATCAATCTATCTGACCATACAATCAACGTTTATGTCTTCATTTGACCCACCAAACGATACAGTACCTGCACAGTTGAACCATTTGGCATCTTAAAGACCAAGATTAAATCACTCCTCAACTTTCTGAAAAAGTAAAAGTACAAATCAGGTTTATGCAGCGTTTCATCATAACTTTAACTATTTATGATGAATCTATAATGTATTTACTTTTGAGTTATTGGTCTTTCCTGAGATAGTGTCCAAATTTGAATGGGATTTTCTAGATGGGATATGATTAAGGCTCTATTTACTGAAACATAACTTCCTCATAGTCAACATATTCTCTCAGCTTTAGAAGCATGAGAGGTGTCTGATTGAAAGATAAATTATTTTTCTTGTTTGCCTTGACAGGGTAGCTGCTGAGAGATGTTTCCCCCAGTTGAGGAATCCAAGGTTTTATACGCCAATTACCATATATCAAATTAGGTAGAAAAGACTTTGAAGGTTTAGTTGTTAATCTGTAAATAGTCCAAATATCAGTTTTCACCTTTCCCTTCTGGTCTGTTTCTCTGTCTAGAAGCCAATACCCTGTTCAGGCAGAAGTCAGCAAAGAGTACACAAAAATACTCAATTAATACATTACAACAATTGCCCCTCAAGAACATTGTAAAAGTAATAAAATAAAGTGAAAAAATGGGTGGAAACAGAGAAAGAGACTAAATTTAAAATGGAGTTGGTGAGTTTCTTATGCACCCCAGCCCCAGGTACTCAACTCTTTTGTTTTATTTTAACAACCAACAGCAAATTAACAAAGATAATTAACAAATTACAATATATCGACCCAGTGAAACAACAATTAAAATCAGAAAAGAGGAAGATACTAAATTGAAACTCAGCTCTTAAATATTTTTAATCAACCTGTTGAGATACCTTTGGAGACAGATGAGATTTAAGCTTACACTTTAAGAGCTCCTTTTTTGCTCTTACATATTTTCCAAATCAACATGTTCAGGGATGTTATTTTACACCTCTGGAGAAGGTGGGACTTGAACATAGGTATCCTTGCCCAAAGATAGGGACATTACCACTGCAGCACAAGACCCCTCCTTTTTATGTATATAAACCGATCACCAAATTGCCCAGTTAACAAATTAAAACAAATGGCAAGCACCGTACACTAGGGGCAAGGTAACAATAATAAAAATAAATGGATGGCAGGAAGAGAGAGAGGGGCTAAATTAAAATGGAGTTGGAGGCACTAGGAAAATCAATGGACGGGGAGAGGGCAGGAAAGTGCAACTTCTGGTGCTTTGTGTCTATGGATCTGTCATTCCCTTTCTGTTCTTGGTTCTGAATCTCTCATTACTGCCTGTCCTGGATCCATGGTGGCAGATCTCATACCTCTCCCTGTAAACTCTTCTTCTGATAACATTACTCAGTTGCTTTGTCAGACTTTTACATACTGCAAATTTAAGCTCCTAGCTACACCATGCCTCCTAACTTTAAGGTATTTGCAAGCTTCGAAATACAATTTCTGTGCTTTGTTTCAGAGACATGTACAGGTGATACACTGCAGGTTGCACATGTGTCTCAGAAGTTTTATTCAATGCTTTAAAATATCTGCTGTCATGCTTGCAGCTCCTTACCAACAATTTAGTTTATCTTTCTCAGTTCAACTCACCTAGGCTCCTTTAGCAGCACCATACAAACGCACAAGCTCTACCATCTAGAAGAAAAGGACAGCAACTTCTAGTTCCCTCCAAGCAAATCACCGTCCTGACCTAATAAAATATCACTGGTCCTTCGATGTTGCTGCATTAAAATCCTGGAGCTCTACCCATAATGGCACTGTGGGTGTTTCTACACTCCAAGGCCTGCAGCAATTCAAGACGTCAGTGCACCACCACCTTCTCCAAGACAATTAGAGATGGCAAATAAATGCTGGCCGAACCAATGACATTCATATTCCATGAATCAATAAAAGAAACAGTACCATTCCTTTACTAAGCACTCATACTGCAAATATAAAACAGATTCCAGACACATGCAGTTGAACAATGAACAATTGAGCACTCCAGTGATGACAAGGTAAAACTCCATTACAAACTCTGGGGAATACTACTTGTCACATCTCAATGAAATTATACTCCAATTATAACACATGATTGTAGCTACAACAGATATATGTCTGCACTATATTGCTACTATCAGAATGTTAGAAACCCCTACTCCATTTTCTATCCTTTGTACCTCCTTCATCCTTGGTTTAGTGTATTTACTGCCTGATTACCCTTTCTGATAGCCCTGGTTTTTGCTGTAATTGCACCTTTAATCAATATTTCCACTTTCTAAATTTCTTTGTCCTTGGTAAAGGTTCTACAAGCCTAAAAAATGTATTTTACAATTGTGCTAGTCGTGCAGTCAGATCTCTGCAGTGGCTAAAGCCTCAGTTTTTAAAACTGAATTTGTGTTTCTAACTCACCTGTTTTATATCATATGTGAAATGTATTTGAAAAGAGATATCTTATTTGGCACACTTTCCCAAAATTGCTAATATGTCTTCTCAATCTTTATCACCCATCTTTTAGCTTACTGTGACATTTATTCCCCTCCCATTCGTATTCCTCTAACCAGAACATTTTACTCCCAGCTTGCTTCTGCACAAAGACATGAGTATCTATCTGGTTCAAGTAAAGGGCATTCCATCTTGTCCCCAAATCATTACCAGTGCTACAAAACTCTGCCCTTTGTCTACCTCCACTTCCAACATCCATTATTACTCCTTTCCTTTCTAACCCTGTTTAATCAAATTGGTGACACTGAGCAATTCAGAGATTACCCCAATCTGGTAATTTTGCTCCTTAATTTTAAATGATATGCTTTTGCAGAATATGGAACCTATCTGTATAATTGGTTCCCACAGAAATCACCACTGTGGTTGCCTGTGCTTCTATTGCAGGACATTCGTGTTCAATCCTTGATGTCCTTCTCACTGGTGCACAGGAAGCAATTCAAGACTCAGGATCATTCCTGTAAAAGAATGTATCAAAATAATTCCTCACAATTCCCACTTATCTGTGACTACAGTACATATTGTGGGGAACCATTCAATCTTCAGTGTCATTGTAGTTACTTATTTTTCTACCCTCTGTGTTGCCAATCCTTTCCATGTCATTGGTACTAAAAAAAACTTATAGCTATTAGAAAAATTTGCCTTATAGATAACCCTGTTTCTGCCTTATCTGCTGCATCCTGTTTGATTTTCCAAAGGTCATTAAATCTCCATTCACGACCTTTCAGTTTCTAATACCCAATGGAGTGATCATCTTCTTCATCCATTTAGAACATAGAAAAGTACAGGACAGAACAAGCCCTTTGACCCACGTTGTTGTGCCGAGATTTAATCCTAATATAAAATGTAGTAATTTAACCTGCGCATCCCTCAACTCACTGCTCTCCATGTGCATGTCCAGCAGTTGCTTAAATGTCCCCAATGGCTTTGCTTCCACCACCACAGCTGGCAATGCATTTCATGCATTAACAACTGTCTGCATAAAGAACCTACCTCTGACGTCTCCTTTATACCTTCCTCCTAATAGCTTCAAACTATGACTTCTCGTACCAGTCAATCCTGGCCTGGGGAAATGTCTCTGGCTATTGACTGTATCTATTCCTCTCATTATTTTGTAGACCTCGATCAGATCTCCTCTCTTCCTCCTTCTCTCCAGAGAGAAAGTCCAAGCTTATTCAACCTTTCTTCATGAGGCAAGCCATCCAGTCCAGGCAGCATCCTGCTAAACCTTCTTTGCACCCTCTCTAAAGCCTCTGTATCTTTCCTATAGTAGGGCGACCAGAACTGGACACTATTCCAAGTGTGATCTCACCAGTTACTTGTAGAGCTGCAGCAAAACCTTGCAGCTCTTAAACTCAATGCCCCTGTTAATGAAAGTCGAAACACCATATGCTTTCTTAACAACCTTATCCACTTGGGTGGCAACTTTGAGAGATCTATGTACTTGCACACCCAGATCCCTCTGTTCCTCCAAACTGCCAAGAATCCTGTCTTTAATCATATATTCAGCATTTGAGTTCGACCATCCAAGATGCATCACTTCGCATTTATCCAGATTGAACTCCATCTGCCATTTCTCTGCATCCTGTCTATGTCACGCTGCAGCCTGCAGTAGCCCTCGATACTATCGACGACACCTCCAACCTTTGTGTCATCTACAAATTTACTAACCCACACCTCCTCATCCAAGTCATTTAAAAAAATTACAAATAGCAGAGGCCCAAGAACAGAGCCCTGCGGGACCCAACTCAATACTGTCCTCCAGGCATTTTGCTCCAGGAACTCTTCTACTTCCAGAATGTTGTGGAAGTACAACATTCCACACTAATATCTAGTTAACAAGCAGAAGTGCACATTTCATTTAACTCTATTCCTATGAAGATGACTGATCCAAAAATTTACTTTTCATAATGTTAACAGGACCAAACTATATGTTTATCGTGAGCCATTGACAAAGAAATGTTGCAAGAGAAAAGACACTAGATGAAACAAAAGCAAAGTTGTATCTGCAAGAAACACGAGTACAGATGGAGACATCTGGTCCACAAGACTTTCAGAGGTATGTCAAATGATCAAGTTTTTCAATAAAAAACTATTGAATTTTGAGCCCAGAAAATCAAAGATATGAAATAACTTGCTTGAGAATTAACAATCCTTTGCTTCTCTGTTCTGCTCTGCAATGCCTCTCAGTAAAAGGTGCATGCTGAAAACATACTGCAATTCAACTTCACCACTTGTGGTGGATTCCTAAAGAAGATTTCTAACTGAGCTTGCAGTCTCGGGAAAGACAATTAAGTTAGTTACAACAGATTTAGCAAGACTTTTCAGTTCCAATAGCGCATGAGGGCAAACTGAATTTGAGTACAATCTCGGACAATCCATGAATAATCCTTTACTCCTGAGTTAAATTGTCACTTGTCCACAGTACTTAAAGATAACACTCAGCGTTTTAATGTTTTTGCTTTTCCTTAAATTTTTGTGCATTATAGCTTTTAGGAAGATTAGCTTTATGCATATTTGCATTGTCCAAATCTTTTTGTCAATAGGTTTTACAGCCTTGTTCGAATGAGTTTTGTATCTAAAAAACACATTATTATCTGTTAGCTAAAGAAATCTTGTTTATAAAAATAAACTAAATAGAGCCTGAATCAATTTAATTGGTAATATCATTACTTTGTTAAAATTGAAACTGTTATGACCAGTGCAGATGAGAGACTAGGAATGGAATGAATGGACCTCTTCAAACTTAGTCATAGCAGCATTTTCTACACAGTGGAATCTCAATTATCCGCAAGTATCTGAATTTCAAATTATCCAAAGAAGATCTCAAGGTCCCAATAGAAGCACTACATCAAAGAGATTGTGTCTTTTGTTTACAATGATTAAAAATGAACTTGGCCTACTGAAATGCTGATGAGAACAGTCCTGGACATTGATGGGAGTCCAGGTACTGTCTCCAAATGGCTCACTGCTACCCCCCCACTCTCTCCCCACACTTTCCCTGTAGTTCTACACAGAGGTGTACTCTAAGCCCCTCTTTCCCAGATAACCTCTCCAACATTGTCCTGTACAGGGCACAGTGGGAACTTCTCAAAAGGTTGTGGGTGTGGCAACGATCATGTGTGTGTGTGTGTGTGTACATGTGTGTGAGTGTGCTATTTTGAGACTCAGTCCCCAAAGGCAGCAGCAGTCTTGCTGTTGGTGTCCAATCCGGCTGCCCTGAAGGAGGATGAGGGGATGGCGAGGGGTGGATGGGGGCTCACGGGGTAGAGTGGAAGCGCACGGATCAGATGGGTGGCCGTGGGCGCGGCTGGGGGAAGCGGTTAGATGGGGTTGAGGGAGTGGATGGGGTTGGATAGTGGACTGGGGTGGGGCAGACGCAGATAGGGGTACTGAGGCTCGTGTGTGGGGTGCTGCTGCCTAGTCTCCTGAATGGGGAGTGGACTTAGCAAGTGCTCACTGTGTCAATCCCACTGAACGGATGGGCATGGGGATGGCGGGGGGAGGGGGGGGTGGGGAGGGGTGGGGGGGGGGGCAAGTGGGAGGCTTCAGTAATGCTGCAGGTACCTTACATACAAGTGTGTGTCTGCTCAGAAATAAACCCTGGGATAGAGAGAGGGAGCAAGGCAGGCAGACCGAAGAAAAGGGAAACTTCAGAAAACTACGAGCCCCAGAGGAGGCATTGAATCAATTAACTGAATAATCAATTATCCGAACGAAATAGTGCCCACCCATCTCATTCGGATAATCAAGGTTCCTCTGTATATGTTACTTGAGTCTACATGATGCCTTCCACACACATAATCTTTGACTTTAATTACACCACAACTATTTTTATATATTATCTAATTGGTGCTCCAAAATTGCACTTCTTAAAATTATTTCTTTTACTCTTATACATTACTTTCACTTAACGCATTGAAAACATCTTTCTCTCCCTTTGAAGGAACTGTATGGTGATATCTATAAATTAGAAAAAAAATGTTTTATGTACCAATGCCAGTTAAAGTGTACCTAATCAACTCCCTCTAACAATATTTTAATGGCTTCATTTCTGGTTGATATACCAAGGCTGCTGCAATTGACAAGTTATAAAATGGAGACAGTCTGACTATATTATAGTCCATCGACCCTCCTTGGAAATGATTAAAATTAAATAGGCTAATCTTCGGACAATAAAAAAGAATCATGAGCTGTAGGAAGCATGAAATAAAATGTAGATCATTCCCACTAATGCTCAGAAATCCAAGCATTCTTTGCCTAATGTTATCTGCCAACGTCTGTTTTAAAGCAAAAAACATATAATAATTTATACTGACTAAGACACTGCTAGATAAATGAGGGAATATTCCCAGACTGAAAGTCCTTCTGTACTTTTGTGCTGGCAGAAACTCTAAGCAATTATGCAAGTTGTATAAATCAGCAGAAGTTGAAATACATTTAGCAAATGTGAGGTCTGTGAAGACTGCAATACATCTTCTTCAGACAAACTGCTTGAAAGCTATGAAGTAATCGAAAAATCTAAGATGACACATTATCATTTGTGTCATTCTCTATAAAGCTTGAATATCCATTGATAATAATCTTTTGAGCAGAAGTAGAAGCATACAAAATTTGCAGGCACAGAAGACAGCAATTTTGAATTGTTATTTATGGAATATTTTTCAGATTTCTGAGAACTCAGATCCGTTATTAAATATAAAATTATGCTTAATATTGAAAGCTATCTTTGGATTGCTTCATGCAAAAAAGTACATAGGATCTGGTCAATATGGAAGAACTTTGAAGTTATAATTTCTTTAATTAGATTCCCCATGGGGGATTGATTAGCAAGGTTAGATGTCTTGGAATACACTGAGAACCAGCCATTTGGATCCAGAACTGGTTCAAAGGTAGAAGATGGAAGGATGGTGGTGGAGGGTTGTTTTTCAGGCTGGAGACTTGTGATCAGTGGAGTGCCACAAGGATCGGTACTGGGACCTCTACTTTTTGTCATTTACATAAATGATTTGGATGCGAGCATAAGGGATACAGTTTGCAGATGACACCAAAATTGGACAGTGAAGAGGGTTACCTCAGATTACAACAGGATCTTGACCAGATGGGCCAATGGGCTGAGAAGTGGTGGATGGAGTTTAATTCAGATAAATGTGAGGTGCTGCACTTTGGGAAAGCAAATCTTAGCAGGACTTATATACTTAATGGTAAGGTCCTAGGAAGTGTTGCTGAACAAAGAGACCTTGAAGTCCAGGTTCAAAGCTCCTTGAAAGTGGAGTGGCAGGTAGATAGGATAGTGAAGGAAGGTGTTTGGTATGCTTTCCTGTATTGGTCAGAGTATTGAGTACAGGAGTTGAGAAGTCATATTGCGGCTGTACAGGACATTGGTTAGGCCACTGTTGGAATATTGCATGCAATTCTGTTCTCCTTCCTATCGGAAAGATGTTGTGACACTTGAAAGGGTTCAGAAAAGATTTACAAGAATGTTGCCAGGGTTGGAGGGTTTGAGCGATAGGGAGAGGCTGAACAGGTTGGGGCTGTTTTCCCTGGACCGTCGGAGGCTGAGGGGCGACCTAATAGAGGTTTACAAAATTATGAGGGGCATGGATAGGATAAGTAGGCAAAGTCTTTTCCCTGGGGTCAGGGAGTCCAGAACTAGAGGGTATAGGTTTAGAGTGAGAGGGGAAAGATATAGAAGAGATGTAAGAAGACAACTTTTTCACACAGAGGATGGTATGTGTATGGAATGAGTGGCCAGAAGAAGTGGTGGAGGCTGGTACAATTACAACATTTAAGGGTATTTGAATGGGTATATGAATAGGAAGGGTTTGGAGGGATATGGGCTAGGTGCTGGCAGGTGGGCACTAGATTGGGTTGGAATACCTGATCGGCATGTACGGGTTGGACCAAAGGGTCTGTTTCCATGCTGTACATCTCTATGACTCTATGATTCTAATTCTTTCTAGAACTGGCATTGATATAGTGGTAAAACTCCATGATGTTTAAATAATTGCACTTTAACATTAAAGAACGAAGAATGCTGTCTTGTTTAATTCTGGCAGTGTACTCATACAGAAGAAGTCTTCCAATTCCTGCAGGTTCAATTACAAATTGCACTTTATCAAGTGCATCTATGAAATATTCCTGACTGAAATACTGACATTCAGTTCTTTGTTCCAATAGATAACAATATATCTATACAACACAGACAACAATATGTAACCAGCATCATTATTTTTGGAGAGCCGGGGAGTATTTGTTTACATTTATACAGTGATATAGTAGTTCAGTGATTGTGTTATAGGGCTAAAGTCGAGAAGCTCAGTTAAATTTTGCTTGTAACTGCCCCAGTTTGTATTAAAAACTACTACAAAACATATGGATTGCTGAGGTCCACCGAGGAAACTCATGATTATCCTCACAAAAGTGACTAGTAATGCCAATTTATTATGGTCTTCCAATGATGTCCCCATTTAAAATGAATACAAGCATAAGCATTTATGCTACTATGAAACGTGTAAATGTGTTGTATTATCCTGGTTTGCCAAGCCAGCAAACTAATCTTAATGTGAAGGATGTCCTCTTATATTGATTATCCTGAAATCAGTAGCAGTTATTTAATGATAGAAACTCACTCATTGTTAATATCTACTCAGAAATTTACTACCTGAGTACCCAAACATTTTCACATGCAATAGTGGGACATATTTTCCCCACTGCCAACATGCTGACAGCATAAATGTTACAGCTTCAACACTTACAGAGAAAGTCTCGCAATAGATTTTGGACAACTACACTGCATAATATCATATTCGATTGTAAGGACCACAATGATGTCTGTGCTGTGTTAAGGCTATTGATTTGATTGTGTGTCAATATTCTTATGATAAGAATGTGGGAATTCAATGAGTATTCCCATTGTGGACTCAATGATTTCTGATCCAAAGTATGAGAACTAAGATTGGATTCAGCTGTTATACCCTTTAAAGACAAATAACCATTTAAAACTCAAAGACCAGGCACAAACATGAAGTAGAATGACTTGGATGGTATATTGTGGATTAGTGGTGCTGGAAGAGCACAGCAGTTCAGGCAGCATCCAAGGAGCAGCGAAATCAACATTTCGGGCAAAAGCCCTTCATCAGGAAAAAAGGCAGAGAGCCTGAAGCGTGGAAAGATAAGAGTTTTTGATGTTTGAGATGGAATTTAAATACTGTTTGTTGAGAGTATGAATTCTCCTGAGGATGTAGTACAGAGTGGGTCCTTTGCAATTCTGAGAGAGTGTGGCCCTCAGCTGAAGCAGGGCTGACTGTAGAGAGGTTAGGTGCCGGCACATTGCTGCAAGCGTGGAGCGGAGGATCTTGAAGGAGAACTGTTGCTGGTGTTCTTGAATCTGTAGTCTGTACTGTTTGTCCTGTTCGGGTCCGAACTCTGCTGGTTTAAAGGTGGTCCGGAGTCCGTGTGGGATGAGTTGGTTATGGAGGCAGGCACTGAGGAAGCAAATGTGGCCATGGTAGCGAGTTTGTATCTCTCCATGATTCAGGCTCTCTGCCTTTATTCCTGATGAAGGGCTTTTGCCCAAAACGTCGATTTTGCTGCTCCTTGGATGCTGCCTGAACTGCTGTGCTCTTCCAGCACCACTAATCCAGAATCTGGTTTCCAGCATCTGCAGTCATTGTTTTTACCTGGATGGTATATTGGTTAAGAATGGATGCCAAGGGAAACATACCCAAAACAAATAGTGCTTTTTCGAAAGCACAGGAAACATTGAAACAGGGATGAAACTGATAGTTTTTACTGTTTTACAAACATTAAGGCGATTAGTTGAGGGATTTTGGAGCGTTATAATAGAATGTCCCCACTTACTGAGAAAAATTGCAATGTCTCCCCCGTTGTCACGTGACACAGTAAGGTTACATTTCTCAAGAATATCATAAACTGCATCATTCTCCCTCTTTCTTCATTGTTTTTTTCTCAGGACTAAAAAATTATATTTGTTTACACAGATCAATCTTTGATGTACTTTTTCATGCCAAAACTTGGAAGTGGCTTTATCGTAAAGTTTTCAGGTTAGCAGTCTGTGGAGCCTAACAACACCAGGCAGCCCATCTATAATGTTAATACAAAAGTTGGCTTACTTAAATATTAGAGCATGTTACTCAATAAGGAACCTCTATCAACATATTTCAAAGTACCACTTTTGGTGAGATAACTAATATAGATCAAAGAAAGAAGTGCACAGTCTGAGAAAAAGAAACCCACAAAACCCTCTGGCAGAAAAAAAACCACACAAATTCCTCATTTATAACTCACTACTACTTAAACTCTATCCCCTCAAAATTCCTATGCACATACACACAGATACAGAAAGACATGAATAATATAATTGGGCAAGAAACAACAAAAAAAGCATAGTTCTGGCACCAATCCAGTTACAGGCAACAAGGAGATATTTTCTTTCAGTTTCAATCCAATTCCGTTCTACTGTTTGTCAAGAGCATGAGGTTGTAGACCGAAGAATGCTCAACCTTTCATTTGCAGGGTGAAGATTTACCTTTTGAGTTTGCCTAAAGTACGTTTCACCTTTTTCCTTTGAAGAAGGAAATTAGTAGGGAGAGTAGCCAGCTGCTTGGAATGTCATTTTACTTCTCTAATCCACAGAAAGGAAAGAAAGAAATTATTTCTCTATAACAGGCTGAATGTTTTTGTTAGGAGAAAGTGAGGACTGCAGATGCTGGAGATCAGAGCTGAAGAATCGATGTTTCAGGCATAAGCCCTTCTTCAGGAAATCTGAAGAAGGGCTTATGCCCGAAACGTCGATTCTCCTGCTCCTTTGATGCTGCCTGACCTGCTGCGCTTTTCCAGCAGCACATTTTTTAGCTCTGAATGTTTTCGTTGTCTTGTTCAAACTGAAATCTGTAGCGTCTCCCTATAGCTCAATCCCGCCAATCCTGGCAACATCCTTGTAAATCATTTCTGAATCCCTTCAAATTTTACAGCATCCTTCTGATAGGAGGGAGACCAGAATTGCACACAATATTCAAAAAGTGGCCTAACCAATGTACTGTGCAGCCGTAACATGACCTCCCAACTCTTATATCAATTGTATAGCCACAAAATGACTTCCCAACTCCTATAATCAGTAGCTGTCATTCACGCATCTGATATCAATCACTAATCAGACAAATGGTACATTTGGATAATTGCAGCATAAGTCAGACCTCATCACTAACTAAACTGCAGAGGACATTGGTGTTTATCTCCCTCAAAGGCAGCAGTTCTTTTTTCCCCCTGAGTGGCTAAGCCAGCTATTGTTTCCCATCACACAAGTGTACTGTTCACATCCATATGAATAAGATTAAAGTTTCATCTTTCTGAAATCTGCTAAGATTCCCATTTGAAATAACGCTGACCATTTTTGGTACAGTCTACAATAATCTAAAGGCAGGAATGGCACAGAAAATAAAGAAGCATTAAAATGAGATGTCGTATTAAAAATTGTTGATTACACAACTCTACATAGAGAGGAATGAAGAGCAAGCAATCATTTCATATTATGGGGAATTGGATTATTAATTTGTGTCAAGATTGGCTATATACACAACTTGCCACTCTGGACATGGTGTCAAACACAATAAATCCAAAACCACTTGAGTATTTAATATACGTTCTGGAAATTCAAATGGATATTGGAATATGTGGTGATTGTCACGAAGCTTATAATCATATGTACCAAGCCTTACATGAGTAATAATAATTGTTTCAAAACTTTCAGTGAGAAGTAATTTATTTCTAATATATTTGTATCGTTCTTGGGATCAGAACTTTCTTTTTAATGTTATGTTATGGGCCCACAATTTTTACCTTAATGAAAACCAGGAGAACATTTGATTTTCTCCATAATTAACAACTCCAAATGAAAGCACTGCATTATATGTCTTTTGTTATTTCAGGGTGTGCAGTTTCATTGTCATTTTTCTTCTTGATGAATAAGTAGCCAATCTCATTAAAAGAGGATTTCCACCTTCCCTATTGCTTTGATTGAACCACAAGAACAAAGTGCAGATTAATCAATCTATATACTTTTAATATTAGGTATTTTACTTTAAAAGGTACTTCAATAGGGTAGTATGCAGTATTTGTGCTATTCTCTTAAAGCTGTGCTGACAGCAACTGAGAAATTTGATGAATCAACACTCATAATTTAGTCAGAAAACAACCATGGAGACATCTATGATGGATGGTGCACACATCTTAAGTGCTCAGAATATAGAAACTGGAGAAATAGAAGTTGGAATGAGCCATTCAGCCCCTCAAACTTGCTCCACCATTCAATATTTTCCTGTCGCTATTCTTGATTCCTTTAGTATACAACGTCAACTGTTCTCTGACTGGAGTGCACTCAATTACTGAACAGTCACAGTTCTCTGAGCACAGAACATCGAAAGTTTGGGTACCTTTGGATGAAGGTGTTTGCCTCAATCTCAATCTTAACCTCTTATTCTGAGTCAGTGACAACTAGTTCTCGATTTCAGAGGAACAAATTACCTGCAGATGCTAGAATCAGATCTCAGTTATCGAAACTCAAAATGTTGGCTTGCTGTTTCTTTATGGATGCTGTCTGACCTGTTGTAATCTCCAGTATTGTTTTCAGTGGTTCTGGATTTCACCAGTCAAAGGAAAGATACTCCCAGCATCTCTTCTGCCAATCCTTTAAATAAAGCTGTACGTTTCAAAAAGGTCACTCCTTATTCTTCTATCTGTGAAACTCTTTAGTGTTAACCTTGCAAATCTCTCCTCGCAAGATAGTCTTCTCACTCTGGGAGCCAGTTCAGTAAATCTTTATTATACTGTGCCTCAGGCAAATATACCCTTCCTTGAGCAGGATAGAAAAAAACAAAAATGTGCCAATTAATCTACGTGTGGTCAGACCAAGTTCCTATAACTACTGGGCTGAAACAGGCCATTCAGCCTATCGAGTCCACACTGACCCTCCATAGAGCATCCCAGCCAGATCCACTCCCTGCAATATCTTTGTAACCTGCTAATTCACCTAACCTGCTCATCATTGGACACTATGGGCAATTTAGCATAGCCAATTCACCTAACACTCATATACAATTGGAATGTGGAAGGAAACTGAAGCAAAGATCATGCATACACAGGGAGAACACAAAAACTCTATATGGCTAGTTGCCTGAGCTAGAATCGAGCATAGGTCCCTGGCACTGTGAGACAGCAGTGCTAACCACTGAGCTGCCATGTCACATTTGCTTCTAAGCTCTAGGCTCTTATTACTAAAGGCTAAAATAAGAACATAAGAAATAGGAGCAGGAGCAGGCCATCTGGCCGGTTGAGTCTCTCTGCCATTCAATGAGGTCATGACTGATTATTTGTGGTTTCAGCTCCACTTACCTTCCCTCTCACCATAACCTTTAATTCTTTTACTGTTCAAAAAACATTTGACAAGATAGCTTCACCAAGCCAGGTGTTCTACAAATTCACAATCCTTTGAGTAAAGAAATTCTCTTCAACTCAATGCTAAATCTACTCTCCCTTATTTTGACACTATGCCCCCTAGTTCTAGTTTCATCCAATGGAAACAACCTCCTTGCTTTATCTTATTTATTCCCTTTATGTACGTTTCTGTAAGACCACCCCCCCCCCCCCCCCCCCCCCCCCCATTCTAAATTCCAATGAATATAGTCCAAGTCTACTCAATCTCTCCTCATAAGGCAACTTTCTCAATTCACGATTCAATCTAGTGAATTTCCTCTGGACATCTTCCAGACTAATGCATTCTGTACACAGTACTCCAGGTGTCACCTCATCAGCACCCTCTACAGTTGCAGCATTACCTCCCTACTTTTAAACTCCATTCCACTAGCAATGAAGGATACTATTCAATTTGCTTTCTTAGTTAGCTATGCACCTGCAAACCAACATTTTGTGATTAAAGCACAAGGACACCTCGTTGTGCTGACACATTATTGATTGCCCCAGTTGCTTCCTGTATCTGTCAGCTTTTATAATTCACAAATAAGGACATCTAAATCCTTCTAAATACATACAATTCCCTGTGTTTGACCAATATTTTTCTTTAATATTCTTTCCTATCAACTTGGATAACTTCAAATTTCTACATATTATATTCCATCTGTCACTTTCCTTTGTACTCTCTTAACCTGACTAATTTATTCTGTTACCCCTCTGTGATCAAAATTCACTGTGAACCTGAAGAAAACCATTTATCATTCTTACAACAGTTGTGTAAGGTGTGACTTTTAACTGGCAAGTCTGAAATATTTGACGGGTGAACCAGCCATCTTATGTCTTTCACCAGCCAATCGGAGCTAGAGAGGATGACTGAAGCAACATGCTAGACAGCAGAAGAATCATAAGAATTGTTTCAACTATTGAATTTGGGAACAAAGACCACTGAATTGTCTTTCTAGTTTTACTCTTCTGTTCATAACGTATTTTACTCTGACTATTTGGTTGTGTGAACATGAAAGCGGGTGAGTTTGTTATAGGATTACAGCTTCAATTCGTAATGTTATATACTGACAGTTTATAACTATTTCCTAGTAGCTAGAGTCTAATTAACTGTATTATGTAGTGATTCTTGATCAGTACAGAAACCTTGTTTTTACTTTCTATTATCCTGGATCTGAAATGCAGGTAAATTTGGGAACTTTGCATAATTTATAAGATCTTTAACTTTAGTCACAATTATCAACCACTCTGGATGATGTGTCTTTCCCTAAGAATACTTTCCCTAATGAACCATGAGGCTTGTCTAACCAGCTAATAGTTTCTTTATCATCATTAGAATTAATTTCAGATTTGTTATTTGAATTCAATTTGCAAACAGCCATATGGCAAAAATAAGGCAGAAGTACATAGATTCTTGAACAAGGAAAAAGTGAGGACTACAGATGCTGAAGATTAGAGTCGAGAGTGTGGTGCTGGAAAAGCACAGCAGATCAAGCAGCATCCAAGTCAACATTTCGAGCAAAAGGCCTTCATCAGGAACCTTGAATATTCTTGAATAATGAGAGTCAAAAACATCTTGGGGCCAGGCAGGAAAGTGGAATTAAAGCTACAATCAGATCAGCCATAATTTTAATCAATGGTGGAGCAGGGCTAAGGTGCTGAATATACACTCCATATTGTATATTTGTATGTAATTGAATATATGTCTCCAGATTATTAGTTCAGAACTCTGAAACACTAGCTTAGTAGCATAATTATGATGCTACACATCCATCAAACTGTAAATTATTAACAGTACAAGCTAAATATTCTCAAAAATTGATCTTGCGTCAATTTCAGGGAAAGTCATAAAGGCTTCTCTCTGTGAGCTGCAGCGAGTTTTCTCTCGGGATTTTATGCTGCTCATCTCTGTGCCAAATCTCCATAGTGCTACCTTTGCAGTGGAGGAATTGCTCACTGCTGTTTGGACATTCTGGATTTCTCACTGTCAATACCATACTTAAATCCTAGCTGTGATCTAGGACAAAATCTGCAATCCAGAAGTTGCTTTTCACAGTTCCAGTTTGCAAAGTGTTTCCCATAAGTTGTCAACAAAGGCAGTTTGACATCCTATTTTGTTGACAGGGAGTGGAAGATCTGGTAGACAGAATGGTGGAGAAGGGGGCTATCCATTTCCTCAGGATCACCAGAGGGGCCATAGCTCCAGATCCTGACAGCTTGTCTGAAGTTGTCATCTGGGTCATTGAGATGCTCGAGGTGTGAAAAATCCCCTCTCAGTGTAGGAAGAAGACTATTAATCTTCCAAGTTACCTGTTATGCCAGGGTAAGTGGAAGTATATTCTCTCTGTTACCTCACATTTACTCTGTGATACTACACTTACCTCTCACCAAGGATCAAAGTCTCCCAATTTCATTCTTTATTGTAAACCACATTCGCACGCAGCGTCTTCCCTTAATCCCTTTTGTCCACCCTATTCTGCCAGACTGCTTTTCCCATCCTGCCCCTTGCACTTGCTACTCACTCGCATGTGCCACCTCAACACATTTTTCTCACCCTCATCAACATTAACTACCGTGTCAGTCACTTTCATCTCACTCAATCTTTCTCCTTGCAGAAGAGAATGGTTCAAAATAGTACAGATAGAACCAAGATGGGTGGTGGAGTGCCTGAAATTTATCTCCTCACTCCAATTGAAAAGTAAATCCTCGAGTTCATGGACACCTGATGCTAAGACCAATCACAGGCAGGATTTATTGTTAAATGCTGCATTGCTCTCTCTTTCACAGAAACATGAATATATTCTTTACATGCCCAAACTTCTACCCCAATTTCACTCATCATTCCCTCATTTGATTTCTGCAAACACCAGTAGCATCTGGAAGTCTTCTCCCTGAACAAAGTATCCCCTCCAGCCAACTCTTCTGCTTCCACCTCTGAGAAAGAAATCACAGACTTTTCAGAGGTGGCAGCAGCAAGACTGTCTTTTACAACTTCCATCAAGTCAGATACATGCCGGGTACATTAATTCGATCCGAAATGGGAGGACTTCTGGTGAGTACACCACTGCCCTCTTTCTGTAGCTGGCCAAGGAAAGGATGTCCCAGAAAGCTGACACTCAGAGGACTACTAGAGACCAGGCACCTGTTCAGCCCCAGGTATGAGAGGGCCCCGTGTTGTTGGACCTTCATCAAAATGCTCAGGCTGACACAGGAGTAGTAGGCAGACATGTCAAAGAGACTAAAGAAACTGGATCCAAAGTTGAAGGTGTCCTGAAATGTCATGTTGACAGAGGAACGTTTGTGTCTGCCTGGGAGAGCCAGGTCCAGCAAACTCAGTGTTTGCTGAAAATTAGCATAGATCTGTACTCCATCACCCTAGCCATTGACATTCAGCATCAACAGCAAAGTAACAGCAGGATGAAGGACCTTACAGTGACTCTAGGTGCCTCATCTTGCACAGAGGCAGGGTACTGCCAGAGACCACCCAGCCAGTGGAGGAACCAGGTCCAAACCACCCCAAAGGTCTCCTCACTTGACATTTCACAGGTGTTCTCAACCTTCATCTTGTTTGTAACTGTCAGCCATATGAGCCCTTACCCACCTGCCACACTACCCATTCACCCACCCAGCTGCAATCTTACGCTCTTCCATCTACTAACCTTACACATTGGTCTTCTAACAGCAGGTTATCTTTTCTAACCTTTAAAAGCTATTACTGCTGTAAAAATGGGATGACGCTTGGCATGGTTCTGCCTTCAGCATTGATTCTGTACTGGACAAAAAGTCTTCGTGAGCAAGTAAGCTCCCTGAAGATACACAATTTGGAATTCCAGGCCAAAAACATGGAGCTTAAGGAAAGAGTGATCCAAGAGGAGCAAAATGGAAAACTGTAAATAAAAAAAATGCTGGGGATCACAGCAGGTCAGGCAACATCCTCTTACTGAATCATTGTGAAATTTATCGAAGATTTGCATTGGTTACTGGTAAAGTTGAAGGTTCAATTTGGTTATACTCCTAAACCAGTAGGAGGGAATCTAGATGGCGAATAAGAAATCTATATTTTAACAGAACGTGTCATGCTGATTCTTATTTAAATTTAGTGTTTCTTCCCATATTTACACATCCACCCAATGACAACTCCCCTCCTTTTTACTGGATAGATATAATGAAAAAAAAGAGTTTCTTTGGAAACTAGAAATTTTCAACACAACACCAGGCTGAACAGTTGAACAATTGAATTATTTCACAAACATTTGAAGGGAAAGTCCAAAAAAGAATGTTTTAACAATGGGAGGTTTTAATGGATATTCAATTGAATGTAGGTAATGCTTAGAGTACAAAGAGGCTGGAATTCCTAAAAGAATGAACAGATACCATTATCTGTGGTGAGATTTGACAAAATGTAGTCCCATAATTGGAATACTTGAGTTAAAAATCACATAACACCAGGCTAGAGTCCTTCAGGTTTATTTGGAAGAACTAGCTTTCGGAGTGCTGCTCCTTCATCAGGTGGTTGTGCACAAATAAACCTGATGAAGGAGCAGCGCTCCGAAAGCTAGTGCTTCAAATAAACCTGAAGGACTATAACCTGGTGTTGTGTGATTTTTAACTTTGTACACCCCAGTCCAACACTAGCAACTCCAAATATGGAATACTTGAGCATGAATCAAAGAATAAGTTCAACAATTGAAGAGCAATCACGCATTCCCAAATTTCTAGGCAAGGTACAGAAAATGAATGAGCAATAGCGCTTTTAGATGATTAAACTATGCGGCCTCAGGTTCCTGGAGGATGTATACACAAGTAAACGAATGAGATGAGATAAAGGAAAAGTGGTCGTGCCGAATCTGATTGGTACAGTTTAGAAATGATGAGGGTAGAGACAGAATAGGTAACGTGAATTATAAGAGTTGCAGTGAATAATGTGGACTAGCTTCGATAACAGGAAGGAAAATAATGTAAACCATTAGAGATAAAACAGACATGACAATGGAGTGTATTGCCTGCAACAAGGAATCAATACAAAAAAATTATCAGAGGTGCAGATCTTGACTTTATGTGGTCGTACGACATGGATGACAGCAATTTGGCAATTTATTTTACATTTCTCCTTCAAAGCATATAAAAATAGACCAGAGAGTGTATAAAAGAGGTATAAAAGAACAAAACAAGCAAAAGCATTTGAAATAAATGGTCAGAACTTGGCAAAGTCACTCAGAGAAAAGGATAGAAAAAATGAAAAGAACATAGAACTGATTGATTTCTGAAACAAAGGGTAAAGTTAGTGAAGATGCAGTCAAGACTGAAAAATTAAATCAGCACTTTGTTTTCAAACGTTGATGAGGAAAAGCCAGTAAGAGAAAATAGCAAGAGCCAGATGAAAGCTTTTGTATAGACAGAGACAGCAACATAACACAATTTACAGCTGCTAGTCAGGTACCTGGAGAGAATCCAACTAGATAAGACACCCAAAACTGATGGTATTTATCTGACATTTAGTCAGGAACTTAAAAATGACCAAAACGTGATAGGGGGTTAGAGAATGGGACAAAGAACATTTGTTTCCTTATTTGCAAAGGTATTAGCCACGGGAGGGGGAACATCTGTTGGGTGGTGGATAAGGGGTAGGTAATGTAATCAAAGTAACTATAGACAATTTGAACTCACATTGTCCCATGGAAAAATCTTACAATTAATTCTCAAGGGAAATATTGAAGAAGACTTTAGGAGATTTAAAGTAATTAATAGCAGTCAATATTAAGTTACAAACAGAAAACCATGTCAGAGTAGTTTGGTAGAATGCTTTGTTGCATTACCAAACTGTCTTTAAAAATGAAGATTTAGTATCAAGATTGATTCCTTACTCCCATGCCTTGTAAGGCACAGCAATAATAGAAATTTAGTACAGAACTACTGTATAATGTTTTTCAAGACTGTAGTGCATTTGTGTAGTGAACCTCAGTTAAAATTATTTAAATTTCCAAATAATCTTGTAACATGGTTAAATCTCTGGTCTTTAACACATGGATAAGGGGAAAACGTGAATAGGCCTGAGTGAGGGAAAGGAGTCTGCTGAGGAGGTTTTCAGGATTGGAAGAGTTCACTCAGATGGTGAAGAAAGCAATATTTTAAAATGGAGAGCTCCCACCAAATTTCAGAACACAGTAGGAAAGAAACATAGTATGGTGTCTGCTGTCATTCAGCTAACTGTGGGCCAGATTACAAGGTTTCTTTCAACAATATCTGCTTAAATTATCTCGATGAGGATTTACAACTTTCTAACCACAGTCCATTTAAAAGATACCTGAGGTTGCAGTCACACCAGATCATGTCGTAGAGATTCATCTGCATTGGTATTGAATACTGTTTTTACAATTGGGAAAATAGGAACAGAATTCAGGTCGACACAATATGCAGACAAGAGGGAGATGAAATTTGAAATATAAAGTGCTGTGTTGTGGAAGGAATAATGAGCAGAGGCAAGATTAAATTAGATGATTTGGAATGATGCAGGGTCTGGGAGACCCTCGATGTATGTAAAGGAATCTATGAAGGTTGTAGGACAATCTGTTGCAAATGATTATGGGACTCAGGTTTTTTCATAAATAGAGACATGGGATGTGGAAACAAGGAAACTACGTTAAATCTTTATAAATCATGGTTAGGCTTCAGCTGGAGCAGGGTGTCCATTTTTTGTATACCACATCTTCTGAAGGATGGTTAAGCCTTTGATGAGGAATAGTCTTGTATCAAAAGGTGAAAAGATCAAGTGCTGTCTTGATGTCACTGCCAGTCACTTCTATCCATATTTGTGTCAAGTGTGTACTAAGATCAGGATCTGAGTGATCCTGGCAGAACACAAATTGAGCATTAGTGAACACTTTATTGCTAAACAAATTCAACCTTATAGCATAATTAATAATCCCTTCCATGACATTGCAAATTATCAAGAGTAGACTGATAGGCTGATAACTGGGCAATTGGTTTTGTCCTGCTTCTCATGAACAGGATATTACTGGGCAATTTCCCAAATTGTCGTGCAGACGTTAGTGTATTGGAATTGGCTAAGGGCAAAGCTAAGGCTAGAGCATAAGACTTCAGTACTATTGGCAGAATGTGTTGCCAGAAGCCCCCTAGCCTTTACAGGGTCGACAGTAGTTTCTAGAGTGAATCAAATTAGCTGACCTCAGCAGAAAGCTGATTTGAATTATCCAATAAATATTTCTGACAGAAGATGGATGCAAATGCTTCAACATTATCTAATGCACTAATGTGCTGGGTTCACCCATCATTGAGGGTGGGGATATCTCTAGAGCTTTTTCCTCTTAATAGTTGTTTAATTATCTACCATCTGCTGGATGTGGAAAGACTGCAGTTCTTGGATCAGATCCACTGCTGTGGGATAACATTGCATCTGTCTATTATGTGTTGCCTTTGCATTTTGGTAAGCAAGAAGTTCTGTGTGGTTGCCTCACAAGGTTAAGAACTCTTTTCATCTTTCAACACAAGACTATTCCTCATCAAAGGCTTAACCATCCGTTATAAAATTTGGTCTGCAAAAATGGACACCATCCTCCAGTTGAAGCCTAACCAGTGATTTATAAAGGTTTAACCTAGCTTCCGTTTCCAAATCCCATGTCTCTATTTATGAAAAAAGCCTGGGTCCCATAATCATTTACAACAGATTGTCCTACAACCTTTATAGATTTCTTTACATACATTGAGTGTCTCCCAGTTCCTGCATCATTCCAAATCATTTAATCTAAGCTTGCCTCTGTTCATTCTTTCTTCCACAACACAGCCCTAACAAAATGGAGAAATGGGAATGAGGGAAAATCCTCTGTTGTTTGGAGTAACAAAGGAAGATATTTGTGGTTGTTTGAAGTCAGTCATCTCAATCCCAGACATCCATGAAGAAGCTCCTCACTGTAGTAGATTCAACCATCCTCAGCAGCTTCAGCCTCCACCATTTGTCAAAAGTAGGAATATCTGTTGATGATTACAGAATTTTTAGCTCCAACTCATCAGATACTGACACAGCCCATGTCTCTGCGCAGCAAGACCTCCACAATATCCAAGTTTGGGCTGATTAATGGCTAGTAATATTTGTGGCACAAGTGCCAGATAGAGACAGTCTCTAACAGCAAAGAATCTAACCATTGTCCCTCGGTACTCAATGGTACTACCATCAGTGAGTTTCTCATTATCAACTCCCCAAGGTTGCTATTTGATATGAAACTGAACTGGACTAGCTATATAAATGCTGTGGTGACAACAGTAAGTCAAAGGTGAGGGATTTTGCAAAGAATCCCCTCTCTCCTGCTTCTCTAATCCCTGTCTACCATCTACAAGGTGCATGTTGCGATTATGATGGAACACTATCCATTTGCCTGGATGAGTGCAGTACCAACAACACTGAAGATGACCATCATTCAGGACAAAAAATCTACAAAACTGGCACCCAGGCACTAGGTTCAATATCCACTCCCTCCATATAAATGCATAGCCGCAGCCATGTGTACTATTTGCAATATATACTGAACCCTCAACAGCACTTTCCAAAGTGATGATCTCTACAATTAGAAGTGTAGCAGATGCACAGGGCATGCATCAAGCCATACATCATCCTGACTTGGAACTTTATTGCTCTTTCTTCATTATTACTGCTCTAAAATCCTAGAAATTTCTGACTCCCAAGGACAGCTGTGGTTCAAGAATACAGCTGTCCACTCATTTCTTAAAGGTATTTATGAATAATCAACAAATGAATGCTAACATTGAATGGATAAAAAAAGTTTTCAAAAATTTGGTAGATTAAACAATGCAAATCTGATTTTTGGTAATGCCAGGATTTGCGATGGTTGCCAAAAAAAAATCATAACAGAGGGATTGTCTTATGAGCAAAGGTTAACAGTTTGGGACTCTACTCATTGGATTTAGAAGAATAAGAGGTGATCTCAGTGAGACATATGGGATTTTTAAGGGGCTTGACAGGGATGCTTTCTCTCATGGGAGAGTAGCACCAGAGGACTTAGTCGCATAATAAAGGGGCACCAATTTAAGACTAAAATGAGGAGGAATTTTTCTCTCAGAGCGTTGAGAGACTTTGAAACTTCTTTCTATAAACAGCTATGGAGGCAATGTTCTTGTGCATATTTACGCTTGAGATAAGTAGATGCTTGATCAGTAAGGGAATCAAGGATTATGGGGAAAAGGCAGGAAAGTGGATGTGAGGAGTGTTGGATCAGCCATCATCCTATTGAATGATGGAGTGGGTTTGATGGTCTACCATCTTCAGCTGCATCGGAAATGATTCAGCCTCCGCCATGCTGTAATGTTGTGATTAGAAATAAAGAAAATTAATTCTAAAATTAATTGGATGCATTGCCAGAAAGAAACTGACAAGGCACAATGGATCAAATGATCCCTTTTCTATGCATTGGGATCTTATTTTCTGCTAGTTGGATTAGTTTTTTAAAAATTTGTTCATGGACTGCAATGCGACACTTGTTTGAATGCTGTCTTGATATCAAGGACAGTCACTCTCACCTAACCTCTGGAATTCAGCTCTTTTATCCAAAGCTGTAATGAGTTCAGGAACTGAGTGGTCCTGGCGAAACCCAAGCAGGCTGTCAGTGAGTAGGTTTCACTTTTACAAGAGCCTGATAGTACTGTTGATGGTGCCATCACTTTACTGATGATTGAAAGTAGACTGATGGGCTGGTAATTGGTCAGATTGTATTGTGATGTTTTTTGTGTACATGGCAATTCTCACATTGTTGATTAGACACCAGTTTTATAGTTGTACTGGAACAGCTTAGTTAGGAGCACAGCCAATTCTGGAGCACAAATTTTCAATACTATTGCTGGAGTTCTGTCAGGGTGGATAATCTTTACAGTAGCCAATGTTTTCAGCCATTTCTTTATTTCACTGGGAGGGAAGTAAATTGGCCAAAGCTGGCATCTATTATGCTGGTGTCTTCAGGACAAGGCTGAGATGGATCTTTGACTTGGCATTTCTGGCTGTAGATGGATGTAAATGTTTCAACCTTTTCTTTTCCTTCACTTATTCATTTGACCTTTATTTATTAATTTATTATGCAACTGTAGCATATTAAGTGCAGAAATATATTTCACATCATAAATGTATCCCAAAGTAACAAATCATTTCTTTTTTCTAAACTATCTACCTGCATTAAGTGAGAAATGCACAACTTATTTATGTACTCAATGCATTATAACTTTTATCTTGAGCACCACCACACAAGATCTACTGATATTAGATAATAAACCATCGGTGGAGTAGGAATGCATTCTACTTGTCACACTTTTATTATAAATTAATATCCTAGCATTGGCTATTTTTCTGCAGCACACTTTATCACGTTCTTCCATTATTAGCTTTTGTTTATAACGTTGTTCCCTATTCTTTATTTCTTCCTTTCTCTTTGCAAAATTATGGATTTCTTTCAACTTGTATAAATGTTTAACTCTTTGTAATCAGAGATCCAGCAAAAAGCATATCTGACACATCACATTTAATTCCTACTTATAGTTCACCATTATGATAGTAAAGCTGAACCATCAGATTTAACCAATGCAATGTACAATATAGAAAATTGGGTTTGTTGCAAGTTATTGTTTATTTTAGAAGTGCCTAAAACTGTTGTGAAGTTAATGGTTGCTTATATCTAACTTGTAAGCAATAAATCATACAATATTCTGTGCCACACAGGAGCTCGTCTTGCATGAACTTCCAGTTTTTAAATGAAGCTTTATTTCAATGACAATGGTCCACCTTCACTCGTGGATTCATTTGGCAAAATGGCTCTGAATGAGCATATTCCAACCACTGGAATGATAGGCTTCAGCTGATTCCTGCCTATAATCCCCAGACTAGTATCACTTGGCCGACTAAACGGATGGTAGCCCAATCCCCGGACTGCAAAAACACATATTTCTGTATTGTGGCAGGACCACCTGCCTGACTGACCATGGTCATATCCCTGGACTAGGATCGGATAAGTCCTTTGACTGACGACAGTCATCATGCAACCTGATAAGGGCTGCTTGCCTTTGACATTCACAAATAGTCATTTATTTAATGCATGAGCATTTACTGGCTGCACAAGATGCTGGAGTCTGCTGCTGGTATGACATTGAGATAGCGGCATGTCCATCCCCTTGGCCATTCAGTGCTCTTTATGTGACAAGCTGCCTGCCCCTTCTTCTGCACTAAAATTACAATATAAGCCAAAAAGGCTGACAGCCTGCATCTGATCATTGAAGATCCTGTGGAGTAAGAAAGTGATATGAGCCAGGTAGAGACTGGCAACCAATGGTGAGTCTGTGCTAAGAAAGCAACATGAAATATGTAGGGTCTGGCAGTCTCAGAAATATGTGTGAGTCCTTTGAAAGCAAGCTCAGAGCCATAAGATGCATCCAGTGTAGGTGAATGTGTGGCCTTGTGTGCAAAGCATCCAGGGAAAATCATGTATATTCTTGGTTTCCCTGAACTCCAAGAGGAAGTTTTGAAAGCCTAACATAGTGTGTGAGTTGATCTGTGAGCAGGCAAGATGATGCGGTGAGGCCAGTGGTTCACGAATGTTTCCTTGTCTGCATGAATGGTCATGGAGGATAATGTCCATGAAGCAGGCAGGGATGTAGCTGTGAAGAAACAGTTAGATGATGGCAAGAGCAACCATTTGTTGAACTGAAATGGTCAGGTACTCTGAAGGAGAAATGTGACGTATCAGTCATTTGAATGAATCTGAAGGAGAGAAAGAAGAATTGGAAGTGAAATATAAAAGAGATGGGTTGGGAGCTGCCTCCTCTTTGGAATGCTGTGCTGTCTCACAATGTCTGTATTTTCCCAACCTTCCACCACCATCAATTTCATTTCCCCTCATTGATGCCTGCTAGCCTGGACCAACAGGCTCTGTAGTCCCCAGAGAGATCCTGGACTTGCCTGTGTTTGGGAACAACCACCGGTTTCCTTCAAGGGCCTACAGTAATCCCAGCAATGTATCTGCTTCCAGCAATACTGCCAGAATCATCTCAGAGTTGGGACTTCAAAGGGAGTCTTAGTTCAAGCCAAAAGCCCGATAGCTGATAAATTCTGACAGGCACAGAATTTGGAACACAAATAGATTGTTCATGATTTATTGGACAGCGGAGCATGCTTGAGGGCTGATTGGTCCACTTCTGCCCCCTAATGCATATGCTTGTAAATGAACACATTCCTAACATTGAATACAGCCATGTGCTGAGCCATTGTGGGCCAGCTTGCTGGCATGGTGCTCTGTGCCTTTAGTTTGGGATATATCAGCATAGTTCCCTCTTTCCTACACAGTAGCCTCTGAGTAACCATACGAGGGACTCTTGAGGAAGACTTCACAATGTGGGGCTACAAGCTCAAGTTTTGGTGTCCCAAATTCAAAAGCAGCAATTGCTGCTGTGTAGTTCTACACACCCCTGCATTCTCATGGGTTCTCTCACTCAGGTGCCATTCTCCCATAGCTATTTTCTTCAGTCCTGCTCTCAGAATTCTGGCAGAAGACTTGAGGCAATTTTCAAGCCCAAACTGGGTTCATAGTGGAAGAAAGCTTGGGAAACACCAAGTTTGATGCCTTTTCCTTTCCAAAGCTCTGAGCTTTAGGGTTAAGTCAGATGACAGTACATCTAGAGAATGTTCTTTTCCTGAAGCAGTAAGGGATTCTCCGCATATTGGTATTTAAAATTGTGGAAGAACAAAAGTGAAGATAAAACAGAGGAAGAAATGTCTAGTACAAATAGCTACCATTTGTCAAGTGCAGAGTGAGAGAGAGCTTGAGGTTGACATCAGAAGTATTCTGGACATCATTGGCAATGGTGGTCTTCATCATCCATCCATAATTGCCCTTCAGCTGATCGAAATGACCTAGAGAACCAGAGGATAGTTAAGTCAACTGTATTTCTGTGGGTTTGGAGTCACATGCAGACCCGACAAGCTCAGAATGGCAGATTTTGGTGTTTAAATGGCGTTAGTGACCCAGATTTCTTTTCTTCATGACAACAGTCAACATTCAACGAGCTTATTTAATTCCAAAGTGTTTTTAAATTTGAATTTGAATTTCCCAATCTGTAGTAGTGGAATTTGAAACACCTCCCCAGAATGTTAGATTCTAGATTAGTGTGGTGCTGGAAAAGCACAACAGTTCAGGCAGCATCCAAGGAGCAGGAAAATCGACGTTTCGGGCAAAAGCCCTTCATCAGAAATAGAGTTTCTCCTCAGAATGATAGCTTGGGCTCAGGATTATAAGCCCTGTGACAACACTACTACATCACTGCCTCTCATTTTGTCAAGTTGCTGTCTGTGGGAGTTATGTGTATGCATGTTTTGCCCTGTTTCGGGCAACAGTGACTGCATTTCAAAAAGTACTACATTGGCAGAGTGTTTTGAGATATCTGGTGGTTGTGAAGAGTGCTATATAAATGCAGTGTAGCAGCCAGTGTCAATGAAATTACGATCTATAATAATAATCGAGCTTTGCGAGAAATTACTTCAATTAATTGTTGTTTTCAGAGTTTTGGCTTGAGCTGATTGTTAGGACTGAGATGAGAATCAAACAATAGTCCCTCTCTTTCAGTTGGTTCCATAATGCAGGGATGAGAAAAATGTATTTTTCCACATTTACTTCCTTTTCTTTGTGATGTAAGTAACAATTAAAACCGCTTACCAAATGTCGGAAGAAAGACTGTTTTTGCAAGATGAAATATGATGAATGACAACTGCCAGACAATTTTCTCTCTAATGTAATCCTTTAGACTTTTTAAATGTTAAATCTTCACCAGAGGTTTCAAATGTATATTTATCAGTGAAATATGACTTGAAAGCAGCTCCAAAAAGCATAAACATGTAGTTCTGTTATTGTTTCTTCGCACTTTCCATGATAATGAAGGGTTTTTTTGATGAATCTTACAGGATTTTCAATATCCTATTTCCTATTGAACTAATACATGGTTCATTTGTATAATTCGTGTACACATCACTATAATTATGTTCAATATTTTCTCTGCTGTTGAGTGTGCAGTAACCCAGTGAGATCAGAGAGCCAGCATATGCTTTCATCCTTCCATGGTAACTATACACTGGGGCCATTTAGAGGTTACATATTGACTGGATTGGCCTGCACATTTCTCAGAGACAGTTTTCACCCTTTAATTTGTATGTTTCATTATTTGGAAACAATACTTTAGTTAGCTCAATGCAACTGAATTGATGGTGAAAGGAAAAACTGATAGAAACTAGTAAAATGTGTGGATGATGGTTGTGCTCTGAACTCCATGTTAAGACATTCAAATTGAATGCAAACCTGTTCAGTTTCTAGGCAACTTTAACTTGCTGTAAGGTGGTCAGTTTTGGTCACCAGCTTGTTTACAGTTACAATTTACAGTAACTGGTTATTGAGCTTGAAGTTTAAATTACAATTCGGCTATTTAGACTATAAACTGTAACAGTCACCTCTTTATAGAGACTGTTTTTAAATGTTTCACTTGTCACCAAATTGTTTCAACATACATGTGTGACCTTTTTGAAAATGGTGGCTTTGCACTTTAAATTGCAGATTTATTGACAGTTTAACCATAGATTTTGGTTTGGTTCCATTGTCACCAGTTTGAACAGAATTTGTGCTTTCCCTAAATTCTTAAAGAAAGACCATGTAAATTTCCCCATTACTGATGGATGATGGCGGCTTTCAAAGAATCAGCTCTCTGTGTATACATGCAAAAATCATGTGATCATGTATGTGCACATTTGAGGCATTTTCTTCCATATTTTAAGCTAAAGAGAGAAGTAAGTTTGACAAAACAGTTAGAACGAGATGACACATCTTTCTTCATGGTTGCTGTTGATTCCAGACACCACTAGCTAGTCATATTTCAGGCTAAGACTTTAAATTGTATATTATTTTATCCTGGGGGTAGGGTTCTGAGGAAGGGTCACTCAACCTGAAACCTTAAATCTGATTTCCCTCTACAGATGTTTCCAAAACTGATGAGCTTTTCTGGCAATTTCTGTTTTTGTTTCTGAATTACAATATCCACAGTTCTTTCGTTTTTTAAAATTCATTTATCTCTTTTTATATTGGATAACAGCATGTTTAAGCTTTGTATCTTTGTGTGTATGCTCAATGTTGTGTTTCATTCTTTTTCTTGGGGTTGACAGGTAATAAAATTACTCTTTCACTCAAGAAAACTCCTTACCAACACTTTGGCATCTGGTAACTACAATTTTATCAGTACGAAATATCACCTTGAACAAAAATTACACAAATCTTTCTTGCAGCCAATGGAAAAGATTGAAAAATGCGGATCCAAATCACCCCTCAGTACTTTCTACACATTATACACAATATGATATCAAATAACATTGTATCTCTGAATTTGGTCATGCTCTCTCACTCCAGAGACCAGAGCATATGTCAAGATTGAGACTTGCACATTACTGAGAAAGTTTTGCATTGTTAAATCGCAGTCTATCTACCAGACAAGTGGATGACAAAAACAATATAAAGAAGACCAGGATATTCTCCTGATATGCAAGGCATTACTTATCCCTGACCAAAACCATTATGATGGATTACTTAACCAGTTATTTTATTATTATTTGTTCAATTTTGCTACATAAATTGTCTGCCATGTTTCTCTATATTGCAACAGCAATGAAAACTAAAAGCTTTTTGGAACTGTACAAAATCACAAAAGCAATGTATAAATGTAAGTCTTGTCTTCCCGCCCCACATTGTGTTGGTCCCTCAGCAGCTCACCTTCCTTGTCAACCTATGCCTGTTTGTTGATTGTTAGAATGTGCTATGTTAACGATTGCATGCTTCAAGTAGGGGTCATCAAACAATGGCATCATATATGTTCCTTTATGCCTTTACATTTCTCTGGAAAAAAAATAGCTAGTGATGCACCAAGGAAAAAGCATGCTTCAAACACCCAGTCATTGTGCATTGACAGAAACTAAGATATCAGTTATCAGAATTTACATCACAGTTGGGTCAGCAAATGCTCTCATACAGGTGACCACCATTACCACACTTTCCTGATGAAGGGCTTTGGTTTTTCTGCTCCTCAGATGCTGCCTGACCTGCTGTGCTTTTCCAGCACCACTCTAATCTTGACTCTAATCTCCAGTATCTGCAGTACCCACCTCTGCCTAGTTGATTACCATACTGGAGTCAGTGGGCTTCTGGCTCTGATTAAAAAGCTGTGCCACATTGGTGCTGGGCTCTCCATGCTCCTTGACGATGATGGCAAACCTTCTATCAGGCCTGCCAATGTACTAAACATTTCAGTGTGCATCCCCATCAACTTCCTTCTGCATACTACTCCATAGAATTTCTCTCATTCCAACAGGCTGCCACTTACGTTACCATGCAATTCTATCCTACAGGTCTCTTGTTCTTGGCCTTTCATCTTATAGACAGGGTCATCATATGGTATCATTGAAAGTATGCATATTGTCAATATCTGTACCAGTGGTTGAGTGTGTGTAAGTCAGAGACATTATTTGTCATCATGGCCATTCTGCTAATCTGCTTCTTGCTCTTCCCTCACTATTTGGCAAGATTGAATTTCTTGGATATATGAAAGAAGCATGACCTTCTTGAACTAAGTAGCCTCCTGTGTCCCCATAATTTTGCAATTCTTAGATGCCAAGAGACATGCACAAGTGTAAGAGGGAAGGGCGGCAAGCAAGAAGAACATGTTTGAGTTTCTAATATCAGAAGAGATTAAGTGCTGAGAAGGAAATGGAATGAGAGATGCCAGATAAGTACAGAATGAGTACATAAATGGTCATCTTCAACATTTTCAGATTTTGCTCACCGTCAGCTCAGTTATGGCTGTTCATATAAAGCTAAGTACCAGTTTTCTGAGGCAAAAGGACATGTAATTGTGTCTGCCTCTTGCCATTTAGGCAGTGCTGCCTCTGGTTATGTGCCAACGTGCTCTGCAAGCAAGAAAGAAGAGTGTATGTGAATGTGGTGTAATGGATTTGGGTGATGCAATTGTCAAGGTGGATAAGCTAAATGTGTTTGCAGACAGTGAAATATGCGTGTAAGGCTTACTTCAGTGTTAAGTCTGTGATTTTGAGGTGAACTATGAATGTGAGATATGAATTCTGATGGATTAAAATTGTTAGTAGCTGAGTAATGGGCATTCTTGGAATCAGACAGCATCCAAGGAGCAGGAGAGTCAACATTTCTGACAGGTTCCTTCATCAGGACTGGGGGAGGGGGAAGAGTGCTTAGAAATAAATAGCTGGGGGCTGAGGCTGGTGGAAAGGTAGGTGACATGGCTATAGGTGAATGCAGGTAGAAGTTGATTGTGATAAGTCGATGGGAAGGGTGAAGTGGAAGGGTGAGAAGGAAGATGGACAGTTAAGTCAGGTCAAGAGGGTAGGACTGAGTTAGATCTGTGGTGGGGTGGGGTGGGTTAGGGTGGGAGAGGTAGGGAAATTTGAAAACTGGTGAATTCACTGTTGACACCGTGTTGTTGTAGGGTCCTGAGGTGGAATTAATCAGTTTCCAAATCTCCCCACCCCTCACCTCATCGCAGATCCAATCCTCTGACTCGGCACCATCCTTTTGACATACTTAACTCTCCATCTTCCTTACCACCTATCCTGTCCACTCTCCTCACTGATCTATCACAATCACCTCCTACCTGCATTCACCTATCATTATCCCATACCTTCTCCCCAGCTCCATCCCCATCCCCTATTTATTTCTCATCCCACTTCCCCCTCCCCAGTCCTGACGAAGGGTCCTGCACGAAACGTCGATTTTCTTGCTCTTCGGATGCTGCCTGACCTGCTGTGCTTTTCCCACACTATCGACTCTGAGTAATGGGCAAGCAATGAATTTGTGCAGTAAATCAGCCTAGTCTTTCTGTTAATAGGATATGACTATAAAGATGCATTTATGACCTTAACTGTTTGTGCAAGGTTATTAAACACCTTTCAACTCAGCTTCCAGGTCCACAATAGTAGCCAGTTCGCATTGACAGCCACATGTGGCTGATTCCACAGCCTTCGCAATGTCTGTCTGAAGGACCTTCTGATCCCTTTGGATGGAGCATCATCTCTTAGCCTCTTGCACTAAGGCATTCAGTTTAGTGTCTGAGAAAGTTAAAACCCATTTTTATCCCTGTTGCATCATTTTTCAATCCTCCTTCAACTCCATTCTCTTCTAGTACTTTCTCCAGCTGGAAAGCAACTCCATTTTAAAAGATGCAGGTCCAACATTATGCAAGCTTTAATATTGTATGCAACTTGCACAACTTCACTACCCATTGTGGAGTAGGCAGACATTCCGTGTCTGTTGTCTGGACTGCAAGCGTGGGCAACACATGGTACCTGACTGGAAGCAAAATGTGTGGGTTAAATATGCATCACAATGGCCAAGCCCATTTTTCAGAGATTGTTGCATTTCACCCCATTTGCTTGTTTATCATTTCCGGAAAAGTGTAATTGCTAATACCTTGTTTTGTAAGCACACAGAAGCATAAAGCATATCATTTTTCATGAGCCACACAGTCAATTTGTTTTGCTGAAAATAACTGCATTTCATGTTTAGTTAAATTAATTCATAAATTGCATTGACAGCCATTTGAAAGTTCAACAGCTGAATTAACACTTTTCATCGATATTTGGAGTGGCATTTGGCTCAGTAGCATACGAAGGATTCTCATTTAAACTGTTTCATTCATCAATTTCACTCATTCACAATTTGCAAATTCCCCTGTCAAATAAGTTACACTTTCTTTGTAGTTTGAGGGGTATGGTTTTTACTTTACTTGTATCAGTACTTTCTTTCTGCAATTTTATGCAATTTTATACAAAATTTTAATTTTGTAGTGTCTCTTCTCTCTTCAGTCATTCAGCTTCTTTTGGCATCTAGAATTCTTGCATGCTAATAATAATAAATAAGAATAACTATTATAATAAAAAGGTGCATAACACTTAATTATGTTTTTGAACATATTCTACTAATATTCTTATCTCAGTTACCCATTGATAGACCTACTGTAAAATCTCTATTGTATGAATGCCCACACCTAAACCTGGAAAACAAGTCAATGTTTTGTGTAATTCCTTTCAAACACTCCATTGAATTTCATCTCATTTGGCAGTAGATAAATGTTTAAGCACCGTTTGTCTGTTAATTAAATCTAACTCATTGCTCATTGCTAACTACAATATGGTATGCTTACTGCTTGTTGCTTCGATGACATATTGTGCTGAATTTTCCAATATTTTGGATCAGAGTCAATTTGGAGTTTCTCTCCTTTAGACCTAGTGACTGTTTACACACAATTCTCCACTGCTCACCTTATTTAGTAGGCAGCCCAGCTCCACTGTGCCATTCCCATGTTATCTTGTATTCTGCATGTGCTTGCCAGCACTGGGACATTCTGGCTGCATAGTTAAACCCTAACTGTGCACAACTGTGAGCTAAGAATTGCCCTCTGTGGGTTGCTGTGCAATTCCAAATGACATAGCTGAGAGAGGTCAGTTGGCAAACCGCTTCCCCATTTTACACAGAGGGACCTGGGAATCCTAGTGGTTGGGGTGGTGGAGATGAGGGCCACACTGTTTTTTGCAGGGACTTCAGAGGAGATATGGTGTTGGAAATTGCCAACTGGTCAGAGATAGCCACTGGATCAATATGATGTCCATAGTCCAGAGGAATGCACAGTAATACTGCAAAAAGGTGAATGACTTTCTCTTCTCTGCAAGGGTAAGTGCCACTATCTTTGCCCTGCTATCTCACATTTAGTCTGCCACTGCACTCACCTCCCACCAAGGTTCATGACCTATCACTCTCAAAATTACCTGCAGCATTTTCCGGGTCTCAGCCACTCTAGCCTCCTAAAGTACTCAGCCACCCTGCCTTCTTTCTATCTTACTCGCTTATTTGGAACACCTTACTATCATTCTGGCACTTACACTGACAGTAAAATGGTGCTGGCCACTTTCATCTCACTCAAGCCTTCCCTTTGTTTCATTGCAGGAGGAAATGCCCCACAATAAATCAGAGAACACGACGACAGGTGAAAGTGTGGCCAACATTCATCTCCGAGCCTCATATGAGGGCATCCTGGAGTTCATGGGAGAGGACCATAATCTCTAATGTGAGAATGTCAAGATCTTCATACCTTGGAAACTAAGTACAATTTATTGTGCTGTGCTATGCTTCCCCCCAGAATTACCACTCTGATCCTATTTTAAACAGACTTAAAAACTCCTACCTCTATTTCACAGGAGTACATTCACTACCACACCTCAGAAGCTTGGCAAGGAAGAAACGTCACAGACTATTGGCACTCAGAGGACTGCCAGAGACCAGTCAACTGCTCAATTCTAGGCACAAGAGGACCCCAAGGCATTGCCTGTGAAAAATATAATGAAAATACGCAAAGACACAGGAGAAGCAGGCCTGACAGCACTTGATAAACTATACTGCAGGGTGAAGAAGTCCAACAGTTTTGGTACTGCACTAGTTTTGGCATGTGTGCACCTTACTGCCCACATGTTCCAGTGGATCCTTAAAAATAGACAGTCATATAAAAAATTAGCTCAGCTGTCACCTTGACAGCCATCATGACAAGATGGCTACTTACATCTTCAGATCACGAGTTCCAACAAAGAACATAATTTTGTAACAGTGTCCCAGCACATCCCCATTCAATGGACACACCGTATCACTCATCGAGAGAAAATGGCATTAAGGACAATAGAAACATAGAAAATGGGAGCAGGAGAAGTCCATTCGGCCCTTCAACCCTGCTCCATTGTTCAATCTGATCATGGCTGATTATCCAACTCAGTAGCCTGTACCCACACTCGTTTATCATCTAGCAGTTTGAAAAATGAGGCATTCTGTCAAGACTGGCCCCTCCAATAGTGCAGCAACCCCTCAGTACTGACCCTCTGACTATAAGGCACTCCCTCAGTATTGACCCTCCAAAGGTCTGCCACTCCCTTAGTACTCACCCTCTGAACATGTGTCACTCCATCAATTCTGATCCCAGTACAATGAGGCAATCTCTCATTACTGACCCTCTGACAATGAGGCATCTCTTCACGACTAGCCCTTTGACTGTGCGGCACTCGTGTACAACTGACCGTCTAATAGTTTGGCATCCCCTTCATTCTGACCCGATTACAATACAGCAATCCCCCACTACTGACCCTCTTATAATGATGCATTTTCTCGGTACTGACTTTCTGACAATAAGGCACTCCCGCAGTGCTGACCCTCTGACAGTGTGGCACTCCCTCAGTTCTGACCTGATTACAAAGAGGCACTGCCTCAGTACTGTTCTTCTGACAATGAGGCGTTACCTCAGTATTGACAATCTGACAAAGAGGCAATCCCTCAATTCTAAGCCTTGGGTACTGTTGCACTTTAGCCAAATGAACCGTTTGACAATGAGTCACTTCCTCAGTGCTGAATGTCTTACACTGTGGCATTCCCTCAGTACTGACCCTTTGACAATGAGCAAATCACTCAATACTGATCCTTTGATGGTATGGCACTCCCTCAGTTCTGACACTTTGATAATGATTGCACTTCCACAGTGCTGATCCTCTGACAATGCCGCTGTCCCTCAGTACTGACCCTCTGACACTGTGGTGCTCCTTCAATTTTGACAGATTACAAAGAGTCACTTCCTCAATTCTGACTCCCTAAGAATGATGGCACAACAAGCACTGCCTCAATATTGACCTCCGACAATGAGGAAACCCCTCAGTTCTGACTCTCTGACAGTGCAGCAATCTCTCAATACTGAACTGTGGACAATTAGGCATTTGTCAGTACTGACTCTGTGACAGTCCGCCACTCTCTCAGTGCTCATGTTATAAATGTCTGACACTCCCTCAATTCTGACCCCACTACAATGAGGCAATCTCTCATTACTGACACTGACAAAGAGGTATTCCCTCAGTACTGACCCACTAACAATCAGGCACTTCCTCAGCACTGACCATCTGATAATAAGATAATCCCTCAGTACTGACCTCTGACAATGATGCCCTCTCCCTTAGTACTGACCCATTGATAGTGCTAGTGTACCCCAGTACTGATCCTCTGTCAGTGTGGCACTCCCACAATTCTGATGCCATTACAATGAGACACTGCCTCAGTATTGACCCTCTGACAACAACTCACTTCCTCAATACTAACCATCTGACAGTATGGCACTCCTTCAATTCTGACCCCAATACTGACCTCATGTCAATGAGGCAGTGAGGCACTACCTCTAATAATTTGGCACATCCTTCATTCTGACCCCATTACAATGAGACCCTCAGTATTAACACTTTGACAATGGGTCAATCCCTCAGTACTGACCATCTGACAAAGAGGCACTCCCTCAGTAATGTTCCTCTGACCTGAGGCACTCCATCAGCATTGATGTCTGACAATAATGCAATATTTCAGTATTGACAATCTGACATAATGCTTTCCCTAACAGTGCAGTACTCCCATGTTACTGACTCTAAGACAGTGCAGCACTCCCAAATATTGACCCTCTGACAATTAGGCAGTTCCTCAGTACTGACCCTCTGACAATGAAGAAATCACTTAGTACTGAAATCTGACAACGAGGCATTCCCTCGGGACCAGCCTTCTGACACTGTGGCATTCTCTCAATTCTGACCCCATTACAATCAGGCAATGCCTCAGTACTGACCATCTGACAATGAGGCGGTCCCTCAGTACTAACCCTCTGATAGTAACGCACTTTTTCAGTACTGACTCTCTAGCAATGAGGCAGTCCCTCAGTGCTGATGCTCTGCTTGCATAAAACACCTGGCATTTAGACTGCTCCTACCATCTGCATGCCTATGATTACATGAGAATGTAAATCCTTATCAGGTGTTGCACAGTAGTTTTAGATACACTACAATACTCTTCAATTTGACTTTGTGCCTGCCAATAATTCCACTTGTTCCTTTTACTCTGCAAAGGGAAAGCTGACATTGACCACAAACCTCAAACAGGTCTTATAGTTCTTGTTGTTTTATCACTATCTTCTGATTTAACCACTTAACATTTTTTAAATTTCTCTTCATCTGTGATGCTTAAAACACAATTCACACTGTTAGTTTAGTCTCTATCCTTGTATTTGTTTTTCAACTATTGTTTGTACTATGCCTTTGACTGTAGCCATTTCTCTCCTAATTGCTGCTAATGCTGTCTTATCAAGTGAAATGATTTGTTGGAGTCTTTCTTTCCCATGTATGGTCAAGTTCTCTGGTGTTTGTGATGTGCTATGTTGACTTGGAAAACAAAGAGTGGTTGCTTATGAATTAATGTATTAAGTATGTTTGCACGGGAGTGATGCCTTGCATAGTTGGGATGCTCTGATCTGTGTTCAAAGTATAAATAACACCTGCAAAGGATGCAATACTATATGATGTTTGAAGGTCAGCACACAGTAAGATGGTGGATGAAACTTGTTAAGAATTTGATTCTGCTGGTGGTACAATTATTAATTGGTACATTTATGAGCCAGGATCTTACTTGAACCACTCATGTTAAATTATTAAATTTATTGTGGTACTGAAGTCAGGGCTCCTGGCTATGAACCTCCTCACTGATCTTGCTGTTCTCTTGCCATAAACACTGTTTTATCAACAGCATGGGGTTTCCATTGTAAGAAAATGAATTGGGCAGGATAAATAAATACTATGACTATACGGAAAGGTCAGAGCTTGGGAAATCTACACTGAGAAACCCACCTCTTGACACCTCAAAGCCTGTCTACCATCTACAAGGAACAAAATAGGACTGTAATGGAATGCTCTACTTGCCTGGATGAACATTTCTCTAGCAACATTCAAGATGCTTGACGGAATTTAGGACGAAGCAACCTTTTGATGGGCATTCCATCCACAGCTGTAAACATTCACCAAGTCTTCATTGACATAGGATAAGCCGTATGAAGCAGACAAACATAATGCCATTAATATTTATAACTCAAATTGAAGGGAAGGGGAACTTGGTAAAATTAGAATTACTGCAGAAGTGGTATTGAGCAAACTGATGGAGCTGTGGGCTGACTATTCTCCGAGTCGGACAGAATCTAGGAAGTGGCTAATGGATAGATGCATTGGATGTTACTTTTCAATTCAGGAAAGGTTTCATCAGACTGGAAAGTATCAAATATTTTCAAGCATGGTGGAAGGCAGAAAGCAGGATACCAGGCCAGTTAGCTTGACATCTGTGGCGGGAAAACTGTTAGACTTGATCATGTAAGAGGTTATAATTAGGAAATTAACAATCAGGAAATTAATCTCTTTGCTTTTTTTTAAAGAAAGGAAAATCATCTTTATGTGAATCCTTTCATTTGAAAGAATTTCATCTGAATCCTTTCAAATCATCTCATTTGAATCCTTTCAAAAAAGTAACACGTGTTTTGGACAAGGTGAGCTTGTCAACATGCTGCACTTGAATTTCTAGAAAACATGTTGGGTGCCACATCAAAAGTCATTTGAGAAATGAAAGCTCATGGGAGAGGGATAGTATAATAGCAGGGATAGAAGATTGGCTGGCTGGCAGAAAACAGAAAGTATGCATAAACATGACACTGTCTGATTAGTACAATACAAAGAGTAGAAACCTGCAGGGTCAACTTTATCATCAGCAGATGAGGGAAGTAAATGTATTGTGCCTAAATTTGCAGATGATGCAGAGATAGGTAGGGGATTATGCTGTGAAGTGGCATAAGGAGGTTACATAATATATTTCAAAGTAGAGGCAAAGAAATAGCTTGTTAGGTAAGGGAATCTAAGGTTATCAGGGGTAGCTGGGAATGTAGAATTCAAAACACAAACAAGTCAGCCATAATTGGATTAAATTGTGAAGCAGGCTCAAGGGGTTGAATGGCTTACTTCTGCTCCTATATCATATGTTTCACATGACAACATTTCAATGCCACAACCTTCACCATTGAGAAGAACAAAGACAGCACCACAATCTGCAAGCTTCTCTCCAAGCCACACCATTTTGACTTGCACCTGTATCACCACAGCAGGTAAACTACAAATCACAAACATTTCTGTGAATCAGTGCTCCAGTGCTAAATTTGCATGTATTCGTTTGTACCATGACGATCAGCCAGATGTCATAAATTGCAGACGATAACCAAACTGTTAAAAAGACACTTTTTACCACAGCACCATTTTAATCCATGCTTTTACTCTTTGTTGAAAATGATTGTGGAAATGTTGAAGTGGAGAAGATTGAAGATTCATGGCAGTACAATGATTTCTGAAAACTGTGGTTGTTCAACTCATCACTCGCTCTCAAAGTTATTGTGATGAGAAGGAATTGTTGAGGAGCTATCTGTTTCCAGAGGACTAGCATGTCAGGAGTTTGATTGACAATATACAGGACAGCATGCCCAGTATTATTATAATTTGATTTGAAACAGGCCTTTGACCTGTTTACCATACACTATTGCCTCACTCTTAAAGTAGCAATGAAACTGAATGGTACGCGGTTGTTTCAATTCAGCATGTATGTATTGACACTGGGCTCGATTGCATGAAACCTCCTTAACAAGCTTGGTACTAAATCATGGAATCACAGAATCCCTACAAGGTGGAAGTGGGTCATTCAGACCTTCGAGTCATACCAACCTCCCCGAAGAGCATTCCATTCAGACCCACTCCCCTACCTTATCCCTGTCACCCTGCACTTCCCATAGCGAATCCACCCAACCTGCACATCTTTGGACTGTGGGAGGAAACTGGACCATGAGAGGAAACCATGCAGACACAGGGAGAATGTGCAAACTCCCTGTGATGGAAGTAAGATGTCGATGCGTTTTTGACAGAATTGTTCATTTCATTCAGCTTGCCGTGTTATTTTCAGAATCAACCTGTTCAGAGATGTTATTATGCCCTTCTAGAGCAGGTGGTATTTGAACCCAGGCCTCCTGATCCAGAGGTACGGTCATTACAAGAGCCCCATCAGCATGCTGTGATAGACAATTTCTAATCAATCTGTTCAGAGATGTTGTCTGAATAACATATATGTATTCTGATACATCTCTGGTGCAAGTATGACTTGAAAGAAGGCTTCCTGGCTCAGAACAGGGATATAACCATTGTGCTATGAGAGCCAATATACAAAGTGGAAGCAGCTGAGGCTGAGTTAATTATGCGTATTATTATAGAGACTGCTGCCAGCATGGCATATTGGCTGATTGTTGTATCTGATAAACCCTTTTCATTCTGTCAGGAGACTTATTTTCATTTAATCCGTGCCCAGTGTTGAAACTGAACTTGTTAGTTGAAAAGGATTCAGGTCATGCCCTCAGAAATTTGCACATGAGACCACAAGTTATTACTTGCTGCGTTGTGCTCAAAGTCTTCTCACAATGAACTGCAGAAAAAACAGGAGGCTATGAAGCAGGGATTTGAGCCTCTGTTTAACATCATTCAGTATCACAGGTAGTGAAACAGCTATAGAAAACTGTAAAAAGCACAAACGTCTCATAAAATTGGCCCTGGTTGTAGCTGTCAAACATAATGGCTCAGAAAATGTGGTAGTATAATGACACATTCATGAGAAAAAGCCATTTTTAGTGTACAAAAACAACATCAATCTATGATAAGGAAGGGGATAAATTGCTGAATGATTTACTTCACTCTACTCCTTGGCTCTTCCCACATTTCAACAGAGACTAAAATTCAAACAATATATCACAGTCTGTAAAGTGCACAGGGAGGGGTTGTGGAAAGATCTCACTACAGCCATTTAGGTCACTAATTCATGTCAACAGACACTGTTAGTGACATGATTTATGTTCTTGAAATGCCATTCAGCCTTGAAAGCCGAGCAAGTGAATAATTGAATCTCTTCCTCCATATAGCATATTGCTATTGGAGGTTTGTTACATTTTAAATTTAAATGTGATCTTACTTTCTTGCTTTTTCACTTCTGCCTTTTCCTTGCACTCTCAATTCAATTGTTTTCCTTTATTTCTGTATTAATACGACTTTAATCTACTTTATCTCCTACTGCATTATTTCTTTTTCTGTCATTTAAATTCATTAGTTAAGGAAATAGCCCATCAGTCATGTTGCTCTTGGGGTATCAGATGCTCCATTGATAATGAATACACCGATACCAGGTCATGCTTCCCACAGAGAGTGGAAGGCTGAGGTAATAATGTCAAATTCACAGCACTCACCAGAGGAAGGGCTGGTCCAGCAATTTCTGAGCCAAAGACCTCAAGAAAAGTTGAGTAGAGCTGCCTGATGATGTGCGTTGGCTTCTTCTGTTTTGAATTTACATTAATGATTGATTCAAATTATCTGTGCAAACTAGGTCAACATTGAAGCCAATACAAAGAGTTGGATCAGAGAGGTAGTCAAGGACTGTTAGGATAGGCTGTTTAATACTCTAAGTGGGAAAATCGTGGCTGTTGAAATGTAATTTGTTCAAGAGCAAAAGGTTAAAAAGGCAGGCATTATTTGTGTACCATCTATATTTAATTAGTTAAAATTATGTTTCACAGAGATCTGGGAGTATTTGCAGTCTTTCTACTTAAAAACCCAATTATAACGGTTTAGCAATCAAACATGCAAAATAGAGCACAATTAAAACCCTTAAGATACACAATGTTCAGGTGAGACCATGAGAGACAAAAAGGTAAAATACTGCAGATGTTGGCAATCTGAAAGAAACACACAAAATTCTGGAGGAATTCAGCAGGTTTGGTACCTGGATGTAGGTTTTCTTGCTGAGCTGGAATGTTCATTTTCATCCCCATACGAGGTAACATCTTCAGTGAGCCTCTGGAGGAAGCAATGGTGGTATAGCCCACTTTCTATTTATGTGTTTGGGTTTCCTTGGGTTGGTAATGCCATTTCCTGTGGTCACTTCATTTTATCTGGTGATGTCATTTCCTGTTCTTTTTCTCGGGGGTAGTAAATGGGATCCAAGTCAATGTGTTTGTTGATAGAGTTCCGGTTGGACTGTGCCATGCTTATAGGAATTCTCTTGCGTGTCTCTGTTTGAACTGTAACAAACACTACATTGAACAAACAGGCAGAAAACTTGCCATGAAAAGACATGACCCACTCTCAATTGTATCCTTATATACTGATCAGGAAGGACACCACTTCAACTGGGACAATACATTCATCCTAGGACAAGCTAGAGACCAGAGCATTCCAACTGGAACTCTATCAACAAAAACATTGACTTGGATCCCATTTACCATCCCCTGAGAAAAAGAACAGAAAATGCTGTTACCACAGGAAACGACATTACCAACGCAAGGAAATCCAAACACATAAACTGAAAGCGGGCTATACCACCAGTGCTCATCCGGAGACTTACTGATGAAGTTATTTAGTATGGTGATGAAACGTCTGAAAACGAACCTTCTAGCTCAGGGAGCAAATCTACATTCAGAACATCAATCTGAGTTACAAATTTTCTTAAAACTCGCGAAGGTCTGGTACCATCTGTGGAAAGAGAAACAGGGTTAACATTTTAAGTCCAGCATGCCTGTGTTTCAGAACTTGATTTAGTTCTGAATAAGCATAATATCAGAGTCAAACACTTACTCTGTTTCACTGTCTTCACAAATGCTGCGAGGCAATTAGGAAGATATTAGGATACCTGAATACTGATGGAGTTACAGAGCAGGAACCTAAGGTTAATCAGAGTGCTCAATACTGAAACGATTGAGAAAAGAAAGCTAGTCTTGAGATAATTTTAATAGAGGAGGGGTCTTCAATGAGATAGTTATCAATATAGATAAAGTAAATTTGGAACATATTTTGGAATTAAACCATGGCATTTATAAGGCCAATAAACAAGTATGCACGTATGTAGCTAAAGATAAATGAAGAGTGAGTAATGCATGGAGTGACCTTAGTATCAGAAAGTTTTGATTTCAATGGTTTTGCATTTAAATAAGAGCTAATCATTTAAAAATCATTTGACCTCAATTACTCTCATTCACCTTCAAATTGCAATTATTCAGTGATCATTGACATTAATTGCCCTTGCAAACAAACACACAGCTATAATTTGATTTCCAAAGTAGTCATCAATGAGTAGCACATGGAATATGACAGCACTCAGTCATTTGGAGTTAGCATCATTTAATTCCATTTCTGTGCTCAGAAGCTGACCAAAAACAATCATGTCAGAATCAAGTGATCGCAAGATTAAATTTAACTAACAAATATATTGATTGCTGGAAAAGCTCAGCAGGCCTAGCAGTGTCTATGGAGAGAAATCAGAGATAATGTTTCAGGTTGATTGACCCTTCTTTCAGTTCTGAGGAAGCATCACTGACCCAAAATATTAACTCTGATTTCTCTTCACCGAAGCCAGCAGACCTGCTGAGCTTTTCCAGAATCTTTATTTTTGTTTCTCATTTACAGCATCTACACTTCTTTCAGTTTAAATTTAACAAAGTTCTGTACATCAGTTGACATCAATAACATTTTGAATATATTTTTCTTCGTCCAAACTGAAGTGTTATGAATTGTGTACACTCTCGTGTTCTAGATTTGCTTTTATTTCTTTGTGGGTCTTTGTGATGTTATGTTTGGAAGATGGGAGAAAATAGTAATCCAGAACTCCAGGCTAATGTTTGCACTGGTGAAGTCAATCAAGGCAAGTATGTAGACCACTGAGTGGTGCAATGGTAGTGTCCCCACCACTAGACCAAGTGATTGAGGTTCAAGTTCCACCTACTTCAGTGGTGTATTATTGTATTTCTGAACATGTTGACTAACAAGGTAGGTTAATAACAACAGATTAGGACACTGGGACTCCCTCACCTTTTATGATTTGTGTTGCCCTTAATAGATTTTGCACCTAAATTATTTAATTGGAAACATGGGTAATTTATTATAACATCGAACATTACAGGGCAGTACAGGCTCTTCGGACCTCAATGTTCTGCTGACCTGTGGAACTAATCTGAAGCCAATCCTACCTACACTATTCCATTCCATATGCCTATCCAATGACCATTTAAATGCCCTTAAAGTTGGCGAGTCTACTACTGTTTCAGGCAGTGAGTTCCATGCCCCTACTTACTTTCTGAGTAAAGAAACTACCTCTGACATCTGTCACTCCTCAATTTAATGCTATGTTCCCTTGTGCTAGCCATTGCCATCAGAGGAAAAAGGCTCTCTCTGTCCAATCTATCTGACCCTCTGATTATCTTATATGTCTCAATTAAGTCACCTCTCAAACATCTTCTGTCTAACAAAAACAGCCTCAAGTCCCTCAGCCTTTCCTCGTAAGACCTTCCCTCCATACCAGGCCTAATCTCATTGTAATTGCCTTTTCCCCAGCTATCACTTTTGCCTGACAGTATATACCTATTCCTTTCCTTCATTAAAGTAAACATAACTGAATTGTGGTTAATACCACCAAAGTGCTCACCTACCTCCAAATCTAACACCGAGCTGGGTTTATTACCCAGTATCAAATCTAATGTGGTCTCCCCTCTTGTTGGCCTGTCTACATACTGTGTCAGGAAACCCTCCTGCACACACTGGACAAAAACTGACTCACCTAAAATACTTGAACTATAGTATTCCCAGTCAATATTTCGAAAGTTAAATTCCTCCATAACGACTACCCTGTTACTCGCTCCTATCGAGGATCATCTTTGCTATCCTTTCCTCGACATCTCTGGAACTGTTTGAAGGCCTATAGAAAACTCCCAACAGGGTAACCTCTCATTTCCTGTTCTAATCTCAGCCCATACTACCTCAGTAGAGAAGTCCTCAAATGTCCTTTCTGCAGCCATAATATTTGGATCAGTACCTGGTGCTATGATGTTGTGGCCATAGCAGAGACATGGGTTTCTCAGGGGCAGGAATAGTTGCTGGATGTTCCAGGGTTTAGAGCATTTAAAAAGAATAGGAAGGGGGGACAAAGAGGAGGGGGTGTAGTACTACTTATCAGAGAGGGTATCACAGCTACAGAAGCTTCCATTGTCGAGGAAGATCTGCCTACCGAGTCAGTATGGGTGGAAATTAGGAACAGCAAGGGAGCATTCACCTCGTTAGGGGTTTACTACAGGCCCCCCAATAGCAGCAGGGAGATGGAAGAAAGCATAGGTCGGCAGATTTTTGAAACGTGTGGATCAAGTAGGGTTGTTGTAACAGGTGACTTTAGCTTTCCCAATATTGATTGGAACCTCCTTCGAGCAGAAGATTTGAATGGAGCTGTTTTTGTAAGGTGTTTTCAGGAGGGTTTCCTAACTCAGTACGTTGACAGGCCGACGAGGAGAGAGGCCATTCTAGACTTGGTGCTTGGAAACGAGCTGAGGCAGGAATCAGATCTTGTGGTGGGACAGCATTTTGGTGATAGTGACCACAACTGCCTCACATTCTACATAGCTATGGAGAAGGAGAGGATTAGGCAAAATGGGAGGTTATTTAATTGGGGAAGAGGAAACTATGATGCGATTAGACATGAGTTAGGAAGCATGGATTGGGAGCAATTGTTCCATGGTAAAGGCACTACAGACATGTGGAGACTGTTTAAGGAACAGCTGTTGCAAGTGATGAATAAATATGTCCCTCTGAGAAAGGCAAGAAGTGGTAAGATAAAGAAACCTTGGATGACGAGAGTGGTGGAGCTTCTCGTCAAAAGGAAAAAGGTAGGTTACATAAGGTGGAGGAAGCTAGGGTCAAGCTCAGTTCTAGAGGATTGCAGGCAGGTGAGGAAGGAGCTCACAAATGGTCTGAGGAGAGCCAGGAGGGGGCACGAGAAAGGCTTGGCAGAACGGATTAGGGAGAACACAAAGGCATTTTCCACTTATGTGAGGAACAAGAGAATGGTCAAAGAAAGAGTAGGGCCGATCAGGGATAGCATAGGGAATTTGTGTGTGGAGTCTGAGGAGCTGGGGGAAGCCCTAAATGAGTTTTTTGCTTCTGTCTTTATGAAAGAAACGAATTTTGTAGTGAATGAAACCTTTGAAGAGCAGGTGTGCATGCTGGAATGGATAGAGATAGAGGAAGCTGATGTGCTGAAAATTTTGTCAAACATTAAGATTGACAAGTCGCCAGGCCCGGACCAGATTTGTCCTCGGCTGCTTTGGGAAACGAGAACTGTAATTGCTTCGCCACTTGCAAAGATCTTTGCATGCTCGCTCTACACTGGAGTCGTACCTGAGAACTGGAGAGAGGCAAATGTAATTCCTCTCTTCAAGAAAAGAAATAAGGAAATCCCCGGCAATTACAGACCAGTAAGTCTCACGTCTGTCGTCTGCAAGGTGTTAGAAAGGATTTTGAGGGATAGGAATTATGATCATCTGGAAGAGCATGGCTTGATTAAATGCAGTCAACACGGCTTTGTGAGGGGCAGGTCATGCCTCACAAACCTTATTGAGTTCTTTGAGGATGTGACTAGAAAAGTTGATAAGGGTCGAGCTGTGGATGTAGTGTATATGGACTTCAGCAAGGCATTTGATAAGGTTCCCCATGGTAGGCTTATTCAGAAGGTCAGGAGGAATGGGATAGAGGAGAAGTTAGCTGTCTGGATACAGAATTGGCTGGCCAACAGAAGACAGCGAGTGGTAGTGTAAGGAAAGTATTCTGCCCGGAAGTCTGTGGTGAGTGGTGTTCCACAGGGCTCTGTCCTTAGGCCTCTACTGTTTGTAATTTTTATTAATGACTTGGATGAGGGGATTGAAGGATGGGTCAGCAAGTTTGCAGATGACACAAAGGTTGGAGGTGTCGTTGACAGTATAGAGGGCTGTTGTAGGCTGCAGCGGGACATTGACAGGATGCAGAGATGGGCTGAGAGGTGGCAGATGGAGTTCAACATGGAGAAATGTGAGGTGATGCATTTTGGAAGGTCGAATTTGAAGGCTGAGTACAGGATTAAGGATAGGATTCTTGGCAATGTGGAGGAATAGAAGGATCTTGGTGTGCAGGTACATAGATCCCTTAAAATGGCCACCCAAGTGGACAGGATTGTTAAGAAAGCATATGGTGTTTTGGCTTTCATTAACAGGGGGATTGAGTTTAAGAGTCGTGAGATCTTGTTGCAGCTCTATAAAACTTTGGTTAGACCGCATTTGGAATACTGCATCCAGTTCTGGTCGCCCTATTATAGGAAAGATGTGGATGCTTTGGAGAGGGTTTAGAGGACGTTTACTAGGATGCTGCCTGGACTGAAGGGCTTATCTTATGAAGAGAGGTTGACTGAGCTCGGACTTTTTTCATTGGAGAAAAGGAGGAGGAGAGGGGACCTAATTGAGGTATACAAGATAATGAGAGGCATAGATAGAGTCGATAGCCAGAGACTATTTCCCAGGGCAGAAATGACTAACATGAAGGGTCATAGTTTTAAGCTGGTTGGAGGAAAGTACAGAGGGGATGTCAGAGGCGGGTTCTTTACACAGAGAATTGTGAGAGCATGGAATACGTTGCCAGCAGCAGTTGTGGAAGCAAGGTCATTGGGGACATTTAAGAGACCACTGGACATGCATATGGTCACAGAAATTTGAGGGTGCATACATGAGGATCAGTGGTCGGCACAACATCGTGGGCTGAAGGGCCTGTTCTGTGCTGTACAGTTATATGTTCTATGTTTCCTTGACTCACAGTGCCACACCACCTTCTGCTTTATCATCTTCTCTGTTCTTACTGAAACATTTAAATCCCAGAATCTGCAATAACCACTCCTGTCCCTGCTCTACCCATGTCTCTGAAATGGCCACAACATCAAAATCCCAGTTACCAACCCATGCTGCAAGGTCACTGACCTTATTCCAGATGCTCCTGGAGTTGATGTAGACACACTTCAAACCAACTTCTTGTTTTCTGGTGCCTTCTTGCGATCTTGAAATCTTAGTCTGACTTCACTACTCTCAACCTCCTGTACACTCGAATGGAAATTTTGGTTCCCATCCCCATGCTGAATTTGTTTAAACCCACCCGATGAGCATTAACAAATATCACTCCCAAGGATATTTGTACCCCTCTGGTTCAGGTGAAGATCATCCTGTTTGTAGAGGCCCCACCTACCCCAGAAAGAGCCCCAATTATCCTGGAATGCAAAACTCTCCCTCCTGCACCATCCCTGTAGCCACATGTTCAAGTCCTCTCTCTCCCTATTCCTCACCTCGCTAGCAGTGGCACGGGCAGCAAACCAGAGATAATAACTCTGTTTGTTCTAGCTCTAAGCTTCCACCCTAGCTCCCTGAATGTCTGCCTTAAATCCCCATCTCTCTTCCTCCCTATGTTGTTGGTACCTATGTGGACCACGACTTGGTGCTGCTGCTCTCCCCATCAAGGATCCCGAAAACACGATCAAAGAAATCACATCTGGGAGGCAACACACCAACCCTGAGTTTCTCTTGTTCCTGCAGAACCTCAATCTGTCTCCCTAACTATGGAGTGTCTCATGACTAATGCTCTGCTCCTCTTCCACCTTCCCTTCTGAGCAACAGGGACAGACTCTATGCCAGAGACCTGTGCCCCATTACTTACCCCTGGTAAGTTGATCCCCCCCAAACAGTATCCAAAACGGTATACTTGTTGTTGAGGGGAACAGCCATGGGGATCCCTGCACTGCCTGCCAGTTCCCTTTCTGCCCCTTGACGGTAACCCATCTACATTCCTCTTTGACCTGAGGTGTGACTACTTCCCTGTAACTCTTCTCAATTAGCCTCTCCACCTCCCAAATTATCCGAAGTTCATCCAGCTCCAGCTCGAGTTCCCTAAAGCAGTTTTCGAGGAGCAGGAATTGGATATACTTCCTGCAGATGCAGTCAGCAGGGACACTCGTGGTGACCCTTACCTCCCATGTTCTGCAGGAGGAACCTTCAACTGTCCTAACCTCCATTCCCATATTCTAAATTCCCAATAAGACTACTAAAAAATTAAAAGAAAATAAACTCGTCACCTTACCAATCTGGCACATAGAATCTTTTTTTTGGTTAGAGGAGGAGGATGAGTGGGAGACACTACCCGAGTAGTGTTAAGGGTAAAGCAACCACCCAAATATAAAGCTTCACTTACCCAGCAGTCCTGTGTCTGCTCCTGCTCAGTGCGCTATGCTTATACGTGAGGTAAGCTTTTATATCTTTTATATCTTTTAAATCTTTTAAAATTTACCTTCTCGTTGGGCCTCTGGTTCTCGCTGTCACTCCTCCCACTCCAACTGCCACCGAGAAAATTAATTGGTAGTGGTTAATAGATGAAAAAAAAAGGATGATTATAAAAAAATGTTTACTTGTGTGTAAGAGCACTTTTTTTAGATTAGATTACTTACAGTGTGGAAACATGGCCTTCGGCCCAACAAGTCCACACCGACCCGCCAAAGCGCAACCCACCCATGCCCCTACATCTACCCCTTACCTAATACTACGGGCAATTTAGCATGGCCAATTCACCTGACCGGCACATCTTTGGACTGTGGGAGGAAACCGGAGCACCCGGAGGAAACCCACTAGAAAACTTCTAGATATATATTTTTAAAAAATCACAGGTAATTTGATAAGGGAAGAAAACCATTCTGTGGAACACCAGGACTCAGGCAATAATGTCTGAGCTTGCTGGCCTGAGTTTAAGTCCCTCCTGCTCTGGGGGTATGTCATGACATCCTTGATTAAAAGTTGAACATTGGGACTCCCAAGTTAATCCATTTTTAAAATCATCATCATTTTAATAGTAATCATTATTTTATTACTATCATTGTTTTTCAAATTCTCCTTCATTTTATATAGATCTCATTGCTTCTAATAGCTCTTTTGTTTATAATTTATAGCTTTATAGGTTTTATCGCTTATAGGTGAAAAATGTTTCTGCTTTGAGGTGATTAATATATTCAAATCTTACCATTAATTTCCTTAAGCTTTTTAACACACAAGTGATCGATTATATTCGAAATCAATTTAATGTCTTTGATGACTTTCTTTTGCTGGTTTTGAGCTTTGTTTTGATGTCCTGGAGATCTTCAAGTTGATATCTATTTGTGAAGAGCTCTGACACTTTGGAAATTGTCAAAGAATTAAATGCTTTCTAATATTGTGATACCTTTGAGCATTTGGTTCATTCCAAATGAGAACATTTGATGTCAAACAAAAGCTGCACTAGTTTGAACAGCACAGAAAAGTGATGTTAAGTCTTTTGGTAGGTTACTGATTGGACCAGTAGAGATGCCTGTTTAAAATTAAAAGAGACAGATATTATAATAGGGAGAGTACTGCTCACGCTTTTAAAAAATATATCATTGGATTAATTCACTTTTACAGCTGGTTCTAGTGGAAATTGTTATTTTGTTCCATGAAGCATGATCAAGCTAGCACAAGGGTTAAGTAGCTGACAGTTAACAAATGCATGATCAATAATGTACTCATGCTAACCCAAGTGTAACTCGAGCGTAAAGATGATATGAGAGGCTGAGGAAAAGGATGCTGTGTGAACAAACTGTAAATCTCATAGTGAGAAGAATTAAGCTCGCAGGCCTCAGTTAAATGACCTGAGATTCAGTCTGACCATGCCTGGCTAAAATGAGGAAGAGACCAGTGATAAGGAGCAGGATTTTGCTCTTCAGGAAGCCACCATTGTAGACCTGAGGATCTTAGTGGTACAGTAAGTGCTATTGTGAGTTCAGAAAGCAATCGCAATCAGGGGAGCAAGAGGAAAATCAGGGTAATGGAGATACAGAGATGGCCCCACTGGAGCATTCCTGCTGAACTAATTTAAAAATCTTAACTTTCCTGGGACTTATGCAGCTGTGATCTTGCTGCTAACAGCTTTAGGAGTCTCTTAAGGAACTGAGTTTCCATAGATTGATCAGAGTGCATGCTATCTGTTATTCCCAGAATAGTTCAGAATTATCTGGGGAAGCACGAATAATTGTCAATCTGGGTTTGCAGCACTTGAGGCAAGGAATCCAGGTTGGGAAGACAATTGACTGATGTGAAGTCAGCAGAGAAAGAGAGAGATGTAATACTTAATTGTTTTTATTATAGATGACTATAGAATCCCTACAGTGTGGAAACAGGCCCTTTAGCCCAACAAGTCCACACCGACCCTCCAAAGAGTATCCTATCCAAACCCATTCCCCTACCTTATTACCCGACATTTGTTGTCAACATATACTGAATAATGTGATAGATGGGAGGGGGAGGTGTGAAAGAAGTGTTTCCAAACTTGCGGTTTGTGAGATCGTTAAACTCTTTAGATACTGACCCCTGGTCCTGGGAGTGATGGTCCTGGTATCAACTTACTTAGCCACCTTTGTCTAGGTTTGCTCTATAGTCAGTTCAGATGAAAGGTCACAGACCCAGGACATCAACTCTATTTCTCTCTCCATCAATGGTGACAGTTTTGTGAGAAATACCAGTGTCTGCAGTATTTTGCTTTTGTATTGTATTGATGCTACAAATGCATCGATTTCAGGGTTCTTTCCTTTTTACCCTAACTTTGACCATCAAGATTTCCATTGTGGCATCTAGAATCCTGGGGAATAAATAAAGGTTTGCAGGTATGGTAGCTCTGCCCAGAAAATAAAAAGTAACAGCAGGAAATAACCTGAGGTTATATATTTGGGAGGTCACTTCACCTGAAACATGACTCAGGTAGTGTCTCTTGTTCATTCTCCTCCTCAAACCATAAAAAGGTTTCTGTGTGTCAGATTAGTAAGGTGACTAGTTTTTACTTCATTTTTTAGTTTTCAGTAGTTTCTCTGGGAATTTAGAATAGTGGGAATGGAGGTTAGGGTAGTTGAATGTTGCTCCTGCAGAATGTGTGAGGTAAGGGTCACCATTAGTGTCTTTGCTGACTTCATCTGCGGGAAGTGCACCCAGCTTCTGCTCCTCCAAAACTGCGTTAAGGAACTGGAGTCAGAGCTGGATGAACTTCAGATCATTTAGGAGGTGGAGGAGGTTATTGAGAGGAGTTACAGGGAGGTAGTTGCACCTCAGGTAAAAGAAGAAGGTAGATGGGTTACTGTCAGGAGACGGAAAGGGAACTGGCAGGCAGTGTAAGGATCCCCTGTGGCCATTCCCTTCAGCAACAAGTATACCATTTTGGATACTGTTGAGGGGGATGACTTAGCTGAAAATGTGTTGCTGGAAAAGCGCAGCAGGTCAGGCAGCATCCAAGGAGCAGGAGAATCAACGTTTTGGGCATGAGCCCTTCTTCAGGAATGAGGAAAGTGTGCCAAGCGGGCTAAGATAAAAGGTAGGGAGGAGGGACTTGGGGGAGGGGTGTTGGAAATGTGATAGGTGGAAGGAGGTTAAGGTGAGGGTGATAGGCCAGAGTGGGGGTGGGGGCGGAGAGGTTGGGAAGAAGATTGCAGGTTAGGAATGTGGTGCTGAGTTTTAGGGTTGGGACTGAGACAAGGTGGGGGGAGGGGAAATGAGGAAACTGGAGAAATCTGAGTTCATCCCTTGTAGTTGGAGGGTTCCTAGGCGGAAGATGAGGCACTCTTCCTCCAGCCGTCATGTTGCTATGGTCTGGCGATGGAGGACTCCAAGGACCTGCATGTCCTTGGTGAAGTGGGAGGGGGAGTTGAAGTGTTGAGCCACGGGGTGGTTGGGTTGGTTGGTCCGGGTATCCCAGAGGTGTTCCCTGAAACGTTCCGCAAGTAGGTGGCCTGTCTCCCCAATATAGAGGAGGCCACATCGGGTTCAGCGGATGCAGTAACTGATGTGTGTGGAGGTGCAGGTGAATTTGTGGAGGATATGGAAGGATCCCTTGGGGCCTTGGAGGGAAGTAAGGGGGGAGGTGTGGGCGCAAGTTTTGCTTTTCTTGCGGTTGCAGGGGAAGGTGCCGGGAGTGGAGGTTGGGTTGGTGGGAGGTGTGGACCTGACAAGGGAGTCACGGAGGGAGTGGTCTTTTTGGAACGCTGGTAGGGGAGGGGAGGGAAATATATCCCTGGCGGTGGGGACCGTTTGGAGGTGGCGGAAATGACGACGGATGATATGATGTATATGGAGGTTGGTGGGGTGGTAGGTGAGGACCAGTGGGGTTCTGTCGTGGTGGCAATTGGAGGGGTGGGGCTCAAGGGCAGAGGAGCGGGAAGTTGAGGACATGCGGTGGAGAGCACGTCTGGGTGGAAATTGTAGTCTTTGAAGAAGGAAGCCATCTGGGTTGTTCGGTATTGGAACTGGTCCTCCTGGGTGCAGATGTGTCGGAGACAAAGGAATTGGGAATATGGGATGGCGTATTAACAGGGGGCAGGGTGGGAGGAGGTGTAGTCTAGATAGCTGTGGGAGTCGGTCGGTTTATAGTGTCCACCACCGCATGCGCCGCATCTGCAGGACTAGTTCCAACACCTTAACCTCCTTCTACCTATCGCATTTCAAATGCCCCTACCCCAAGTCCCTCCTCCCTATCTTTTATCTTAGCCTGCTTGGCACACTGTCCTCATTCCTGAAGAAGGGCTCATGCCCAAAACGTCAATTCTCCTGCTCCTTGGATGCTGCCTGACCAGCTGCGCTTTTCCAGCAACACATTTTCAGCTCTGATCTCCAGCATCTGCAGTCCTCACTTTTGCCAGAGGGATGACTTACCAGGGGTAAGTAATGGGGCACAGGTTTCTGTAACAGAGTTTATCCCTGTTGCTCAAAAGGGGAGGAGGAAGAGGAGCAGGGCATGAGTCATTGGGGTCTCCATAGTTAGGGGAACAGAAAGTGGTTCTGTGAGAATAGGAGAGACTCATGATTGGTGTGTTGCCTCCCAGGTGCCAGGGTATGTGATGTCTCTGATCGTGTTTTTGGGATTCCTTGAGGGGGAGGGGGAGCACCATCACGTCTTGGTCCACATGACACCAACAACATAAGTAGGAAGAGAGATGGGGATTTATGGCAGAAATTCAGGGAGCTAGGATGGAAGTTTAGAGCTAGAGCAAACAGAGTTGTTGTCTGCCACATGCTAGAAAGGTGAGGAATTGGGAAAGAGAGGAGTTGAACACATGGCTAGAGGGATGGTGAGGGAGGGAGGGTTTTGAATTCCAGGATAATTGTGCTCTTTCTGGGGTAGGTGGGACCTCTACAAACAGGACGGTCTTCATCTGAACAAGAGGGGTACCAATATCCTAGGGGAAAATTTTGCTAATGCTCTTCAGGAGAGTTTAAAATAATTCAGCAGGGAATGGGAACCTAAACTGTAGTTCCAGTATACAGGAGGTTGAGAGTAGTGAGGTCAGAAATGAAGTTTCAAGGTCGCAAGAGGGCAGCGGCAAGCGAGAAGTTGGTTTGAAGTGGGTCTATTTAACGCCACGGGCATCCAGAATAAGGTGGGTGAACCTGCAGCATGGGTTGATAATGGATTTCAATGTTGTTGCCATTTCAGACACATGGATAGAGCAGGGACAGGAATAGTTGCTGCAGGTCCCAGGATTTAGGTATTTCAGTAAGAACAGAGAAGATGGTAAGAGAGGGGGAGGTGTGAAATCATTAATTAAGGACAGTGTTACGGTGGCAGAAAGGACATTTGAGGACTTGTCTACTGAGGTAGTATGGGCTGAGGTTAGAAACAGGAAAGGAGAGGTCACCCTGTTGGGAGTTTTCTATCAGCCTCTGAATAGTTCCAGAGATGTAGAGGGAAGGATTGCAAAGATGATTCTCAATAGGAATAAGAGTGACAGTGTAGCTGTTTTAGGGAACTCTAATTTTCCAAATATTGACTGGGAATACTATAGTTTGAGTACCTTAGATGGGTCAGTGTGGGTCATTTAGATAGGTCATTTTAGATAGATCCAATGTGTGCAGGAGGTATTCCTGACACAGTATGTAGACATGCCAACAAGCAGCGAGGCCTCATTGAATTTGGTACTGGGTAATGAACCTGGCCAGTTGTTAGATTTGGAGGTAGGTGAGCACTTTGGTGATAGAGACCACAATTCGGTTATGTTTACTTTAGTGATGGAAAGGGATAGGTATATACCGCAGGGCAAGTGTTACAGTTGGGGAAAAGGCAATTATCATGCCATTAAGCAAGATATAGATGCATAGGATGGGAAGGAAACTGCAGGGGATGGGCACAGTTGAAATGTGGAGCTTATTCAAGGAAGAGCTACTGACTGTCCTTGATATGTATGTACCTGTCAGACAAGGAAGAAGTGGTCAACTGAGGGAGCCATGGTTTACCAGATTAAAATTAGGGCTAATCAAGGATAGCAGCGGGAAGTTGTGTGTGGAGTCCGAGGAGATAGGGGAATGAATATTTTTCCTCACATTCACACTGGGAAAAAAATACAATGTTGTTGAGGAGAATACTGAGACACAGGCTACTAGAATAGATGGTATTGAGGTTGTCAAAGAGGAGATGTTAGTAATTCTGGAAGTGTGAAAACAGATAAGTCCCCTGGGCTGGTTGGGATCTATCCTAGGATTCTCTGAGAAGCCAGGGAGGAGATTGCATAGCCTTTGGCTTTGATCTTTCTGTCTTTATGTCTTTATCATTGTCAACAGAAAGAGTGTCAGAAGACTGGTGGATAGCAAATGTTGTTCCCTTGCTCAAGAAGGGGAGTAGAGACAACCCTGGTAATTATTGACCAGTGAGCCTTACTTCAGTTAGGTTGTGGGTAAAGTGTTAGAAAGGATTATAAGAGGATATATAATCACCTAGAAAGGAATAAGTTCATTCGGGATAGGCATTCTGATTTTGTGAAGGGTAGGTCGTGCCTCACAAACTTTATTTAGTTCTTTGAAAAGGTGACCAAACAGGTGGATTAGAGGAAAGCAGTTTATGTGGTGTTTATGGATTTCAGTAAGACATTTGATAAGGTTCCCCACGGTAGGCTATTGCACAAAATACGAAGGCATGGGATTGAGGGTGATTTAGTGGTTTGGATCAGAAATTAGCTAGCTGAAGGAAGGCAGAGGGTGGTGGTTATGGGAAATGTTCATCCTGGAGTTCAGTTATTAGCAGTGTACTGCATGGATCTATTTTAGGACTACTGTTTGTCATTTTTAATAAATGATTTGGATGAGGGCATAGAAGGATGCGTTAGTAAATTTGCAGATGACACTAAGGCTGGTAGAGTTATGGATTGTGCCAAAGGATGTTGCAGGTTACACAGGATCATAGACAAGCTGCAGAGCTGGGCTGAGAGGTGGCAAATGGAGTTTAATGCAGAAAAGTGGGAGGTGATTCACTTTGGAAGAAGCAACAGGAATAAAGAGTACTAGACTAATGGTAAGATTCTTGGTAGTTTGGATGAGCAGAGAGATCTCAGTGTCCATGTGCACAGATCCCTGAAAGTTACCAACCAGGTTGATAAGGCTGTTAAGAAGGTATATGGTGTGTTAGGTTTTATTGGTAAAGGGATTGAATTTCAGAGCCATGAGGTCATGCTTCAGCTGTCCAAAACTCTGGTGTGTCAAACACATTACACATTGTGAAGGGGATATTACAGCAGGTTTCTGTAGTTTGAAAGCCCACAGCAGACTAACTGATGGGCAGAGATGCAGCATTGCACACACACATTACACGGAGTGCTTAAAAGCGGAATCTCTTAAAAGTAAGATCCCAGACAATATCCCATTCTTTTCCAAAAGGAATATGAACTATTTACAATAAAAATCCCAGACAAACCCTTGTCACCTTGTCATTCCATAATTCATTGCTTGAGGTGCACAGTGGCTTGGTGATTAGCACTGCCGTATCATAGCACCAGGGACCTGGGCTCAATTGGACCCTCGGGTGACTATCTGTGTGGAGTTTGCGTATTGTCCCCATGTCTGTGTGGGATTCCTCTCACAGGACATTAATGCGTAGTTTAGGTCATATTAGCCATGGGAAATGCAGAGTTATAAGGTAGAGGGGTTTGGGAGGAATGGTCTTTGGAGGTTTGGCATGGATGTGATGGGCCATATGGCTGACTTCCATGATGTCAAGATTCTATAAACTGGATTTACGAAAATCTCTAATTTGCTGATATGTCTAGACCTCACAATGGTGAATTTGTCTGGAGGTGTCAGTGATTACCACAGTTTTCAATGATTTGTCTGTCATTCCTGTTTGTGTTGTCCAGTTTTTCTTTAATGTAGCAAAGTTGCTATTCCAGAATTAGCTTATCCTAATGCGTGAGCCAACTTTTGTTCCAGATTAGCCATTTACTGATCTCTTTCCTCAGACTATTTCTATTCGTTCAAATTTTCTTGGCACTTGCTGTATTCTCCCTTAAGAGCTTCCAGTTCATTTTGAACCTTTTGGTTTTATAACATAGATTCTCGTAATGCTATCAAAATTTGTGATCTCCTTTAATACAGTATATTTTGTACTTCAAGACCTTATCTAATAACTGTCTAGCCTATTCGACTTGTTTTTAATTAATGTTTTCTTTGAAACCTGGACCTCATCCATTTGCTGCTTCAGTGTTGTTTTGAGGTTTTACATATCTTGCTTGAGTTACAGCGTCATGAAGTCATAGAGGTGTAGACAACAGAAACAGACCCTTTGGTCCAACCTGTCCATGCCGACCAGATATCCCAACCCAATCTAGTCCCACCTGCCAGCAGCTGGCCCGTATCCCTCCAAACCCTTCCTATTCATACACCTATCCAAATGCCTTTTAAATGTTGCAATTGTACTAGCCTCCATCACTTCCTCTGGCAGCTCGTTCCATACACGTACCACTCTCTGTATGAAAACGTTGCCCCTTAGGGCTCCTTTATATCTTTCCCATCTCACCCTAAACCTACACCCTCTAGTTCTGGACTCCCCGACCCCAGGGAAGAGACATTGTCTAGTTATCCTAGCCATGCCCCTCATGATTTTATAAACCTCTATAAGGTCACCCCTCAGCCTCCAACGCTCCAGGGAAAACAGCCCGAGCCTATTCAACCTCTGCCTATAACTCAATTCCTCCAAACCTGGCAACATCCTTGTGAATCCTTTCTTAAACCTTTCAAGTTTCACAACATCTTTCCAATAGGAAGAAGACCAGAATTGCACACAATATTCCAACGGTGGCCTAACCACTGACCTCCCAACTCTGTACTCAGTACTCTGACTAATAAAGGAAAGTATAGCAAATGGCTTCCTCACTATCCTATCTACCTGCAACTCCACTTACAAGGAGCTATGAACCTGCATTCCAAGGTCTATTTGTTCAGCAACACTCCCTACGAACTTACCATTAAGTGTATAAGCCCTGCTAAGATTTGCTTTCCCAAAATACAGCACCTGGCATTTATCTAAATTAAACTCCATCTTGCCACTGCTCAGCCCATTGGCACATCTGACCAAGATCCCATTGTAATTTGAGGTAATCTTCTTCTCTACCCATACATCTTCAATTTTGGTGTTATCTGCAAACTTACTAACTATACATCTTATGCTCACATCCAAATCATTTATATAAATGATGAAAAGTAGTGGACCCATCACCGATCCTTGTGGCACTCCACTGGTCACAGGCCTCCAGTCTGAAAAACAACCCTCCACCACCACCACCCTATGTCTTCTACCTTTGAGATAGTTCTGTATCCAAATGGCTAGTTCTCCCTGTATTCCATGAGTTCTAACCTTGCTAACCAGTCTCCCATGGGGAATCTTGTCGAACGCCTTACTGAAGTCCATATAGATCACATCGACCTCACTCATCAATCCTCTTTGTTATACCTTCAAAAAACTCAGTCAAGTTTATGAGACACGATTTCCCACACACAAAGCCATGTTGACTATCCCCAATCAGTCCTTGCCTTTCCAAATACATGTACATCCTGTCCCTCAGGATTCCCTCCAACAACTTGCCCACCACCAACTTCAGGCTCACTGGTCTATAGTTTCCTGGCTTATCCTTACCATCTTTCTTAAATGGTGGCACCACGTTAGCCAACCTCCAGTCTTCTGGCACCTCACCTGTTACTATTGATAATACAAATATCTCAGCAAGAGGCTGAGCAATCACTTCCCTAGCTTCCCATAGAGCTCTAGGGTGCACCTGATCAGGTCCTGGGGATTTATCCACTTTTATGCATTTCAAGACATCCAGCACTTCCTCCTCTGTAATGTGAACATTTTTCAAGATGTCACCATCTTTTTCTGTACAGTCCATATCTTCTATGTTCTTTTCCACAGTAAACACTGATGCAAAATACTCCACATAAAAGCCACCTTGCTGATCTTTGAGGGGCCCTATTCTCTCCCTAATATCCCTTTTGCCCTTAATATATTTGTAAAAACGCTTTGGATTCTCCTTAACTCTATTTGCCTAAGCTATCTCATGTCCCCTTTTTGCCCTCCTGATTTTCCTCTTAAATATACTCCTACTGCCTTTATACTCTTCTAAGCATTCACTAGATCTATCCTAGCTATACCTGATATATGCTTCCTTCTTTCTCTTAACTAAACCCTCAATTTCTTTAGTCATCCAGCATTCCCTCTACCTACCAGCCTGTCCTTTCACTCTAACAGGAATATGCAGTTATCTGTTTCTGTGCTGTGACCTCTCCCAAACAGGTTTCTCCAAGATTAGTTGCAAATTTCACTGTTTGTTAATTTTCCCAGATGTGCTCTGATGTCCAGTGATACATGAATTCAAATAGTGCTTTTAAAAGTGCTGTTGTTTTGACTTTTTTTTTCCAAAGTTCTAAAACAATGCAACAGCATATAAAACAGTCATTGCTGCTTCTGGAATTCAAGGAAATCACTCCAACACCTAAAATATCTCAAAAAAGGAGGGCTGTTACAGCCAGAAATTTTTCCATCCTCCATCTTGGATTACCCAGAATTCTTCTCTCACCAGGGCCTTTATTTCTGAAATGATTCTCGTGAGAGATTTGCAGTTCCTTCTGTGTGCTGTGCATCTCCTCCTTTTTTAACAGTACGGCTATTTTTTCCAGCGTTGATTTGAACTCAAGCAAATGTATCTGTAGGTGCTCTTGCTTAACATAATTATTTTTAGGTGTGAGCTGTTCCAGGTTTTTCAGTAAATTTCTCATTGACTTGATGACACTGCACTTGTTCATCCAATTTCCTTTCTTTCTCTTCTAGTTCTCGTTATGCCTTTGTGATCTGACTAGAGGTATCGTCTAAAAGCTCAATAATCTCAAAGAAGATATTCTCAAGGCTGGATTTATCCCAATCCCTTTGGCCAGCATTTTTCTTTTGAACTTTCATTTTTCTCTCTGCAGCAAAGAGCTAAGATTTTATCTCCAATGATTCAGAAGAATATGAAATATTACATTTACTTTCATATTCAAGTCTGCAAGTGTTTTTTGAATCATTTATTGTAGTTTCTGTTGTGCCTCTGATGTTTGACTGGTTCTATGGATTATGACTAGTGCAAGGTCTCAGCGTGCTGATATACAGTCACTTGCTGGTCAAATAGTGTGCCCAATGTTCAACCTCTGCTACTACCCTGGCAGATTGTTTGTACTTGCACTCCAACTCTATGCTGGAATTAGTAAACTGTTGAATATTTGAATAACTCCATAGGTTAGATTATTTAAAACTGTAAAACACATTATAAGTTATACAGCAAAGCAACTGATTTTTGTGTGCATGCCTTATGTACAAAAGGTTTGTGTAAAGATTTGTAGCTTGTGTGCCAGTTGTTATGGTTGTGGGTATGTTTGCCAAGCTGGGAAGTTGATTTGCAGCTGTTTTGTCCCCTGTCTAGGTGACATTGTCAGTGCTTTGGAGCCTTCTGTGAAGCGCTGCTATACTACGTCTTCTAGAATTTATTTGGTTCGGTTTCTGCTGCTTCTGGTTGCTGGTTCTGAATGCCCGCTGTAGTGGCTGGTATATTGGGTCTAGGTCTACGTGTGTGTTGATGGAGTCCTTGGACAAGTGCCATGTGGCCGGAACTTCTCTGGCTGTCTTTTGTTTGCCTTGTCCTATGATCGTTGTCCCAGTCGAATTTGTGGTCCTCGTCATCTGTATGTATGGCTACTAGGGTCAGCTGGTAGTGGTGTTTCTTGGTGAGTTGGTGTTTGTGGATGCAGATTGCTAGTTGTCTGTCTGTTTGCCCTATCTAGTGTTTCACGCAGTCTTTGCATGGAATCCTATAAGTTATGTTTATCTTGCATATGATGGGTACAGGGTTTTTAGTCCTGTTGAGTTGCTGTCTGAACGTGCTTGTCAGGTTATGGGCTATGATGGATCCAATGGGCGGAGAAATCCGGCTGTCAATTCTGAGATTTTTTTTGGTGTAAGGTAGTCTGGCTAGTGAATTAGGTCATAGCATGCCCTCGTAGCAATGTTTATCTGTTAGGCATCTGCAGGTGAAGTTATGGGGATATCTGTCCTTGGCGAATACTCTGTCGAGGTATTCTTCTTCCCCTTGTAGGTCGAGAGTGCTTCATTGTGTTGTAGCCCTTTTGAACAGACTCCTAATGCAGCTTCTCTTAGGTGTGTTGGGTGCTTGCTGTTGTAATTCAGGATCTAGTCAATGTGTGTGGCTTTCCTGTACACATTCTGTATTCTTTGTACCACCACATCCAGGAATGGGAGTTAATTGTTGGCTTCCTCCTCTTTTGTAAATCTGATCCCTGTAAACATGGTGTTAATAATCCAGTGTGTGTCCTTGATTTCTGTTCTCTTAATGATAACAAGAGTGTTTTCTACATGTCTAATCCAGTTTAACTCCAGTCTAATAAGTTTCAGCTGGAGTTGTGTTGAGGTATTTGTTCCAAAGTTGCATCAGTGCTTCTGCTACGAGCCCAGAGATGGGTGAGCCCATAGGTGTTCCACTCAATTGTTCATATATTTGGTTTTTGAATGTGAAGTGTGTCGTCAAGAACAGGTCTCGTAGTTTTGTGTACAGTCCTTGTTGAGAGGTTCCTCATTGTGTCGTCTGTTCTATTTGTCCAGGAATTTGGTTATTGTCTCTCTGGCTAGAGTCCTGATGAAGGGCTTTTGCCCGAAACGTCGATTTCGAAGCTCCTTGGATGCTGCCTGAACTGCTGTGCTTTCCAGCACCACTAATCCAGAATAGAGTTTTGTCAATTGAAGTGAACAGTGCTGTTACATTGAATGAGACTATTGTTTCGTCTCTGTCTTTGTTTATGTTCTTGATGCTGTGTTGGAATTCTTGTGATGATTGTATGGAGTATTTGAATCCGCTAATAAGATATTTTAGTTTTTGTTGATGTTTTTTTTTGCCAGGTTATGCAATGCCATTCCCAGGGGTGCCACAATACTTCTAAGTACTTTGGGTAATTTGGAAGATCTTGGGGTGTTGTTGCTTTTTGGTTTCATCCTTTGTAGGTCAATACTGGTTATTAGTCTTTTTTTAAAGTTCAGTAGTGCATTGTTTATTTTATTGGTTAGCTGTCGCATGGGGTCACACTCCCTCTGTAGGTAGGTGTCTGCAAGTAGTTTCTCTGCTTTCTGAATATATTCAGTCTTATCCAAAGGAACCATCATTCTGCCCTTGTCTGCTGGTATGATGATTATGTTCTTGTCATTTTTGAGTATTTTTAGGGCTTCTCTCTCTTTGATGCTGAGGTTGTTCATTTGTCTTTTCTTTGTTAGTAAAGGTACAATGGTTTGTCTGACTGCTTGCTGTGGCTCTTTGGTTAGTCCATTAGTTCTGAGCGTACATTCTAGTGCAGCTAGGAATTTGTTGTTTCTGTGTCCCTGTTGTTGTAGTTGAGTCCCTGGGCAAGTGCAGCTTTTTCTGTGTATATAAGCTGTCTTTTAGAGAGGTTTCACACCCAGGCATCTGTCTTCTCTGCTGTTGTTTAGCTGAGCTATTTTGTCTTGCAGTGCCATTCTCTTCCTGTATGTTGTTCTCATCTGTCTTATGGTGATGGCCTGTGTGATTATTGCAGTCCACTCCTGAATGGTTGTTTTTCAAAGTAACGATTTTTGATGTGCAATTTCTTGTCTGTACCTGTGTAGTCTGTTGTGTGCATCTGTAATCATAACCTTGATCATCCTGAGACCATTTGTGAGTTGTTGATTGGTGGTCTGTATCTGACACAGAATGGAAGTAATTGATTCCTTCGGCATCCATGTAGGAATCGGAGTTGTTCATAAGTAGCGCTTAGGCGGTTGGCACAGGATTCCCATTTCCTCGCCCATAGGTGTTCCAAGGTCTATGTCAAGATTTGTTGCTCGGGTGCCGATTGCTGTGGTTGTGGGTATGTCTGCTGAGCTGGGAAGTTGATTTGTAGATGCTTCATCCCCTGTCTAGGTGACATCTTCAGTGCTTTGGAGCCTCCTGTGAAGCGCTGCTGTACTGTGTCTTCTGGCATTTATTTGGTTCCGTTTCTGTTGGTCCTGGTTGCCGGTTCTGGTTGTTCGCTGTACTGGCCGGTATATTGGGTCTAGCAGGCAGTCACCCCATGCAATATTTTGTATATTCAACTTTGGAAATAGAACCAGTCTGACCCAAGATTGGGATACAGACAGATTCTAACCTCATACCTTTAATACATTGTCTGAGCTGAGATGTCACCTGCCGTTGTAAAACCTTAAGTTATCTCGAGAATGTGACTTAAAAAAAGTTCTGGGATTTACATATTAATGAACCGAAACTTGAAACCCATTCTAAAAGATGGAAGACTTAACAATCCAGGTTTGTTCAATATATCATTTCATTTCATGACACTGTAATCTTTTGCTATGAATTCTGTGTCTTATTATCTTATATTGCATAACTACCTGATGAAGGAACTGCACTCCGAAAGTTAGTGCTTCCAAATAAAACTATTAGACTATAACCTGATGTTGTATGATTTTTAACTTTGTGGACATTAGAAATAGATCAATAAATATGGCACTCTGATTTTGCAACACATACCTTTGCTGAGTGCAATTTCCATCTGAAAAATGTGAAGTCAAAACGTATAGCTCAGAATGAATCATCAATATCAAGGAACGTGGGGATAACATTGGGTATAAACAGCAGGAATACATAATATGTATTTATACAGATAAGAATGGGAAATGTTTTAAGGTTACCACAGAACCAGGTGCAGAATAGATAGCTTCCATGCTATGTTTATCAGCAATTTATTTCCTTCATATCTTTCTGGAATAGTCAGCAGTGTTGGTTGTTGTTTGGTTTAGCTTTCCAATGGAAAAGTGCCAAAAATGCCAATGTATTTAATTTTCTGGAGTTAACTTTCTTCTTTCAGTGCATGTTTACAATCTGTAGATATGGAGTTAAGCTTTTCCTCATTAAAACAAATTTGTTATAAAATTATGATGTGAGGCTTTTCTTTAATAACATTTGACATAGTTGTGCATGTCCATCAAACTAGGTGAGTCTCACAGCAAGCACCATTAGATGGTTCAGATGATAAAATAAACTATAAGTCCAGACAATTCATCTACATTACATGATTCCGCTGCCTGTAACTTCCTTTCGGATTGCTATTACTTTCCACAATAAAGCACAAAATGCAATTTAGTTTATGTGTGACAGGTTTAAACTGCCAGTGATTTAGTGTTATCAGAAAGACCACTCTGAATCAAGAAGCTGATGTTTCTCAGTGTGAGCTCCCTGTTAAACACGGTACCACTGACTGGGGCACGATTCAGGTCATGTAACTTTGTTTTCCAACAAACTGCTGGAGTATTTGTGATGTGTATGCATATATTAAACATGCCAGATCATGTGCCACACTTATTTGTCAAATAGCCCAAATTCTAAATCAATAAATATGCCATCAGTGGCCTCCCCTTTCCCTCATTTTAATCAAACTATGCATTCACTTCATTGAATATCATATGAGGTTTAAATATGTGAAATATGCTGGACCAAATGGTATACTTTGTGCACAAAGTGGAAACAACATCTCAACAACTCTAATGGCAAGCCCATCTATTTCATTAGGGCTTTCCAATATATTTCTAGATGTCAAAACTGATGGAATAATATTTTTGACTTGTAATGAACACGGAATATTTGCTACAACTGTTTGCTGCCTTCTCAAAATGCATAGAAAAACAAAACTACTTCAGTTTAAGTGCAAATGTGTTCTTCCATTCACTATCAATCAATTTGAAACTGGGAAACAGAGCTATGCACCAAAGTTCTTGTTCATGGGATGTTATTACATCATAGAAAATGGCTGCAGTATTTTCTTTAATAAATTTTTTGAATAAAATTCTAGAAATATATTGAGATAGTTTTCACTCAACGCTTGCCTTGTACCTGCTGTTAGATTAAGAGCCCCTCTCAGGAAAATGGGTTTTTGAGTGCAGTTGAGTTTTTCACACAGGGTCTTCTCTTCATTATGTTACACAGGCCCCATATAATTTCTCCAGAGGCAGCAGTACCCTGGGCTTATTCGTATGATTGCATGCAGCAGGGTCCCATATGTAAACAGGAGTATGTTGAACACGAACTATCTTGACATCAAACTGCGCAATTGACTGTTGCAATAATAAGATATGAAAATTGGACAAAGCAAGTCCTGCCAATGACTGCGTTGTCTGCTCCAGGTAAAGAAGGCATAAAGCATCATAATGGATGACATGAATATATGATTTCAAAGCAGGAGTAGACCACTTGATGTTTTTGGGACTACTCCACCATTAAATAAGGTCATGGTTGACCTGATTACTCTACAATCATAGAGTCATAAAGATGTATAGCATGGAAACGAACCCTTTGGTCCAACCCGTCCACGCCGACCAGATATTCCAACCCAATCTAGTCGCACCTGCCAGCACCTGGCCCATATCCCTCCAAACCCTTCCTATTCATATACGCATCCAAAAGCCTCTTAAATGTTGCAATTTTACCAGCCTCCACCACTTCCTTTGGCAGCTCATTCCATACATGTACCACCCTCGGCTTGAAAACGTTGCCCCTTAGGTCTCTTTTATATCTTTCCCCTCTCACCCTAAACCTATGCCCTCTAGTTCTGGACTCCCCAACTTCAGGGAAAAGACTTTGCCTATTTACCCTATCCATGCCCCTCATAATTTTGTAAACGTCTATAAGGTCACCCCTCAGCCTCTGATGCTCCAGGGAAAGCAGCCCCTGTTCAGCCTCTCCCTGTGGTTCAAATCCTCCAATCCTGGCAACATCCTTGTAAATCTTTTCTGAACCCTTTCAAGTTTCACAATATCTTTCCGATAGGAAGGAGACTAGAATTGCACGCAATATTCCAACAGTGGCCTAACCAATGTCTTGTACAGCCCCAACATGACCTCCCAACTCCTGTATTCAATACTCTGACCAATAAAGGAAACAACCAAACACCTTCATCTCTATCCTATCTACCTGCCACTCCACTTTCAAGGAACTATGAACCTGCACTCCAAGGTCTCTTTGATCAGCAACACTCCCTAGGACCTTACCATTAAGTGTATAAGTCCTGCTAAGCTTTGCTTTCCCAAAATGCAGCACCTCACATTTATCTGAATTAAGCTCCATCTGCCATTTCTCAGCCCATTGGCCCATCTGGTCAAGATCCTGTTGTAATTTGAGGTAACCCTCTTCGCTGTCCATTACATCTTCAATTTTGGTGTCATCTGCAAACTTACAACTGTACCTCTTACGCTCACATCCAAATTATTTATGTAAATGACGAAAAGTAGAGCACCCAGCACCGATCCTTGTGGCACTCCACTGGTCACAGGCCTCCAGTCTGAAAAACAACCCTCGACCACCACCCTCTGTCTTATACCTTTGAGCCAGTTCTCCTGTCTACAGCGCTATAACACCTCACTTTCTTGCTTACCAATCATTTATCGAACTCTGCCTTAAAAATATTCAAAGACTCATCTTCCACCACCTATTGAAGAGAAACATTCTATGACCATCTGAGAGGGAAAAAAAATTCTCTTAATTTCTGTCTTAAATACAAGGCCCCTTATTTTTAAACACTGACCTCCAGTTCTAAATTCTCCCATATGAGGGAAGAACCTTTCCACATCCACCCTATCAAGACCCCTCAGTATATATGTTTCAATCAACTTACTTCTTGTTTGTCTAAACTCCAAAGAATACAAGCCAAACCTGTCCAATCCTTCATCATTAGACAGTCTGTCTACTGCAGATATTACATTAGTAAACCATTTCTGACCAGTTTCCAAAACACTTGCATGCTTCCTTAATGAGCGAGACCGATATTGTACACTGTATTCCTGCATAACTGAAACATAAATCTCCCTACTTTTGTATTCAGTTCCTCTCACAATAAACAATAACATCTATTAGTTTTCCTAATTAATTGCTGTACTGCATACTAACCTTTCGCAATTCATACACTGAGATATCTAAATCCTTTTGCATCCAAGAGCTCTTGTAATCTCTCCGTATTTATTAATTTCTTAATCTTCCTGCCAAAATGGGCACTTGTTGCACTTTTCCCCACACTATATGGTATTTGTCATATGTTTTGCCCACTCACTTAACCTACCTATATCTCTTTATAGTCTCATTATGTTGTCTTCATAACTGACTTTCCAGTGTGACTTTGCATCATCTGCAAACTTAGCAACCTTACTTTTGGTCCCATCATCCAAGTCATTTATATGACCTGTAAAAAGCTGAGACTCCAGCAACGATCCCTGTGGCACGCCACTTGTTACATCTCAGTGACCAGAAAATCACCTACTGTTTGTGTTTGTTAGCCTTTCTTCTCTTCGTGCCAGATATGATGCCCTTACACTCTGAGCTTATTTTCTGCAATAACTTTTGATGTATTTCCTATCAAATGCCTTCTGGAAATCAATGTACAGTACATCCACTGGTTTCCTTAATCTATTGCACATGTTATTTTCTCAAAGAACTCCAATAAACCAATTAAACACATTTCCTGCTCACAAGACCACGTTGACTATGCCTGATTAATTTGAACATTCCTAATTGCCTAATATAACACCTTTATAAACAGCTTCTAACATCTTCACTATTACAGGGCTTAAGTTTAGCTGTAGTATCCTGCCTTCTCTTTCCCTCTCTTTTTTTTAAATAAATGAGCTATATTTAGTATTTCTGTATGCAATGGAACCGTCCCTAAATTAACTTATTAATCGTGTCTTGCCCAGTCTCATTCAAATCATTGATATAGATAACAAACAGTAATGGACCCCACACCGACCCCTGAGGCACTCCACTAGTCACAGGCCTCCAGTCTGACAAGTACCTTTCCACTGACCAATACATGGAATGAGCTGCCAAAGGAGGTAGTGGAGGCTGGTACAATTGCAACATTTAAAGGGTATTTGGATGAGTATATGAATTGGAAGGGTTTGGAGGGATATGGGCCGGATGCTGACAGGTGGGACTAGATTGGGTTGGGATATCTGGTCAGCATAGACGGGTTGGACCGAAGGGTCTGTTTCCATGCTGTACATCTCTATGGCTCTGTGACTCTATTACCCTCTGCTTGCCACCATCAAGCCAATTTTGTATCCAATTGAACAGCTACCCCTGGATTTCAGTGATAGAACATAGAACATTACAGCGCAGTACAGACCTTTCGGTCCTCGATGTTGCACCAACCTATGAAACCAATCTGAAGCCCATCTAACCTATGCTACTGCATTTTTATCCATACGTTTATCCAACAACTATTTAAAAGCCATTAAATTTGACGAGTCTAAAACTGTTGCAGGCAGTGCAGCCCACGCCCCTTCGACTCTCTGAGTAAAGAGACTACCTCTGACATCTGTCCTTTATATCTATCACCCCTCAAGTTAAAGCTATGCCCTTTTGTGTGAGGCAACACCATCTGAGGAAAAAGGCTCTCTCTGTCCAACCTATCTAACCCTTTGATTATTCTATATGTCTCAAATAAGTCACCTCTCAACCTTCTTCTCTCCAATGAAAACAGCCTCAAGTCCCTCAGCCTTTACTCGTAAGACATTCCCTTCATACCAGGCAACATCCTAGTAAATCTCCTCTGAACCCTTCCAAAGGTTCCACATCCTTCCTATAATGCAGTGACCAGAACTGTATGCAATACTTCAAGTGTGACAACACCAGAGTTTTGTATAGCTGCAGCATGACCTCATGGATCCAAATCTCAGTCCCTCTACCAATACATATACCAATACCATATGCCTTCTTAACAACCTAATCAACCTGAGTGGCAATTTTCAGGAATCCATGCACATGGACACTGAGATCCCATAGTTCAACTACACTCCCAAGTATCGTACCATTAGCCCAGTACTCTGCATTCCTGTTGCTCCTTCCAAAGTGAATCACCACACATTTTTCCTCATTTAACTTCATTTGCTACCTCTCAGCCAACTCTGCAGCTTATCTATGTCCCTCTGTAACCTGCAACATCCTTCTGCACTAGCCACAACTTTACTGACCTTAATGCCATCCACAAATTTACTAACCCATCCTTCTTTGCCCTCATCCAGTTTGTTTATAAAAATGACATATAACAGTGAACCCAAAACATATCCTTGCAGTACACCACTAGTAACTGAACTCCAGGATAAACATTTCCAATCAAACACCACCCTCTACCTTCTTTCAGCTAGCTAATTTCTGATCCAAATCGCTAAATCACCTGCAAGTCCATGCCGCTGTATTTTGAACAATAGCCTACCGTGGGGAACCTTATCAAACGCCTTACTAAAATCCATATGCACCACATCAATGGCTTTGCCCTAATCCAACTGTTTAGTCACGTTCTCAAAGAACTCACAAAGGTTTGTGAGGCACGACTTACCCTTCACAAAACCATGTTGACCATCCCTAACCAACTTATTCTTTTCTTGATGATTATAAATCTAATCTGTTTTAACCTTTTCCAATACTTTACCCATAACTGAAGTAAGGCTCACTGGTCTATAATTATTGGGGTTATCTCTACTCCCCTTCTTGAGTGCCACCAACCCTGCTTTCCCCTAAATGGTCATCCCCCCAAAATGTTATCCAAAATGATATATTTGTTTTTGAGGCAAATGACCACAGGTGATTCCTGCACTCTCTGCCTACTCCCTTTGCCTTTCCTGGTGGTCACCCAACTACTTTCTGCCTGCACCTTAGGTGTGACCAGCTCACTAAAACTCTTATCTGTGGAGTGCTCAGCATCTCAGATAATCCTGAGTGCATCCAGCTCCAGCTCACTAACACAGTCTCCCAGCAGCTGCAGCTGGGTGCTCTTCCCACGGGTATAGTCATCAGGGACAATGGAAGTCTCCCTGAGCTCCCACATCTTGTATGAGGAACAGGCTACTGTCTTAGCAGCTGTAAAACTAAAAAGAAAAGTTAAAAGAACTTTACTTGAGCTTAACAGTATGTTTTGCCTCGCCATTGCTTTCCAAAGCCTCTCTAACCAAAGCCTTACTTCTTACGTTGCTACCAACAAATTTTGCAATAGTATGTCTCTCTATCTTTCCACTATTTTCTTGGTTAGAGGAGGAAAGGAGGTCAATCCTAAAATGGTGTAGTGTTTGGCCCTTCAGCACTCCTTGACACAGTCCATGACAACCTGCTTTTCAGTGGGGATGACTCTTTGTCCTCGCAGGGTATCTTGTTGAAGTCCTCCTTCTAGTAATGGTGACTGCGCCAATGCAAATCTTCAAATGTTTCTGACAAGATCATACTATTTCTTCCTTTATACTCTTTCCTACAGAATAGAGAACTTGCACATCACTTCCATAATTTCTTTCCTTTATCATTCCTCGTCACAATCCAAATCACAAAGGAACAACATTTGCTATCCTCCAGTCTTCTGGCACTATTCCTGTAGACAATGACGACATAAAGATCAAAGTCAAAGACTCTGTAATCTACTCTCTGGTTTCCCAGAGAATTCTAGATTAAAACCATCAGGCCCAGGGGATTTATCTATTTTCACACTTTCCAGATTTGCTAACTCTTCCTCCTTGTGAACCTCAATCTCATCTAGTCTAGTAGCCTGTATCTCAGTATTCTCCTCACCAACATTCTCCTTTTCTAGTGTGAATAATGATGAAAAATATTAATTTAGCACTTCCTCATCTCCTTTGACTCCATGCACAACTTACCACTACTATCCTTGATTGGCCCTAATCTTACCCTAGTCATTCTTTTATTTCTGATATACATATTGAAAGCCTTAGGGTTTTCCTTTATCCTATCCACCAATGACTTCTCATGTCCCTTCCTGGCTCTTCTTAACTCTTTTTTTAGTCTTTCCTGGGTTACCTGTAATTCCCAAGTACCCTAACTGAGTCTTAACATCTCATCCTAATGTAAGTCTTCTTCTTCCTCTTGCCAAGAGATTGAACTTCTTTAGTAAACCACGACTCAATTGCTCGACAACTTCCTCCCTGCCTAACCGGTACAGACTTATCAAGGACCCGCGGTAGCTGTTTCTTGAATAAGCTCCATATTTCAATTGCGCTCATCCCTTGCAGTTTCCTTCCATAGCCTATGCATCGTAATTGCCTTTCTCTCAGCTATAACCTTTGCCCTGTGATATATATCTATCGCTTTTCATCAGTGAAGTAAGCATAACTGAATTGTGGTCACTATCACCAAAGTGCTCACCTCCCTCCAAAGCTAACACCTGGTAGGGTTCATTGCCGAGTGCCAAATCTAATGTGGCCTTGTCTCTTGCTGGCCTGTCTACATAGTGTGTCAGGAAACCCTCCTGTACACAATTGGACAAAAACTGACCCATCTAAAATACTTGAACTTTCGTATTCCCAGTCAATATTTGGGAAGTTAAAGTCCCCCATAACAACTACCTTGTTGCTATTGCTCCTATCGAGAATCATCTTTACTATCCTTTCCTCTACATCTCTGGAACTATTCAGAGGGCTATAGAAAATTCCCAGTACGATGACCTCTCCTTTCCTGTTTCTAAGCTCAGTCCACACTACCTCAGTAGACAGGTCCAGTAGATGTGACCAAACGTTCCAGAGTAACCTACCATGTGGAATCTTATCAAAGGCCTTACTGAAATCCATGTAGACTACATTTACTGCCATGCCCTCATCAACCTTCCTAATCATTTCATTAAAGAACTCTAACAAACTTGTGAGGCACGATCTCCCACTCACAAAGCCATGCTGATTACTTCTAATGAAACCCTGTCTTTCCAAATGCATGTATATCTTTTCCCTCAGAACCTTCACAAATAATTTACCTACCATAGATGTTAAGCTTAACTGGTCTATAGTTCCCAGGTTTTTCTTTGCAGCCTTTCTTGAATAATGACACAACATTTTCTACCCTCCAGCCTTGTAGGACCTCATCTGTGGCTAAAGATGATGCAAAAATATCAGCCAAGCTCCCTACAATTTCTCCTCTCGCCTCTTACAATGTTCTTGGATAGATCTGGTCAGGACCACAAGATTTATTCATGTTCATATATTATAATGTGTGAACGCAACACGCAAATGGGGTGGCACATTGACTCAGTGGTTAGCACTGCTTCCTCACAGCTCCAGGGACATGGGTTAAATTCCAGCATCAGGCAACTGTCTGTGTGGAGTTTGCCCATTCTTTCCATGTCTGTGTAGGTTTCCTCCAGGTGCTCTGGTTTCCTCCAAATTCAGGTTAGGTGAATTGGCCATGCTAAATTGCCCGTAGTGTTCATGGATATGTAGATTAGGTGCATTATTCAGGGGTAAATATAAGATGGAGGAATGGCTCTGGTTGGATTACTCTTTGGAGAACTGGTGTGGACTTGTTGGGCCGAAGGGCCTGTTTCCAAACTGTAAGGATTCTAGAATTCAATGATTCTTGAATGCATCCAACACCTCCTTTACTGTATAATGGACTGTCCCAAGATTTCACCACTAACCTGCCCAAGTTCCCAAGTTTTCATGTCTTTCTCCATGGCAAACACAAAGGAGAAATATTCATTGAGAACCTCACCAATCTCCTGTGGTTCTACATATACATGTCAACTTTGATCCTTGAGGGGCCTTATTTTCTGTTTAGTTATTCTTCTTCCTTTAATATACTTAATGTACTTCTTTGCATTCACCCTAATCTTCTCAGCCAAGACTATCTCATGCCCCCTTTCTCCCATCCTGATTTCCTTCTTTAGTAAACTCGTACATGTCCACATACCTCCAGGGATTCCCTTGACCCCAGCTGCCTGTACCTAAGCCATGCCTACTTCTTTTTTTTGGTCAAAGCCTCAATATCTCTTGTCATCCAGGGTTCTCTATTCCTGTCAACCTTGCCCTTCACCCTCACAAGAGCATATAGGCCTGGAACTCTAGCTATCTCATTTTTAAAGGCTTCCCACTTTCTGGAGGTCCCTTTGCCTGCAAATAAACTATTCCAAACAACTACTGAAAGCTCCTGTCTAATTCCATCAAAATTTACCTTGCCCCGATTTAGGACTTGAAGCTGTGGACCAGTTTTGTCCCTCTTTATAACTACTTTAAAATTAGTAAACTATGGTCACTGGTCCCGAAGTGCTTTCCCGCTGTGAGCTCAGTGACCTGTACTGCCCTATTTCCCAAGAGTAGGTTGAATTTTGCCCCTTCCTGATTAGGACCCTTTATATACTGCTTAAGGAAACTTTCCTGAATGCATTTAAATTCTACCCCATCTAAGCCCTTAACACTCAGGCAGTCTCAGTTCATGTTTAGAAAATTAAAATCCCCTACTACAAGCCTATTGCTCCTGCAAGTCTCCCCAGTCTCCCAGCATATTTGTTCCTCTAATTCCCGTTAACTATTTGTGGGGGGGGGGGGTGATAGTGCAACCCCAATAGCATCACCATCCCCTTCTTATTTCTTAGCTCCACCCACAAAGCCTCACTGGATGATCCTTCAGGTATTTCACTTCTGACCACTGCTGTGATGCTCACCTTAATCAAAAATGCAACTCCCCTTCTCCTCCTTCCACTACCTCTGACCCACCTAAAGCACCTAAACCCTGCCATATTAACCTGCCAGTCCTGGCCCTCCTTTAGCCAGGTTTCTGTAATGTCTATAACATCCCAGTCCCATGTATCTATCCACGCCCTGAGTTCATTGGCTTTACATGTCAGCCATCTTGTTTTGAAATAAGTGCAATTTAATCCATTCCTTGTTCTATGTGTGCTCCAGCCTGACCTGTCTCTTCAACCATTTCTGTTTACTAGATCTCCTTCAAGGCTCACACTTACCTGCCTGCTGTTGAGGGCCCCACTGCCCTGCCAATCTAGTTTAAACCCTCTCTTTCAGCACTAGCCAGAACCACTAATTTATTTGTCCCTCTTCAGCTGAGGTGCAACCTGTCCCACTTGAACAGCTCATCTCTGCCCCAGAAAAGATCCCACTGATCTAAAAATCTAAATCCCTGCACCCTGCACCAATTTTTTAGCCACACTTTCATCTGCGATATCTTTTTATTCTTCCCCTCACTAGCATATGGCACTGGAAGTATTCTGGAAATTATCCCCAAAGAGATCCTGGTTTTAAATGTTTTTCCTAGCTCTCTACAATCATTCTGCAGGACCTCATCACTATTTCTACCTACGTCATTTGTGCCAACATGCACAATGACTTCTGGCTGCTCACCCTCCCTTTGAGAATGCTCTGCAGACATCCTAGCACCTGGGAGGCAACACACCATCCTGGATTCCCGTTTGTGGCCACAGAATCTCCTAATTGTCACCCTAACTGTCGAGTCTCCTATCACTGAGGTCCTGTTTACCTTTACACTTTCCCATTGTGCCCCAGAGCCAGTCGCAGTGCCACCAACCCTGCTTTCCCCTAAATGGTCATCCCCCCAAAATGTTATCCAAAATGATATATTTGTTTTTGAGGCAAATGACCACAGGTGATTCCTGCACTCTCTGCCTACTCCCTTTGCCTTTCCTGGTGGTCACCCAACTACTTTCTGCCTGCACCTTAGGTGTGACCAGCTCACTAAAACTCTTATCTGTGGAGTGCTCAGCATCTCAGATAATCCTGAGTGCATCCAGCTCCAGCTCACTAACACAGTCTCCCAGCAGCTGCAGCTGGGTGCTCTTCCCACGGGTATAGTCATCAGGGACAATGGAAGTCTCCCTGAGCTCCCACATCTTGTATGAGGAACAGGCTACTGTCTTAGCAGCTGTAAAACTAAAAAGAAAAGTTAAAAGAACTTTACTTGAGCTTAACAGTATGTTTTGCCTCGCCATTGCTTTCCAAAGCCTCTCTAACCAAAGCCTTACTTCTTACGTTGCTACCAACAAATTTTGCAATAGTATGTCTCTCTATCTTTCCACTATTTTCTTGGTTAGAGGAGGAAAGGAGGTCAATCCTAAAATGGTGTAGTGTTTGGCCCTTCAGCACTCCTTGACACAGTCCATGACAACCTGCTTTTCAGTGGGGATGACTCTTTGTCCTCGCAGGGTATCTTGTTGAAGTCCTCCTTCTAGTAATGGTGACTGCGCCAATGCAAATCTTCAAATGTTTCTGACAAGATCATACTATTTCTTCCTTTATACTCTTTCCTACAGAATAGAGAACTTGCACATCACTTCCATAATTTCTTTCCTTTATCATTCCTCGTCACAATCCAAATCACCCTACTCCTAAAAATTAGGTCACCTCTCTCTCAAATGTGCTACGACCATAATCAATTAACAGACTTACTCCTCTGCCATTTCCAACTTCCTACCCTTCCTAAATGTCATGTACCCTTCAATACTCAGATGCCTATCTCTATCATTCTGTAGCTATGTTCTTGGAACAGCTACTAGATTATACTTATTAATTTTTATTTGACTGTCATTTCATTTGTTTTATTTTGAATTCTCCATGTGTTCAGGGATAGAAACTTTTAGTTTATCCTTTTTGTTTCTAACCTCTGGCTTTAGCTGGTGTCTGGGATCACAGGGTGCATCTCAGCTGTTCTTTTTGGATTCGGGTAAATATTGTTAAGAGAAGACTCAATAAACGGCCACTTGCTTAAATATGAACATTTACTGAGTAATAATTAAAAAATGGAAAATGAAGAAAAAAAAGATTGAACTATGACCATCCATTAAGTAATTAGAAAAAGGTGGGAAAAGAAAGCAAAGAGCCTCACACCTCCTGCACGTTGGAGACCCCTTGATTGATGGCTGGCCTGGAGACTTAGGTTGGTTCTTGGCACCATTCGCGATCCCAATGGTGAACTCTGATGACATGGAACAAACCTCTCCCTTTTATACAATGTAACAAACAGCCAGCACTGAAAACAGTACAGTAAAGCAACTTTGGTTATGCCGTCGTTGGCACGTACATGAATGGTCACAAGACTTGTTCAAGTTCATACAGCTGTCGAGTATCATCAACACGTTTAGTCCTTCAACCTATCCTATACAGCTGATAACTTAGAACATAGAACCTTCCAGTGCAGTACAGGCCTTTCAGCCTTTGATGTTGCGCCGACCCGTGAAACTAATCTGAATCCCACTTATTCTTAGATTTGTGCTCTCTATTCCTGCCAGTCACAGTCTGTTTACCATTTTCTGAATTAATACTGCTCTGTGTTTCCATGTCTCTACACTTTGATTTACCTTATCTTGCCAAATTTGATATCTTGCTGTGAATATTTGTTTTTTTTTACTTCTTCAGCTCACCAGTAGTCTGGTCCCAGCATGATTCAGGTGGAGAATATTCTGTTCCTACAGATTCCACTTTCTCTCACATGGTGCCAGAATGCCTCAAACTAGAACCCAGTGGAATTGCAGCAGTCTTTGAGCCATGCATTCATTTCTTATGTATTCATTTATTTATCTTTTTTGCCCACGACTAATTTTCCTGTGGCTCATATAATAATACAAAGATTGTAATATATTTGAGCTTCTGCTTCTTACTTTGGAGTTTAGCTCCTTATACTGAGTATGCTAAAGTGTGCCTTAAAGTATGAGCTTGGAAGGTGTTGTTTTACTCCTGTTGTAATCATTCTTTTTATAAATCCTATTTAATTCCCGCTACATTGATGGAGGCTGCAACATGATAGACACACCTCAGGATCTGGGTAACAGATCAAATTCATCTCTGAAATCCTGTCGCTCTTTTCCGTTCAGGCAATCTGGATGGCAGAGACAACCCAGTTATCAGGTCTTTATAAGAATGGAAGTGATAACCTCTGAGATATCCTGATGAGATTTACAAGGTGCTTTGCTACTGGAGGTGGTCACCATTTTCAAACAGCAGTTCATGAACTCGCTCTCATCTGTAGGGAGGCTGAATGTCCTCACTATTTTCTGTGCTTAGTTGGATGAATGTATTTTTGCAGCCAGAAAATGAAGAAGAAAAACAGATATTGCAGAATTGATCTCAAAAAGTAAATAGCTATTTCCAAATTCCCTTGCATTTTTCAAGTAACCCATCCATTATTTGCCCTGTGGCCTCATAGCAAAAGTCGTGTGGGTTTTTTTAAATGTTCAGAATGCACTCTGGATAACATCAATTGAAAATTATGCAAATTGGTAATGCTGATAGAGGTAGAAGTGAATGATTTTATTCTGAAAATTGCAGAGTTTTACTTGTGTTTTCTCCAGCTATAAGCTGGTGTAATATCAGGTCAAGAGCATGGGTGCTCAGTAATTAACCCAGATGCCTCTGACCTTGTCATCCAGTGGGAAAAGTAGCACACCTTCCCATTAGTCCCATGTTGTCCTCGTTGTAGGATGTGAGGTGATCTGATATAGGAGGAAGTGCCTCTGATCACCTACCTATGGCAAGCATCAGGCAAGAATGTTTCCCTGCAAAATAACATGTACAATAACAAGGCTGGTAGTTGAATGTGCCAGTTAACAAAGAGGAACTGTTTTAAAAGAGACCAGGAGCTAGGATACTGTTAATGTGAATGAAAGAGTTTTTGGGATTGTGCACACAAATGGTTGATATTCTGGGAACTCTGTCATATTGCTAAGATTGAGTTTGATCTACCCTGAACTGTTATGAACCATAAAAAGCTACAGTGAGCAAGGAAGAAACGGAGACAGTGCCAAGTGTATCACCATCTCTTGTGAAGTAATACCTTTTCTGCAGTATCTGTGATGAGGCAGTTGGCACTACACTCAACTGAAGGCTTGCAAGTTGAAAATTACTGGAGAATCCTATGCCAGGGCCTTCTCCTCCATTTGTCAGTGGTAGCATTTGAGGCAAGTGTCAACCCAACCACCCCCTAGCCCAACACTTTAACTCCCCCTCCCACTCCACCAAGGACATGCAGGTCCTTGGACTCCTCCATCGCCAGACCATGGCAACAGGACGGTTGGAGGAAGAGCGCCTCATCTTCCGCCTGGGAACCCTCCAACCACAAGGGATGAACTCAGATTTCTCCAGTTTCCTCATTTCCCCTCCCCCCACCTTGCCTCAGTCAAATCCCTCGAACTCAGCACCACCTTCCTGACCTCTCCACCCCCACCCCACTCCGGCCTATCACCCTCACCTTGACCTCCCTCCACCTATCGCATGGATAGGTGGAGAATGTTTCCCTGCAAAATAACATGTACAATAACAAGGCTGGTAGTTGAATGAGCCCCTCCCCCAAGTCCCTTTTTCCTTCCTATTATCTTAGCCTGCTGGACACACTTTCCTCATTCCTGAAGAAGGGCTGATGCCCGAAATGTCAATTCTCCTGTTCCTTGGATGCTGCCTGACCTGCTGCGCTTTTCCAGCAACACATTTTCAGCTCTGACCTCCAGCATCTGCAGTCCTCACTTTCTCCTCGAAGTGTATCCTCTTGCCAACAGACCTTACTGGAGTTCCTGGCATAATGTCAAGATCCAGCCAATGATCTGATCTGATCACTCTGGCAGATTTCTGAAGAGATTATAGTGAGATCAAGCCTGGATAGCCAGGGCATTTATTGAACGTCTCAATCATGAACTGTTGTTGCCTTTCCCCACTCCCCCTTACATTGCTCACTACAAGATCAAGCAGATTTGTCCAACTGGATGGTCCTAACATTATTTAAATACCCCACAAGAAGGACCTTGTCTAGTCACAGAAATGGCAGCATGGAAAGATGGTTTGGGACATAAGCTCCAGGCTGACTCTTATGGAACTGGGAAATGTCCAAGTGAAAGGTGCTGGTGATTGTAGTGAAGAGGGATTGCCAGTGGACAGTGTAGGGCAGAGGTCCCTTTGCCCAGTTTTTGGATCCAATAAAAGCTTGGAAAATGGGAGCGGTGGCCACACTGCAGAACTCATTTAGTGGTGTGGATGAGCTGGAGAGACTGCTGTTTTGGTGATAGAGGAAGTTGTTCAGGTTCATCAGGGGAGAGAGAGGCTGTAAGCATGCAGTCACTCTTTTATAAAATGGATTGATGTTACTTAATGAGTTTGGGTCCTTGAGGAGTTGAAAACAAAGTCAAGAATGATCATCAGGCTTAGATTTCACAATAACATTATTTATTATACATTAATTATCAATATTACTATAGATAGTCATCCTCAATATGCCAGTTTCTGACTTGTAGTTACATTAAATGAGGATCAAGTTATCTTTTTTTGTGTATTACTCTGTGCTCTGCAAGTCTTCTGGCCTTCGTTGTTGGTCTGGTGTTCTTCCAGACAGCAAAGTGACATATGTTCAAATTTCATCTACATTATGTCATTTATAGTCTGTGTTGTTCAGCTCTGAGACATTATTGCAAGGTTACACTTGGGTCATGAAGCACTTGCATAACAGTCTGCTTTCAGCAGATAGTTTTAGAATATCCAGTGTTGCTGTAAAAATGAATGGGTCAGCATTGGCTTCTTCTGCAAACAAAGACCATGTTAGATATCTCATTGCATCATTATTTGATATGATGCAGAGAGTGTAAGGCCATAAATACATCTTACTTTTCTTTCAAAAGAAAACTCATTGACCACAGGAGAAAGATGAAAATATATATTCGCCATTTACCAAGATTGCACAAGCCTGTTATAGAATCTTAGCAACAATCCCATTTCTAACTGGTGAATGAATCCCAACCAAATGCTAATCTACCCCTTCTGCTCCCAGATTTCAATTAACGTGCATCAGGAAATGAATTGGGAAAATGTGATATTTTACAATTTGATACTTATCTCACTCATACTGTCATATGTCTGTGTGTAAACTGAAATCAAATGCATTGATCTTTCTTCATCGACAGGATATTATTGTTTACTCAGGCACTAATCCCTTTACTGTTGGGAAAGAGAAACTTCATTCTTTAGTTGGTAATGGTTCCCTGTAAAATATCTAACTCTTCATAAAACTGAGGCCTACACCATGCATGGATATACATATGATTGTCACATATTCAATTTGGAAGAAAATGTAATAAAGTTTGTCGGTGGCACAGTGGCTCAGTGGTTAGCACTGCTGCCTCACAGCACCAGGGACCCAGGTTTGATTCCAGCTTTGGATGACTGTGTGGGTTTCCTCCAGGTGCTCTGGTTTCCTCCCACAGTCCAAAGATGTGCAGGTCAGGTGAATTGGCCATTCTAAATTTCCCATTGTGTTAGGTGCTTTAGTCAGAGGGAAATGGGTCTGGGCAGGTTACTCTTCGGACGGTCGGTATGGACTTGTTGGGCTAAAGGGCCTGTTTCCACACTGTAGGAAATCTAATCTAATCTAACTTAGTTTGGCAATCTGATAGAAAAACTACAATGCAACCTTCACTCAAAGCCAAATCCATATTTGCTCCTCTGTTCTACCAACTATGCATTCATATTTGTGCATGGTGCAATGACTGCATTCCCAACTATTTGTAATAATCAACCTGTTGAGAGAGGTTGTAACACATCTCTGGAGCAGATAGGATTGAACTCAGACCTCCGGATTCAGAGGTAGGGACAGTATCACTCCACCACCCTCCATTTGTGATACAGCATTACCCTGAGTCTAGCTTCATCTTGAATCATTGCTTGATAAATTTGATTAAAGTTTCCTACTCAGATTTTCAACGTTCTTCCTCAATTCTCTAACGCCACTGTCTTGTACTGCAGTATGATTAAGACCAACAACTTAGCATTCAAACCAAGTGATCATATTCAGTATTACACCCAAGTTTTTAGATTAGATTAGATTACTTACAGTGTGGAAACAGGCCCTTCGGCCCAACAACTCCACACCGACCCTCTGAAAAGCAACCCACCCAGACCCATTCCGCTACACCTAATACTACAGACAATTTAGCATGGCCAATTCACCTAACCTGCACATCTTTTGGACTGTGGGAGGAAACCAGAGCATCCGGAGGAAACCCATGCAGACACGGGGAGAATGTGCAAACTCCAGACAGACGGTCGCCCAAGGTGGAAATTGAAACCAGGTCTCTGGCGCTGTGAGGCCGCAGTGCTAACCACTGTGCCACCATGTCACCCACAAGTTGTGAATGTGGATTGGCTGTTCAGCTGAGCTAGGCATATGGGCATCCCAACCGATCGTCTGCAATGTGCCCTGCTACATTATTTCCTACTACTATTTCTAGATTCAGTGAAAAGGCAGGCAGATACACAAAATCATAAGACCAAAAGACAATGGAGCACAAATTAGGCCATTCAGCCCATTGAATCTGCTCTGCCATTCAATCATGGTTGATAAGTTTCTCAACCCCATTCTCTCGCTTTCTCCCCGTAACCCCGCTCTCCGTGATACACAAGAACCTATCTATCTCAGTCTTAAATATACTCAATGGTCTGGCCTCTGCAGCCTTCTGTGACAATGAATTACACAGATGCACCATTCTCTGACTGAAGAAGTTTCTCCTTATCTCCATTCTAAAAGGTCTCCTCTTTACTCTAAGGCTATGCTCTTGGGTCCTAGTCTCTCCTACCAATAGAAACATCTTCCCAATATCTATTCTGTCCAAGCCATTCAGTATTCTATATGTTCCAATTAGATCCCCTCTCATTCTTCTAAACTCCATTGAGTATAGACTCCGAGTCCTCAAATATTCCTCATATGTCAACATTTTCATTCCTGGGATAATTCTTGTGAACCTCCTCTGAACACAATCCAGGGTCAGTCCATCCTTCCTGAGAAATGGGGTGCAAACCTGTGCATAATATTTCAAATGTGGTCTGGCCAGAGCCTCATAGAGCCTCAGAAGTACATCCCTGTTTTTATATTCTACTTCTCTCACAATAAATGTCACCATTGCATTTGCCTTACTAAATTACTGACTCAACCTGCAAGTTTACCTTGAGAGAATCTTGGACTAGAACTCCAAGTCTCTTTGCACTTCAGACTTCTGAATTTTCTCCCTATTTAGAAAATAGTCCATGCCTATACTCTTCCTACCAAAGTGGTAGGAATGTTGTACTCCCACTTCTTTGTCGACACTCCTAACCTCTCCAAATCCTTCTGCAGCTTCCCTGCATCCCCAATGCTACCTGTCTGTTACCTATCTTTGTATCATCTGCAAACCTAGCCAGAATACCCTTAGTTCCTCCAACTAGATCGTTAAAGTATAAAGTGTAAAGGTATGGTCCCAAAACTGAGCCATGTGCAACGCCCCTTGTCACCGCCTGCCATCCTGAGAAGGACCCTTTTATGCTGTAATCTGTATGTACCTGTTTGCCACTTAAAGCTGGGAAATCTAGCATATGACCCCTCTTCATACCCCAGGATTTTAAATTCAGTGAGAATCCTGACCAAGATTATTTTTTGGCCAAATTAGATTATTTACAGTGTGGAAACAGGCCCTTTGGCCCACAAGACCACACCGACCCACCAAAGCACACCCACCCAGACCCATTCCCCTACACCTAACACTACAGGCAATTTAGCATGGCCAATTCACCTAACCTGCACACTCTTGGACTGTGGGATGAAACCAGAGCACACGGGGAGAATGTGCAAACTCCACATAGTCAGTCACCTGAGGTGGGAATTGAACCCAGGTCTCTGGCACTGTGAGGCAGCAGTGCTAACCACTGTGCTAAATCTCTGTGTTGTCAGTGCTGGAGGGTGTGTGTGCTTGTGGATGTGGTGCCAATTGAGCGATCTGCTGTGTCTTGGATGGTGTCAAGCTTTTTGACTGTTTTGGAGCTGTAATTACCCATGCAAGTGGGGAATATTCCATCATTCTCCTTACTTGTACCTTTTGTCAGGATTCTCTTAAGGTTAGCATGCATGTTATGTTGGCTGTTAGGAAGGCAGATACAATGTTAGCATTCATAGATAGCTTGAATAGAAGAGTATAGATGTACTGCTGAGACTGTATAAGGCTCTGGTCAGACAGCATTTCAGGTATCGTGAGCAGATTTTAAAATAGGATAGAACACACTTCATTGTTGCATACTCAAATATCAGAGGACAGTGAAAAGTTTAAAGTGTCACTTTTCATGGTGCCATCTTAGGTGCAAAGCACCTTGGTACAAACTTTAGGTACAAAAAGAGGAATGAAAAAGAAAAGAAGTTGCATTACCTTACAGTGATTCATAGTATTATTAGAAATAACACAGAACTAAAAGGATAAACATTGTAGTCAGGTAAACAAATTATACTTAAACATTACATTGCAGTAGCTCAGTCCAGGGTCTTCTTCTTGTGGTCTGACCAGCCTTACAAGCTGCTGACTGCCGATCCCAGACCACAGTCCAACAATCATCCCCACTCTGCTGCAGGCCTCCAGCCTCCTCCACTCTGGCTCTGAGCTACTTTAGGCCTCTAGCTCAATCTGTTCTGGCTCTCAGCCACTTCAGGCCTCCACCCCGATCTGTTCCAGCTCTCAGCCACTCCAGGCCTCTAGACCGCTCCACTCCGGTTCTCAGCTGCACCATGCCGCTCCAAGCCACCAGCCTGTCTGGTCCGTCTCTCAGCCGCTGTCATCTTTTGGGCTACATAGCTAAGTAAGGATGTGCTTGCATTGGAGGAGGTGTATAAGAGATTTATAAGGACAATACCAAGAATAAAGAGCTTATCATTTGAGGAGAAGCTGAGGATTCTGGGTCTCTACCTGATGAAGGTTAGAACGATCATGGGTGATCTCATTGAAACGTACAGAATACCAAGAGGTCTGGATAGAGTGGACATGGAGAAGACATTTCCATGAGCAGGAGAGACTTAGGTCTGGCACGGATGGTCAGCGGCTTGTGAGGCCAGGCAGGCTATATGTGGAAGCCCCTGTGCTGAGCTACTGCAATGTAATATAGGGTACACACTCAAAGTGATGGGATGACACTTTTGAACTGAGAAGAAGAGAGATTTTTCAGCCAGATGGTGGTTAATCCATGGAATTCATTGTCAAAATGTAGACTTCTCACAGAGTCTTAGCAAAATTAATACATTCATGCGAAGAGCAATTGTATGGAATTTGCAATGTGTATTTAGCAAGAACTCTTTAGCAAAGGCTATGGAGGCCATTCATTGAGTGCATTTAAGACAGATACAAATAGGTTCTTGTTTCGTAAGAGGATCTATGGATTAAGGGGAGAAGGCAGAAGATTGGGATTGAGAAACATAGCAGCCATAATTGAATAGCAAAGCAGACTTGATGGGATGAATGGTCCAAGGCTGCTCCTATATCCTGTGATCTTGTCAATGGTGGGCAGGCTTTAAGGAGTTGGCAGGGGAATCACTTACTGTATGATTTCTTGTTCTGACCTGCTCTTGTTCTCACTATTTATAAGGCCACTCTAGTTCAGTTTCTGATTAATGGTCATTCCTTGGATGTTGATAGTGGTGGATTCAATGATGGTAACAGAACTGATAGTTCAGGACTGATGGTTGGATTATCTGTTGTTGGAAATGACCATTGCCTGGTGTGAATTTTACTTGTCATTTTTCAATACAGGTCTGAATATTTTCCCCTGCACTCAAACTGCATTATAGGGAGAACTGTAACCACACTAGTTCAAATTATGATAAGACAGTACAGATTTTGGTTTGATTCTGATCTTTGTGGTTCAGCAATGGATTATGCAGTCTATTTACCAATGAAGTCACCAATAAATGTGAAGCTTGTCTTCAGCTTTCTGTGAATTACTTATTGCCTGCTGCTGAAAGTAATGATTTTAATATGAAGGTCAGCTGGAATGGAAACATCCAGGAACACTTTAAGCTGAACTTGTCTTTTCCATGTAAATCTCTAAATGTGACAACTATAAACAATGCCATCCTGCTCAGAAAAAGATCAAGCCCAATTTCAACTGCTGGTATAGATTACAGTTAGGTTCACTACAAATAAGATGGATAATTATTTGACTTTATAAGTATTATAAAGTCTTTCATCCTAGATTATTCAAAATATTTCACAAAACCTATCAAAATTCACCAAATGCTAGCTTTGAGTCATTGTAAATTTGATCTGTATTGATAGTAATAATCATTCTTCACAAAATATATAGTCCAAAAGATAATATGTCAGAAAAAAGATTGCATGCAAGGTAATAGTCAGAAACCTCATGACTGTACACTTACAGAAAACTCCTTCTAACTAATGCAATAAAATTTAATACCAT